>NC_045620.1:117183930-117816482 GCF_009829155.1 Mustela erminea
TGCTCCGGCCTTCTTGGTTTTTTTTTTAAAGGGTGGAATGAGAAAGAATGAAGGAAGGGGCATGGGAAATCTCAGAGGCCTAAACCCCCCTCAGCCTGCTTCTCTCTGCCTCACTCACCTTCTCACACATACATGCATTTTCTTTCATGGTGCTCTTCGACATGCTTAATCCAGAAGATACTCTCAAAAGATTTTCGTTTCCCACTGAGCCCATGCCTTGTCCCTGTCCCCATAAGCATGACCACATCTAACGGGGTCTGAAATCCACTTGATTTCAGAAAAGGCTCTGAGCAAGCAACTTGGCCTGCGCCTTCTTGGGAGACACCATTGTCCTAAGTCCTGGAGCTGGCTTGGCCAAAGGAGTCTCTCCCTTGGAGTGCTTGGCTGCTGGTGCTACTGACCCTCTCTCCTCCCCTGCCATCCCCACACCACGGTGGGGAGCAGCCATGGGTAGAGCCAGCACCAGGCTCCCAGTCCCACACTCTGCCCTATCGCCTCTGTGGCCTCCCCAGGCCTGAGATGCCCAGAAATGCCAGGTGTACACGGGGATGCCCAAGCTCCAACTGCTGGCACCCCTGGGCTGTGGCCAGAGCCGTGCCCTGGATCTCACCCTATGGACCAGTTGTCATAGGTGGGGATTTCAGAGCGGTCCCTGGGACAGGAAGGGTGTCTCTGCCATTGGACACCTGAGTGCTCACATCTGAGAGGTAAGAGAGCCAGAGATGTTCGGGCTCTGATTCAACACCACAAGATGCAGGGCTTGCATGAGAATGACTTTCCCTAGCAGGTTTTGGCCTTCCTGCTCTCCTGTTCTTCCTCAGGATCTCCATCTCCATCGACCCATCGGCTGTCTGTCTCCATCTCCACCGACTCACAGGCTGTCTGTATTTCTGTCTCCCTGCCCCTCTCCATCAGGGTGCTCTGTCCCTTCCCTGTCTCTATCTCCTCTGTTTTCGAAGGAATTGATTATCTAAATGTGGTAACAACTTCCAAAGAATCTTAAAAAAGAGAAAAGGCCCTAAACCCGCAGGGCCTGCCTGGTTCCTGCTCTGGTTCTTGCCTTTGGGAGGTGAGCCGTCTGGATCCTGGGCTACCCAGGGAGAATGGGTCAGAAATAGCAGCTCGTAAGACCTGGATTATAGGTAACAGGCTCCAGTGTCCTAAAGCCCCCTAATTTGCTTAAGAAGGAGCTGGAATTAGCTAAGTAGAAAGTATATTTTCTCTTGATGGATGGGGGAAAAAGAAAAAAAAAAAAAACCTGTGCCTTAAAATCCAAGATCATACCAAATGATCTAGAACCCAGAAAAAACGTTCCATCTTGTCCTCAGAATACATCACCAGTCTACTCAGGAACTTTCTAGGCTTCCTCTGTGATTAAATGACACCTACTGGAGAACTTTGGGGATGGGAAGTATATACTTTCCATGCAAAGGCAAAGTCCATTTTTTTTTTTTTTTTATGTTTGCACACGATGAACCCAATTTAACTGAAAGGAATAATCTATTCAGTGGGCTGCTATTTCATTTTCTGCCCAGCAATATCCGTTAGGGTACATAACCCACATTCTCTGTTCCAGAAACAGAACATTACATAACATTACAGCTACTAGAAAGTCCAGCCTTCCCAGAGTTCCAAAGGGTAAGGGGAGGGGGGTGGCGTGCCTGCGGTTCACAACCTCAGTGGAGTGGCACTGACTCCCCCTGCCTGGCAAGGATTGTTTGTTATCCCCCAGGGGCTTCTGCGAGGGACACATCAGCTAAGGTCTCCGAGCTCCCTGAGACCCTAGGTCCCAGGAGAAGCTGCGTCCACTTGGTGCGGGCACCAGGGAGTGAGCAGGATGGGGCTGCACTGTCTCTGGGCCACAGAGGGTGGTTTTGGCTTCCTGCCTCTCCCACACCAGACCCCGCATCTCCAGCATCTCCCAGGCTGTCAGCCCGGAGTCCCTGGAAGGCAAGGCGTGGTTCTGTTCTGCATACTTACTTCTTTGCCGGTTCCAGGTCTGGGGGCTTTCCAAATCTGAAGCCATGCTAGAACCTTCTTCCATTTCTCTGGTTCCCATGGCCCTTGGTGGGTGAGAGGTGACCTCCGACCCCTCTCAGCCCTAATGACACAGAAAAGAAGACGCCCCTTAGCAGGGACAGTGACCTGCTTTGGCCTGTAGGCCAGACCATCTGCCACGAAACTGGGGGTTGAACAGGAGTCTCCTCCAAGTGCTGGCCAGACTTCTCTGACCATAAGCCTCAGTTTCTCCTTCTGCATAGTGAGCCCACAGAGTCTTCCTCTGAGGCCTGCCTTTCTCGGGGCCATACACCACCACACTCATGGCTTTCAGGCCTCAAAGGCCAGAAAGTCACTGAGCTGACTCTGAAGTGGGGGAGGCATGGGCCTAGATGTTAGGTTCTTCTCTAAACCCTAAAATTCATGTCCATGTTGACCTTTATGCCACCTCAGACGAGGTCTCCTTGAGAAATAATCCGATGCCTTCCCAACTCATAGTCAATTTGTGTACGTTCAAAATTCGCTTTTCCTCTTTTTCCATTTACCTCTCCCCTTTCCCTCCTTCTCTCCCCCTCTCTGTTTCCCCCTGCCTTCATCTCTCCCTTTCCCCTCCTCCTCCCCCCCTCCTTCCTCCCCCTCTGCCTCTCCGAAGCCCTGAGGTGTGCCTAGGTGTCAGATAGCTGAAAGTGGTTTGCACAGGGCTTTTTTCCGCTAGAGAGCCGTTAAGTGGCTTATTTTCTCCACTCGGGTGGCTAAATTATTCTCAATGTGTTAAACAGTGTAATTAAACACATACACACGCGAGTGCGCCGGGCCCCGTCCCCCACCCCCCTTCCTTGCTCCTTGTCAGCACAGAGAGTGTCAGCCCCCGCCTTCAAGCTCTGTTAGTTTTAATTTGAGTTGTGGAATTAGTAATGGGTTTTGCTGGAACACTGTTGTGGGAAATAGATCGCTCCTCGTGCAGGGTTTGGGCACCATTTCAAATGAGTATTTGTTAAGAGGAAAACCATCCCTTGTCATGTTCTGCTACATTACATCAGATTTATTTCCATTGTTCTGAAAAACACCAGCCAGGAGAGAGCTGCGTGCATCACTCCCGGGCAGGGAACAATTGAACTCAGGCTTCCTGTTTCGTAGCTGATTGAAAACAAAATGCAAACAGCATCGGCCTTTGTTGCTGGGACTTGCTAAGCTCCTCCTGGAGGCACAGACAGTCAGCGCAGGCTCTGCACCTGTCACTGTGAAGCCCGTGAGCCGCTGGCCGGTGACAGCGTGCTTTAGTGGCAAAGCTTGGATGTGGAGGAAAAGCGGTGGAGAGAAGCCCAGCAGGTCAAAGTTGAAAGGATCCATCCAACGCAAGGAGTCCTCTGCACCCCAACCCCTTTAAGAGCATTCAACCTCAACTTGACCATTGCCACTGAAGAATGCCCATGGCCATTCAAGCCACCGTCGGATCTTTTCTTTGGCACTATCCACTGAGGCAACCACTGGCGTGTGTAGATACCCATGCTTAAATGTAAATTAATTAAAATAAGATGAAATTCAAAATTCAGTTCCTTAGTTGCACTCGCTGTATTTCCAGTGCTCAATAGCCACGTGTGCTAGGCTCTTGGGAATAACTCTGCAGATCAGGAGAGACCCACGGGAAGTCCAGGAGGCAACTGACCAGTGGCTGGCATGCCCGTTCCTGGTTACAGGGCACTGGTCCCCAGGGCACAGGTTCGGGACTAGGGCAGTGGGAGATCCTGACAGGCTGATCATCAGGAGACCTACCACATAGCTTCGCTTATGTCCCATCCAAGCCCTTTATAGGAATCATGCTTGATACCCACCTCGTGCTCTGAGGCTGGTTCATTACTACCTCCAGCCCATTTTATTTATAGGGAAAGGAGGCTCCGATAGAAAGAGCATCGCTAAAGATCACTCAACCCCAAAGCAGCATCTGATGTCAAGCTTAAGTTTATAGTTTCAAGCTGATTCTCCATGCTCTTGACCACCCTCCTATGATGTCTTTTCTCTCTTTTTTAATTTTTTTAAATTTTTAAAGGGACGAGGCAGAGCCCAGTTTTCTGAACAGGAACATGATCCTGGGAAGTCAGAGAAGCAGCAGGCGGGATCCTGATCATGGGACCACGATGGTTAAATCCCTGCTTTCTCTGGAGGGCTGGAAATAGGACTTCTGGGCTGGGTCTGACAGTCACTATTAGGTCTGTTGCTCTGTCTTTCTCCCAGGAAACATTTTTCGATTTCCAATTTCCCAGAAAGTGATCTCTAGTTTCCTTATATGTTTAGCTGATGGCATTTTTGTGCCATTGAAAAAAAATCCCCACTTTTTCCCAGCAGATAAAACCACCCACCAGGAAACCTTACTCACACGCAAAGGGCTCTGTCCTGGCCAGGTACCCTGGGCTACCCTAACACCCTGCTTTGGCTGCCACAGATGTGCTGCTTGCAACGTGGCCCCAGAACTGAATACTAGTGGACTGGATGTCCAGCAGACTCAGGAGCAGCTCTATGAGGGAGTGGGGGAGGCGGCAGGCAGCTACAGTGGTCTGTACAACAGCGCCTTCCCGGAGGGACAGCAGCTCAGAGCGGAGACATCTCACCACGTTGTCCCTTTACAACAGGAAGCCAAGTAAGCCGTACAAAATCTTTTCAAAATGAAACTGAGCCAAGGCAAATCCCACTCACTGTTTACTTGCATGGTTAACTTTTAAATGAGAAGACAGATTCGCAGTTTCCTTGGGTAACTTCCATCCTCTCGGTTTTGAGGTCCTTTAGAATTTTAATTCTGCCATCTGCTTGGATAATTGTTCTTCCTTTATATCATTAAAAATGATGAAAAAGTTAAGAAGTAGCTTCATTTTCATTTCAACGTCTTCATCCAGGATCAAGATAAAAATGTTAAACGGGACAGGACAAGGGCTGGAGTTCTGTGGCTATTACAGCACAGTGATTTTGAGATAATCCAAAATCATTCATCCACAATGTCTGGCTCAGACTCTGAATTCTGTATACTCTTCCTGTACTATATACAACACTAGATTTCTATCCTACCATAACATAGGATACAACCTACCCAGTCTTGCAGTCTCATCCTGTTTCACCATCTTATATAGAGAGAATAAAGGTAAATTATATCAAATACTTTTTTAAAAATCAAGGTATGTTCTATACATATCTCAATACATAGGACCACATAGATGTGGGATTCTTCTGCTCCTCTAAAGTCAGAACTTTTTTCTGGAAGGGAAAAAAGAAAAAAGAGAAGGAAAGTGAAGTAATTGGTTTTGATAAGACTATATTTGCTTCTGGAAACCCAACCATTATTTCCGAAGTGTTCAGAGTTCAAAGTGTTTCTTTGCAAGTCCATTTCAGAATCCTACTTCTTAAAAATCTTATTATAGAGCTATAAACAATTTTTAAGGAAATGCTTCAGGGGAATGACCGTGTTAATTACAAATAAACTTCTCTTTTAAAAAGAGCATCTCTCCTGAAGTTTCTTAAATTAAGTTCCCAAAAGAATTAACATTTGGCTCAATTTATAAAATTTAGACTTCCAAGCAAACAGTCATAACACATTTCTATCTGTATAAAGTAAGGAATATCTGTGTTCATCCAAAGACACTGTCAAGGAAGTAAAAATGTAAGCCACCAACTAGGAGAAGATATGTGCAACACATAGGACCAACAAAAGATGACTATCCACAATAAATAAAGAATTCCCACAAATGAATAAGAAAAAGACAATGCAGTAGATAAATGGGCATAAGATATGGATATTCATCTCACACAAGAGGGACGGCGAACAACAAGTAAACATCTAGAAAGATGCTCAATCTTACCGGTAATCGGGGAAACATAAATTGCGGCTGCAAGGAGTTGGCATTTTACTCCTACCATGTGGGTACAAATAAGATGATGGCCAATACCAAGTCCTAGTGCGGAGATAGAGAGATGGGAACTCTTGCATTGCAGGTGAGATTATAAATTGGTACAATGTTGGAAAATAATTTGGTATATTTAGTGAAGTTGAACATATGCATAGACTCAACCCAGAAATTCCACTCGGTGGTCCTACCACCTCACATACACTCCAATACCTATAAAAGTTTCAATTGTTCCATCTCCCTACCAACACTTAGTATGGTCAGCATTTAAAATTTTAGCCTTTCTAATGGGTGAGTGGTGATTATCTCATTGCAGTAACAATTTGCATTTTACTGGGGACTTAACATGTAAAGCATTTTTTCATGTTGGTAATTGCCTGTTTTTGTTTTCTGGTAAAGTGTTCATATCTCTTGACCATTTTTAATGCGTTCTTTTTCTCTAATCGTTTTAAAAGTGTTCTTCATGTATTCTGGATATAAGTCATTTCCCTGATCTTTGTGTTACATGTATTTTCTCCTGGTCTGTGATTTGCATTTTTGTTTTCTTAATGGTGTCTTTCCTGTTTTGGATGAAGTCTAATTGATCCCCTTATATTTTTCCTTGTAAGGCTCATATTCTTGCATTCTGTAAAAGATACATTTTCTTACCCCTAACTTTGCATTTTTTTCCTGTTTTCCTCTATGCGAGTATTTTCTTCTGTTTTCTTCTTAAAGTGTTATAATTTTAAGTTTTATTTTTAGATTTGTGATCATTTCGACTTGATTTCTGTATATGGTATGAAGTGAGAGTCCATTTTTTTGTTTTGTTTTGTTTTGTACCTTTTTCCATATGGAATTGATCGGCATTATTTTTTTAAAGGTGTTTCTATCTCCATTGAATCACCTTGGAAAGTTTGTCAAAAATCTATTGACCATTTATGTTGCGGTCTGTTTCTGGATTCTCCACTGTGCACTATTGATCTAATTGTATATCTTTTTACCAATAGAAGTCAGGTTGGCTAGGTCCTCTAATATTTTCTTTTCTTTCTTTTTTTTTTTAAGTAGACTCCACACCCAGCCCATTGCAGGGCCTGTATCCATTACTCTAAGATCAAGATCTGAGCCAAGATTAGGAGTCAGACATTTAACCAACTGAGGCACCCAGGAGCCCCAACATTTTCTTAAAAAACAAACAAACAAACAAAACCCACTTCTTTGGTTGTTCTAGGTCCCTTGTACTTAAGTATAAATTTTAGAATAAGTTTGTCAATTTCTTTAACAACAAACAGGCATTCTACAATTTTAGGTGCAATAGTATTGAATCTGTAGATACATTTGGAAAGAATTGCCATCTTGGTAATACTGAAAATTCCAATTAATTTAGGTCTTTAGCTTTTCTCAGCAAAGATTTGTAGTTTTTGACATAGAGAGCATGGATGTTTTTAATTAGACGTTTTCCCCCAAGTATTTGTAATAGAATGCTATTGTTTTCTTATTATTTGCTGCTAGTGTATAATATTATAAGTGATTTTCTTATATTAATCTTGTATCTTTCTAGATATAAACATATAAAATAATTCTAGAATTATTTTCTTATTGAGCTGTCTAGGACCTCCAGTACAATGTTAAATAAAAGTAAAGACACTAAAAAAAACCTGACAATGGGCATTCGTGCCATAAATGTGATTATAAGTGGGAAAAAATACCTTCCCATCACTAAGAATTATTTTAGCTGTCGATTTTTTTTTTTATAGATGCCTATCATTGGTTTGGGAATGTTGTTTACTTTTTCTATGTAACTCTCCTTTGAGAATTTTTAACCATAAATGTTGAATCTTGTCCAAATAAGTTTAATTATTGGCTTTGTAAAAAATATTTTTAATATGGTTAATTACACTGATGATATTTTTCATGTTAAACCAAAACTTACATTCCTAAAATAAACCCCACTTAACCTTGATGTTACTGTTCTTTCTTTTCTTTATTACATTGTTGGATTTGATTTGCTGAAATTTTGTGAAGGATCTTTGCTGTCTCTATTCATGAGGGATAGTGATCCATAATTTTTCTTCCTGTGGTGTGGATTCTTTCATGAGATTTTGTTATTAATGTTATGTTGAATTGATGAAATAAGTTCAGCAGTGCTTCCCTTCTCCTCCAATTTCTGAAGAAGTTTGTGTAAGACTGGTGCTCTTTTGACCTGGAAAGAATAAGAGAATTTTCCAGTAAAACCCCAAGGGCCTGGGGGTTTCTTTTGGGGAGAGCTTTTACTAACAAATTCAATTCCTTGATTAGATACAGAATTATTCAGATTTTCTACTTCTTCTTGTGTCAACTTTGATACATGGTATTTTTCAAGAAATTCATCCATTTCATGTCACAGCAAAATTTTTTTTTAATTAAAAAAATTTTTTTATAAACATATAATGTATTTTTAGCACCAGTGGTACAGGTCTGTGAATCGCCAGGTTTATACACTTCACAGCACTCACCATAGCACATACCCTCCCCAATGTCCATAACCCCACCATCCTTCCTCAACCCCCCTCCGCCCAGCAACCCTCAGTTTGTTTTGTGAGATTAAGAGTCTCTTATGGTTTGTCTCCCTCCTGATCCCATCTACAGCAATTTTTTTTGACATTTAGTTTCTTCACAATAGCCTCTTATGAACACTTTAATATTTATAAGATTTATGATGATGATGATATTGATGATTTGTGTTCACACTCTTTTGTCCTCGACTTAATTCTGGATTTGTCCGTTTTGTTGATCTTCTCAAAGGAGCAGTTTTTGCTTTGCTACTTTTCTCTACAGTTTTCTCTGTTATGATTGTCTTCTTTTGTCTGTATTATTTACTTCCTCCTACTTGTGTTGGGTTTTCTTATTTCCCATTAGATCATCTTGGACTCAGGAATTACTTAAAAATATGTTTAATTCTAGGTATTTGGGGGTTTCCTAACTATCCTTCTAGGAATATTAACTTCTTTTTTATTTATTTATTTATTTATTTATTTGACACAGAGAGAGAGAGAGAGAGAGAGAGATCATAAGCAGGCAGAGAGAGGAGGAAGCAGGCTCACTGCTGAGCAGAGAGCCCGATGTGGGGCTCAATCCCAGGACCCTGAGATCATGACCTGAGCTGAAGGCAGAGGCTTAACCCACTGAGCCACCCAGGTGCCCCAGAATATTAACTTCTAATCTTTTTTTTGTTGTGGTTAGAGAATATTCTGTATGATTCAGTCCTTGGAAATAAATGGTTTTATGGCCCTGTGTATTGTCTGTTTGTGTGACTATATCTCATACATCTGAAAAGAATGTATACACTATAGTTTTTAGATATAGTACAGTATATGTACCAATTACATCAAAGTGATTGACAGTGTCATTCAGATATTTTACATTTTCACTGACTTTTAAAATTTTTGTCTCATTGGCCTGCAAATTACTGAAACGTGTGCTAAACTCCCCTACTATAATTGTGGAATTATTTCTCTCTCGTTTTAATTCTGTTAAGTTTTGGTTCACATATTTTCTCTTTTCTTTTTTTTAGGTGCCTACACAATAATGATTTTGTTTTCTGATAAAATTTTATCAATATTAAATGGCCCACTTTATGCCTGGCAGTACTGTTAGTTATGAAGTCTATTTTTTAAAGACTTTATTTATTTATTTGACAGATCATAAGTAGGCAGAGAGGCAGGCGGGGGGGGGGCGGTGGGAAGCAAGCTGAGCAGAGAACCCCATGTTGGGCTCGATTCCAGGACCCTGAGATCATGACCTGAGCCGAAGGCAGAGGTTTAACCCACTGAGTCACCCGGGTGCCCCATGAAGTTTATTTGATCAGTCTATTAATATTCACCCAGCCTGCTTATGCTTACTGTTTGTATGGCATATTTCTTTTCAGCCATTTATTGTCATTATTGTCAAGTTATCTCTGCCTTTATTTAGAGTGTCTCTTAAAGGCAGCATATAGTTGAGTTTCACTATTTTATCTCCTTTGTAAATCTCTGCCTTTTAATTGAATTTAACGTGTAATTATTGATATAGTTAGAGTTATGTCTATTTCTTATATATTTATCCACTGTTCCCCCTTTATTGACTTCGCTTGATTACGTGAATATGTTTTAGTATCCCATTTTAACTTCTCTATTGTCTTTGGGGCTATATCACTTTTTATTATTTTGTTAGTAGTTGTCTAGAGATTATAATACACATACTCAATCTTCCTAATTCTATCGTACCACTTGATGTAAAATACAGAACAGTTGCAGCCATATAGCTTCCTTTAATTCCCTGCTACTCTTCCTTATGTTATAGTTGTCGTATGAATTATATCTGCATACTTTGAAATCTCTCCAGACAATGTTATAATTTTTGCTTTAAACACACATATGTGTTTAAAAGAATTTAAGAGGAAAAAAACCAGTCTTGTGTATTTTTCATATATTTACTGTATACTGTTCCTGCAAATTCAGTTTTCCCTGTTATTCTTGCCCTCCAAATTGAAGAACTTCCTTTATCATTTCTTCTGAAACATGTCTTTGGATGATGAATTCTGTTAGATTTTGTTCATCTGAAATGTCTTTATTTCACTACTATTCCTGAAATATATTTCCACTGGATACAGAATTCTGGTTTGGCATGTCTTTCTTTCAACAATTTTATTATTTTTTAAGGGCTTATTTATTTTAGAGAGAGAGGGAGAGAGAGGATCCTTAAGCAGATTCCCCGCTGAACCCAAAGCTCGATCACGTGCCCTGAGATCATGACCTGAGCTGAAGTCAAGAGTTGGACACCCAACCAACTGAGCCACCCAGAGGCCCTACTTTCAGCAATTTTAAAGTTTTTCCACTGCTTTCTGTCCTTCATGTCTTCTGGTGACAAATCTGTAGTCTTTCACATCATTGTTCCCTTTGATTTCACATGTCATTTTTCTCTAGCTTCTTCAAGATTTTTTTCCTTATCTTTGGTTTTTCAACATCTTGATTAGGATGTGCCAGTCATGGTTTTCTTGACTTTTCAAGCTTCTTGAATTCATAAATTTGTCACCAAATTTGGGAAGTAATTGGCCATTTCTAAAATACTTTTTCTGATTTAATGTCTTGATCCTCATCTTCCTGGTTCTGCAACTACATGTAAGTCATACCTTTTGGTATTATATCACGTGTCCACCTATGGCTCTTTTCTTTTCTTTTGGATCCTTTCTTATTCTTTCCTCTTTTTTCACTTATTCTTTCCTCTGTCATCTTCACTCTGCTCTTAGGCCCATCCAGTGAATTTTTGTTTTAAGTTTTGTATTTTGCAACTCTTAAGTTCCCATTTGTTTTTTTTTTTTAATAACTCTCATCTCTCCATTGAGACTATCTTCTCATTCATTTCAAGTGTGTTTCCTTTATTTTATAATAGCTTCCTTAAAAATTTTTTTCAGATAATTTCTACATCTAGATCATTGCAAAGCTGGCACCTGTCAATTGTGTTTTCTCCTGAGAATAGATCATTGTGTCACAGTTCTTTAATTTTGAGTAGTTTATGATTCTATCCTGGGCAAAGTGAGTGTTACATAGAATCTGTGTTCTAGTATATCCTCTGGAGAACATTGATTTTTAAAAAAAAAGCAGGAATCATTATGATTAAGTTCAGACTATGCATTCAGGTACACCTTCTGTAAGGTGCTAAGTGCTTAAAAAATTTTCTCAGGATCATGTGTCTAAGAGGCAGAATGAGGACTTGAATTGGGATCTTCTAAAGCCATTTAACATTGGGGCTTTTCTTTCTTTCTTTCTTTCTTTTCCCTAGAGTCATTTAACTTCTGTGCATCTTTCCCATATGTTAATAAGAATTTTTCATTAAAGGACTTGCTCGTTATATATGTGTGTGAAACCCTGAAAGCAAACTTTTTTTTTTTTTTAAATTGAGGCCTTCTTGGAAGCTTTTGTGAATCTCCATAAAGACTATTTGATGTGAAATATTTTCCAAACCATTTGACCTCATAATCTGTTATTTATGGAGGCTTCTGCTCCACAGAACATACTTGAAAATAGCTGATTTGCAGCATTCATCCTACCAACACTTGTAAGAATTTTATAGAATACCTACTATATGCTGGGCCTGACACTAGGTGCTACCAGACCAAAGATATTATCGTCTAAGTATCCAAGACATTTCTGCCATTCGGGAGCCTTCATCATCTTTCCATGAATTTCAATAATGTTTACATACTCAGCACTGTTGGGTCATTTTCATTTGTGTTTACTGACATCCTTTGCCTTCTTCCTGAGGTCCTTATTGATATGCCCCCGTTCCTTTTTTTTTTTTAAGGTTTTTATCCACATTTTCATCATTTTTAAATTTTTTTTATTATGTTCAGTTAGCCAGCATATAGTATATGTCATAAGTTTTCGTTGTAGTAGTCAATGATTGATTAGTTAACCACTCCTTTTTGATTGCACGCTGCCTAAAATATGCACCCAGTGTTAGGGGAGTTATTGGAACAACCGGGGGTTAGTCACTACTATGGACTGAATTGTGTTCCCCCCACCAAATTAATATTTTGAAGCCCTAATCCCCACTGTGACTCTTTCAGGAGAGAGTTTCAGAAAGGAGGTGATTAAGGTTAAATAAGGTCATAAGGTAAAGTTCAATTCCAGCAACAAGACTGTGGTCTTATAAGGAGAGAAAGATATCTCTCTCCCTCGTCCTCCTTCCCCCTCTCTCTTTCTTTCTCTCTCTCTTACATGGGAGGACACATCAAAACTCTAAGGCAGAGAGTCCTCCCTAGAACCTGGACATGCTGGTCTCCTGATCTTGGACTTTCAGCCCCCAAAACGGTGAGGAGATACATGTCTGTTGCCTAAGCCCTCACTCTGTGGTATTTTGTTGTGGGCTGAACAGTCTAAGACAGTCACCCAGCTCAGCAGAGGACATGAGGAAGGACTGAATCAAACTCACTTTATAGACATTGTGGGGAGCAGGACAGGTTTCACAACCAAGTGCATCTCTTGCCTCCTTCTCATCCTAGTTCTGAAGCTTGATGCATCAGCTCACACCATCTCTCACATTAGGGACTTTACATAAGTCCCTTTTACAAAACTTTACAAAAGTTACATAAAAACTTTACAAAAAAACTTCACAAAAAGTTTACATAAACACTTTTGCCATTTTTTAGCTCCTCTTTTGCCATTTTTCTTGCCAGATTCAAGACATACCCCAGTAGTGAAACAGCTTTTTATCCTAAGTATCAGGAAGGTCTAATCTCTCTTCCTCTCTCTCTTTTTTTAACCTAAGCAGTTGAGTCTTCTCTTGCCTTTGTTTACCTTTCACAGTGAAGTAAGACAGAAAAAGAAATAAGCCCAAAAGCCCTCCCTAAAATGACAGACAGGAGAGTTGGTTGGCCTTTTCTGCTGCACACAAAAGTGAAATGTCAAGTTCTGTAGAAACTTCCTGCCTGAGAAAGTGAGTCTACAGGCTGTTTCCTGGCAAAGCCATAAGCAATTCAAGGGGCAACAGGGTGAACATGGTAGGTGTGAGGTCAGTGTGTGGAGTGGGGAGGCTCCCTCCCCTTCCTGTCTACCTTCTCTTTTCCCCATCAAGATTCTCTTCTCTCTCAGAGCAGTGGACCATCTCCTCCACCAACAGACACCCAGACCTGCCACTGTCCCCAGAGTCTTTACTTTCCTTCCCAGGCTGTCAGTTAGCAAGTACAGAGCAGTAGTAGAGCTGAGGACATGGGTGTGATGTCTCATCCCTGGCCCTCACCCCTGCAGGCCCATCTGAGACTAGCTGTCATTCCTAAGAACAAACCCTCATCTTAGAAGGTGTAGGGCATTCTACACAGTCCTTTCATAATCAAAATGATAATATTGCTAATAACCATTACTTAGTGACACTCTCTGTGTACTAGTCACTATGCTAAGTACTTGACAAGCATGGTTTCATCTGAGTCTTAAAAGAGTTCTACAACATGCACATTATTGTCATCATTTCACAAATGAGGAAAGCAGATATTATACGCGGACTCCTAACTGTCCACTACCCAATGATGAGCAGTGAGGGCCCTACAGATGGCCTGGGAACTGACTCCCGAAGGTAAGTTAAGCCTTTGCAAGATTCTGAAAGAAAGGTCAAGCCAAATTCTTCACACTCACTTGTATCTGCAGACTCCCTCTTACATCCCACAATTGTGTTAGTAAGAGTAACTACTATTTGGTTTCCCTAAACTAAAATTATCTCATTGCTGGAATTTATCGTACACTCTAATTCAATATTTTACTGAAAGGTAGGTGGCTCGGCAATGCTATATTGGTTCCACTGTCCTTGAGCATGTGTGGAGTTTGGAGACCCATTATTTTCACAACTTTCCATTATCAGGTGTCATTGCCTTTTTCTTGAATTGGCAATCAATGTCTATTACTGTTTTTTGCTCTTGAATGATACCTTACTGTTATTTTGGTTTTCTATATAATTTGTTGTGGGCTCTCATCTTAACCCTATAGTGAATGGTAAGGTACATTGACATATTTTCACTGTTATTTTCCAAGAGCTAGATTAAAGAAATGCATACAACATATTGGGCTAAACCAAATGAAATGACCTACATTCAAACATTTTTACTTTAGACAAAGCCATATGAAATGGACTATATTCAATAAATGTTTGACCTAAAAGATGACAGCTCATATGGTCTAACCTAATATGAATTATTCAAATTTCAAGTTATTCAAATTCAAATATAAATTATTTTTACCTCATTCATTAGACATTTGTGTGTGTGATTCCCTCCAAATATGTGTGTACAGTGACACTTTATAGATGATATTCTATGAATCTGTATTATCTAAATAATTCACAACATACTGTTACTATATGTTAACTGTAAGAACATTGCTAAGTCATTTTAAGTTTGCATGTTTTTTTAATGATCCAAGATCTTGATTGGAAGTTCATATTCTCTCTTCACGAGTTGTTCATTTATGTCCCTCTTTAGTTCTTTGTCATTACCTGATTCCTTTTTCCCGGTGCAGTGGGAATGGATAGGACCTATAGAGTTCAGGGTCTTCTGTGCAGTAGTCTGAGAAGCTTGACATGTACTACTTTAAGGGCTAAAGAAACTTTTTCAGTCCAACAGTCAATAAGGATTCAGATGCAAGTCAGCTTCCCTCACAGGTGGAGGATGTGATATACATTTTTGTGAATGGCATCAGTTACACACTTATGGCTTCCTGAACAAGAAATCTCAGACTTCCCTGACATCTCTTTAGGGAAATTAGGATGCTGACTTTTATTGAGTGCCCATTGTATGCCAGACATTCTTCTCATTTAATACCACAACAGACCCTGTGAGATTGGTACCATTAATCTGTACAGATGGAGAAGTAGGTTCACAGGCTTGAATACTACTCCGTATTAGGGACCAGTAGGTAGGTGGTGAGAGCCGAAGGCAAACTTTAAAATTCATTTGTTCACCATACTGCCTTTTTTTTCCCCGTCCCACATCTCCTTCCACAGCCCCCATATTTGATTCATCATGGAACCCTATTAGTTCTACCTGTAAAATGACACTAGGATCTGTTTTCCGACATTTTCACTACTAATGGTCTAACACTATCTCTACCATGAACACATGTAGCAGCATCCTAATCTTCTCCTTGTCTCAGTCCCTACCTATTCCCTTCATGTGACCTCTGACTTGCTCCACAATACACAGATCTGATCATGACTGACCTCTTCAACGTCCCTGTACTGCTTGCAGGGCATAAAACATGTCACAGTCCAGCTTTCCAACCTACTTTCCTGGCCATTTCTGCCAACATTGCTTATCCCCAGCTTCTACCTCACTGACCCCTCCAGATTGGCCCCCTCATTCTCTCTAACACCCATGACCTTTCCAATCCAATTCCTGGGCCTCCATGCTGTTGCTACTAAGGGAACCTGGACAGATTTATAATAATTTATACATATACACCCACCACTTCTCCACCTGGCATAGTCTTCTTCCTTCAAGGCCCCCTTCAAATGTCACTTCCTGTGGGAGAGTCATCCCAGACTTTCCCTGGCAGTTCATAGCTCCTCCCATTTATATCCACAAGACTTTGTACACATTTTTAATTAGACAGTTTCTGCTGAATGATAGCAAATTGTCAAAATGTCTTAACTATCTTTTCCACTTGATAATGAACCCCTTAGGGATAATGATCATGTCGTATTTATCTTTGGATTGCCAGCATTCAGAAAAGTGCCTGTCACAAGGTCAGCACTCAATAAATGTTCATTAATGTACAAATACCCCCCATAGTCTCTCATGCACATGACAGCATACTGAGCAGCTCTCTGGTACAGCAGATTGCGACTTGAACTGGGAGAAAGAATGCTTGAATTCTAGTCTGGGCTCACCCACCAATTGGCTCTGTCATTGGGGACAGAAGTGTTTTGGGTCTCAGTACTGTCACTTGTAAAAAGGGGCGGGGGACATCTGAGTGCCCTTCCAAGGCTCACATCTCACGATGCAAAGGACTTGACAATTTATTCCTAAAAAATATCTCTCTCTCTCTTGCCAGAAGGAAAAGGCTTTACCTATCTTCTAAGGAGAGTCATGGCATACAACCAAGAGCCTCTAGCCAAGACCCCTGTCATCAAATTCAATGGCCAGGATTTCACCTCCCTGCGGGATCGTTGCCTAAGCAGAGGCCTACCATTTGAGGATGAGACATTCCCTGCAGAGCCTTCTTCCATAGGTCTGCAGCTTCTCCAGGGAAAAGACCTCTCCAGCCTGAGGTGGGTGCGGCCAAAGGTGAGTGAGCCTCTACAGAACACATTCAGCACCACTGAGCTGCGCCCCTGAAAGAAGGATGGCCCAAACCAAATGGGAAGGAGAATGAGATTTATCGGGTCCGTCAGCTACAGTATTGTATCCTCAGGGGGACGGAAGGACCCTGTACCAGGAACCAAGACCCTTGCATTCTAACCCATTTCTATCACTGAGCATATCACTGTATTGCATGCCTCATGTTCTCATCTGTAAAATGGGAAACCGTGGGTAGGAAGATTGTAATAGTTGGTCTCATCTCCATAATTGAGCCCGTTTGTCTCCATCACTCCTTATTCTCTTCCTTATCAATGTCCTTATTTTTTTCTTTTTCCCTGTTGGAACTTAAAGGCAAGATATCACATCCATCACTTGTACAATAGGATTAATTTAAATTTAAATTCATTTAAATTTGTATTTTCAATCTTGCAAAGGCTTGATCACTTATAAAAGAATTCAGATATCAGCTATACAATTAGGAAGATATTTCAGGGCAACATTCAAAACGCCCTCTTCCCCTAGTATAGCAGATGGCTGCTAACTCAGCTCTGTAGTGAGATGAGCCCTCTGGGTTTTTCTAAACAATATTCAGGGCATGAATCCCCAAGAAAAATTTCTCAGCCCACTTAACATTCTTATAATCTCATCAGGGGCTATGTTGATGCAAAGGACCCAGGTGAGGGCCACTCTGGGGTCCTTAATGCCCAACTCTGTTTTTCTTGCTTCCAAAAGCAGCCAGCAGGATGTAGAACAAGAGAAAATAATATAATGTCTAGTAAGCTAATAATTACAATATCAGCAAGTGCTACCAAGCACTGATTAAATTCCAAGCACTCTACTTTCAGTAAATCCAGGTTAGGCTATACAGAAAGGGAATTTTCTGATGACATACAATAAGACATTGAACTCTGGAGTTGTCAAGTCTTGCCCTAACCTGAGACAGATTTGAGTTTCGGGGAGGGGAGGGTGTGTGGGGATCAGGTAGCGCTCAGCATTAAATGGTGGTACATCAGGCTTCCAGGATCTATCTCACCAGGAGAGGCATGAAGTTCCCAGCAACGATTCTCTTCTTCTGGCCTTCCCCTCCTACAGAGAGCTGAACAGAGAACTCTATTTAAAGTTTGGAAGGGTTATATTTTTTCCCTTTGTTATTTTTAGGAGCTGAGATTCTTTTAGAAAGTTTTTTTTCCCCCAAGGTGCTGAGTAATAGATGTGAGATCATATTTATAGTGTTAAAGAATTTATAACATTTCTATGTTGAAATGGAAGGGTTTCAGAGGGAGAGTTGGGAGTTTCTTATTATATGATTCTAGCAGCATCTCAGATTTTGTATTTGGGGGGCAAGGAGAAATTGAGGCATACGGAAGTGAGTTGACTTCCTGAGAATCCTGCCAGGGACCTGAAATAGGGGCATACAGAGGCAGCTATGTCTTACTTCCATTCTTCTCAGCAGAAAGCTGAGACAAATGCCTTCCTGTCCCTCATCACAACATTTACATTTCTATTTCCCTGAGTTTTTCATGTGTCTTCTCTTGCTTTGTCTCTTGTTCTTTCTCTGTTACATTAGGAAGAACACAGATTTAGATAGGTGATGCAACTTGCATAAGATGGCAGTTAGTGAGGGAAGGACCTGGGATTTAAATTAAGATTCTTCATTCCACACGGTGCACTTTTCTTCACAGGGGATTGTGTACCCAATAGGATTCTGTTAGGATTTGCATGAATGAATAAGTGTGAGTGGATGAAGGAATGACTCTATCTACAGGTCCTTGATGTGGGTTTCAAGCTCCATATGTGCAATTGAGAATCCGTAGGTTGACTTGTTTAACAAGTAGGATGGTAGATGAGAAGGCCAGTGAACTCACCCTTTCAAGATGGTGACACCCCAACTGCCAAAACTTATAGTTGTTCCTGGAAGGAGCCTTGGAAGAGGAGCCATGGTCAGTGTGGCTCAATTCTAGTTGTAAAAGCCAGTACTTACACACTGCTGACTATATGGCAGGCCTGGCTTTAGAGGATTTGACTCATTTAATCCTCACAGTGATGTTATAAGGAGGTATAATTATTAACCCCATTTTATGGATGTGAAATAGAAACAGACTTAAGTGACATGCCCAAAGTGGTATAGCTGGGATTTGAACCCTGGGCTCTGTCTCCAAGACCTGTTCTTCTATCACCACACTATCCTGTTTTCCATTAGGCCTCATCATAAGCTCATGTTGTGTTCTGGGCTCCTGTTGGCCACAAATATTTTGTGCATCAGTAGATTCCTCGCTTGTCTGGTAACCAAGAATCAATGTCCGTGTCATGTCCTACTTTCCATTTTTTAGGTGAGAAAGAATGGGGGTAAAAATGAAATGTTGTATGCGTTCCTCATATGGTTATTTTAAGGAATGAAGACAATACTCAGAAGAGTGTCTAGCACATTGTAAACACTTACCAAACACTAGCTATTGTTACTACAAATAATTTGGGAAGGATGTCATAGGGAAGCAGCCTCAGGGGCTGTCCTTTTGGATCCCTTGGGTTTTCACACTACAGTCAGCTTCTTCCCTCAAATAGTTTCAACAAACACTTTAAGGGGAGAAATGTAGGTCAGATGAAACCATTTGAGAACCTAGGGGAGCCTGGCAGGGAGTGTGGAGAATGACTTTCTTCTCGTGTTCTGCTAACTCTCGCTACTTTCAGAGGTTGCCTCCCAATCTAGAGTTTGCCCAGTCACTGTCCAGAGGTCTGCCTGGCACTCCTTCAAGTTCAACAATGTAATGACTGAGATGGTACCAAGGCTTCTGAGGCCATCTTCACATCCTCGGCTTTTCCAGAAAATGGGGACCTTCCATCCTCTAGGCAATTGTTAAGTCATCATGGATATCATTGAAATTGAGTACTCACTTGGGCTTGGTAGATTCACTAGTAGCCCAACAGTCAGGGGCATAAAACTAGACTCAGTTTTTTATGCCTTATACAAAAAAAGTTGTTTGATGTCCCATAATGTCCTCTCCCTCTTTTTTTCTCTCTGTCTCTGTCTTTCCTTCCGTCCTTCCCTCCCTCCAAGAGTCAACCTAATCCATTTTGCTGCTGGAATTTTGAAATAGAAGTTCCTTCATATCCTGCTTCATTCAGCTTCTCTTTGTTTAAGAAATTTCCAACCCACCCCTCATACTGTCTCCACTGGCAGGTGATCAGGTTCTAGAACAGCCTGGGACCCTGTGCTGAGCCAATGGCACTGATGAGACTCAACTCCTCATCAGCCTCAGCACTGCCTGTAACCCCCCCATGACAGCAAGAGACAATGCTGAGAATTAGACTTGTACATGGGGTATCTATTTGTTAATTTCCCTGAATGAAAGTTGACATTAGAGTGACTTCCTTTTAGAATTTTAATTTCATAAATAATAACAAATCCCATTTATCAAGTATACACATACATTAAGTATTAATCTAAGCACTTTACATATGACATTTCATTTAATTACCATCATAGTACTGTAAGGTAGCTAATATTATTATCCTTTTCAATAGATGATCACTGTCCAGTAGAACTTCCATGATGCAGAGTCTTTTGGAACCATTCAATACAGTAACCACTAGTTATATGTAGCTATTGGCTACTTATAATGTGGCTAGTGCAACTGAGGGATTGAAGATTAAATTGAATTTAAAGTAGTCACATATGACTTGTGGTTAGCATATTGGACAGCACAGAATTATGGGTATAGATCTTCACAGCAGAGTCACCAACACATATCAGACTGAGAGGCTGCAGTTTCATTTTTGCCCCCATTCTTTCATGACAAACATTTCATTTCTCAACTGAAGAAGGATCCGTGGGCCCAAAACACGTTCTCTGATGGGTGCTTAGAGCTCCAAACCCAACCCCATTATGGTTTCTGGCTCATGGCCACCCCAGAATGAAGTATCGCCTACCCAGGTAACAACTTTTCAACTTTTAAGTAGCCAGAGTGGAGTTTCTAAAAGGATCATTCACTAGAAATGATTCACCTTGGGACCAAAATGAGTTCTTCAGAAAAGGAAGAGATTAACAAAATAGGCATATAAGTGTAGGTTACAAAGGCAGCAGGTAACTGAAAGTGATAAAGTGATCATGCCCGAACCAAATGTCGTTGAGCCAAAGAACTTTGACACCAATAAAACAAAGCTCTCTAGCAAAAGTAGAAAAGGAGTAACACTGCCATCTGGCCCATCCTGAACTATGGCCACCCTCTGAAAGATACATTTAGCCTGTTTCTGAATGCCAAGATGATAAACCTGGTGTTCCCTCATCCAGGAGGCAGCACACCCTCTGGGACTGTGCATTAGCAGCCTCTGATGAATGCAAGAATCGCTCCAAAGTATACCAAGGGAGGTTGTAGGAAAAGACATGTCCAAAAGCGATCACAGGAGACTGCCTGGTCTGGTACCACCTAAGAGAGTATTTTCTAAGATTCTAGGCGTTCTTGCCTTAAATGTGCTTCTGATATATCTGATATAACACAGATTGCCCCAAAAAGTTTGCCTTGAGAAAGGACTTCTCAATGTGTGAAGTTTCTAAGATTACTTGTATGACTGTTTCTGATGGCTTCTGTAATAATCAAGGTTCTCCAAAGGAACAGTAATAATAAGATTTGTGCGTGTGTGTGTGTGCATTTGTGTGTGTGTGTGTATCCATCTATTATATTTATAAATACCTAGACTTAGCCCATTGATGTTTTTACTGTGAGGAACTGACCCACGTGGTTATGGGGGCTGAGAATTTCCACACGTCTGCCTTGTGCAACCTGGAGACCCAATCAAGCCAGTGGTGTAGTTTAGTCTGACTGGGGGCTGATGGTGTCATTCCCTGTCCAAGAGTAGGAAAAGACTAATGTCCCATCTTACAGTCAGGCAGAGAAGGGACAAATGCTCCCTTCCTCTCCCTTTTGTTTTATTGTGGTCCTCAGTGAATTGGGTGGTGCTCCTGGGCACTGAGGATCACAACCTGCTTTCCTTAATTCTGATTCAAATAAATGCTAATCTCATCTGGAAACACAGACACACTTAGAAACAATGTTTAGCTGAGTATCTAGGGACCCCATGATCCAGTCAGGTCATAAAAGTAACCATTGCGACTGCTTTCCATACAAGTGATGTCTCAGAGCCCCCGAAGAGCCCATCTCACAGAATCGGAAAACCCTGACAGGGAGAAGCCCCTGTCTGCTGGTGAGGTCAGTGGGGAAGAGCTAGGTGCTGTGGAGCTCCATTGCCTGCTTCACAGCCCATTCCTGTGGCTTCTGGAACAAAGTGCTCAGCTTCCCTGAACCTGTCCCTGGCCCTTGGTGGGGCCTCTGAATCCTTGGTGTTGCTGTGTACGACCTGAACCCAACCCCCGCCGACCCACTGAATCCTGGCTCTGGGAGGCAGCACCCAGCAGTCTGCCTGTCTGTGAAGGTCCCAGGAGACTGAGTCATGCTCAGGGAGGACACTGCTCCTTGCCATTCTTGTCACACTTCACTGCCCTGGTGTGCTCGACCCCCTGGTGACACCCACAGAGCACGGCCATTTCTCTCTCTATTTTTTTAAGATTGAATTTAAATTCCAGCTAGTTAACCTGGTGTGATATTAGCTTTGGGTGTACGATTTAATGACTCAACACTTCCAGACCACATCCTGTGGCGGTCCTCACAGCAGGTGTCCTGCTTCATCACCATCACCTGCTTCACCCATCGCTCCATCCCCTCCCCCAGTGACTATCAGTTTGTTCTCGATAGTGAAGAGTCTGTTTCTTGGTTCGCCTTTCTCTCTCTCTCTCTTTTTTTTCTCCCCTTTTTTCCCTCTGACTTATTTTGCTTAGCATAATATTCTCCAGCTCCATCCATGTTTCTGCAGATGGCAGGATTTCATTCTTTTTGATGGCTGAGTAATATTGTGAGGTATATACCTCTCTCTCACATCTCTATCCGTTCATCTTTACCTATTCTCTCAGCAAGTCAGCCCAGAGATGAAAATGCTTTTGGGTATAATTTCCATCTCTTTCTACTTCTCCTTTTTTAAGATTTTATTTATTTATTTGACAGAAACGAGAGATCACAAGTAGGCAGAGAGGCAGGCAGAGAGAGAGAGGAGGAAACAGGCTCCCTGTGGAGCAGACAGGCAGATGCGGGACTCTATCCCAGGACCCTGAGATCATGACCTGAGCCAAAGGCAGAGGCTTAACCCACTGAGCCACCAAGGCACCCCCCTACTTTTCTTTCTTTTCTTTTTTTTTTTTTTTTTAGGATTTTAGTTATTTATTTGACAGAGAGAGAGAGCGAGCAGGAGAGGGAATATAAGCAGGGGGAGAGGGAGAGGGAGAACCAGGCTTCCCACCGAGCAGGGAGCCCGATGTGGAGCTCAATCGCAGGATCCTGAGATCATAACCTGAGCCAAAGGCAGACACTTAACTGACTGAGCCACCCAGGTGCCCCCTTACTTCTCTTTAAAAAAAAAAAAAAAAAAAGGTTGTATTCATTTGAGAGAGAAAGAGAGAGCATGAGCAGAGGAAGGGGCAGAGGGAGAGAGACAAATAGACCCCTCGCTGAGCAGGGAGCCTGATGAGGGGCTCCATAAAAGATCCCGAGATCACGACCTGAACCGAAGTCAGATGCTCAACCCACTGAGCCACCTCGAGTCTCCATTTTGCACACTGAGCCCTTGTTAGATCACCCAACACCCATCTAAAGCCCAGGCTGGGGAAGAAACAGTCCCCTCAGAGGACAGGAGACACAAATGAAGATCTTGTGCCCAACTTTGATGCAGACGATTCTAGGGTTTGCCCCTAGACTTGCTACTGAATATTGATTTGCAATAATTGCCACTTCATTTTCACAGCATTAGGATGTCCTTTTGCCCCTGATTAGTTACACTTTTTTAATTTAAATTTTTATCATTTTAGTGAGTCAGAGAAAGTTGTGGTGCATTTCTTAGAAGTATATAAATTATTTCTCCTTTAGCCCGTGTAAATGCTATTTTATATTAATAAATATCCTGATATGAAACCATCCTGGTATCCTAAATCAGTAGTGTGTGTGTGTAGGTGTGTTGTGCTTTCATTATCTCAGGCTATACTGGCTTCTTAAAATAAATGGTGGCAATGACTTTCTTTTTGCCTTCTTTCTTATATTGAAAATTTAAGTGACGTAGGAATTGTCTATTCCCTGAAAGTTTGAGAGAATTCTGTAGGAAATCATACACCTTTAGAAGCCTTTACAGAGCTGTTAGGGGTATATTCTTTATCATCTGAAAATACTATCACAAGGTTATTGATTATTTTTTCAGTTTATTTACAAACTGGACTCGTTTTTGATCGTGTTCCTTTTAGTCAGAAAATCATCACTATTTTTAAATTCATTCATATAGAATTTTACATCATGTTTTTATATTGCTAAAACCTCATTTGTATTTCTAATTTTAGTTGGGTTTCTTTACCATCTTTGCCAAAGGTGGGGTCTATGTAAACCTTCTCCCCCAAATGGAATGAGTTATTTGCTTTCTTAATCTTGCTGTTTTTCTATATTAGAATTTGCTAATTGTCTCTTTTATCATTTTTTTTCTGCCTATATTTGAGTCCCTTTTCATCCTTCTAGCATCTATGAATTGACTGTTTAATTCATGTTTTTATTCTATCATGTTTAATAATGAATGCATTTGCGGCTCTGGGTTTGCCTCGGAGTATGGCCTTTTTAATTTTGCAAATATTACAGAAGAAGGGAATCAATATTTATTGACCATGTACCTTGTCTGATGTTCTGCTAAGTAGTCACATCCTTCCTCATTTGTAAAATGGAAAGACTCCTGCTTTGCAAGGCTAATGGGAGACGGTGGGTGTATAAAGCCCCCGGACCCCAGCAAGGCAACCAGTGCCTCGATTGCGTCTCCATTTTGCACATGAGGAAACTGAGTCTCAGCAAAGTCAAGGGAGTTGTTCAAGGTTACTCAGAGAGAATGAGCGGCAGGATGCCACACCAGGTCTGTGTGAATGCCTCTCAGCACACCCATTCCCACTCTGCAGTCCCTGACGGGAAACCAGTAACAAACAGCAGAGGAGAGATGGGACTATGGGCAGGTCAGGGAAGCTGAGCAAAGCTGTCTTTGCTCCCAGTCCCAAGCCCAGTGGCCTCTGCTCTCTCTAATTCCCACCAGTCGAGAATCTTAAGCATCTGCTCCCTGACAGCAAACCCCGGAGAGACTTCCACTTCCTTTTTGCAGGAGAAAGTGGGGGACAGCTAGTAGAAGCGCCCCGAATTGTTTAGAACTGGGCAAGTTGCTCCCTCTCTGGCCCTGCAGTAGTCTGCCCTGCTCATTTGTGTTGGGGGAGTCCCCACGTCTGCCTAGGCATGGGTATTCTCCCGGGGAGGGCTTGGAGCCCAGATGTAGGTAGATGGTGGGCACCTATGCATCTCCACCTGGGGAGGGTCTGGGCATGAGTGCATTTCTCCTGGGCTCCCCCAAGAGGCCAGCTTTTTGTACAGAAGGCAGTGGGAGCATGTTCAGGGTGGGGCAAGCTGGGCTGAGGTGTTTGCAGACATGCACACCTTTGTTTGCCTTTTGGCGTCCCCACCAGGAAACTGGCAGTTTATAAAGGGCTGGCAGGTGTCTCAAGGCACAGGGCTCTGCACATTCACGGCTGTTGAGGAAATAAATCCATTTCCACTTTGTGGCCCTGTTCTCTGGGGACTTATTTGTCAATGTGAGAAGAAATGATACAGGAACAATTACCAGAGTATGCAAATGCAAAATTATGCAGTGGAAATGTAAGAAGAGCCCCAGGCACAGAGAAGGCGCTGAAGGTAATCCTGCAGACTTCCAGTAGGGGAAAGCTGGGGAGTGCCTGGGGACCCTGGGCCCAAGCAAGTCCCTTCAGGAGCTCTAACAATCCTTGTGTCTCCTGAGAGTTCCCGCAGATTCTCCCCAGACATGGTAGCCCTGCAGATCCCTCTGGCAAACCCCTTTCTAAGGCTGCCAGGGTCTCTGAGTGTCAGAATTCAGGACACGACTGGGCACGGTGTAACAGCAGCCAAGACCAGGGATTCGGGGTCTTCCAGAATCTTATATCTTATATCTATCCTGTAGAGCACGTGGCTAGACTTGAACCTGGATCCCAGAAAGCCTATATTGACTTCTGAGAGGGGGCATTCCACAAGGAAAGTTTTATTATGCTTATAAAAGTGTCCTGTAATAAATATATCTCTTTTGGGCGGGTTATTTATAACCTGTTACTAAAACACTGCTTGTTGGAACTGGGAGGGCTCTTTGATGTAAGGATCCCGAGTCCTTATTTATGTTCCTCTCCTCATGCAATTTGCTTATTGCATGTCTTGCTTGTCTAGTCAGTTACATGCGCCACCCCTTTGACACCTGCCTTGCTGATAGCCATCAAACCAGAAGAATGAGGGAAACGTTCCTAACTCAGATTTTAGGCACCTATTTAAGAATTAACTTTACCCCTCAAAGACAAAGTGAGTGATGTCTTAGGCACCACCTGGAGACACCGAGGAATGAAAGATGATCATGGCTTTTCTCCCTCTTGCCTAAGGATATATTAAATGGGAAATCAGAGCCTCACTTCATCCTGGAAGGTGCAAGCAGATTTGACATCCAACAAGGAGAAGCTGGTAAGGACTCAACAGCTTTCCTCTGGGCCCTGGAATAAGCAGGCTGCCTGAAGTCAGCCTCCAAGTAGGGAGAGACAAAGGGTGGTGCCTACCCAGACCTCAGAGTTCTACCCCAGCTTCTGAGGAGGCAAGAGCATCATCCTTGGTGCTGCTGTGGATGGACTCTTCACTCTGGCAACAACATATCCTGAAACTTCAGCTCTGGGCATCGCTGGCAGAATGAGAATCAGAGGCAGGTTGGCCCACCTGCCCTGCAGAAGCCTGGCTGGGTCTCTCCTCACTTTCCTCATCATTGCCATTTCCACCCCTTGAATCCCCTTTACCTTCGTTCCAGCCATGCCCACCTCCATCATCCCCACACCACTAAACCCCATCACCACCAGCTCCTTCTCTATCTTGTTTGGATCTGGCCCTAGTGAGACCTTGCCCAGTTCTCACTACTCGGATAGGGGAAAAAAAAAAAAAAAGCATTATTCAGAAGGAGGCATATGGAGACCTGTGGAATGTGTGGGGTGGGGCTTCAGTAGAACTCTCATGGCTTACATTCCCTTGCAGGAGATTGCTGGTTCCTGGCAGCGCTGGGCTCCTTGACTCTGAACCAGCAGCATCTGCAGAAGATCCTGATGGACCAAAGCTTTTCACACCAGTATGCAGGGATCTTCCGTTTCCGGGTATGTGCACTGCTGGGATGCTCCTTAGGTGGATGGGTTCTCTGAAAGCACAGGGAGGCGAGCATCTTGAACACCCTTGTGGTCTGCTAGCTTAAGATGGAAGAGTCACCTATGTGTTAATTACTTTGTCTCTATTAAAGGACTTGAGCTCAACATCTGGCAGCAGAGAGGAAGCATGAGAGTAAAAAATAAATGTTTTCATGTAAATAAATAGAAATGGCAGAAACAATTAGCAAAAAAAAAAAAAAAAAAAAGTCATTAATCAAGAGCCCTGTACATCATTGAGCCTTTGTCTCTGTTGATCCCTGTGCCATACATATTTTGCTATTTGGATTACAGGAGCTTTAGAATCAGATGCAACATCTGGTAGAATAAGTTTTCCTTCATTATTCTTTCCTCAAAAATATCTTGGTAATTCTTGCATATTTATTTTTCCATGAGAATATTAAAATCGTTGTGTCTAATTAAAAAGAGACGCCACTGTGATGCAGAGTGGAGCAGCACTAAATTTATGTATTAATTTGGAAACATCACATTTTTATTATTTTAATTATTCCTTCCCAGAAACGTGGTCTATCTTTCTATCTATTTAGAACCTCAATAAAATGTTTTTAAGCCCTTCAATAAAATGTTATAGTTATGTTTCCATATTGATGTGACAGCCTTCTCATTAAATATATACCCAAATATTTTACAATTTTGTAGCTAGTATGAATGAGATTTTCCCCCTTCATTTCTAACTAGATGTTGCTGACAAGAGGAAAGCCACTCCTTATTATATATTAAATGATATCTAACCACCTTACCAAGTTCCTTGATTAGTTTCATTTTTTGTATGTGTTTTTTTAATTAACTGATATTCTCTGTAAATAAAGATAATTTTGTCTCTATTTTTAATATTTCTAGAACTCTCTTTGCTCTGTTGTATTAGTTAGAGGGTCACAATCTTAAATAAGAATGACAAGAGCAAAGTCCTATGTTCTCCTGATTTTAGTGATGTTCTCTCCTGCTGTGCCATTTTTTTTGATGCACCGTGGGATTCAATTTGATAAAATTTTTATTAGAATTTTTGCATCAATATCTTATATAGAATTGTTTTCTAGTTATTTTGACTATGTTGGAGTTAGGCTGGCTTTTTATACTGTGTCCATTGACTTTTACATACCTCGATCTGAGATAATTTGAACAATTGGTTGTTAATCATTGCTTATCTGTTCTTTCAAAGTAAAACAGACAATAGTTAAATCATCGGGAACTACCTGAATTAATTGTAAGATAATATACTTTTGGTTTTTGCTAAGTTTTGGTAGTAGAGTTTTAGATTATTTAAATTATGATCAGAGAATATATTGATAAAATCTCTACATTTGGGGGACTTATTAAGGTTTTATTTATGTCAATTCTACAACAGTTTTTGCAAATGCTTCATGGACATATGAGAATATCCGGTGGGCAAAAGTTTTACATGTGGACTCAAGCTTTCCAATTTGCAGATTGTTGTTTCTGCAGTTAACTTTTTTTTTTTAATCTTGGCTTATTTTTTTTTGTCTGCTTGATTTAATCAAGTCCTAAAAGAGGTGAATTGAAGTTCTTCCCCAGAGCTATACCTTGGAGGGTTCCTCTTATGTTTTCAGATGTTTAGGCTTTAAACTTTTCCTGTTCTATTCTGTGATGCCTAAAGGTTTATGTTCTTGCTATCCTGTGGTTGGAGTAAAGTCCACACGCTATCCCTCTTTTTTGTATTTAATGCATTGGGCTTTGAATTCCTTTTTATCTGATATCCGCATTGCTACTTCAGCTTCCTGTCATTTATGTTTTCCTGTTACCACTTTGTTCATCCTCAATTTCACTGTCACCATGTTTCTTATACAAAGCATATTTAAACCTCACCACCCGCCATCACTGCTTTCACCCTTCATTCCCTTTTAAGATTTTTGTTCTAATTTCATCCTCGTTAAGTAAGTAGTTCCTTGAATGATTTCTTCCAATCACATGGGTGTTTTTTGGTGCTCTTACTTATGAATAATATGCCAGTTGGGTTTGGGATTCTTGGATCCCATTCCCTTTCCTCAAATATCTGTAAACTCTTCCTTTGTCTCCTAGTTCCAATGTTGCAAAAGAAAAATCCAATGCTAATCTACGCTCTTGGCTTTGTTCGCAACATGCTTTTTCAAACTGTGAGCTTAGGAGAGGTACTCTCTCTCCTTGGTGTTCAGAAGTTTCTCTGGAATGTGTCCCAATGTGTGCCTTTTTGAAATTAATCTTGTCTGGAATTCAGTGAGCCCTCTCATTCTGAAGACCTACCTCCTTTTCCTGCTCAACTAAACATCCCTTCATTATCTCTGGGTGTCCTCCATTATTTTGATCTCTCTTCCTGAAGTTCAACTATTTGCATACTAGAGCTTCTAACAAGTTCCCGGGGGATGCTGATCCTGGTGGTCCAAGGAACTAAACAAGGAGTAAGCTAAAAGATACAAGGTTTACTGTCGGAGCTCACTTCAGCCTGCAAGTATTGGTAGTAACACATGGTTAGGAGAAACTGAGGCCCAGACGGAACTCTCTCTGCCCTTCTGAATGGTGAGAAATTTCCACAGTTCTCCAGAAAAAGCTGAAGTGTTGACTTCTATACATCTGTTCTCATCACTCTGAGCTTGGGTGCTACACTCTGGAAAGAATCCAATGCCCCCCAAAATAATAAAAATTAAAATTAAAATTAAATTTAAAAAAAAAATCCAATGCCCAGGCAGCATGGCTGCTTTGCCCAAAACACTTCTTCTGGCATCCCTCAGACGCGTGGGTGCTGACAAAATGGCACCAGCATGCCTCTTTGAGGGTCCAGACATTATTCATATGCCAGCCCTCCTCACCTAATGGGGTGAACCAGGAAATGCACATCGGTGGCCTCATTCTCGACCCGTTCTGGGAACAAGATCTTATCTGGTGCTCCCTTTGTATAAGGATAGCAAATTTGGTCAGCATTACTCATGTGGGAATACCGGGGTGGAGGGGACTTCTCAGTGAAAACCAACCAGAGGAGCTCATTCAAGTCAGAACTCACTCATTCCTGATTGTCTGCGCTGCACCAGCCACTATCCTAGGTGCTGAACAAAGAAGCTATGGAAAAATAGTTTCTCCGTTCAAAGCTGGATCTCATGTTCACCATCTCATCTGACCCCAGTCACGGCCCTAGGAGGATGTTCTTTATCACCATTTGACAGATGAGAAACTGAGAACACAGAGAAACTGAGACTCAGAGAATTCAGTGTCTTATGCAATATCCAGTTGTTCAGATAACTAAAGGGAAAACCAGGACTCAAGCACAGTTCCGGTGATTGGCCACTGTCTGCTACAATTTGCTATCCAGATCACACTGTTTTTCCAGTACCCCACTTCTAGTTTTCCTTGGCATCTCAAACATGTTTCCTGGTCTCCCTCCTGGTAACACCCCTGTTGGCTCTTAACCTCACCTTTCTACACAATTGACTGCATTAGGGACCCAAATCACAGCTGTGCCAGAACCAGCTGCAGCGTGCTGAGCTCATTAATGACCACAAAAACATCTTTGCTTGGTCTCCACTGACATCTCTGTCTCTGTCTCCAACTCTACTTAGAAAGTGCGTCCTCAGCTGGATGCAGTGGCCCAGCATCTGGGATATCCAGCTGTGGAAAAGGCCATGCGGATGGCTTCCCGTCACTCTCCAACAGATGAGAGATCACATCCACCCAGCTTTACTCTGAGCCCACCTGTCAGAGACTTGCCTTCATCAAGGCTCAGACCTGAAGCTAGAAGGCCAGCTGCTTATCCGGCACAGGGGAGACCAATGAAGAAACTCCAAAAGGCTGGCTTTGTTAGGAATTTTCCTCATTTGGTGATGTCCCCCGGTGAACCATTAAGAGCTGAACACTGAAGATTAAAGCGGTCTGTTTCGGAGAGGAACATCTGGTTCATTTGCACTCTTAGCGGTAGCGGCACCACTCAGTTTCATTTCTGCTGCTCTGAAGGCTGGGCCAGCTTCAAATGAGCTGAAGGGGGCCAGAGCGAGCCTGTCACTGCTCAGTCCTCCTGAGCAATCCTCATCATCCAGCCTTCAGGCCCTTGCCCACACTGTCCCTGCCATCTGGGATGCCTTTCCTACCTCCTTGCCACCTGTTTAAGTCCTGCCTCCTCCTTTGAGGCTTTGGCTCCCAATAGGCTCTCCTCTCCCCTGTGATGACACTCTGTATCTACCAGTCTCCTTATTGTTCAGCATCTGTTCCATCTATTGCCATTTTGTGCCCAAGGTATACTGGAAAGTCTCCCATGTGTCTGAAGCTCCTAGAGGACTTGCCAAAGTGAGGCCAGAATTAGCAGCAAAGCGTAACTAAAACCCAAGTCTCTCTCCACGCAGCCTGTATTTTCCTTGACTCACTTGATCTGTGACTCATCTGTCCAGTGCAGTTGACATGCCTGGCCCCTGTCCACTGACCTGGGCCAGGACTTTGTTTTGGATAGAGTTTGTTGTGACACTGATGAGGTCATGTCATGACAGTGGTTATCATTTGGCATGGGCTGGGGGTCCAGAAGCTCCCTTTGGCCCCGGTTCCACTAAGGCATATATTTCATCTCTCTTCCAGTTCTGGCAGTGTGGCCAGTGGGTGGAAGTGGTGGTTGATGATCGCCTGCCTGTCCTGAAAAAGGAGTACCTCTTTGTGCGTCCTCGCAGCAACAACCAAGAGTTCTGGCCCTGCCTGCTGGAGAAAGCTTATGCCAAGTAAGTGTAGCCCACCCCTCTGACCAGGGCCTCAGTGCTGCCTTGCCTGCTCCGCTGCTGGCCCTGATGGATGCGGCATAGCAGCTCACCCTAGGATTTTTGGCAACTCTGCATGCATGTGATGCCCTGGGAGCATCAGAGCCATTGCCACTGGGCTGGGCATCCCCCATAAAAAATCACTGCCTGCAAGGCTGTGTTGGGGCCAAGGGAGGAACCCAGAGACACATAGCAAGGGGTGGGCAGGGCAGGACTGACAGAGGTATGTACTAATAATAATGTTTTTGCAAGGGCTGGGATAAGAGCCCAGGTATCGCTGATGGTCAAAATCTGAGGGAAGGACAGAGAGAGAGAACATTCTTGAGTTTCTGACTCACAGAGAGTCAAGCTGACGTTGTATAGAGGACGGGGCATTGAGTGAGGCCTTGAAGGTTGGATAGAATTTAAGCAAGAAGAAAGGGGATGTGTTGGAGAGTTCTTCCCAACCATGGGATTGATTCAAGCAAAGACCTAGGGGCAAGACAGCTCAAAGTGAGGCCAGGCAGTTGGGGGCTGGTATGACTACTATGAGATGGTATCTGTGCTGGGGGGTGGGGTAGGCAGTGCAGGCGTCGCTGGTTGTTCTATGGTCCAAGTGTCATGATGCAAGGACTACCTTCTAGTGTTAACAAGCTCAAGTTCACCACAATTCATATGTTTTATTTAGACTCTTTGAGTTGCATGTATTCAGAAGATGTGTACTGAGTATTTAACCACAGGTCAGGCATCGTGCTTGGCACAGGGACAAAGATTCTGAGACTGGCTTAAGTAGGTGTGAGCATGAGTATGTGTTAAGTGGGAATGGTCAATGTCACAGAGAACTGTGCAGGACATATCAGAGCTAGAAGTCAATGCTAAGAGACAAAGGGACCATCCCTTTCAGGAGAAAATGAATTAGTGGAGTATCACCAAATCAGGTTCTCTAAAGATCATCATCACCAACCAAATTTTACAGGACGGGAAGCCAAGACTCTCGGTAGTCACGTGATGATGATCGCTAGCCTGAATCTGCTCTGGTTTTCAGTGATTTGCCCAGGGACATGATTTAGTAAGACTGAAGACCCTGCTGGGTCCAGTCCTGGGCCCGAAGGATGTTAAAAACCCCACAGACCATGCTAGCACTCCAGTCCCTGTCCTTCTAGAGATCATGATCTGAACAGCCATGTATCTCGAGAGCTCTTTTTTTTTTTTTTTTTTTTTTTGCATTCTGTCTGTTGAGCCTATTTGTAGAAAACTAAAGCTATTGCTCATTGCTCATTTCCAGTGTCAAGAAGAGCTGTTCATTAGCATTTGAGAAGGAAGCCTAGCTAGCAGCCCAGGTTGTTGAACCGATCCATATGTTCAGGGAGGTTAATTTGCTTCTAAGCTACTTACCCAAACACTGCCATTTCTTTCCAGTATGGATTCAGCTCTCACTACTTCAGGGCTTCGGTTTTTTTTTTTCCTTCTGTGAAAAGGGGAGCGTGCCAGTTCACTTGGAGAATTAGAAACCTCGTGGAATGAAATGATGACTTTGACCCCATTTTGTTAACAGTCGACCTAAAGCCATCATTCAGCTTGAAAAGAAAATGGGAAACTGGACCCGGAATCCACATTCCGCCGCCTAAAGAAATCTAGTGGAGGGTCCAATGTTTCAAACTAGTAAGCTGTTTAAAGGCTTTCCCCTCTATCCGAAGAAGGGAACCATAGAATGAAGGAGTGAGTGCAATGGAATGAGAGCTCTCGGGGCTAGAAGGAGGCTCTGTCAGCCTCAAGTCCTGCCTCCTCCTTTGAAAGATGAAGAAACTGATATGCAGAGCACCCCAAGGTCACGTGGTGTTTGGGACCAAGCTGGGATGAGAACCGTTCCCCTCGCCCCAGGTTTTTCCATCATCCCTTAATGCTGTCAGTTTTATGTTAAAAAGATTTGTGTTTTTGCTTCTTTGGAACTCAGAGTCAGGCAAAAACATGGAGAACCCATCCATCCGCATGGAGATGACCAGCCTCCCCACCCACGAATGTAGGCCAATGAACACATGCATCCCAAACTTTCAACTCTCCTGGCAACTGGGAAGTCTGGAAATGAATTGGTTGGGTCTGTCAGATCTACATCAGCCCGTTTTCACACACCCCTCCTCCAGAGGACTAACATAGGAGATCGCAGGACAACATCTGTCAGGTTGCGTATCACCCTGCGCAGAATCTGGGCAATTAAGAATCCCAGCATTTTAGCGTTCTTTCGGATTCTGATGTAGACGTCTGAATTCTTCCCTCTTTCCTCGCATAGCTGGGCAGATAGACACTTCCCCCAAATGAGGCCACAGCCCAGAGATGAGAACAAGGCATCTCCAAATTCCTGGGCTCAGGTGACAAGGTATAGTGACAGGTGTGGTGAACACAGTTGTCTCTATCTTTCCTTCCCTTTCTGTTTCCTGTCAGCAAAGGGGGCTAAGAATAGCTGCCATGTTCCTGAAGCATCAGCAGGATTTGTGAGCTCATGTTTGTGAAGCAGAGAGATAGCTCCTTGTCAAATACCCAGCTGCTGCTGAGACAGGTTTGTGGGCATCGTGGAGAGATGGCGAGAGAGAGGCTGCTGGCCTTCCCCGTGCATTGGGTCTCTCTGTGGCAACTGTGGGGTGCTGTGAATCCAGGACCTCAGACGGGGCCCCCAGACACTGAGGCAGTGGGCCTGAAGTTGCCGAGCCAGGTTCTGGCTCTTTTCTGGAATGGCTCCGGGGCCGCCCTCTTGATATCTAGGGAGGGCCCCTGAGTGCCTCACCAAGAAGGGGCTCTTACAGTTGGGGAGGTCATGCTGGTGGGCTCCAGAATGGGTTCCAGAACCCCAGTCTTTGTGAACTTCCAGGACCCTTGGCAATATCCCTCCTACTCTAGGACGAGAGCCAGACCTGTGGGAAATCAGGAGTCAGACGTTCAGACCCAATTGGGCATGACCATTATCAAAGGCAGGCTTTGCCTTTGACTAAGTAAATAACCCAGAGATAAGAGTCGGTCAGGGCATAACCCTGGGTCAGGGAGAGGGAAAGACAGGAAGATAAGATTTAGAACCAGTTTTTTTTTTTTTTTTTTGGTTGAAGATTTTTATTTATTTTTTATTTGACAGAGATCACAAGTAGGCAGAGAATCAGGCAGAGAGAGAGAGAGAGGAGGAAGCAGGCTCCTCTGGAGGTGGGGACTCTGGGATCATGACCTGAGCCAAAGGCAGAGGCTTTAACCCCCTGAGCCACCCAGGCGCCCCTAGAACCAGTTTTAAAAACAAGCTGAGATCAACCTGTCACATGGCAGTTTCTGCAGAATGGCCTTTTGTGTATCCTTAGCTTCCTGTTATAAAGGACTTGTAAGCATTCGTGGCATTTGTGCCTGGGTGGTTGTCCTGCTTTCAGTGGCTATTTGACCTATATTTGCTGACGTGAATTTATGTGAATGCTGGGCGGTGCCCAGGAGGAGAAAGTGGCAGGGGTGGGACTATGGGAGAAAGGACTGAGGGGCCCCAGGAGCCTACCCGGTCCACCTCGCTGTTCTCAGGGGAAAGACCCAGAAGGGAGGGTCGCGGGCCGCCTAGAGGAGCCACAGGGAGGAACTCGAGCCCAGAGCCCCACAGGATTTGTGTTACCAGAAAGTAAGCCCTGGTCAGAGCTTCCCTACTGCCCCTGGCCTGTGAGGGGCGTGGCCTTGGCTGGGGCCAGATGAGAAGGTCACAGGTGAGAAGCCTGAGTGACTGCGGCAGTGGTGGGGAGGACTCCCGCTGGGCAGGATGACACCAGGGGGCAGAGTCTTCTCCCTGTCTGGCCTCAGATTCAGATCTTCATGGGTTTCCCTGTCTGAATCTTGGGGTTCCCTGGGAGCCTTTCCAGTTCACCCCGCTGACAGGAACTTAAAAACAAATCTGCTGTTGTCGGGCCCTGCATCAGTGGTCAGCATAGCCTCTCTCCCGGGAGGACTATCACAAGGCCCTGGTCTGCCATGCTCTTCCGGCTCCGGGGATCCTTCCTGCCTGGAACGCCCGCCCCGCTGGCGTTACCTGCATAAACTCAGCTCAGACCTGTGCCCCTCCGAAAGCCCCCCAGAACAACAGGCAGTTCCTCTCTGCTCCAAGAGGATCCACATGCTTTCAGAGCAAATAGATCCTCAAGGGATGCGAAGAAACTGGACGAGTTATTCAAGGAGAGTGTCCCTGTGGCAGGGTGCCGTTGGGAAGGAGCGACAAGTGCAGGCAGGAGCAGGGGGAGCGTCGATCTGCTGTGCCCAACAGGGACAGCCACGAGCCCACCCACTGTGAGCCACACGTGCCAGGACCAGCATACCCGCCACAGCCGCCCGTGGAGGTGGGGACTGTCCAGTGCCCCTTCCCTTGCCGGCCAAGGGAGCCATAGAACATCTCAGCCTCCCGCCTATGACTGGGAGCTCATGAGAGGGGAAACCGGGAGCTGAACCGGAGCGGTTTGGCTCTTGAATCTGGGATCTCTCAGCCACCCTAGAGGGGAGCAGAAACCCCACGCAAGAGTGGGAAGGGGTGCGGTAGAGGACACAGAGGAGGTTCCACGTGGCTTGCTTGGACCATGTGTTAGGTAAGACTTGTCCTCCCCTTTATTACCTTCAGGACAGTCGCCTGGCCTCCCTGACCGTCCTGGGATGAGGGGGTTAGTTCTGAGAGCAGGAGATCTGGATCGCACTTTGCACTGCAGAACAGAGGCTGCTCGTGGCCACAGTGGGCACCAGGCTGTTAGCTGAGCTCCTGGAGGAGAGGTCTTGCCCACCTTTGAACACTCCGTGCCTAGCACGGGACCCCTCACACAGCAAGGACTTGTCACTATTGTTAAGCAGAACAGGAAACAGTGGATATTCATCATCCTAATATCCGATGTCTATTAAGGGCTCGCCACGTGCAAGTAATTTGTCCAAGGTCAGGCAGCTCAACACGTGGAGAGGTTGGGATTCGACCTCTGGCCTGAGGCTCCAGCACCTGCACTCCTAACCCCTGCATGATACTGCTGCTTATGGGGCTGCCCAGCCCCGGGAGACCAGGGGAAGGACAGCGGCAGAACCTTCATCCAGGCGAATAGATGGCAGGTGGCCATGGTCCGGAGCTGGACTGGGCGATCCTTCACTGGGCGATACGCAGCGGTCAGGTGTGCAAGCTCCCTTCCCGGAGCGTCTCACCAAAGGCCTTAGAGGGGCTGACATGACTTCTCTCTTCTAGGTTCCATGGGTCCTATGCCAACCTGCACTACGGCTTCCTCCCTGACGCCCTGGTGGACCTCACGGGAGGAGTGGTCACCAACATCGACCTGAACTTTCCTTCTGACCTGGTGACGATGGTGAAGACAGCGGCCAAGGCAGGCTCCCTGATTACCTGCGCCACGCTGGCCGAGGTGAGTAGACTCGACTCCTCATCCGAGAGTATCTGACCACCAGCCAGTTCAGCTAGTAAGGGGCATGGTCAAGTGGGCGCCATGGGGCGCTGGCACTGTGCCTGATGCCATCCTCACAGCAGCCCTCCCTCTGAGACAGGGGCTGCAGAATTCACTTACAGAAGAGGAGATGGGCTCAGAGAGGCTGAGGAAAACTCTCAGGCTCACACAGCCAGTAAGTAGCTGAGCTGGGTTCAAATGTTTATGGCCTGACCCTGCGGCCTTTGCCTAGCACAGCCATGTGACCAGGCATAATGGGGTCTGGAGGGACTGGGCAGCCCTTTGATTCTCACTGGCTCCAAGGGTGGCATCCCAAGGTCAGTATGTCCTATTCTGAAAAGCTAGGATGACCCTCCAAATTATTTTGGAGTCTATTCTGAGACAGCCAGCTCCTTATCCATGAGAATATTTCCTGCGCTCTCTAAACATGTGGGTTTTGGGTGACACCCCCAATCTGAAACACCCCCCAAAAACTAGCATGCACTTTAGTTTCTCACAGTGTATGGGTGCTGGGTGTTCCGGGCTCCTACAAGACACCCAGCAGTCATGTTTTGTGCTGCGTGTCATTAAGGAGGAGGGACTAGAGGAGGAAGCAGTCCACATTGGCCTTGGGACTCTGGGGTTCTGTCAGAAACGGGGTAGTCTCCGGAGGTATGACACGCCTGGGGCCTCAACCACCCAGCAGCCTGCAAACTCGGTCCCTGTAGAAAAGACTCCCAAGAGCCTGTGCCTTTCCAGTGCCACAGTTTAGCTGCTGATTGAACTGTGCTTCTCTGTTCCTCTGAGGAACCTGTGAATGTGTAATGCTTGGTCTGCTTTCCTCCTCTGAAGCCGACAGGTGTGGCCAGGAGCCTGAAGAATGGCCTGGTGAGTCAGCACGCATACACCGTGACTGGAGCCCAGCGGGTAAGTCTCCCATGGGGAGTATCTGGCTTTCTTATTCCGCAAAACAGGAGTCAGCATCCCATGCCTTCAGCAGGCCCCCACCTGGCCTCATTCCTTCCACTCATCCAGAAATTCTGGTGCCCAGCGTCTTCCTCCCCCAGGGACCCACCAGAGCTCTTGCGGTCCTTGTGCTGATCACAGATGGGCTGAGTGTCCCGCTAGGCTGTGGGGTTAGCCCAGAAAGAAAGAAGAAAGAACCACCCAGACGACTAGGGCAAGCCCTGGAAGGGTTTTGTTGGTTATGTATCAGCTAAACTGCTACCACGGAGGCCCTCCAAAAAACAGGGGCTTAAATAAGATAAAGTTCATTGCTATCTCAGGGAAGCAGGTAAACCCAGAGCTGATAGCTGTTAGGTGACTCCGCCGTTGGCAACATGGGTTCTCCCTGTGAGCCCAGGGCAGCTGCTCCGAGGACGGCCACCTTCTATCCAGGGAAAGCAAAAGAAGCCAGGGGATGCTTATATATTCACATGGAAGGCACCCATCAGAAAACACACACACCATGTCGTCCCAGACCCCATTACTCCGAACTTAGTCACGTGCCACACGGAGGCCCAAGGGAGTCTGGGAAACATCCAGTCTAGACTTTATTCCCATGGAAGAGGGGAGGACAGCTGTTGGCGGACAGTGCTCCCCCTTGATGCAGGCATGGACCTGGCGTAGACAAAAGCGTATGTGATCACTGTGTGCAGTATCACTCGGTCCTGAAAACATGACTGACGTGCAGCCTCCTCCTTTCCTAAGTGAGAAGCCGAAGCCGGAGAGGGGAAGGTCAGGGTCAACACAGCTACTTAAAAAGGCTGGGCCTGGACACCAACTGTGTGGTAACCGTGCTTTCTGGCCTTGAGACAATATCCCACACAGGTTCTCTGTCTCTATTTCCCACCACTCTTGAGGTCTAATCATGTCCTTGAGGCCCTGAGAGACCATCCCAAGCTCTAGGGTACACTTTCCACAGATGTTTACACTTTCCACCATAGAATGCCGAGCGATCGGGCACTGTTTCTGGCATGGGTTCTCCTCTTTGCCTTCCTTCTCTCTGTATCAGTCTGTCTCCCGTTTAGTGACCCCAGGACACTTGCTCTGTCGTTTTGTGTCTTGGTGAGGTTTCCACAAAATAGAGACATATCTTCTGTCTCCTGTTTTTGTCCTTAAGGAAATGCATCACAAAATGCTTTCCTCTGCACAGTACCTGGGAGACAGTAGGCACCTAATAAATGCTCATGGGATTATGGAGGAGTGCGCTTGCGTGAGTGGGTAAACGTGTCCCTCTGTGGCCTGTGAAGATGACGTCACTGAGCCCCTGCGTCCATCACAGAATGGATGGGAGGCGCTCAGAACACACTGCCCGTGAGCAAGGAAGAGGTCACCCTGATTAAGCAGGGAGGACCCCAGTCACAGTGGCCCCAGATTCTCCTCCTCCAAATGCTCCCAAGCCCGTCTCAGAATTCTCCACGGGCACAGCCAGTGCCATCATCGCACCAGGCCCCACAGGGACACGTCGCTTCCCACGACTCCCATCCCAGATGTGCAAAGACCAGGCTAGGGATGAGAGATTGGTTTCCTTGTGTGTCAGCCTTGATCCATTGACAATGCTGCTCGGATGACTGTGTCGACGAGACTCTGGCACTGCTTCCAGATTTGGGGAAAGAGCTGTGATCGATGTGTGATCTGTGCTGGAACAAAGGAGCCATGGCACCGGTGTGATGTCTCCGCCCTTCCTGGGAAAGGCCCTTTATATAATGAGACAGCCCTTGGTTTTAATCTGCCATGAGCCCTGAAACCACTTCTCCTAGGACTAATCATTCACAACTGCGGGACTAGCGTTTAAGGGAATACATCGGAGGAAATAATCATCCTGAACTAGATAACCTGCATCAACTCTTCCCTGGGGGGACCCTTTCTGAGAGTGTGGCCACGGCCAGGGGTACAATGAGTGGCCAGGAGAGGTGAAGCAAGAGTGAGTTCTCAACGGTTGTCATGACCTTGGCCTTGAGTGTGACCCCTGAACCTCTCTGCCAAGGCCCAGGAACTCGACTTGGTTGAAGATTTCTCCTCCCAAACGAGGAGGTCACAACTGACCTCAAGTGCTAAGATTAAACCAGCCCATAAATGCAGTGTGTTTCTTAATCTGCTCATCCTCCTCTGGGCAGGACACAGACAGGAAGATGAATGAAATTGGCATATTTTATTACGCACCTAGCGCGGGCGGTGACTCCCCTGGGCGAGGGGGTGAGGGTTTATCTGCATGCCTCATTGAGCCCTGCTTTCAGCTCCTTCACTTGCTGGCTGTTCTTCTCCCCTATGCCCATCTCAGCCCCGACTTTGGTGGGCACTGAGGGTGGCTCATTAAGCTTTTTGGGCCACCGGGCAACCATTTCTCACATCCCTGCTCCGTTAATAAATCTACTGGGTGTGAGACCTGCAGTGCCTGGGGGTAGGGAACCCCGGGTCTGTGCCAGGACCCCCACCCAATCCCATGCAGCTTTAAAAGCCAAAGCACCTTCCCTATAGGGCCAGCCAGATGGAAGTAGATGGAAGAGAGCCTTACCCAAGCCAAGTTCTCTGGGCCCGTCTGATTGCGTTGTTCCTACATGGTATTGCCCTACTGGTGATGACACGGGCCTTGGCCTGGTGGCCCAGGGGTCAGATGCAGAGGTCAGGGTTGTGGCCACACCCGAGAGTGGTCTGGGCCCTGGAGCAGCTGTAACCTTTATCTGCTCCCATCTCCAATTTCAGAGCCTGGCATGGGATGAGAACTCTTCTTCTGCCACTTACACTGTGGCCTTGGGAAGGTTGCTTAACCTCTCTGGTGCTCAGTTTCCTCCTGTGCAAGTCAAGGGTTCTATAAACATCCACTGGCAGTTTGAAGGACAGAAGGTGCTCTGGCGACGCTGGGCTCCGAGTCCCACCTCCATATGCGGGGTACTCCTCCATGTGGTGAGACTGCCCTCGGGGCTGTCTCTGCTGCCTCTGGCCTGGAACCACGGAGCAAGTGGGCCCCTTCCCTGGCCCCTGCAAGGACTTGGCCTCCACAGATGACCTCAGCACCCGTCAGCATCCAGCTATAATACACAACCATGCTTTAATTCCTCTCACCAGGCTGAGGGCTCCTGGATCTGGGAATGTGGGTTCAAAGGATTGAGTTCATTTTGTTGTAACTTATCAACGGTCCTGGACTTTGGCCTCCTGGTCTGAAGGAGCCAGCCTCCATATCGGGGGACTGGTGCTGATGGTGCCTGGGGAAGGAAGGAAAGTTCAGGTCATCAAGATGCCTGCCTGCCAATAGTGGCAGGGTGACAGGGAGCCTGGGGCAGTGCCAGGGTGCAGGTGTGGGAGGGCTAACCTTGGCTGTCTTGAATCAGCCTCCTCCATATCCTTGCTCAGGACCATGCGGTAGGAGACCCCGGCGCAGCTCCCAGTGCGCCGTGGGCAGGAGAGCAGCTGCATCTGTGGAACAGAGATGCTGGTGGTGGGGGGCGGGAAACAAAGCCTGCAGGAGGTTGGGGACCCATCAAGGTCTCCCCTCTGCAGCCTGCAGCAACGTCCTGTGCTATGCATCTGCTATTACATCTCAGCCCACCCACGTTCCAGGAGGTCTTGTCCGGAATGATGAAGCTGCGTCTGCCCTTCGAGGTGCTGAGCAGAAGGAGGGGCCGTTTTCTCCTCCCTCATTCCAACTCCGTGCAGGCAGCACAGAGACATTGATTTTTTTTTTTTCCTTTCAATTTTTTTTCTGGCTGCAGCCAAATGAGGTCAGAAGTTAAATTAGTCCTTGGAGGTAAAAAGCAGCTGCATTCATATCCCCTCTTTCTGCTGACTTTTGCTGGAGAGCATTGACAGTTTCTTTTTCTGTTCTTTGCAGATTCAGACCTGGAGGAGCTGGGAAGATCTTCTCCGCCTGTGGAACCCCTGGGGCCACACTGAATGGAGAGGACGCTGGAGTGATGAGTATGGCTTCCGAAAACCTCTCTCCAGCCTTCCCGAGGGCCTGGTGTGCCGAGAACCCCTGCCCCAGGAGGGCGGTCTCTGTCTCACCTGCTGCGGATCTCACTGTCCATTTCATACCTATGTGTGGCTGTCAGTCCACCTCCGATTCCCATGATGCCATTCACCAGGCATCTATTAGATCCCTACTGTGGGCTCCCTGCACTAAGTATACTGTGTTAGGGGTGCTGTGGGATATGTACAGATGACGAGACCGGGTGTCTAGCCCCCAGAAGGTTACACTTTAACCACTGTGAACCTACTTACCCAGAATTACTTGTTTTTTTAAAGCGTTGGGGAAGGAGTAGGTCATATGTTAAGTCCTATTTGGCAGAGAGAGATGGAGAGAAGGAGCCTCATCCCATAAGGGATCCCACGGGATTTTTATCCTGATGACACCATCAGGAAAAGACTTCATTCTCGGGGGAGTTGGGGAACTGAGGCAAAGTTCTGGCTGCCTGGGTTGTCCGTCCTCCCTACCGATCTGGACTCTGATGTATAACCCGTGTCTGGACTCACACCTTGCTCACGTAGGAGGAGTGAACGGAGCTGAGTGAGTGTCAGAGGCCCCTTGGCCATGTGCCACATGGCTGCGCTCTGCCCCAGCTGGCCAGTGGGGACACAGCTGTGTGATCAGTGGTTCCCTGGAGCCAGGCTAACATTTCCCAGCTGCCAAGAAGGCTGATCCCTGGTCCCCATCCTTTGATAAGGATGAGATGGCTATCCCTAGAGGGCCAGCTGGGGACAGGTTACCTGCTCCTCGGGCAGCCAGCAGGGCAGGTAGAGGCAATGGTGGAAAGAGAATAAGACTTGAAAAGAAATGCCAAGCATTCAGAGAGGTGAGCGACACCCAACAGCAGTGAAGGTCAATACAGGGAGAAGCAAGTTCTGGAAGACAAATGCAGAGTTGGCCAGCGTCCCTGCCCTACTTTCAGGCTGCCCAGAAGCTGACCTGATGCCACAAGTCAGGCTATGGCAGGGTCCACTCTGATCGTCTTTGAGCCCCAACAGCCGGCGTGTGCCTGCTCAACATGGACACTCGTCAAATGGAACATGAACATACATTGAAGCTGGGGGTAGAAAGGGGGAGCGGGCAGAAGAGGGGGGGCAAGCAACATGAATTCATAGAATGAACCTGGTGGGACCTCAGATGCCCCCTGGAGAACAGAGCAGCTGAACCCCTCCCCAGAAGGGGAATGAAATTACAACACCATGAACCATGAACAGTGTTGCATTTTCACTCACTGTTCCCCCTTCTCCTTTTATCTTGCCTCTATGCCTCCTTCCTTCCTTTGCCTCTTCCAAAGCAAATCTTAGCAACTTCTGGCCTTTGCCAGTTCTCTTTCTCAGTCACCACCCCAAGCTGCCAGTATGGCCCAGGGGGCGATGTGATTAACAGAATCCCTGACTCAGGGCTGGTTGCTGGGGTTGGAGACTGGAAGGGCGAATGTCAATGACATGTTTGCCTGGGGCGGGAGATGAGGCCACAGATTCAGCCTCGCCTCCTGTGTTAAATGTCTCATGACTGGTGAAGGCAGCAGGGCACCAGGCATTAGGGAAGAGTTTCCCATAGGCTGACATGTTCAGGGCAAGCTTCACAGGTAGAATCGAACTTGAGTTCAAGCAGGAAAAAGAAAAGTATCACCAGGTGGGCGGGGATGTACAGACCACTGCGCTGAGCCAGGAAGGCTTACGGTGTGTTCAGGGCCAGCAGAGGAACCCAGGAGAGAAGTGCTGGGAACTGGGACCAGAGAGCGCAATGGCAGCTTGGGAAGTTGGGTTTCTACCCCATGGGCACGGGATTTCTGAAGGCCCTTCAAGAGGGCGAGACCCATGCAGAGCAGGGAATGGGGAAGCGGGCCAGGCCGTGCTAGCTCTGAGGGTCACATACCTGGCTGTGCTTGGTCCAGGTCCCCCCAGAAGCGGAGCCATTAGAAAGTGACAGGTGATCAGATGATCACCGTCTCCCTGCTTTCCAAGGAATGGAGAGGGATGGAGAAAGCCGGCTGGTCTAATCTCAGCCATAATTGAAATTTCAGACGCACACACTTAAAGGCAAACTTGCATGAATCAATGGCATATTGATTTACACTACATTTATTTTCCCTTACACACTGCAGAAAATGTAATTATCACTTAATTATAAAATTGCCATTTTACAATAACACATCTGACTGGCTCAGCCTATGGCCCAAAGCGTGGGTGGTGGTCCCTTCCTTGCTCTCCCGCCACAGAGCTGACCCCAGGTCCTCCAAGAAAGACACAAGCCACTTCTAGAGAGAGATCGGTGACACATTGTGCCTCTGGGGGCTGTTGCTTATGAGCCTGTCTCTGTTATGGGGAGCAGGTTGAAGAAGGGACAGCTGCTCGCTTCTGCCTGTGAGGGTCTCCTCCTCTACCACACACCCTAGGACTAGCTTCTGGAATACATTACCCTAGTGAACTGGGCAACTTTCTTCATTAGGCACGCTGAGAACTATTGCATGCCTGAGTGTCAAGGCAGTGGGTTCACTCCTGTGATGACGTAATGGTGAGAGTGCATCACTGAGCTCATGGAGCTCAGAGTCCGGGGAGGGATGGCGAGAAATAAAGAAGCACCAGAAACACGGGGTACCAAGTGCTGAGGCAGGAGTGGTATGGCTGCCATGTGCATTCAGAGGAAGGGCAAAGACTCTCAAGGTGGTTTGGGAGTCCCATGGGGGGACAAGCAGGGTTTCCAACAGAGATGGCTTTTAGGAGGAAAGATGAGTGACATCCTCAGGTTACAGGGCTGAAAGGAGGAAGAACATCCCAGGCAGAGGGAGCCTCACTGCGAAGGCCAGGGCAGACCAGGACAGGTATTTCCAAAGAGATGAAGATATTCGTGTTCTGAGTGCAGAATTTCAGTGTGGGGTGTGTGTGGGGAAGTGGGGAGCTCCTCGGGGAAAGCTGGAGAGGGAGGCAGAGGCCAAGGTTCTGTTTTGGGAGCTTGAACTTCATCCTGAGGGGACAAGGGAACCCCTGATGTGTTTTAAACGGGGAGATGTCAGAATCTGATTTCTGTTCTAGAAAGATCATTTGGATGGCCATGTGGAGAGCAGATAGGGAAATGGGCAGGACTGCATGGTGGGAGACTAGTGGGAAGTCCAAAAAGGGGATGAGGGTTCGTAGCGGGAGGGATGGAAGTAAGCGGATGGCTTCGAGAGGGATTTCCAAGGTGGAATTGTAAATCACCATGGCTTGGCGGTTGCTTGCCTGTGGCAGGTTGAAGGGAGGAGTGGCCTCTCGCAGTCCCACTCTGGCACTGGGAGAAGGCAGAGGGCAGTTTGGGATAGGCTGGTTTCCAGGTCAGTACGGGCTCTGGTGGAGACGTGGCTTGGCCCATAGCATGTATTCACCTAACGCTCAGGAAAAAGAATCTGGCTGGAGACCATTTGGGAGCCACCAGCATATAGACAATGACAGATTCTGTCACTAAGTAGAATGACACCCTCCCCCTGCACCCCAAGAACTCGTGGAGGACAAGCCTCCTGCTGGGGCACGTTTTACAGAGATGCAGTCCTTCAGGAGCTCTCAACCCTGTGTCTGTGTCTCCACACTCAGGTCTCTGGAATGGCAGAAAATCCCAGACCAACAAAGAAGACAGCTGCATGAGAATAAGGAAGATGGCGAGTTTTGGTATTTTTCTTTTAAGACTACATTTTAAAGCTTTCCCTATTGCCCACACCCTCAATCCCTATCCCTTTTCCTAAACCTTGGTGGGAGTGGGGATTAGCTTTGCAGAGATCTAGGTAGAAGGAGACTATTTCTTTTTTTCCACCAAGACACACAAGCACTGGATGGGAAATTATTTGTGTGCTTTCTCTCTGTGTGAAAGGGATTTCATTTCTGAAATATTGGAACTTCCAGGAAATGTGAATGGTAAAGGGAATATTGGCCCCCAAGCTTTGAAATCAATAGTTTCCCGGAAACCAGGATGCCTGATTATTACATCTGTGTGTTAGGACCCACAATGTCCCCCTGGAGCTCCACAGTCTTCCAAAAGAGCAATTCGGTCTTAATCTCCCAGCCCTGACTCTAGAGCTCTGGGTGAGACATCTGTGTCCTCCCCCAGCAGCTATGGAGGACCAGATTTTTAAAAAACCACATTCTCAACCATGTGCTCATATCTTAAAGGATAATAAGGACATTTCCCTGAGAGGTTACATTGGTTTATTTAGTAACATATTCAAATGGATTTAGCACGTGTGAAAAGGAGACTGGGTCTATAGAATCAAGAAGCAGAGAGACAAATGTAAATTAGAAAGGAAGAATATTGCCAATATCTCTACTTTGATCACCGTAGAAGGGGGGATTTTTTTTTCCTATTTTTTTGCCATTTTAAAAAATTTAAATTCAATTAGCCAATAAAGCACATCACTAGTTTCAGGTGTAGTGCCCAACATATTTGTCAGTTGCGGATAACGGGTTGAGCGCTGGGTACCAATACAAGGTGGGATTTTAGATGTTGAGACCATTGTATTCTGATAAGGATCTCAACAATGAATTTGGTGGAGGGTCAGAGGAAACAGTAGTCTTCCTGGCACCACATGGGACGCAGAGCAGAGAGAGACAGCAGCCATCCTTCACAGCCATGAGAGGGACTTGCAGGACCCGGAATTTTATTCAGTCTTATCCTCCCGACCATAGGAGGGAGAAGTATCCTTGACAGTGAGTGAGGCAGGCTGAGGCTCTGGTCTTTGGGTGGGACAGGGGTAAGTCCACGAATACTGGAACTGACAGACAAAGGCAGACTGGAGAGAAGGGCACCCCCCACCCTAGGGACAAAACCAGTAAAATGATGTTTATAATCTGCTTATAACAGGATGTCATGTCAAGATTTCCGAGACAACTTCTCCTGCCTGCATATATGTAACCAATTTCCAGTCAGTCTAAACCAAGGAAACGTGCCTCATGAAAGATGGTCCCAGGTGATGTTCAAGAACAGTGCAACTCCAGGAAATACCACAGGTAGTTATGGTGTTGGCAATTCTTCTGACAGATGGAAGCAGTCAGCCCTAGCCTTGCCCTGGCTTCGAGTCTCAGTGGCCTTTGATTCTAGACCATCAGCCTGAATTTGAGAGAAATCCTCCAGTCTAAAGGGACAGTAGCTGTTCTCCAAGGCAAACAGTGGCTGGTGGGCTGAGTGGGAGGATCTCACGTGGGCCTCCGCTTCCCTGTCATGCCCTCCCACCATCCTACTCACTTACACCAGCCTCCCAGGAGGAGGACAGGCTCACTGCTCTTCAGTAATTACCTAGGACTGGGTAGCTATGGAAAGAACACTAGACAAAAGTCAGGGCTTGGGTTAAACCATCACTTTGCCTCATAAAGCACCATCCAGACATAAGAGAATGTTCCTGCTCCATGTTGGTGGGTGTATCCTGCTGCCGCACCCTGAGATCCCAGAGGTGGGCACCTCAGAGCCTGGACTTGGGTTCCCCTGAGATGAATTTTGTTGAGTGTGACCTTGGGAGGGTCACATGTTCTCCCCGCACCTCCCACTCCCCATTTGCCACACAGATGAATGAACTAGCTCCCCGTGAACGTGAACCTGAGTTTTCTTACACATCCTTGAGAGGGGAAGCTATGCAAACAAGTTTGTGTGTATGTGTGTGTGTGTGTATGTGCGTGTGTGTGTGAGAGAGAGAGAGAGAGAGAGTATGCATGTGTTTTCACCTAGACATGACCATTCCCTCTCCTTGGCACCTGACTGTTGAGAATGGCTTGCTTGAATGACCGCTAGATATGCCTCTTTTCAACTCCAGGATCTTCACCCTGTTGGTCAGAGAACCTTGGCACCAGGAGGCCATGGGTGGACTCTAAGGAACTTCCCAGTCACACTTGGGCAACTGACTGACCTTCCAGATCTTCAACTGACTGTGGGGCCAAAGTTCCCTTCCCTGGATATAGCACATATCAATGAACTACGCAAAATGATACACTGGGGCTATTCTTAGATATTCTTTGCATGGAAAAGAGGGACGGGAGCCAGCAAGCAAATACCCACTGGGCGCTGCTAGTTACCCTTGAATGCATCATCTTGTTCAACCCTCACAAGGAGGAGCCTCTGTGCTTCCCCATTCCCCTCTCAGAGCTTTCCAACCTGCGACCCTTCTGATACGCATTCCTTCCTCTCTATCTTGACTTCTCTTCATTCTTCCATGTATTTGAATCTACCTTAATTAGTCACCTTACTTCTGTCTCGTGCTCTGGCTCTGATGAGCACACCTGGGTAGTAGAGTACCGTGAGTGGCCATCCCGCTGCCTGTTTGTTTCTGTCTTCATTGGTGCTTGGGGATTAGCATTTCGGGGATCTGATGGTTATCACCAATGCACAAGCTCATACATACCTGAGAATTCTAACATTCCACTTATGACAAAAATAGCCCTCAACTTTACAGTTAAGGAAATATTTTCACCAAGTGGGGAACATACTTCCCCTCCTTGCTGTTAAGAGGAAGAGACAGAGGCTCACAAAATGAAGAAGCTTGTGCAACAACTGGTAACTGTGGGGACTGGGACCCAAAGCCTTAGGGCTCCAAATCCAGATTTCCTGATGATTTGGTTCAGATTTTCTGAACCAGCATGGCCCTGGTCTAGTAATGGCCCTGGTCTAGGAGTCTTAAAGAAGCCAAACTGAGCTCCAGTGACAGCTCTTTCTCATGCAGAAGGACTTTCGAGGGACACACAGTCCATCTTCTCTGTGCCAGAGGGCATGGAAAGCCACAATGCGATCATGTCCATCAACATCATCCCGCAAAATTTAAAGGCAAAAGACAAATTTCCACTAAGCCTCAGTGTGTTCAAGGTAAGACAGCCTGCACCAGGGCTTACCTTTTCAGACAGTTGTGCATTCTTTGGGCAGAGAGAGCAGCTGACCAGTCTGGGGGATTTCACTGAACTACCTCAGAGATCAAACCCAAAGGGCCCTAGAGTTCGCCTGGTTCAACTCTAAAATTACAGGAAAACCTGGGCCTAACAGGAGATCAGTCTTGACCAGGCTTACAGTGGGACACGCCTCCTTCTGGTGTCACTTAGCATTTCCTGGTATGCTGCAGGCTCAGGTGCTTGTCAGCCAAAAAGTAGTCCGGTCCAAGACAAGCTGTTGTAACAATGCAGATTCCTGGGACCATCCCAAACCTTCTGAATCTGAACAGAGTCTGAAAATCCACCTTGTAACAAGTTCCCTGGGTGCTGTTTATGTGCAGGAAAGTTTGACAGTCATTGATTAAGCTTTGGGAGGAGTTTAAGCTAAAAAAACGAATCCTGGCTATAAAACCAGAAGGCATGTTTTTCTCTTGTATTTAAAACAAAATCCAGTCATTGCTTGGTGGTTGGCTTGCAAGCATCTGCTTGGCCATTCATCCAAGGTCAGGTTTTCCTCCCCGCCTGGCCTCCCCTCCCCCCGTGCCACTCCCAACAAGCTTCACAGTTCCTGGGGGACCATCCTTCCACCCACAAGTCTTCACACACACCCCTGTAAGGAGCTCATCAGGGAGTTTGATTTATAAAATGTTACTTAAAAGTGTTGCAAAAGAAAATCTGATACCTCTGCTCCCACTTCCTTTACCAGTTAATTTAATGCATCCCAAAGATAAAGTGAATGGTTCTTAAATCATATAGTCCGCACCCTCTCTGGACTAAGGTAACTAAGGTCCCACAACCATCAGATGCTAGGGTTCCCTGTCTTTATGATGGGACTGAAGGAACTGAGGCTTAGCAAGTAGAGGGACAGGGTCTCAGTTAATGGCAGAGCTGGGGATTGGGCACCAGCTGCCCCCAAGCCTTCAGTCAAACATAGCCATCACCTCTGTGGCTGGGGCTCTGAATTTAGCATCTCTGGGAATAATCTCCATTCCTGCTCACTGAGCTGAAGGCAACAGTCATAACCCCAGGTCAGCCCATGTGTGCCGGGCAGGGCTCCTGGGTGCTCTGCTCATGCTGGAGCAGTCTTGAGTCCTGGCTGTAGTTCACGCCAGTGAGAAGGCTTCACAGTGATACCATGTTTCAGAGTTTGATGTGTGTTCACATTCGTTGCCTCAAAAACCATTTTTATAGATGCGGAAGTCAAAGCTGAGAGAGAGTAAGCAACCCGCCCAAGATACAGTGAGGAGGTGATAGGAAAGTACTTGATACAGGAACTCCTGGTCCCAGGTTCCGGCCTCTCAGTGGGGCTCAGACGCTTGCTATTCTCATGATGCTCACAGCTTGAAGGAAAACAATGATTCCAGCTCTCAAAGGAGTAGAGCTCTTTGGGTTCTCTTCTAACCATGCTTCTACTTCCCAGTTTCGTGAAATGAATGGGAAAGAAATGGTTGGGGTTTGGCACAGTACTTGGGTGTCTAAAACCTGCTAAGGCCACCAAAGAATACTGAAAGATGCAGCAGTGGATGGTTGTCATTGTCCTCACCAGCAGGCACCTGAACACTCTTCCACTTGGTGGAAGGCAGGGCCTCATTTCCCACCACAGCAACCAAAGAGGCCAAATATTTTCTCTCCCCAGACCCTGAATGCAAAGGGTCATGCGAGCCAGGCTTGTCCAGTTAGGTATTCCTCTCATGCCCACCTCCCCCATCCCCAGAATCTTGGTCATTCTGGGTTTGGACTCTTGAGGTGGGACCAACCAAAGGATTATCCATAGCAAATCTTGGGGCCCAGCAGCATCCATGCAGGGAGATCCTGGGCATAGCTGTCCACCCTGCTTCCCACCCGCTTTCCCAGCTGCATTCTCTAGACTTCTCATAAATGACTTTTGCTCATCCCACCCTGGTTGGTTTCCTTTGCTTCCAGCCAAGAATCCCAAGTGATTCAGGTGCATTCTGAGAGGACTCTCATTCTCAGAGTCTCTTCTGAGAAGAACAAAAGAAAGGGGAAGGGGAGGAATTGAGCCATCTGGTCTACCCAGCCAAAACGGAATAGTTCTCTCATGATGAGAGAGTAGCAGGAGAGGGTAGTCCTCTGCTCTCTCCTGATGAGGACCACTGCCCTCTTCTGATGAGAGACAGAAGCCCAGAGAGGGAAAGAGGGCTGCCTCAGTGCACAACTAGGGATGCTGGTCCCATTGCCATCTATGAGTCTGGTGCCCCAGAGCTGGGCATCACAACAGGCTTGTGTTAACTGATTTTCCTGAAATCTTTAGAGTTCAGGAACCTGGCACAATTGTAATCCTACCTATTTCTAAATGCTGCCAAGCCCATTTGTCTACTCTTCAGCCTGAGATGCATTTCTCAGCTGTGCTCTTTGCTAAAAAGCCACTCAGATCTGTGGTCTCCTCGGGCTCCCTGGAGGTCCCAGTGGAGCTTTCAGGATCCTGATTGAGTTAAACACAAAAGAACTGTCCAGACTATAGCAACTCAAGAGACACTTGGGTTTCTTTCACAGTTGAGCTGAGAAACACGCTCTGTGCATGTCAGCCACCAGGCTCTCAGAAGTCTGCAGGGCTCCGCTGGTGTTTGTGGGTACATACTGCTTGTATGACCGCTATGTACAGCGCTCTGGTCCTGGCATGGTCCCGTGACTACCAACTCCTATGGGAGCACCATTCTTTCATCATAACAAACATGGGTAGTGTACCAATAGGTGGGGAAAAAAGACAAGGGTGGACAAGCCAATTCATCTTCACCCCAAACCTTCCCCCTCCAAGGCTGGAACTTTCCACCTCCCTTGCGGCTCACTCTTCATCTCCAGAAAATTCCGCCTGGGCAAATCAAGCGGTTTGTGCACATGGTTGTTGGGGGGCTGGGGGGTAGGATCTAGGAGAAAAGAACCGAAACCCACACCAACAGTGGATGACAGCGTTGGGCCGTGGGTCTTAGTCACCAAGGAAGCGAAGCAGCTTGCTTTCTTCCCACCTCCACTCGTTACACTGCTGGGAATGTTTCCACATCCATAAAACGGGGTCCCAGCGTCTGCTTTCGGGGTTACAGGGAAGCGCCTTACACGTGGCAAGGTGGCTTAAAAATGGACCTGCATCTCAGTATTTCCTTCTGCCACATGGAAAGACAGAATGTAGGTATTTCCCTACTCAGACGCACACGTACGTTCCCTACAAACTCCGGGAGGCCTAGAACAAATCCCCGCCATGTTTTACAAGGGCGTGGTGGAATAAAAGAAGTTTCCTCGCCTTGGAGCTCCTGATGCTGGGAAACTGACATCTGATCTCGCGTCTGTCTTACCCCCACCCTATCGACATCTCACTCTTCCCTTGATTTTATCGCTGTTGCTATAAAGAGTAGCCGCACGTGACTGAGCCAACAAAGGGAGACTCTCCCCCTCCATTTCCTTCCCCCTTGAGCTCCCTACAGCCTACAACAGGTTAGGTGTTCTCTTCACATCTCTGCACGGGGAATGAGTAATGCTCCCATTCCGTGGGGTGTGCAGGGAACAGGCTGACTGTAGGAAGAAGGAATGCAGGGCCCAGAGCCGGAAAGCTGGAATCTGCTTACCTTTGTGTTTTGGTTTAGGCTCCTGAACCTGCCTTTCTTTTTCTTGCCTGCAGGTCGACCCCCAGGTATGACTCAGCGCCTTCTCCCGCCTGTGTTCTTGTGTGTTGGTAAACCTCCACGCCCCTTCCGACATCCGTATCTTCAGCACATTTCTTGCTATTCCGTGGCTGCAAATTTAGTCTTCGTCTGTCTGTAACCGATACAGACTTAGACTCTCCAAACAGATCAACCATGAGGGACATATTTTTGCTGTCCTGGTCGAAAAGTTGGACCTCTCAAGCTGTTCTTTGGTTTGAAATCTAAGAGGGGCTGCAACCAAGAAACCATCCTCGAGAATTTGGCCTCTGATAGATAAGACCGATGTAGGCAGTTCCTTCCTCTCTAAGAAACAGAGCTAATGGCATCTTGGGGGGACGTTAGCCTCCTATTCCTGGTGAGCCCCCGAATCCACCATAAACAGGGTGAGTCCTCTGCAAGTGTACCTGCAGGTCATAGCTAGCTTCTCTTACAACCAAATTGCCACCTCTCCTGAGCTGGTATTCTCCACATTGGTACAGGGTGATTTAAGAGTAAGGATGAAGGACAGATGTAGTTCCAGGCACACACACCAGTTAAATGGATGTGGGCTCTGCCAGGCTACGGCTGCCAGGTGAAGTGTGTGTGCCTGGGGACCAAGGATGTAGCCGTAGCCAACAGGTAGTACCCATAGCATGCTTCTGGTCCAGGGAAGCTCCTCTAGGCCTTTCCAGGGGTGCCCCAACAGGTAGACAGAGGCCAGGACAGGGGTTCTCTAAGCAGGAATTCAGAAGCCCGGGAAGAAACTGGGTAGCAAGGCAGCCACTGACACCAGTGGCCCTGCCACAGAACTGGGTTCAGGATCTGATCTTTATTTCCAGCACCCGGGTCATGGGAATAGAACTTCTGGAAGGGCTTCGAGGGAGGCGCTCGGGTTCAAGGAACAAATCTCCAGAGCTAGAGGAAGGAGTGGGAATTTGACCCAGGAAAAGGCACAAGCCCCATCCCTAGAACTACAGGGTCAAGTCGGTGTGCAAATAGGCCTGCAGTAATTGGATGCTGGGTCTCTGTGCGCTAGACCAAGAGCCTCCCGTCGTGCCACATACTCACACTTTTGCCTGCCACTGAGAAAGCCTGCTCTGGGGGATAGGGAGCCCGGACAAGGCTGCAGAAGTCCAATGGAGAGAGGAGGCAGGAGAGCAGGGAAGCAGGGGAAGTCTGGATTGTAGGAGGCCCACACTCTTCTGTACATAGTGCCTCCCCACGTGCACATGCATGTGCTTACACACACACATACCCAGAGCCACAGGACAGTGCCGGCTTTCTGGAGAAGAATCATTCCCATCATTGCTTTTGCCAGAAGGGCTCACACAACTCAGACTCCAAACCTGCTGGGGCCACTGTTAGCATCAGCAAAATCACCTTGGAGGCTGCACCCAGCCCTTGCTGCCTACGTGGGACAGTGACGGGTCTCCTGTCTCATCTTGTAGACCAGCCCTGCTCCCACCCCCTGAAAAGAAACTCCCCCTTTCTCCCTGTTGCTCCCCAAGGCAGAGCTCACAAATAATCATTTCACGCTGCGTAACCTCTCTAAATGGAATCCCCGTGCTCGATTGTATTGGGGAAAATTTATTTAGTAAGGGGTTTTTATTATGTAATATGTATGTGACATCTGGTAATGGGAACTGCATTATATTTATTGTTTTGTCTCTAAGAAAATATTGAAAGAAAAGGAAAATGATCAGAGCCTATTATTCTCCAACGAGAAGGAATTCCAGGGCTCTGCTGGGAAGACAAAATGGAGAGAAAGAAGGAGTCCAGCTCTGCAGAGCTACATAGTCCAAAGGGTCCTATAGAAGGTTCTGGAGAGAAGGGATGTCAGGGGTTCCCGAAGTAATTCAGTTTTGGGACAATTTCCTTGGATTCCACGGAAGTCTTTATAAGCAGAGAGAGAAACCCCAAACCCAGGATTCTGTGAGATTTAATGAGATAAAACCATGTACCATATTTTTTCTGCATTCATTGTGGTGTTAACATCTATATTAAATACTAGTCTGAATTTTGTGGCATTCCAAAAACCCAGGTAAGCAGTGTCTCCCTTTTCAGGGCCTGTAATGCAGTTTTGGTGAATGGAGAGAGGTCTGGAAGGTGGTGGGTCTCTTTTGGGGTCTGGGTCCATACAACCCATGGGGCTTTCTAACCATCTTCATGTTTTCCTCCAGTTCCAGCACTACCAGAAGTTGCCACCCACCTTCTTTTCTAAATTCAGAAATGCTATCGAGGGCATAAGTTCCAAAAACAGGGGCAGCCTCACTAAGCGCTACAGTCTGAGCCCTGGGACCTATGTGGCGGTCACTTCTGCCCACAGTGAAACCGTTGAGTTTTTGCTCCGAATCTTCCTGAAAATGCCAGATGGTAACAGGTACAGAAACTCTGGGCTTCTAAATGTTTGGTTTCGCTTAATTTTATAAAAACCCATGGCATCATCTTGGGAAGCAGGTACTGTGACAGCAGGAGACATGGCATGGGCCTCGTTTGCAAGACGTTCACCGCGAAGGGTGGCGAGAAAGTCTGACCCAACAAGGAGACCATGAACAGGATGGGGCCATGGCTCAGCCGAAGTGCAGAGTTACATGGGAGGACAGAGGAGAGGGACCCACCTCGGGCAAGAGGGATTGAGGAACGCCTCTTGGAGACAATGGCATTTGAGCTAGTCCCTGATAGAAAATGTAGTCTGACGTTTAAAGGAAAAGGTAGTGCAGGTAGAAGAAAAAAAGCATGAGCAGAAGCAGGGACAGGGTGAGCCTGTTGAACCTGTTGAAGTATAGGAAACATCAGCCACATGCACAGGAAGGTTGTCCGTGGCGGTCATGGCGGTTGTCTGAAATGTGACCAGAGCGGGGGTGGGGTGCATCCAGGAGACAGTGAAATATGGGCCTGAAAGACAGAGTCCAGTGGTGGAGAGTCTTTAGTGCTAAGTCAGTGGTCAAGACTGGGGTCAGCAAGTACACATCCTGCTGGGCACCTTAGTCCCTGTTGGTCATGAGGCAGACATCTCTGCAGTCACGGCCATCTTTTCAGCTGAGCGGGGATGGTGCCTCAGTCCAGTCTGCCAGATAGCCACTGCTCCACCGAAGTTGGAACATAAGACCGAGCTTATCTGCCGTTTCGGCAGTGGGGGGTCACTGTCCGTGTGTATCCGGTTGTCCAAAGAACCATTTGCTAAACGGTTTGCAGACCCGATGATGGCCGGTCAAAAGACTGGTCACGTGGTGATGGTGCTGAGCTGTCTGCTGTCATGGCTGCCCCCTTCACATCCCTCTGTGCTGAGGGCCCTTCCCTCAGATCCTTGGTGTAAATGTCCAATGCCACCCTAGGTTGTCTTCCACTGCAGTCTTCCTTTAAATAGTGAGTCATTCATCCTTGTCTCACTGTTTCCCTGCTTTTCTAGGGACCTGGACAGCAATTTCAACCTTATGGCACTAAAGGTGGGTATGTGAAGGTTTGGCTAGAAGGCTTCATTGGCTGCATCCTATCCCCAAGAACTTCTGTCTCCTTCTTACCTCACTGACCGATGAAAACAGAGACACCATAATGAGCTAATGAGGCTCCAAGGGGCAGGGCAGAGTGGAAAAGACTGAGCCTCCAAGGTCGAGCTGGAAACTTCTTTCCACAGTCATCTTCTTTCCACAAGTTTTGGTGTTCTCATTCCCCTACAAGTTTTATCTGATTGCTGGAGGAAGCCTCTGTCTCAGATCCAGGTGTGGGGAATGGCTCTCGTGCCTTCGTTGCCCTAGACAGATAGCTTCTTTCCCCACAAATTTGATATTGACTATTTTTCCTTTGATCCAGGCGAGTCTTCCGAAAATTAGCTCCCAGGAAAGCATCTTCCACAAATACGCTCAACAGGTACAGTACCTAGCCCGGGGAAGAGGGATGGAGGGACCCCGGGCCCTTATCAGGATACAGAGAAGAAAAGTCACTTGGTGGGTCATTTTATCAGCCGCTCTCCCTGAATGTCTCCAGAACTGATCTGGCTTCCAAACACTGGAGAGAAGTGGCACCGTAGCTGGGTGACATCGGGGCTGGAAAGCAGACCTTGGTGAGGGTGGGGCTCATGCCGGGGGTGGTGGTATTTTGAAATCTTTAAACAAGTAATTGTCAATACCCCCCGAAATCTTTCCTTCTGCTCTGCCACCTTCCTTGGCATCATTCCTCCCAGGAGCCGGCCAGCTCCAGAAAGCACCAACGGTGTTTTTCCTGCCAAGCCACCTATGTGCGCAGAGGATTTTCTTAATGGTTTAATAAACCGTTATAAAGAACTCCTTGACGTGCCAGGATAAAAACAGCTGCCAAGGGCTCTGCACGATGGGCCTTTTGCCATTAATAGTCATGTTGGTTTGGGAAGAGCAAAGTGATAGATAGATGTGGCCATGTGTATGCTGCCAATCTTGTGCCAGGCAGAGGCCAAGGACAGGAAGGATGCCAGTCATTCAAAGGGCTAATGGGGTAACTAGGAGGCAGCTTAAAAGGGAATTATTCAGGAAGCCTGAGCCCAGAGGGAAAAACAAGGAGAAATGAAGAATGTGCCTGTCGTGAGGGGAATATGTTTCAAGGAACCGCTCAATATGGACCTCCTTGACATCACTATGGGGCCCAGGATTCAGGTCCACATCTGGGCTGATTCAGAAGACACTTCACTTGATGCAAGACAAGGTCTGCCCAGATGATCATCCCCAGTCTGGAGCTCCCAAAGCCGGGATGGCATCATATGCACTCCTTGTCCCCAATATCTGTCATTGTCCTTGGCCCGGAGAAGGTGCTCAGTCAGTCTGCGTTGAATTAAGACAGATTAGCTTCCCCAGAGCAGATGTCCAAACTAAGTTTACTGCCCAAGGCAATCAGCAGGACCTAATTAGGATACCTGAGACCAGACTTCCTTCAGGGGCAGATGGCAAAGTCCTTGGCATGTTTCAGGCACCTGCACATCTGAAATAAATAATATAATTTGTCATATGACAAATGGTACAGATTCCCTCTAATCAGGGTTTTTCTGAACAACCACCAAATGTCTCCTCATAGAGGGCAACTGGTAGCCCAGATGGGGCCTTTGTAGGAATTAAAATAAAAGTCACAGGCAGCTTTGCGCCAAGGTGCACAGCTCAGAATTGGAATAGACTGGACCGCACCCCCTTTTCACCCCCTGGCTGAGCACCCTTGAACAGGGCCCAGCTGGCATCATTCTGCACAATCTGTGAACTACCCTCAGAGGTTGTATCCTCAAAGGAAAGTTGAAAGCAAATGCTGGTGTATGCACCCACTCAGTCCTGTCTCCCGATCTCTTGTATCTGTTTAGCCTTAAGGGAATGTGATGAGGTGCTACCATTGCCATCAGTTACCTTCATCAGCCATGACAGTGGTGATGGTCCTATAACCCAGGGTCTGCCTGGGAGAAAGGAAGGACATGTTCAGCCTCTGAGCTGAGTCATGCCCGTCTATCCATTTTTCCAAATGGCACACGTACCAAATACCTAGGACGTTCCCAGTTCCATGCTAAGCTTTGGGAACACAAAGCATCAGTCCTCAGGGATCTTATGTTGACGTGGTGGAGAGAGATGTGCAATTCTTTGGGTAGTTGCTTAAGGCAGTCTTCATCTCCATTCCTATCCTCATCTCCTGGACATTTTGGTCCAGGTCAGGGAGTGTCCTAGGATGGAGAGACATGCAGAAGGAAGGAGACATGGTCCATGTCCTAAAGCTACTTGTATTCTAGGAGGTGACTCCACATAAGTCAGAGTTCCTTGCCAGCTGCTCTGCAGGTTGGGTGCCATGATTCTTTTGAGGAAAAAACTCTGTCAATAGTGGACACACAATGCTGGCTTTCCTGACATAATCCAGCCAGTTAGAGGGATGACCTGAGGCCAATTTCAAACACTGGCCACATGTTCTTCTCAGGGACGTTCCAAGGGGTCTTCCCCAGAGGACAGGCGGAGGGACTGCTTTTGCTTTCAGTGAGGTGGTGAGGCCAAGCCTGGGGACAGCGTGTCTGTGGGTCTATGCGATGTGTGTTCTCGGAAGAACCCAACAAGACCCCTTCTTCCACCTGACCCAGCCCCGCTCTGCTAAGCCACCTGCTGAGGGACCTCACTCTGGCTCCTTCTCCCATGGGGAGCCCTCCCGGAGTGCGGATGGCACATCGCCCCTTCAGCTCTCACGAACCTGTGTGGGAGAAACGGCTGCGCGCAGCACAGCTCGGCTTCTCTGTGGGATCATCGTGGAAGGCGCTTCCCCACCAGACTGCTCAGTGTCCCTAGGAGAAAACTGAATGGAGTTTACAACTTCAGAAGATCAGTCTGGGAAAAGTGTCTCTCCCCTCAGCCTCCATTGCTTCCTCTTTCTTTCTTTCTTTCTTTCTTTCTTCCTTCCTTCCTTCCTTTCTTTCTTTCTTTTTTAAGATTTTATTTATTTGACAGAGATCACAAGGAGGCAGAGAGGCAGGTAGGCAGAGAGAAAGAGGAGGAAGCAGGCTCCTTATCGAGCAGAAAGCCTGATGCAGGGCTCGATCCCAGAACCCTGGGGTCATGACCTGAGCCGAAGGCAGAAGCTTTAACCCACTGAGCCACCCAGGTGCCCCTACTTCCTGTTTCTAATCCAAGGAGACCCTTGTCTTTCTCTTTGCCTCAGTGGCTAGGAAGGCTCATGAGAAGTAATGTTCTCAGAGCAGCTCCTCTGCACCAAGATTCCTGGCACTTTCATCTCCTCCGCGCATGCACGTACGCACATGCCTGTGCTCACACTCACACATGGAGGAGTCCTATTTTCTCTCCATCCCTTTCTGGAAGCAAATGGGAAAACACGCCTGCAGGGCTGAGTGGATTCCTTCAAAACCCTTGTCCTGAGGGGTTCCCAAGTGCCAGGTGTGGTGGGGAGGAGGCAACTGCTGCTTTCAGTCCAATAACGAAGGAAGAGAGAAAGGCGAGGCGACCCACAGCTGGTATCGAATGTCAGGGGCAATGAGCACTGCAGACATTCACGACCCAGAGCAACTGGGAAAGGCTTCATGGCAGGCTTGATGGGCGCAGGGTGGGAACTGAGGGCTTGGAAGTCTGAGCGCTTCTCTAGCGTAGGGCAGTGTGCCGCTCGGCTCCTGGGCACTGAGGGGGCTTCTGTCTTCCTCTCTCGTTTGGATCAGGAACTGAACCTGGATGCCGCCCAGCTTCAGAACCTTCTCAACCAGGAGTTCCTGACAGGTAAGGTCAGACCCCACCAGCCCACTGTCCCCACCCTCCTCCCACTGCTGAACCAGTCCAGTGTCCCCCCCGCCCCCAACATGTCCATCCTTCCTGTTCCCCAGGAACTCCGGGGCACACGTTCTCTCTGGATGAGTGCCGGAGCATCGTGGCTCTGATGGACGTATCCTTTGCTGTGCCCCCTCCCCTGTTCTGGCAGCTCTAAGGGTCCCTCTGCTCTTTGGGCTGCCCTGGCGGGGGGGGGGGGGTCTCATTAGGACGTTAGGAATGCTTTTCGCTTTGCAGTGTTTTCTTTTCTTCAGTTCTAAGGGCTTGGCTGGCAGAAGAGCCTGGGTTCCTGCCGATTCTATGCTAACTCACTGCCTCTCCCAAACAATCACAGCAACGGTGTCAATGGTTAGCACTTACCAAGCGTCGTGGCATGCCAAGACTAGATCCATCACACGGGGAGAGAGAGAGGAGTTTGGAGAGCCTAGGCAGCCTGTTTAGTAATCCCACAGCCTGCCTGAAGTTGTGCCTGGTTTTGAAGAGTTTACAGCCCCCCAATCTGTGTTCTAACCTCATTCCGCAGGGCCTCCCGGCAGCACCAGTGGGGCCGATTTCCTCCCACCCCTCCCCTTACCCTGGGGGAGTCTTCCTAAAATCCCTTGTTCAATGATCCCCAATTCAGTAAAGAGAACATCCCCCAGAACTTGGAGAAAACACCTTGGTCTATACAGTACCCCGTTAGCGCTGCCATGCCACGGCTACAGTCACAGCTGTCTGTGGGCACCAGCAGCTGGGCTGGGGATCAAACCCAGGGCTCCCGACTCCGGTCCCGATGGCCACCTCCCAGGAGCCATTTGTCCCCTGGCCGTCCCTGAGAGCCTGGCTCCCAGCTGCACCCTGGGACCTTCCCCTCAGTGGACCTACTCAGCCTCCCCGGAGTGAGACGGATCCCGGCTCCTTCACTCTTAACAAGACCCGATCGGGAATGGGGGGCCGCCGTTGTTGAACAAGAGCCCTTTTTGCTGAAATCCTAAATCAAGCCCTGTGTCTGCTGGCCCTGGTCTGGAGTCACTGGAGACAATGCCTGTCCCCCACAAATGAAGCAGAAGGGCCCTGCGGTCCTGCACAGCCCAGGGCAGCTCACCCTGGGGGACATGGTATCTGCCAGAGCCCTGCAAAGCAGACAGGTCTGCTCTGCTCTCACTCTGCCCACCCACTGCTCCCCTCCAGCAACTTAGAGAGAGATGCTTTTCCTGGCATTAGCTCTGTATAAACCCATCCCCCTGCTATGGGGCGACCAGGGCTGGCTCTAACGGGTTCCCTCCACTCATTTGCACCCTCGTGCTGCTTCAGGGGCTGCAGGGACCCCCGTATGCTCCTCCACATTACCCCCTGCCTGGGGCCCCCTCCAGCCAGTGCAGGCTGTGTTCCGGGGTCTCTCTTCCCTTGGTGCACGTGATGCTGGCTCCTTTTCTCAGGGCTTTTTTCTCCTTCCAATTTGTCCATTTTCCTCTACAAATTGAAGCTAAGTCGGGCCCCTGCAGACACAGAGAGGGCCCGCTGGGGTGGGGCCACACCCAGGGGACAGCAGGCTGATGGCTGACCTGATGGCGCTACGACCTAATGGCGCTACTAGCTGATGGCGGGACTTCTCCAGGCGCCGTGGGAGGGCCCTGCTCACCGCTGTGCACTGGCGATATGCACATCCGCTCTTAACTCCCCGCCAGCTGAAGGTGAACGGGCGTCTTGAGCAAGACGAGTTTGCAAGGCTGTGGGGCCGGCTCGTCCACTGCCAGGTACCGGCATGTTCTCTTTGTGTCCTGTTCAGCAAGTACCTATGGGGAGCCCGACCTGCAGAGGTTTGGGGGGTGCGAAAGAAGAGCTACCCAGCCCTGCCCTCAGGAGGCCTCGCATTTTGTTCGGGGAGACTGCACGCCCCACTAGAAGACACGAGGCGATGCCTGAGCTAGTGGCAGGGTGAAGGGTGCTCTAGGAGGTGGAAGGAGAGAGGGTCACCATGGGTGGCAGCTAAGACCGCCCGCCAGAATTCCCTCCCCCAGTCCCCGGCTCCCAGCTCCCTGTCCCCGAGACATTCCCCCAGTGCACCTGTTCGTCTCATTCCCTTCCTGTCCACCGGCCAGACTCAACAAGATCACACATGTGGCCTGTGGCCTCAGTGTGGCTTCCCTTTTGTTCTCAGGACAAGGTCTAAGCTCATCAGAGCTGTCCCTGGAGTTGGGACCCTGCCTTGGGGTCCAGGAGGCGCCCTTGGGCTCCTCCCACTCACTCCTTCCGCCCCAGCTGGGAGGCTCAGAGTCCGGCCAGGACCGACCCCCTTGACTGTCCAGCCTCAGGAATCTCTTCATGGGGAGGCTCACCTGCCCCCAGGCCCGGTTACATCCCCCTGAACCCACAATAATAAGGTGTTCTTGTGGGACATTTCAGGAATTATCCCCTAGTCCCTGACTTGGGGGACTCACAGGGCACTGTAATGGCTGATATGTCCCCCCCTCCCCCATTAGACTGCAGAGCAGGGACACCCTCCTGTTCCTCTGCTTCCCCCAGTGCCTTACTTTGTGCCTCGTACACAGCAGGCACTCAAAAATGCCCAGGGAATGACCAAACTAATGAATTACTAATGAGTGAGTGATTCCCAATTGAGGTCTTTCCATATACTCACCAAAAGCCAAATAAAGCCAGAAAACATTCTTGGGCTGCTATTTCACAGTAATCGCTGCCTCCACGGGCCTGGGTCACACTCCTGCTGGGGGTATTTTGCCTTGAAACAGCTCCTGTGGGGCTGCTGAGCAGAGACCTAGACAGGGAGCCCGAGTGCAGTCGTGGGGCAGCTGCACGCTTCCTCCCCACAAGTCACCTGCCCGAGCTTCTGTCTCTCCCCAAAAGGACAGGGCTGATCAGGGCTCGGGTGAGAAACGGGGAGAGGTCAGAAAGTCCAAGAAGTGACAAGAAGTCACTTGCCCATGGTTGCACAGCTGATAGTCAATGCTTATTTAAAACCACTGTTTTGGTTGCAAATTCTGTGCTTTTAACCACCACCGTATGTAAAGTCTTGAGAGAGCTCTACACCTCCCAGACGCAGCAAGCGGCCACGTGTCAGGAGGCCAGTCTGGGGGATGGGGAAGGGCAGAAAGGGGGTTGGGAGAGAGGCCCACAGCCCCACAGCTCCACAGCGGGCAGCCAGTGTGGTCGGCTTTACCAGGCAGTGCCCACTGCTGCCTTCCCTGGTCCTTAGATGAGCTGCTTTGAGCTGGGTCCCCCCAAAGTTTATTTAAATGGTCTCCAGGGATGAGAAAGGGATTTCCAGGATCTCTCCCCAGGATGTCCGCTTTAAGGTGGGTGAGAGCACTCATTTGGACTTCTTACTTCCTTTCTTGAATCAGAGAGTTTTCCAGAACATCCAGAATCACTCCGGAGTTTTCCTGAGTTTGGATTTGTGGAAGGCTGTAAGGGATGCAGGTAAAGCAGGGGCCCCTCGGAGCTGTCATGACTGGGGCCGTGGTGATGGCGGGCTGTGTGTGGGAGAGAGAGCACACCCCTTGCATGCCGTATGCAAGGCTGCTGCAGGGGGGCTGAGGGTCAGGAGAGAACAGAGCTCCTGTGCACCGCCCCCCCCCGGCCCCCCCGGCTTACACCAGCCTCTGCGGGCCTCCGGGCTCACGACTCAACCCTTGTCCTCCCCAACCTGAGTTCTCGTGTGCCGGTCAATTGTCCCAATTGCCTTTTGTCTCCAAACAGCTCTAACTGTGCTAAAATGACCCCCACATAATTGATGACTCCACATAATTGACCCCTCCCAGAGCTCGAGCTCAAGGCCTTCGAGACTCTTCCATCTCAACCTCTGAGCTGTCGGGGTTACAGCCCTATGAGCAGGTGGATACACTGTCCTCCCAGAGGTTGGAGCTAAGTGAAATCTGTCTGCTTCAAGAAGGCCAGAGCTTTCAGTCCGAGCTTTCAATCCTCAGATGATGACAAGGATACAGCATAGGCTGCCTAAGAGCTTCAAGGTTCAGGGAGAACTTGCACTCCTGTCTTCTTACTTGACCGTCTCCACTGCCCTGTGATTAGGAGTCGTGATCTGCCCTGTCTCAGTGGAGGAAATGGATCACAAGAAGTTTAAGTCAGAAAATTGCTGCCTTCCTTGAGAAAATGTAAGCTCAGATTCCCCCAGGTAAATGCTGGAAGGAGAGACTCCATGGCTCTCTCTCCCGCGGGGCCTGAGCCTGGAGAGCAGGGAGAAACATCTCCCTGCCTTAGCGCCTGTCCTCCCCGTAATTCTTCCTGCCCAAGAGCAGTGGTTCTCAAACTTGAGTGAGCACCGGAACCCCCTGGAAGCTTGTTCAAGCACAGCTTGTGGACACACCTCATCCCTCATCCAAAACTTCTGATCCAGGAGGGCTTGGGTAGGGCTCAAAAATCTGTAGTTCTACGAGGTTTCTACATGAGGCCGAAGCTCTTCGTCTGGGGACCACACTTGGAGAACGCCTGGATAGCTACAGAAAAAAATGAAATTTTATAAGAGACCACACTGATGACTCCAGAATAAGAAAAGGCAGACAGATAGAAATGGCTGGGATCCAACTAAAATGTCTTCAGGGACCAAGCAGATAACTGAATGGGGCAGTGGAGGTACCGTAAGAAAAGAGGGTAATTTCTGCATATGGCGAGCTGGGGAGCGCAAGGTCTAATGGCGTTCGAATTCCTATTTTATTAATGCTGGAGAACGGGCCGCCAGGCTCACCCCATTGATGGATGGTTTGGCTTGCAAGGTTCTCCTGTCCCCTGAAAGCTTATAGGCACGGCCGTTTGCCAGTTTGCTGCTGTCTGCTATGGGGTTGGTGCCTCCCAGAGCTCATAATTAGACACACCCAAAAAGAGCAAGGTGCCTGTGTCTTGCCCACCTGTGGCCACCTTCTGACTATGGTCTACTCCCGGAGGACCAGCCTCTTTCCTGCTCCGCCAACTTAGGATGGAAGCTCGCACTTCCAGGGACCGCACTTGCTCACACTAAGAGTGCTCACACCTGAGACCCACAGGCAGTCATGGGGTCGGGGAACAATGTGGTTTCACAAGGTCACCGATCCAGAGAGAGGCCTGATGGAGGCGGGGCTGGGAGCAAACTCCTGCTGTCCCGGAAGCTGCCTGTTCACATGGGAATTATCCGATGATGGTGAAGGCCAAAGTGTCCTCAGTGTCTTGAGTCTCTGGAGTTGGTCTCTGGCCAAACTCCAGAACAATGTCACCGGGGCCCAGCAGCCATGAGGGGGGGGCAACTGGAGAATTAGTAAAAACACGAACTGAAGAGAACTAGCCCCTGAGCCAGACAGAATAGGGAACAGTGGTAGAAGGCCACCACCCCGAGTGGCTTCTTAGACTTTGCATGTGAGAGGACAGGACCTGCTCCAGCCTCCTGCTGCTCACTAACCCACCCCGCGGTCCAGGCTTCCTTGCAGGGATCTCCGTCAGCAACGAGCTGCTGGACCTCATGACCCTCCGGTACGGTGACAGCAGCGGCAGGGTCAGCTTCCCTAGCCTGGTCTGCCTCCTGTTGCGACTTGAAGCCATGGCAAGTAAGTGTCACCTGGGCGACATCCTGGAGACCATCATAGCGACCAAAAAACATTGTAGAGGATCAGGAATGCACCCCTGCCCCAGGCCTAGGCCAGGCCTCAGTAACAGAGTGGGCTGGAGTCTTGCATGAGGAGCCCTTGCTCTGCGACGCAGAGCCAGCATTAGCCTGCGTAATGGTAGACCCCGTCTGCATCCCCTGCGTCCCTTCTGTACTCCTTCTGTCCAGGACAGTCCCCTATCCCAGGCTCTCATTTCTTCACCACCCTATTTAGTGCCTATTTCAGGAGCGAGGTTCATTTAACTCACTGCGTCCCCTCTCCATGTTGTTTATAGCTTAAACCTACACTATAGTCTTGCAATGAATGCGGTCTCTGCTGAAGGAATTCATGCACAAGTGACAGATGGGGGCAGGGGGGGCGCTTCCCCAAAGCTCCAGAAATTCTACCATGTAGGTCAAATATTTGGACACTTCTTAGCAGCCACCCCGCCCTTTATTTTTCAAGAAAATCCTATGTGAAACCTCAAGCCATAACATAGCTCAAGAGTTGTGTTTGGGGTAGAAGTGGCACCTGGCCTCGTCCTAATCTTTACCCTATCGCTGGCATGGCGCACCACTGTAAATCCCACAGCTCTGAGCCAGGCAGTTAGGGAAGACTAAGAGACCAGAGCCCTGGGAGCAGAAGAGAGACGGGTGAGGCATAAACCTCCAGAGAATTCTCTGTTGGACAAGGGAGGTTCTCCAGAGGGTGCCCGTAGAATACTTTATAGGACAGGCCCACACATCCCCTCAGCCATGTGTGGAAGGGTGAAGAGTGCAGGGCACGAGAAGAGGGAGAGGCGTGTGTGGGCCGGAGCGGTCACAGAGAGCTGTTCCTCAGGGGCGGAGCTGGCTGGGAAGAGACAAGGAGGGAGAGAGAGAAAGTGCTTTACACAGAGTCGCCATATTTGCCTTTATCTCCCTTGACCTATCCTGATTCCTCTCCTCCTCTTTAGAGACTTTCCAGAACCTCTCCAAGGATGGGAAAGGACTGTACCTGACAGAAATGGAGGTGAGGTGCCTTCCCTTCCCAGACACGGGGCACAGTCCCAGGCCACCTGTCCTCTCCTGATTCCAGGGGGCATTTTTCTCCCTGAGGATATTGGCTGGTCTGTCAAAGGCCGGCCAAGCTGCCGGCCCTGCTGCCTCCAATTACTGCCTTTATATATTACGGGCTGCCAAGGCTGCTTTAGGATCTTGGCAGACAGATTTTATTTTTTTCCAATAGCTTAATAAAGCAGAGGATTATGTGGGCGTCATAAATCCAAGAGGGAACTGAGGAACACCTGCTGAGCTCACTGTGCATTAAACTTACTCCCCGTGAGCTTTAGAGAGGCCTCCTGGCCTAGCCAGCTGGTCGACCTCAGCTATCCCTCTCACTGCCTAGCTCCTCAGGGAGTAGCAAAAGATAGGTTGCGATGGGGGCTTGGGACCCACTGCTGGGTTGGAATTAGCTGGAAAGTTTTGATGAGACTAGACTGAGGTCTTTCAAGGAAGGGGGTACCATTTGCCCTGCTCTGTATTAAGCAAACAAGTTTTAAGCTATGTCATAATGATGATGTTTATTTCTCAGTGGATGAACCTGGTCATGTACAACTGAAGCGAGGAGTAGAGAAGACCCCAGAGTCCAGGTAAGACATGGCAGCTCTAGAATCGTTTCCTCCTAGCACAACACCTTGTCTCCTCTAGGAACTGCACACAAGACTCTTGCCTTGAGAGGGGCCTGCCTAGAGATTACAGAGCCCTCATCTGTGCGAGCCAAGGCTCAACTGCTCAGGGCCCCTGAATTTCAAGGCCAATGGTGCAGGCTTCATCCAAACCATGGATGGAATGACCAGGGGACACTGATGAAAGAGTGTGGCCCGAAAGTCATGAGTGAGGGATTTAGAACTCTTATTTATTAATTCATTTATTTTTTAAATTAAACTATGATTGACATTTAATAATGTATTCATTTTAGGTGTACAATATAATGATCGGATAGATGTATATATTATGGAGTGATTACCACAAAAGGCTTAGGAAACATCCATCACACACAGTTACACATTTTTTCCCTTGGTGATGAGAACTTTTGTAATTTACTCTCTCAGTAACTTTCAAATACATATACAATACAGTATTGTTAACTATAGCCATAGCGCGGTCTATTCTATCCCCAGGACTTAATTATCTTATAACTGGAAGTTTGTACCTTTGGACCATCTTCTCTGCTTTGGCCCACCATCCCCCTCTCTACTCCCGGCAACCATCAGTCTGTTCTCTGTATCTCTGAGTTTTGTTTTGTTTTTAGATTCCACATAGAAGTAAGATCATACAGTATTTTTCTTTCTCTGATTTACTTCACTTTACTTAATGCCCTCAGGGGCCCTCCATGTGGTCACAAATGGCAAGGATGTCCTTTTCTATGGCTTAGTAACATTCCTTCATATATAAAATACGTTTTCATTATCCATCTGTTTACTGATGGACATATAGGTTCTTTCCTTGTCTTGGCTGTTGTAAGTAATGAACATGGGATTCACATATCTTTTTGAGTCAGTGCTTTTGTTTCTTTCAATAAATACCCAGATGTAGTTTCTGGATCATATGGTAGTTCTACTGTTAATATTTTGAGGAAACTCCGTATTACTTTCCAGAGTGGCTGTACCAGTTTACATTCCCACCAGCAGTGCACAAAGGGTCCCTTTTCTTCGCCTCCTCACCAACACATGCTATCTCTTGTCTTTTCTAAAATGGCCATTCTAACAGGTGTGAGGTGGTATCTCATGGTGGCTTGGATTTGTACTTCCCTGATGACTAATGATCTTCCACACCTTCTCATATACCTGTGAGCCATTTGTATGCATTCTTTGGAAAAAATGCCTATCAGTCTTAGTTGATTATTTTTCTTTTGTCACTTCTGCTTTAGGTGTCAGATCCAAAAATCATTGCCACGATCCATGTCAAGCCACGATCCATGTTAAGGAGCTTACCCCTAAAGTTTTCTTCTAAGAGTTTTATGGTTTCAGGTCTTACATTCAAGTCTTGAATCCTTTTGTAGTTGATATGGTGTAAAAGAGCAGGCCAATTTCATTCTAGAATTTTTTATTTGAATTTCCAAAGAGGAAAGGCAATCACTCATCACAGGAAAGGCTAATGTGTGGAACAATAGAAATGACCAGAGCCTGGGGAGAGGAGAGCTCGGTCCAGCCTCGGCTCTACCATTGCCTCACTTTGCAGCTATGCACACATCTGTAGCCGTCAGCATCTATAAATCTAGCGTGAGTGTGCTGAAAAGTTAATGCCCGTGTCGCATTTCTTCTACATGTTTACGTTCAGGGAATAGACCCGAGAGATACATAGCCCATACCCCATGCTACTGTAGCAGAAGCCCCAACAGTCTGCTGGAATCTTCCAGGACTGGGGTGCTCGATATTTTGTGCTCCTCATGGTTGGACATTTCTGGGTGTTAGGTATTATTTTATCAAGAGGCAACAATCTACTTCCCTCGAACTTTCCACCCATGCATCCAGCTCTACTCTGGACCACTACAGAAAAAAGACTGGACAAGCCAGATCTTCACACCCTTGCAGATAGCTCTGCTGCCTCACCGAGGCCTCTCTTTTTACTTATTCCTGATGATTCTCATCTGAAACCTACTGGTGACCATGTCTCTATGCCAATGTCCCTTTGAAATACATAGTTCTAGACAGCTGTCCTGTGATCAACATATTTGGGTACCCTATAATTTTTATAAACAGCATTTCTTTAATCTCCCAACTCTGTACCTTAAAATCAAGAGAAAAATCTCTCCATAAAGAAATATTTTAGCGGGGCGCCTGGGTGGCTCAGTGGTTTAAGCCTCTGCCTTCAGCTCAGGTCATGATCTCAGGGTTCTGGGATCGAGCCCCACATCGGGCTCTCTGCTCTGCGGGGAGCCTGCTTCCCCCTCTCTCTCTGCCTGCCTCTCTGCCTACTTGTGATCTCTCTCTGTCTATCAAATAAATAAATAAAAATCTTAAAAAAAAAAGGAAAAGAAATATTTTAACATAACTATTTCCTTGATGCTTCTTAATGAACACAAGTTAACATAACTTGCAGAGATCAAAGTTATTTAGACTTACCTGTATTGTCACGAATTCCCCTTTCATTTCTTTCTAAAATTAGGGCATGTGAATATTTCCCATTTTCGGTCTGCCTAATTCCTATTCTAATCTGCATGATTTCTAATGTCAGGAATGATTCTTCAGTTGTATCTTCGAGCTAATTCAAGATGCAGGACCTAAAGTTTGAACTTTTGAAATAACTGGACTTTTTCTCATTATCCTTCAGCCTACACAGGGTCCCAAGTCCCTCTTAACCAATCTTTCTGTACTTCCTGTTCTGAACATTATGTAAGAAGAAAGTATAATATAAGATGTATGGTTATGTGTGCTTCAGCCTCTTCCATTAATGTCTATCATCATCCGTAAGAGTGTTCCCTTGTCTTCCTCATTAATCATGGTCCTCTGACATCATACTCTTAAAGTAGATCTAGTCACTCTTGGCAGATGGGTTGCTGTGCAGAACTGGAGGCAGGAGGGTGAAGAAGTTCTGCCTCCAAATCTACAAACTCTCTTTCATCTATAACCATCTCCCACCTTCCTCCTGTTATATTAGAGGGCATATGTCTCTGAGGATGTTCTGGATCTCATTACCTCCCCCCTTCACAAGGACCCAATAGAATGAATTCTCTGCTCTGTGTTCTGAATATTAAATCAATCTCTCTCTCTCTCTCTCTCTCTCATTCCTGGAGTCATCCACTTCCCACTGAAACATGCTTATCTCTTAAATTTCTTCCATCTCCTATTCCCTTCCAGCCACAACGCCATCTCCTCCCTTTACAGCCAAACTTCATAAAAGAGCTCATTGTCTCCACATCCTCACCTCCCACGTTCCCTTCAAACTACTTCAATTTAGATTTTTCAGACACTGTCTCTCTCCCTGACTTTGCACTGGCTCCCTATCTGATTTTCCTATATCCACCCACTTCACTCGAGTCAATTTCCTGCAGTCTAAGCACACTTTTTAAAATTCATATCCAGGGGCGCCTGGGTGACTCAGTGGGTTAAAGCCTCTGCCTTTGGCTCAGGTCATGATCCCAGAGTCCTGGGATTGAGCCCCACATCGGGCTCTCTGCTCAGTGGGGAGCCTGCTTCCTCCTCTCTCTCTGCCTGCTTCTCTGCCTACTTGTGATCTCTCTCTGTCAAATAAATAAATAAAATAAATAAATAAAATAAAATAAAATTCACATCCAATCATTGCCCTCCCCAGGTTAAAACCCTTCAATGTCTTCCTGTTGCTATTTGGGAAAAGTCTAAAGTCAAGAATGTGGCATGTACCATCTGCCTACTGCCCACTTACCTAACCATACCTCGTATCTCTCCTCCTTCCTGTGCTCTATTCCCACCACACCAGCATTTCCTTTATTCCCTCCAATGTTTCATTCTTTCCCCAACCTTGGGTCCTTTGCCTCTACTGTCTGCTCAGTCCTGGGTTTAGTTACATAAGTCCTGATCCTTTGTGTCTTAACCTCATTGGGTCCTCATATTATTTACTCACTGTCACACTGGCCAGTTCATAACATTCAGAATTCTTTATTGTTATTGTTGCCCACTCCTTATATTTTCTTAAGGTCTTATGAAATGTAATTCACCCATCATAATGAGTTACCCATTTGATATACAGAGTTCAGTGGTTTTCAGTATAGTCACACAGCCATGCAACCATCATCACAATATAATTTTAGAACATTTTTTGTCACCACACAAAGAAACCCATGCCCATTAGTAGTCACTTCCTATGTTAGCCCCATCCTCTAGTCCTGGGAAGCCACTAATTGGCTTTCTGAATCCATAAATCAGCCGATTCTGGACAGGTAATGTAATTGGACTCATGCAATATTCAGTCTTTTGTAATCAGTTTCTTTCATCTGTGGTAGTATGTATCAAGACTTCATTTCATTTTAATGCCAAGTGACATTTCATTTGGTAAATATACCATCTTTTATTCATCTGTTCATCCATTGATGGACACTCATTTAGGTTGTTTCTGCTTTCCACCTTTTGGGGATAGTTCTGCAATGAATGTTTGTATACAGGCTTTTGCATGGTTGTGTGTTTTCATTTCACTTGTGCGTATACCTAAGAGTAGAACTGTTGGGTCATTTGGTAACTCTATGTTAACATTTTCAGGGACTATTTTCCAGAGCCACTGCACCATTTTGCATTTCCACCAGCAATGAATGAGAGTTCTGACTTGTCCACATCCTTATCAACACTTACTATTGTCTGACATTTTTATTAGAGCCATCCTAGAGAGTGTGAAGTGATACCTCATTGTGGTTTGGTTTGCAGTTCCCTGCTCATGATGGCGAACATCTTTTCAGTGCTTACTGGCCATTTGTATATCTTCTTGGAGAAATGTCTATTCTGGTTCTTTGTTCATTTTTAAATTGGTTTATTTAACTTTTTAAATTTTTAAATTGGTTCGTTTAACTTTTTTGTTACTTACTTGTGAGAGTTCTTTACATATTTGTAAATATATATGTGTGTGTATATGTACATATATAATATTCATTGTAGTTATAAGTCCCTTTTCACCTATGTGATTTGCAAACATTTTCTTCCATTCTACAAGTTGTCTGTTAAGTTCCTTGCTTATATCATTCATAGAATGCAAATTTTTAATTTTGTTGAAGCCCAATTTACCTATTATTTCTTATGTCACTTATACTTTTAGTGTTATATACAAGAAATCATTGCCTCATCCGAGATCATGAATAATCCTCTTGTGGTTTTCTCCTAAGAGTTTTATACTTTAGCTTTTCCACTAAGGTCTTCGATCCTTTCTGAGGGAATTTTTGTATGTGGTGTGATATAGGAGTCCCGCTTCATTCTTTTGAAAATATATATCCAGTTATCCCAGCACTACTTGTTGAAAAGACTACTCTTTGCCCCATTTTATTGTCTTACCACCCTTTTTAAAAGTCCATTTAGCATGATGTAAGGATTTATTTCTGAATTTTCCATTCTGTTCCAGTGATCTATATGTCTGTCCTTGCTTGAGTACCACACTGTGCTGATTAATATAGTTTTATAGTAAGTCTTGAAATCAGAAAGTATGAGTCTTCCAGCATGGTCTTCTTTTTCAAGACTGCTTTGGGGTGGCTCAGTGGGTGACTTTGGCTCAGGTCATGATCTCAGGGTCCTGGGATCGAGCCCCACATCAGGCTCTCTGCTCAGCAGGAAGCCCGCTTCCCCCTCTCTCTCCGCCTGCCTCTCTACCTACTTGTGAATCTCTCTCTCTCTCTCTGCCAAATAAATAAATAAATAAATCTTAAAAAAAAAAAAAAAAAGACTGCTTTGGTAATTCTGGGTTCCTTGCATTTACACATGAATTTTAGGACAGGCTGACAAATTCTGCAGTGGAAAAAAAGGGTAGCTGGGATTTTGATAGAAATTACGTAAATCTGTAGATCATTTGGGGAATATTGCCAACTTCACAATCTAAAGCTTTTTGATCCATGAACATGAGGTTTCTCTCCATTGTTTTAGATCTTCTTTAATTTCTTTCAGCAATGTTTTATTGTTTTCAGTGTAGGAGTCCTGCTTTGTTAAATTTATTCCTACGTATCGTATTTTTGATGTTACTATAAATAATTTTATTTTTAGATTTTTCATTGCTAATGTATAGAAAGGAAACTGATTTTCATACATTGATCTCACACTCTGCCACCATGCTGAACTCATTCATTAGTTCTAATGGTCTTTGGGAGGTTCCTTAGGATTTTATAACTACAAAGTCATGTCATCTGTGGAACTGCAAGTAGTTTTATTTCTTCCATTCCAATCTGGATGCCTTTTTTATTTTTCTTACCTCCTTTTCTTGGCTAGAAGTTCTAGGACAATGACAACTAAAGGTGAAGGAAGCAGATACCCCTGTCTGCTTGGTGTTCCCGACCTTGGGAGAAAACGGTCTTTTACCAATAAGTATGACGTTAGCTGTGGGATTTTCATAGATATTATTTGTCAAGCTGAGGAAGTTCCCCTCTATTTGTAGTTTGCTGATTCAACACACTTTTAATTACCTGCTTGATGTCTGTATTCCCTGCTGGACTGTAAGCTTAGGTATGTCTTTGGTTGCTATCTCCTTAGCATGTAGCAAAAAGCCTGGCATAAAGGAACCACTCAATAACAGTTTTCCAAATGACTGAGAGAAACTGCCCTTCCAGGTTCGTGTCTTCCTTTTTTTTGTTCTTGTCCTAATTTTTATAAATGTTGTCTTCAACCCAGTTCTTCCTGCTATCCACTATGTATGCAGTTTCTTGCCCATCAGGATTACTGGAAAGCAGATAATTAACATTATCTTGTTAAAATCTCTAATACATCATGACCTATATTTTTTTAATAAAAGGTTTATTGTTTGACCTGTTGATCCTCTCACCCTTTTGAAATCTGCTTTCTTGAGTCCAGGGCACACTTCTCTTTCCTCTTTTTTTTTTTTTTTCCTAAGATTTTATTTATTTATTTGAGAGAGCAAGAATAAGAAAGCGAGAGAAAGAGAGCAAGCAGGGGTGGGAGGTGGAGGGAGAGGGAGAGGGAGACTTGTGACTGAGCAGGGAGCCCAATGCAGGGCTTGATCCCAGGACCCTGGGATCATGACCTGAGCTGAAGGCAGATGGTTGACCAACTGGCGCTACCCAGGCATCCCCCAGGGCATGTTTCAATGCCCCCCAACATTCCCTTATTTTGCTACTACAAAGTCAAAGCTACATTCTTCTAGGATTTCCACCACTCCCACATTAGCAAAGAGACTCTCACTATTGGCCAATATCCAACCCAGAGGAAAATTCCCTCTCCTGTTCATCTGGCCCTCTGGGCAATGAAGCTGTCACTGGAACAAGTGAAGGCCTTGTCAGATGAGCTAAGTGAGCTTCTCCCCAGAGTTTGGGGTTGCTAAAGCCCCCTCATCAGTCGGCTTGGATCCACCAGGCAAGCTGGCATGTACTCCCATTGGGAGAACACTTCTGTTCCTCTCTCTCTCATCTTCAACCCATCTGTTCTGCTCTCACTTAGTGAAGTAGGATATAGAAGTACGCAACCAGAGAACTCCTCTTCCTCCCCTCCCATTGTACCTATTCATTTTGAAGGAAGCATGCACCCCCATTGTCGTATTGCTGGCCATGTTTATATTAAAATTGTTTCAAATATCAAGGTCATACTTCAAAAAATGCTAATGCTCAATGAATTGGTATATTGTGCTTAGAGAATTAAGGCTATGTTGATCTTAATCGATTTCAAGTCTAGAGGGGTTTTTCCTTTTTTTTTTCCTTAAAGATTTTATTTATTTATTTATTTATTTGACAGACAGAGATCACGAGTAGGCAGAGAGGCAGGCAGAGAGAGGGGAGGAAGCAGGCTCCCCACTGAGCAGAGTACCCGATGTGGGGCTCGATCCCAGGACCCTGGGATCCTGGCCTGAGCCGAAAGCAGAGGCTTAACCCACTGAGCCACCCAGGTGCCCCAAGTCTAGAGGCTTAATGTACTGCAAGTCACACTCTGCTGAGAGTTTTTCTAGCTAATGTCATCTACATTCACGTTGATCTACTGTCAGTATGGTAATAAAGTGTCTTATCCCGACAACGTTATTATTTATAACAATATGGCACTAATGTGGATGGGAACTATCTTGAGGAATGGGCCACGTTCTCCCACTCTGCATGAAGGTGACGAATGAGTAGCAGTGATCCTGATCTTTCTGATCTACCGACAACAGTTTTCTCCTATCCAAGTAAATTATCTCTCCCATCCTGCAGACCAGAGACATCCTTTTTGAGAGTTAGGAGCCTGGGTTTGCCTCCAGAGAGGTGAAACTTCCTACCTGCTTTGGCCAACATACAGGTGGTAATTACTGTAGAACCCAGGGTGTCCAGATCTGGCTTTGGAAGAGAATGGTATCCAGCTAGAAAAAGTGACTTCAGTACCCCAAGGGCATAAACCAAGAAGGAGGAAGAGTTGATATCCAGGAAACAAGACCCAGCACTGGACCCTTTACTAGCTAGGGAAGTCCCGTAGAAAGAGAAAGGAAGACCAATGGGACCAGGAAGAGAGGTCTTTGGGGAAAATGGAACCAGTAGTTTATCTGTTGCTTCATTATGGGTAAAATGTGCTCAGAAGGATTTTTAAAATTTTGCTGGAGAGTTTTGGAAGAATTATTAGGATAATGACATAGACTAAGCAGATTTTTTATAAGATTTTATTTATTTGACAGAGAGAGAGAGAGAGAAATCACAAGTAGGCAGAGAGGGAGGCAGAGAGAGAGGAGGAAGCAGACTCCCTGCTGAGCAGAGAGCCCGATGCAGGGCTCGATCCCAGGACCCTGAGATCATGACCTGAGCCAAAGTCAGAGGCTTAACCCACTGAGCCATCGCACCCCATAAGCAGATTTCTTTAATGAGATAATTATTAACATCTGGAAGAACAAAAATTTATAGAAGAAAAAAGGACAAGTGATCCTAGAGTGTTTTTTCACTCAGCAGTGAACAGTACATATGTAATTGTAATAAAATAAGAATTGAATATTGATTTAACCAAAAGATGTGACATAAATATATTAGAGAAAGGAGGGGAGACGTGTAGGTATGGAATGGGTTAGGAGCACACCAGCCCAACCTTCCAGTATAAGTAGTCAGGCATTTGACATTGACAAGTCTGGGGAGAAGCCTGCAGGCCTATCCTTGGAAATACGGAGGTAGGCATCAAAGAAAAGAGTCTGGAGAGTCTGGAGAGTCTGGAGAGCAGAATTTAGGGAATGAATGGGACAGGTGACTGCTGTTTTTTCTTCCTGTCTTGTTATACTATAGGAGTTTAAAATTATATATAGGAGGCTGGACTTTTGTGAAAATAAATAAGCAAAACTAGTAAATAGACTGAGACAGGCATTTAAGACTCAAGAAAAGAGAAGGGAATAGAGAAGAAGGATCAAGTCTTTCTCACGTGGCTGGGAAAGTTTGGTGATTATGGTTGTGGAAAAACATGTCCATACAAGAACATCGCTTTAGTCCAAGAGATGTGCACTTGAGAAAAGCCATTCTTCGATAGGAATCCACAGCCAGCAGACCGGCCCTCTGCAGGAACAGAAGCTAAAGCTGTTGTCATTCCAGCTTCTCCTGGTCTCAGTCCTTCCAGCCTGCTCAGGGGCTCAGAAGAAGATCTCCCAAACTTACGCACCACTCTGCCACAGGCACTCAGGTGCCCAGGGGGCTGCCGTCCTGAACTAAGGGCAGAGTAAGTGCATAGATGCCTCCAGGGAATTTTGGAGAAGGAGGTGGAGACATTCCTGTCAACTGGGTGGCCTTGGGTATGTTGGAACAGGTCCACCTTCACCAGCACGGGGTCCCTATGCTCCATCTGTTATCTGCTGGTCCCAGACAGCATCTATGGGAACAGTTCCAGGCCTCTGTGGTCACTCCAAGAAGGGAAGAGCTTCTTTACTCTCCTCTGGCCTTCTGCATTTGAACATCTGTACCTTTCTCTAGGACCAGCCCCCAGCGATCACTCAAGAATCTGGCTCTCCCATGCGTGTGAAACATTGAAACCTGCCCTGCCTGAAACGTAGTCAAGGCTGTCTTCAAGGAACCTGGGCCTGGTCCTCAGCTGAGTCAGGCTGTAGTCAGCCCGAAGTCTCAGAGCAGGTCCTCTGACCACTTCAGGACACCAGCCTGGGATGCCCTGGAAGATGAAGCAGGAGATGTTCCACGGTGGGAAAGAAGGGGAGCAGCTTCCTCATGACCCCCTCCCTCCAGTCCAATTCATTTCTAGGAAAAGCCAGAATGAGGCAGTCTGCCCACCCACAGGGTGCTGGGGGTGATCGGGGAGCCGTCTGCTGGGTGTCACAAAATAATCCTACTTCTCCCTGTCTGTATCCTGATTGTTTCACAGCCAAATGGCAAAACAAAACACAGTTCCCATAAAGGTCTTGGACTCTGTGACAAGTAGGATCATAATTCTGAATTTAAAAAAAAAAAAAAAGAAGAAGAAGAAGTTTGGGGAAGGAGAAATCCAGCCAGCAAGGCAGGTATCTCCCTCCCTCTTTATCCATAAAGGTCTCTCCAGAAGCACATGGCCCCCTCCAGGGTAGAAGAGTTCCCAGAGAGTGACCAAGCCAGACCCCCACTCAGGAGACTCTGGGTTTGAGAATGCATTCCCGAACTGTTCCCCAGTGGGGGGATCCTTACAAATATACGTGGGTCAGGGGGACAGGAGGGCAGAGACTTTCTGAGCAGACCCCATCAGAAGGCGGACAGAATTGGGGAGGAGTACGCCCTTGCAGACTCCCGCGCTCAGGGTCGAGGTCAACATTTGGAAAGTGGACACATCCTGGCACAAAGAACAGAGGCAGCCCACTAACCTGTGTCCCAGGGGACTGCTGTGAAGGGTTTATGACCAGTTCAGCGACTCCAGCAGGGACCACATACATGGCAAAGCGTGGGTCGGGTCATTTGGCCTCCGGGCCCTCTGCTTAGTGACCCAGGATGGCCAGCCACGGTGCTCAGCATGGACTTAGGAGGCAGACAGAGCTAATGCCTGAGGACTCGAGTCCTGGGCAGTCAGCCTGGTCCCTCATGTAAGATTTTCTGCATGCAAAACCCTGGTGCCAACAGATAAACACAGACTCTGTTAAAAAAAAAAAAAAAAGTGGGGTGGGGGTAATTGGTTCCCAAAGGAACGAATGAGCCCCCTCTGGCAGGACTTCACCGGGACATCCAGGTGGAAAACCCAACAGACCTGCGTGCTTTGCTGCCCCAACTGTGAGTCACCCTGGACTTCTTACGGAAGGAAACTGCAGATGGAGGCTTGGCGGCCAGCAGCCCAGGGGTGGCCATGACCCCTCAGCCCCAGGCACCGCCAGAGTGGTGTCCCCAGGACGCAGAGCCGTTTCCTCCCTCACGGGGTTCGGCTCAAGAACCAGTCGTTAATTTTCTCTTTAAACTAACAGGATAGAAGGGGAGAATTTACTCAATTGATTAATTGGAAAGCTGACTCTCGTGGCCACACCAGGGCTGGAGGGCTTGCATGGCCCTGGGGGTCTGGTTTCTCTGCACAGAGCTGGGCGGGGAGGGACTTTGTCCCCATCTCCCCAGTAGAGGGGAAGGGTCTCGATCCTTAGCCCTGGTGCAGAGCCAACCAGTTAGCTTGTCCCCAGGCTGCACCTTCTCAGGTCTCCCCACATCCTTCAGCCAAGGTCAAGAAAACCCCCCCACCCCCAAAAGAGGACTGAAGACATTCTGGAAATGTGGCAGTGGGCACAGAGCTCAGCTGGTACCAGACAGAGGGACAGGGAGGGGCGGGAGCCGTCACGGAGCCGGTGGGGTAGCCTCCGACTCCCAGGGCCTGCACAGCTGCAGCCACTCCTCGGGGGACACAGGGTGGCCAGGCTGTCCTCGCCATTCCATAACTGAGACCCTCGAAGCCCCAAGAAGAGGTAGCTGCCCCATTACAGGTAGCAGATGCTAGACTTGAACACTCATCCCTGTACTTCGTGGCTGGGGGCCTGGGCTGCAGGAGAGCACAGGCCTGCTCCTTGGCACTGGGGCTCAGCCCGGTGAGGAGGAAGCTCTGACACGGGGTGCATACACACGTGGGTACACACACACACCCGCGTGGGGGCGATGTCAGTCTTGCTTCCATCTAGAGCAGAAACGGGCCCTTTGCCGACTTGCTTCTTGCCACCTCCAGGCCCCAGGGGGACAGAGGCAGGATTTACGGTGGGAACTCACAGGGGACTCCTCAGGCCCGTGCTCTCCCTCCTCGCCGCCTGCTCCTTCCCCGTTGCTCCCTCAAGGGCCCTGAGCTCCTCCGATAGAATCCTTGGAGAAGCTCACATAGAGGCAGCTCAGTTCAGTGGGGAGTTCTTGACCTTGAATGGTCAACTCACCTATGTTCGATATTAAGAATGGAGATAATAGGGGCGCCTGGGTGACTCAGTGGGTTAAGCATCTGCCTTCGGCTCGAGTCATGATCCCAGCGTCCTGGGATCGAGCCCGGCATCCGGCGAGCAGGGGACCTGTTTCTCCCTCTCCCTCTCTCTCTCGGTCTCTCATGAATAAATAAAATCTTAAAAAAAAAAAAAAAAGAATGGAGATAATATAACTTAACTAGAACTAAGCATTTTAAACTTTCCATTCCATGGAGCAGCCGGCTGGGGGAGGAGAGGGAATAAGAAAGGGGGCGGGGCCTGGAATACGGGGAGGTTACGTGGGAAGAACGGAGCGGAACAGGTGGCATCAGGCAGGAAAACAGGAACCACTCTGTTCCTGTTTGAACAGGATTTAACACAGGGACCAGGAGGAGCAAAGGCCAGAGAAGGTGGCCAGTGACTGCCAGGTTTATCACGAACTTTCAGGGCACCCCGAGGGGCTGCTGCCCCTCCCTAGCCCGGCCCTGCAGGGAACCGCAGCCCTACGATGCTCCCAATTCCCGAAGCCTGCGTACCTGCCTGCCCTGCTGGATGCAGAGGAATAAGGCTTCAGCCCCTCCTCTCCCTTCCCAGTGTCACGTAAGTGCATCTCACTGGAGGGACTGAAAGTGTCTCGGGAACTCTCAGGTTTCCAGCCCCTTCCAGACAGGAGAGGAGACAGAAGTGGGTGTGAGGAGGGCCAGGTGCCAACGGAAGAGAGAAATGGAAGGAGAAAAGAAAGACCAGCAGATGGATATGGAGAGCCCGGAGCAGGAAGATGCCAGGCGTGGGGCTGACAGGGCTTGGCCGGGAGCAACAGAGACAGACGGCTAAGATGGGAGACGCAGAGGACGAGACCTAAATCAGGAGATCAGAATAGGACGGCCACCGGGGCCGTGGGTGTGGACTGGTGTGTTGGCGATGGAGCCCAATCATCGGAAGCCCACTGCCGGCGGAAAAGACTTGCCCCACACGGATCAGGGTTAGGCCTGTAAACTCTCAAACTTTAGTGGGCATTAAAAATCACCCGGAGTAACTTTTTTTTAAGAGATTATTTTTAAAAAATATTTAATTTATTTATTTGACAAAGGGAGAGAGAGCACGAGCAAGGGCAGTAGCAGGCAGAGGAAGAGGACACGGGGCTCCATCCCAGGACCCCGAGATGGCGACCTGAGTAGAAGGCAGATGCTTAACTGAGTGAGTCACCCAGGCGCCCCAGAAAGATTTACGTGAGAGAGAGGGAGAGAGAGAGTGCAAACAGGGAAGGGGCAGAGGGTGAGGGAGGATCTCAGACAGACTCTACCCTGAGCACAGAGCCCGATTCAGGGCTTGATCCCATGACCCCGAGATCACAACAGAAGCCGGACACTTAACCAACTGTGCCACCCAGACGCCTCACCTGGAATGACTTTTTATTTTTTTAAGCGTCAGAGATTCTGATCCAGGAAGTCTGGGGCTAGACCTGGGAATCTGCCTTTATTGAAAGCTCCCCGAATGATGCCTGTAGTCCTTGGGAAACATCTCAGATGTCACCGCTTTTGGGACTCTAGGGAATGGTGCGTGCTCTTGGCCCCAGCCGCCGCGGTAGCCCTAAGACGCCTCATGAATCCCAGCTTCGAAGCCTCACCTGCACACCCACCCCCACCACACTCTGCACCCCGGGCACCTCCTGGGGTCCCTCCTGCCCGCTCCCCGCTGCCTCCTCCCGTTTCTCCCCACTCCCAGAGAATTGATGTCCCGGGTTATTTTTACCTCCAAACAAGCTAATTAAGCAATAATCCTAGAAGAATCCATCACTCTGACAAGGCTGTTGATTAACCATCCCCCAGCCAAGCCAGAAGTGCTTCATTTCCCAGCGGGACGGGCCATAATGGCACAGCAGCCCTGGGCGGCAGCCGAGCAGCTGAGGGACGTATCTGAGAAGACAGAGGCAGGTGGGTCCTTGGGACAGACTTTGCAGCCTGGAGAAGCTCACAGGAGAGGCAGGGGCACTGGCCTGACGCCCCACAGGCTGGGACATCTCAAACGATTCCACGCTATCTTTTCAAATGTCCCCAGAGAGTGGCTCTGTTGTCAACAACTCTGGACCACGGGAGAAGAGCCGGTGGGAAGGGGGCTGGACCCTGAGACGTGATCCTCCAGCTTTAGATCCGTGTCAAGTACAGAGCTGCTGCTGAGAGCAGAGACAGGCAGAACGATGAAATCACTGCCTTCGAGAGATCATTTCATGCCCAGACGATATATCTTTCTCTTTTCCACACTTAGACTCTTATTGTAAACACCCGTCTCTATTCCCCTAAAAGACTTACTTTTTCAGTACTGGGAAAAGAGGCTCTGACCGCCCCGGAGGTGATGAAACACTGCCCCCTGGCGGTCACAGTGGTGCTGCAGTGCGGAAGCATCCACCTTCCAAAGGCTCTTGCTTTCTTTCCCACCAGCCAGCCCGGCTGGAGCAGGGCTCACCTGAGTGAGCTGCCACCTCTGTGACACTGTCCCATCGTCCGTCCGGCTCCATCGTTGTCTGAATCCCGGTCTCCTTTAGGCCTGTTTTGCATCAGGAGTAGATGATGTTGGCAAACAGTCTGAACCAAGGGGAAGGAAACAGAACCCCGGCTGGGACACCCTGCTTTGGTCACTGACATGCCAGGTCATCTTACCTCTTTAAGGGTATGCAATTCTGTTCAGCCACAAGAAGGGAGAAAGAAAGAGAGAGAGAGAGAAGGAAAGAAAGAAAAGGAAGGAGGGAAAGAGGAAGGAAGGATGGATGGAAGAAAGAGAAAACAGCATCTAGTAAGTGCTCAGTAAATGCTAAAGAGAGTGAGCCTATGTGGAGACAGGGAGCATGGTGGAGGGGACAAGGACTCCAGAATGTAAGACTACCTGTCCGGCCTCCAGCCAGCTGTGTGTGTGTGCCTGTGCATGTGTGTGCTTCAAAGAACAGCCTTCTCTAAAAGGAAGGGGCTGAAGCTGGAGGTCTCTAAGGCCCCTTCCACACCACAGACTCGAGGAGCCAGTTCCTAAGGATTTCCAATCCACCATCATCATTCAGGGGCAGCACGTAACCAGGAGAAAGGCCCCGGCAGCAGCAGCTCTTCCTGAGATCCACTCTCTGGAGAAATAAACCCAACAGTGCTCTCCTCCGTCGGCCTGAGAGTCGCTGCTCCTCTAACAACTTTGTGAGCGTGGACATTCCAAAGCCCCTTCATTCACCCTGCATTGGCCATTGGCCTTGGTATCGCCCTGGAGGAGGGTGATGGGATGGTGACACCTAGTGGCCATCTCCAGGAATCAGCCCTGGTCTGCGTTCTGCACATAGCAAGTCTTCTACTCCCCACCTCTAAATGAGCAGGAGTGACCCCCAGCGTGAGTAGAGCAGTGTTCTGGAACTGTCTCTCCATCTGACTTCAGTCAGGAGTTTGGTCTTTACATCCTTCTTCCAAGTGCTTCGTCCTCTGAGATCCCGAGACCCCGTGGTTTATGGCTTCAAGGCAGGGATCCCAGGCTCTCCTGCAAAGGGCAGGATATCCCCATTGGGAGGGCACAGCCCAGACTTCACCACTGGAACTGGGGGGCTCCACCCATGTGGTCATGCCCAGTCCTGCCACACACCCACCTCCACCCAGCCATGAGACAGGATGGCACAACCAGGCTGCAGAAGCTGAGGACAGCTCCCTCCTGACGGCCAGCTGCCGAGGTGGGGGAAAGTAACAGAACCAGCCAGAAGGGAAGCTTTGTTGAGCTAACTTTCTGTTGGGGGTCGGGGGCAGTTCAGCTGGCTTTGCCCATTTTGGGTGCCAAAATCTGGCCCTATTGGTGGGGTCTGTAGGGGTCATGTGTCCCCAAAGAATGATACAAATGGGTTCTTTTTAACACCTTCCTCCCTACACTTAGTCCACAAACCACAAATAGTGGGAAGCAGGTTGTGTGCAGAGACACCCCACAGGTCATACCATTGGGGCATGACTGTGTGACCCCATTGGGGCATGGCTGAGGACAACGACACTGAGCTCGTTGGGTCCTTCCTGAGTCCCACAACATTTTGGTCCTGGAAGAGATAGGTTCCCTGCCTCCTGAGTCATGGCCTTTATCATCAACTTTGGGTCCTTGGCTTATTCGTTTTTCTCAAAGTATAATCTTCGAGTGATGCATGATTTCCATGGAAGACTGGTTTTTCTTCTGCTATGCAAGCCGCAAAAAAAGCTAGACGATGCTGACCCTTTACTCCTCGTAGCTTCCCCCATGCCGTCCCCAGGAAGTATAACATGGTAGCACTCTGCCGTCCTTAGAAGAAGGATGTCTTTAGTTCATGTGGGCGATGCAATTTCTTGGGTTGTCACGGCTTCTGGTGGTGTGTGGTAATTTTCCCTTGTCCCGTGAAAATGCTTTGTTGGAGATGGAGAGTCGGCAAACGTCAGTGTACAACACCTACCACTGGACTAGTCAGGGTCCCATCAGGAGACAAGAATCACACCAGCTGTTTGAACAAAGACAACTTAATACAGAGAATTAGTAGCTAGTAGTTAACCACTACTAACAGGGACCACAGAGGACTCTAAGGAAGACAGGTGCCCCTCCAGGGCACAGGGACAGTACCCAAAGAAGCAACGAAGCAATTGGATGAGATTCAGACCACATCGGAGAGAGTGCAGCCCACTGGGTGGTGGAAAAGTTCACTGGGGCACCAGCAGGGGCAATGTGGAGCGCAGGGGTCCCCCTGCTGGGTGCCGGGAAAGCTCCATGGAGAGTTTTGAGCAAGACTCTAAGCCCCTCCTGGATCTGTGAACCCAGATGCCACCTGCAGTCACCCTGGAGGGAGAGGGGTCAGTAGGGGGAGCTCTTGCTCCATATGCCTTGCAGTGTGCCTCTACCACCCTCTTCTGGCCATGCCTGGCATTGCACCAACTGACCTAGGAGACACCTTTACAGAATCCAGTTACCAAGCAGGGCCAAGATAAGGAGTTCAGCACCTGCTCTGTGCCAGGCCCTCGGGAATTTCATAGACTCTCAAGCATAGTTCCTTGAAATAGATATTAGCTCTCCTATATTAATGTTGAGAAGGCACTAAGAGCTAGGAGTTATCTGAGAAGGCTAAGCCACTAGCCTCGGGTGGGAGCTGGGGTTTAACCTGATGTGTCGGAGGAGGGTGTGGGGGGGTGCTCTGGAGTCTGTTTCTCCCACACAAACATGGCCTCTTCCTGTAAGGGATAATGGACCGTAAGGTCCTGTTCTCCTCCTCCATGAACTCACACCACAGCCATTGCTTCTTGGACTGTCTCCCTAGCGAGGCAGGTGCCCAGTGGACACTCAAAAGCAGAGAACCCCAGACTAGAGACACGGGGAGGGCTGGTGAAGACAGAGCCTCCCGGACCTACCTCTGCACTTTCCAATGTAATAGACTGGGGGACGCCGGACTCTACATCCAACAAACTCCCCGGAGGTCGGATGCGGTCCAAGACAGGAGCACCGTCTCCACCAGGCAAGACGGGGCAAGGAGGAGTCTCCTGGCCTCTGATGGGGGAGGGGGCCTTCGTTCCAACAAGCTCCTCGCAGCCCCCACACCCCGGGGAGAGGTCACTCTTGATACCTGGTTTCTGAAATGAAAATCAAATAGGGCGCCCGAATCTGTGGCCTGGGTGACGCAGTTGTCAACGCTGTAACTCAGACGGAGCGGATTCGTTTGCCAGCTGCATGAATGAAGGCTGGGCTCCGGTCCCCTTTGTCCCCTTTGTCTAGATGGGAGGTGTTTCAGGCCAGAGGTAATCCCCTCTGGCTCAGGAATAGGACCACCCGCTTCGGAGCACCTGTCCCATGTCAGACCCTCTGCACCTCCATCTCTGGTCCTTATGCCTGGCCGGGAGGAGTGGTCCCCCAGTTGTCGGCTGAGAAACCGGGGGTCCTGCCCAAGCCCATGCGGACACAAGAGGCAGAACTGAGAGTCAGCCCCCGGGGTGTCACTCCAGAACCGTGCTCTTTCCACGGGCCCACGTGGTCTCGGGAGAAGAGGCAGTTCTGGGTCCGGGTGCTGCAGGGGATTGGGGAGCCAGGCCAGTCCTGGAGAGGGGTGAGTGTTTGCTGCCCGGGGAGGGCTGGTTCGGCAGTCACCTGCAGGAGGCCAGGAAGCGCCCCAGTGGGGAGAAGGGGGCGTACCCAGACATCCTGGTGGTGAGAGATGTGGAGAGGAAGCTGGGGATGAGGCTCCTTAGGGAACAGTAACTCAGTTCAGCAGAAGGTGGGGCCCATGGCTGTTACAACATCTGCTCGGTCCTCCCCAGTCACTGTAGAAATGCTCACCTGTCGACTCACCTCCAGGAAGGGGAACAATTCAGACCCATCTCAGGTGCCAGACTGTTGAATCCACAAAAGGGTGAAAACAGCTTAAACCCTTCCACGTCATGCTGCGCCACCAGCGGGATGCAGAGAAGTGGCTACGCACTGACTGAGGCCTGTGACTGCAAGGACTAGCTTCGGTGCCTCTGGGGTGCCCCCTCCCGTCTCCCCATCCTCTCCCCCTCCCCTCTCTTACCCCTTCCCCACCCGCTCAGCCTGCTCAGAAGCTCCCCCTCCCCAGCCTTCTCTTCAGCCGCAGCCCTCGGCAGGAAGCCCTGTGGCCCCGTATGGACCGGACAGCGCAGGCCCAGACTCCTGCCACCTCTTGTCTGTGCGGCCGGACCCTCGCTCTCCGGACCCAGCCGCCCTCCTCTGGGAACAGGCACTCACAAGCACCACCTCTGGTCCAAATCCAGAATGTCGGACACAGAGGGGGAACCCTCGAATCAGCCGTGCACCCTGAGAGAGGACAACACGTCAGTGTAGGCTTGTCCACGGAGGGTGGGCATGCCTGGGGGCAGCGGTGTGTGGGAAGGGAACACTCTGTACTTTCCCTTCAGTTTTCCTGTGAACCTAAACCTGCTCAAAAAGCTAAAGTCTGTTTGAAGGGGGGTGGGGGGAACTTCCCCTTAAGGCTGTGGTAAGAATGAAGTAAGACAGTGACGTAGGAGAGCAAGGCCCGTGGGGCCCACAGTGAGGCCCACAGTAGCTGGGCGGGGGGGTGGGGGGTCGCCTGAAGCCTGTGCAGGCCAGGCGGACCCTCAGACTCACTTACGTCACCCTCTCATCTCCCTCGGGAGACCTCTGGGGCCTGGGGACGGGTGTAGGAATTGAGACCCAGACTGGGCCAAGTGACCTTGTTAATAAATCAGGAAACAGGGCAGCAAGGGCAGCCCAGGGCTAAACATAATAATAGGCCTGGGTCTAGGATTTGTAAGATCAGTTAGTTCCTCCCTCCCTCTCGCCAGAAAAAAAGGTTTTTCATGGCCAAATGAAAGAACAGGAAAAGACCTGGCAATCTGGCAAAGGCATAGTTCTGGCTGGCAACACCCTTGCTCTAAAGTCTTCACTTGCTCCCTAGTGCCTTTGCCTGGCATACTGGTCTCCCCTCCACCTGCTTGACCCTGTGGCCACTCAGGGTACCTTTCGGGGGTGGAAAGAGAACAGGCAGGTGTGGGGAGACCCAAGTCTGAGACCCAGCTCTGGTAGCTCTGTGACCTTGGGAACATCTGTCATCCTCTCTGTGCCTCAGTTTCCCTGGATTCTTTCCTTCTTTCTTTCAAGGAACACACTACTGAGTGCCGACTCTCATTCAGACAACCTCCAAGGTCTTTTCCTGTGATGTTATTTTCCATACGATGCAGTTCAGATGCTCTGCGAGAGATACCGCACACAGAGAGACAAAGCATAAATGGGAAAATTAAAAGGTTTCCTTAATCACGGTTCCTAGAGATGTGCATTTCCTCCCAGGCTGTGCCTTTGAATCTACATTTCTGTGCCCACCTTTTGTACACGGGACACTTGCTTGGGAAATGCACGGCTGACTTTGAAGATGGTAGGGCTGTGTGACCTCGTGCTCAGTATCTCTCCAGGGCTGATCGAGGACAAAAGGAGATGCTTCCCGACCACAGCTCTTGATCCCCCTGAGTCTCTCTCATGGTGGGACCTGTCCTCCCTACCAGACCCCCGCCCCTGGCCCAGACCCCGTGAGAGCATCAGGAGTCTCTCTGGGGAAAGCACATAGGGCCCAAACAAACCATGAAACAAACAAACATGAATGGTGCCAGTCCTAGCGCTGCCATTTCCTTGCTGTGTGACCTTGGAAAGTTACTTAACATCTCTGAAAATCACTGCCTTCTCTTTGGTAGAGACACTAAATCTTCACCCGTCAGGATTGTAGTAAGGATTAAGTAAAAGAACATGAGTGATGTCCACAAACAGCAGCGACATTTTATTCAATGTGAGACGTTAGGTGTCTTGTCCTCAGAGGAGATGTTCGTGGAAAGCGTTATAGGACAGTGTGCAGGGGAGAGCCCCGCGTCCCACAGCCATCCGCTGCCTCACCATTTCATCCTCCGGGATCATTGTCATTTCCTTCCCTGTGACCACCAGGGGGCAGCATGGGGTCGTGAAACCTTAGGCTGTCACTTCTCCGAGTGTGCCGGGGCAGGCATCCTTGGCACCGGTCACCACAGGGCTGTTGATTGACCTCTCACATGCTGGGTGCATGGGGAGCAGTAGGGACACGTGGAGGGCCATGGCTGTCTGCCTCATGCATAGAAGGGACAGTGGGTGCAGATGGAAGGGTCTGCAGTGGGGGCCGAGCTGGGGGCAAACCCAGTCTCCCCAGCAGCTGCCCGGCCAGTGTCCTCTGTGCCAGGGGCCTGCCGGTGTTCCGGGAGCCCACGTGGCAGACTGTGAGAGAGGGAAGGGTGGAGAAGCCGGGGCCCTGACCCCAGAAGCTGCCCTGTGCGCAGAGCTCAGCTTCCTCTCCGTCAAGACCCCCACGGCCCGGAGGCCCAGCCTGGACCCTGTGAGGGATGCTGAGAACCCCGGGAAAGCAGCGTCCTCCCGTCTCTGCCTCATCCGACAGGGCCTCTTCCTATCCCCAAGTAATCTTGGCCCCCGGCCGCTACAAGGGTTTGTGGGAAACTTCCTCCCAATCCTCAGCTAATCCTCCTTTGACTGAAGTCCTTTAGCAATTACATTTGGGCCGAGTGGCCTCTAATCCCTTCATCCCCAAATGTCCCCGGGAAGGCACTTGTGCGGACGTGTGTCCCACTGGGGCCTGGTGGCCAGTGGGTCCGGGCCAGAGCTTGCCCGGGACCACCAGCGTGTCCCCCCACAGAGTCTACCTTCTTTCCTCCCTCCTGGGGCCCAGTGAGAGCAGGCCGAGGAGAAGCCCCAGGCATGTACCTGTGGTGTCTGCACAGGCGGCGGGCCAGCTGCCCAGAAGCCGGGCCCCGCCTCCGCGCTGAGCGACCGTCAGAGAGATGCTCTTGTTTGAAGTTAGGCCCTCGGTGTCCTCCTCTCGGGCATGGGACTGGAAATAGTCCTGCCTCTTAGGGATACTTATGAGGACTTACTAAGGTCATTTATGCAATGAGCTTAAAGCAGAGCCTGGAGCCCAACAGACAATCAGAACCAGTTAGCTCCGCTTAACCTGGAGTGCCCGCCTGTCACCCCAAGTCAACACGTGCTTTTAGTACCGTTCCAGGAAGTCCCCCTGCAAAACTGTGACTAGAGATGGACGAGCTAATGCTAACACTTCTACGGACATGCAGAAGAACTTGCCTAGCCAAACCAATTTTGAACAAGAAAAGCAAAGTCGGAGAAAACGCACGATCGGTTTCAAGGCTTCCTAGACTTAACCACGAAGCTACGGTGCTGGGAAACAGGATATCCTGTTGAATGCACGGGGAGAAAACAATTGAATATCCACATACGGGGGAAACAGAGCAAACCTCCAGCTGTATCCCCCCCCCCCCCCCCCGCCGTATGCAAAAATCCCCTCAGAGTGGATCAGAGACCTAAGCATAAAACAGAACTGTAAGACTTCTAGAAGGCACGTACAAGAAAACCTTGTGACTTTGCTCTGGGGAGACAGCACCCAAGACCCATCTGCAGTGTAGCTGCCGCAGCCAGAGCCACGTGTGCGGGCTCCTACCTCCCTGATTACTTCCTGGTTGTCGATTATTTGAATTTAAAAGTGAAGGTGTCACCCTGGTACCTGGGCCCCGTTGTGTTTCTCCAGTTTGCCGGGCCATCCTGGTTCCTCCTGAAATTCTCTCCCCCCAGTGCTCGGCTTTGGGTCAGCTGCAAGCATGGGACTGAAGCCAGAGGGCGAACTGCTCCCTGGGACCTGAAGGATCCCACCGGTCCCCAGCCAGGCAGGTGGCTCTCAGGGCCTTCTCTCCTGCCCTTGGCCCATTTCCCACATACTGAGTGAGTGTGCAGTCAAGTTGGAAGAAAAAAATAAATAAAATGAGCAAACCCACAATTTTTTCCACACTTTTCTCTCCATTCCCTCTCTCTGCCTTTCTACCTGTCTCTCTGTCACGCTAGAGACGCATGAGTCGACCACAGAGAGTCCCGGGATAGTAGCTATTAAACCAACGGTCTGCGTGTTTGTGCACGTGTGTGTGTGTGTCTGCGTGTGTGGGTGCACACGTATCCGTGTGTGTTTATACAGAAGAGGTGTGCAAGAAGCAGAGGCAGAGGCAGAGAGAGACGAATAGGAATGAGAAGTTTCTTTTCAAGGGAAAGAGGCAGAAATTACATCCGTTCAAAAATACCCTGCCCCTCTCACAGATAAATATAGCGACGTAAGTAGATGTGTCACCAAATGGCAACTTTCAAAACGATCCAGAACGAGCCACTCGAAGAGACTGTCCCTGCTGGCTCTGTCCCCTGGCTCTCCCGGCCCCCGGGCCTCGGGCCCACGTCCACCCAGGGCTTCCTGGGGGGAGGGACACCTGTGCCTGGCCTCACCGCAGCCTTCTGGCCAAGGGGAGTAGCAGGAGCAGTGTGCCCCTTTCCAAAGGGCTGCTGGCCAGAGGGGCCGGGCTGCCAGAGGTCTCCCCCACGACAAAGCTCTCGAGAGGCTACTTCTTTCTGTTGCAGCGGAACGGAGGCTCAGAGCAGGAAAGAAGCCCCCAGCGGCCTGGGCACCAGGTTCCGTGACTAGAGCAGGTAATTGGAGCTAAGATCATGTGACTTGGACCCCCGGGTGCCATCAAGATCATTGGGCCTCCGGTGAAACAGAGGCACCTGTGAGCAAGACGGACTCCTGCACTTGACAAAGGGGAGGTACAAAGCCCACGGAACTGCACCCCAGTGGAGACTCGGCGCCCCTGAGACCCACATGCAAAAGACCCTTCCAGCAGCCCTGGGGTAGGTATTGTCTTCCTGTTTTTCCAATGGGGAAACTGAGGACAGGTGCCACGGAGTGATTTACCCCAGGTCCCATGGTCGGCCATAGTAGCTGGGCTTTGCTCCTCTGAGGGGTCAGGGAGGGCCTCCATGCTTTGTGGCTGTCCCACGTGAAAGAAGTCAGAAGCAAGACTTGTTTCCCCTCCAGCCGGCACCTGGGTCTTAATCCCTGTGGGAACACAGAGTCTCGAGTCCTCTAGGAGAAAGGCACTGGAAGCTGTGAGCGTCTCTGGTCTAACCGCTTCTCACCTCCTGGCTTAGCCTGGAGCCCCCTCCAGGGCCCAAACCTCCCGCCCACCCGCCCGGCTGTACGCCCTGGCACCTCCCTAACCTAGCCCAGCAAGGGCCCCTGTGGATCCTGGGCTCCAGGCTCCTAGCAAGCATTTCTTAGTGTCTTTGGAACCCCGGGAGACAGACCTGGGTTCAAACGCCACCTCTGCCCCTTCCAGCTCTGTGGCCGGGGACAAGCAGTGTTTTGTAGATTTGTTTTTTACTGCTCCTGAAATGACCACACACTTCGTGCCTTCAACGACACAGGTGGATCGCCTTACGGTTCTAGAGGAAAGGTGTCAACATCAGTCTCACTAGGCTAAGATAGGGGTGTCTGCAGGGCTGTGTCCCTCTGGCTCTAGGGGACGGTCCATTTCCGTGTCTTCTCCAGCTTCTAGAGGCTGCCCATGTTCCCTGGTGGCTGGGCACCACTGGGACCTCTGCTTCCCTCCCTGGGCCTCTTCCCCTGACTCTGGCTTCCTGCCTTCCTCTTGTAAAGATGCTGGGGAGGCCATGGGGTCCATCTGTATAATCCGGGATAATCTGCCCATCCCGAAATCCTTCATCTCGGATGCAAAGCACCTTTTGCTAAGTATGGGAAACCGTTTGCAGTTTTCATGGATTCGGACCTGGACCTCTTTGGGGGGAGGGAGCATTATTCCATCTTCCGCACCCGTTTCTTCATTTGCAAAACAGGGTGATGATCTGTACCTCGCAGGTCTGCTGAAGGGCCAAAAGTGTTGCCAAGTGGAAAATGAGGCCACGAAGGCGTGGCCTCTGCCCTTCTCGCTGCCTGTGTCGGCTTTCTGTGGGACTCCCAGTGCCCATCCCCAGGCCTGGCTCTCAGTGGGGGCTCAGAGAATCCCTGTTGCAATGAACCAGCCGTCGCGAGGGACGGCTCCAACCTCCCTGGCGCTGGGCAGGGCACCTTGCGGAGGGAAAGGCTTCGGGCAGCCGGAGGAGGAACATGGAACGCGATGTTCAGGGACACCAATTCCAAGTGGTTTTTGTGGGAAGCGGAACTGGAAACCATTCCATCTGCTCTCACGGCGACTGCTGTCCCAGGTTGGCTCGGCTGAGACCCCTTCCGGTCCCCAAGCACCTCTCTCTGGGGGCCGAGTGAGGCTCTCCTTGAGGGAGTGGGCTAGCCCAAGGGCTCTGTCCCCACTCACTGCGCGGGCCCGGGCGGACAATGGCTCCGGGTGACAGGACCTGGAGCCCAGACCAAAAGTCCCCGTCTTCTAGGAAGGCAGTCAGAGCACGGAGGGGGCTGTGTCCTTCCCAGTGGAGGTGTAAGGCAGGGAGTGGGGGCAGATGCCGGGGAAGCCCTCCTAGTATTCCCTCCAGCAGGAGGCTGCTCCCCCAGGACAATTTAAACCCATCTTTATCCAATACTCTCATTCCTGAAACATCTTTCAGCATGCCTTCCCATAAATGCATATTTATTTCTGAATTTTATGACATAAATTCCTGTACAAATGGCCCATGCACATCCAAACTTTCAGGAGATAGAAACAGAGAGAAATAAAAGGCTGTAAATACACATAATAGAAAAGCAACATTTGGATCCCACATCCTAGAACAAACGAACAAACAGGTGGACACGTGCACTCCAGAGGCCGCCGGCGGCAGAAACGACACTCATGCGCGTTGTTGTTTGTTCTTCTTGAATCTTGTCTACTCGAGTGTCAGATGCAGAGAGCACATCCTCTGCCAGGCAGGTCTGGTATCTTGCTTCTCCACCTGGCCTATAGAGCTGCCAAAGACAGGACATTTATGCTGTAGACAGTGCAGAGTGCATGGTACACAGCTGGTGCATAATAAAACCATCCAGTAAATATTTTCTGAACAGCTGCTTTGAGCCCAGCTTTGAGGCAGGTCCAGGGGGTTCAAAGAGCAGGACGGGGTCCCCCCTCATGGGGGGAGCCCAATAGAGTAGTCGTTGTCTGAACCAGGCTGGGGGCGGCGAGGCCATTTGAAGCAGATGATCAAAGGCGTGAACAGCACTGAGCAAGGGAGGCGTGTGTGCAAAGGCCCAAAGGCCTTCAGGAGCCTAGTATGCCGGGGGGCTGTCTCTGAGCAGCGGGTTCCATGGCTGGAACCCATGAGGGAATGAAGGGAATGGTGAGTGAAGAGGCTAGCCACTGGCAGAAGGTGGGCTCTGGGGCTTCTAGGTGGGAAGAGTGTGTGGTCTGTCCTGCCTTTGTGGCTTTCCCAACTGGGGGCCCACTTAAAGCACCCTTTCTGCCATGCATGGTCAGCCCAAGAGGAAGAGGACCAGAGGGCTGGTGCGGAGGCTTCTGCAACCACATAGGAAAGGAGAAGTTCAGCTCTCTGTCCTCACCGTGCAGAGGCAGGTGTGGACCCAGGTGAAACCCAGAGGATCTGGAGGTCTGGGCTTTATTCAGAGGCTGGCCCACAGGCTCCACAAAGCCTCCACTCACTGCCCTGGGAGGCCACCAGGGCTTTGCATGGCTCTAGTAGGGGTTCCTCTCATTGGAAAGCCTGCTTCAGGGCCACGGAGCCCTGCCGTCTACCCTCTGGTGAGTCCTTGGCTCCAGACCCCTTCCCTGCTTCTCAAGGCTGGGGGCTTATGTTCTTTCCGTTTACCTCAGACCCCTGGGCGGTCTCCCAGAGCCGGGGGAGGGGGGGAAGTTCCGGCCTGAGCTGGTCATGTCTGTTTTGGGCCAGGGAGCTTTAAATGCTTAATGGGAACACACCTCACAGGCCGGTGGCAGGGGTCGGGGGGGAAGGTGTGCAGACACTGGAGCCCTGGAGTTGGAGATGGGGGACATGCATAGGGGAAAGATGCATAAAGAGGGAGTCAGGGGCCTCCCACAATCCTCCCTGACACGCTACGTGGCCTTGGGCCTGGAGAGCTTGTGTGACCACTGCCGCAGGCCCCAGGGTTGCAACCACAGGGTTGCAGACCTTAGAGTGGGGAGGTGTGGCCGGAAGTGGACATAAGGCACCAGACTGAGCCTCGCTCCGGAGGCTGGGGGGAGTTGAGAGAAAGGTCATTTACTCTTTACTCCCAGGTCTCAGGGCAGGGTCTGGAGGAGCGTGGCGAGGGCCAGAGAGATGGCCGGGAGGAGCCTGCCAGGGTAGTTCCAATAAGCAGCTGACTCCGTGTCTCAAGGAGTCACTGAGAGCAGAATTTCAGACATCTGCAGGTGGCCCCAAATGGATGGCTCGAGAAGGAGGTCTTGTGTGAGAGCAATCTGGAGCCAGGGTCAGCATGATCCGCAGGAGGGAGGGGCCCATGCTGGACACCTCTGAACTCTAAAGCACCCCCCTCGGGGTGAGGGGGTGTCACCTTGGGATTCAGCATTTCAGGCCCTGGCTCTGGGTGGCAATGGGACAAGGAGGGAGACCCTCCAGCACCAGCCCCAGAAGAACGTTGTTCCAGCACGGCCCTGGCGCCTGAGGCAGGGAGAGCTGCCGGCTGGAGATCTGTGGTCCCCTCACTGAGAGACTCGGGGACGGGGTGGTGGGGGGGGCGGCAGAGGGCAGGAGCTATTGCACACCTGAGGGTTCTCGAAGCCCTCATGAGTGGGAGCCACCGGAGGATCAGGCCAGGCCAAGCCAGAGGAGACAGGGTGATTTCTGCCAGTGTTGGCTCTGCCCAAGACGCCCAGGGACCCAGCTTCCAACATCTTCTCTGGTCACCACGGAGCGAGCAGCCCTCTGGGATTCCTTCCAGCTCTGCCATTCTCCACGCCAGCTTCTCCAGGCCCTGCCCGAGCCACAGCCCATCAGAGGGTGGGCCACCCTCCAGGGGGTCCGGCACTCCCATGGGTGTTCCCAGAAGCTGCTAACAACCTGCAGCTTCCTTCCTGAGAAGTAGGGGAGGTGGGCCAAGCCCTGTTCCCCTACCTCACCAGCCATGGCCCTGGGAAGGAAGCACCACACCGCCCTCCACTCCTGTGGCCTCCGTGGCCGGCCTGTGAATGAGTATGAAAACAAAGAATCAGAGGGAGAGAAAAGCCTGTCAACCCAAAACAGCCCTCCGAAACTCCACCAGCTGTCTAACCCCACACCCCTACAGCAGGGATGTTCTGGTATTTTGACAGAGCAGAGAGAGCCACCTGATGGCTCCTTCTGGAATCTCCCTCCTGGGGAGAGAGCTTGCATTGTGTGCGTGAGGACACAAGGACAGGAGGGAATATTCCGGTCCCCGGGCAGTGGGTAACCTTCTGCAGCCCTCAGACAGACGGACTGAACACTGCGGACCTCCCAACGCTGTGTTCCCTGGGGGAGAGACGGATTAAGGGACAGGCTCAGGGCCCGATCAAGGCGTGAGGATCAGAATCCAGCGAGAAGTTGGAGAAATGCTCCCCCGTGCTGGTCACCAGGGTTTCCAGCACAGCGTTAAGCACTACGGGCCCAGCTGGGCCGGAAGAAAATACCAACCTCCCTTCCCACCCTCGTGGGGCCCGTGGGCAGAATTCAAGGATTTGGGGAACTTGGATGGGAAAGGTTTTTGCATCTTTATGTTCACGAGCTCAGCCAAAATATAGCTTTCCCTGCTCTTGCGAGGGTTCGCCAGGGACCTCGGGTGTTTTCGCAGGGTCTCTAATTTGTCCGCGGTGGAAATCACGGAGGCAGCACGCTTGCTGGAGGTTGCTGAAGGGGCTGTCTCAGCTCCTCCCCTCTCCAGAGTGACCGTGGTTGTTGGACCTGTCACTAGAGCTTGCCGATGTAAGACGGTAGCACAAATCTGAGGTTTTTAAAAAATATTTTGATAATTGCATTTCAGTGTAATTGGTTTCCTTTGTAATCTGATGTGTTCTCTTCCATGCATTTAAACATCTGACTCTGAAGATCAATTCATCAACTTCACCAGACCACCTCAAGAAAGAACAGAAGGACCCACTTACCCCCTGGGAACCTGGCATAAGCCTCCCACCCAACCAGCCAGTGTGCAGGGCTGGTAGGATGCACATGGGCGTGGGAGGGTTTTGAGGGTGCAGAGCCCTCTGTTCAGACAGGGGAAGCCCAGGCCATCCCTCGAGGGCGGAGCCAGCTGCGCAGGTCGGATTTGGGAGGGAGGTGTAGAGAGCTGCCCGGCCCTCCCATCCACACCTCCCCAGTCAGGCGCCCTTCCTTTCCTTTTGCCCTTTCAGAAAGCTCCTTGGATGTCCTGAGTTTCCACAGAGCACACCTGCAAACCATTGACCTCATGCAGCCTTTCTCTGGGGGCCAGAAGAACATGATCGAGGTGTCGTCTTGTGGGGGGCAAGCCGACCTCACACTGCCCGGCCCGAAGGCAGGTCTGGACTGCAGTCAGGGGATGTCATTTACACAAACTCAAGGTGAGGCCTCTGCGTGTGTGTGTGTGTGTGTGTGAGAGAGAGAGAGAGAGAAACAGGAGAGAGAGGGGGTCCTACCACAGGGCGCTCTGTCACTTATAGGTTGTGGGGTTGCAGTTTTCACATGGTAATCAATAAAAATAATCCCACTTTTTTCTTTAAAAAGATTTTATTTATTTATTTGAGAGAGAGAGAGAGAGAGCAGGAGCAGGAGAGAGGGAGGAACTTGGCAGGGAGCCCGATGCAGGACTCGAGCCCACAACACTGGGATCATGACTTGAGCCAAAGGCAGACGCTTAACTGCCTGAGCCAGTCAGGTGCCCCGATAACCCCCAGTTTAAAAGGCGGTTTGGGAGATTAAAGGAAGCAATGCATGCTAAGAGTTGAGCTGGCTCCATAAATCCCCACTGTTATGCTTTCTCTGGGGAAGAGGTCTGTACCTGCCCTGGCCTCCTCCAGCCACGGCCACGGCCACGGCCACGGCCATGGCCTCCCTCCCGTCCTCTGCCTTTGAGGCAGCTTCCTGACAACGAGGAGCTTGGAGCTGGTTTTTACCATCCAGACCTGAAACCCTTCATTCTTCCCCTCCTTGCAAGCCTGTCTCTTGGCCTCCCCAGGTGTTTTGGCAGTGGCCAACCTCAGCCAGACAGCACACACTGGAGTCACTCTCTTATCATCTAATAATTAGCCTGACGTGTAGAACAGTCCCCCGGGACTCTGGGATGAAGGTGCCTGTTTTCATATGCAAAGATGCTATAATTTTGCGTTTGCGCCTGGCAAGGTGCAAACAGAGAGAAAAAGTGGCAGAGGCTGTGTGTGCCCTGTGCTCAGCATGTTACGCAGGGGGCAGGTTATTGGGGAGATAACAAAGCATCATCTTCGCAGTCCCTTGTTTTCCGCGAAATTTGGAAGAGTAGCGCATGCATCCATGTCTTTCATCAAGACACGCTTCAAAATTGTATACATGTCAGGCTCCACAAAACCTAACCCACCCCTGGGTGGTCTCCTGGGTCTGCCCTGCCTGAAAGTGGACCCCCTCCTATTGTTGCCCGTTTGGGACAGGCAAATAGATTTGGGGATGCAAGTCCCAGGCGGCATTGGGCTTTGGGATAAGGAATCTGATGGTTCATTGAGCGGAAGGGCACGCCCTCCTCAGGGAAGCAGAGCTCCTCCCTCGCTCTGCCAGCTGCGGGCCAGGAGGCTTGGTGCCGCCCCGGAAGCTCCAAGTCTAGGAGTCAGGCTCTGCAGAAGGCAGCTAAGAAGTCTGCCCTGCCCACAGCGGGCTAGATGGGTAGAAAGAGCAACATGTACCTGTTATCTCTCAGTGGGCGGAGGTGTCCATGTCCTTGATGATTGTAGAAACACACAAGACATTGATTGAAGGATGGAAAGGCCAGAGGTAAATCCCTCCTCAGTCCCTGACAAATCATGGAACAGGTGCATAGCCTGTGCGTGCCTCACTCGACTAAGAAATAGGGGCGCCTGGGTGGCTCAGTGGGTTAAAGCCTCTGCCTTTGCCTCAGGTCATGATCCCAGGGTCCTGGGATCGAGCCCCAAATCGGGCTCTCTGCTCAGCGGGGAGCCTGCTTCCTCCTCTCTCTCTCTGCCTGCCTCTCTGCCTACTTGTGATCTCTGTCAAATAAGTAAATAAAATCTTAAAAAAAAAAAAAAAGAAAAGAAATAAAATGGGGAAATGTGTCATAGGTCCCTCGCCGTTACTAGCAGGAACCCAGGGGCCAGGAGGGGAAAACAGTGATCTCCTGTTTCTGCAGCCTCAGACCTCCTGGAGTAGCACCTGGAACAGATGACCGGGGAAGAGCATGTGGGTTCAGCATGGAGGTGAGAGGTAAGAAGGGAAGGACAGCTCCTGCAAGCACAAGGCTGGGCTCTGTTAGTACTTCTGTCCGCAGCCCAACATCCCATCTGGGCTCAGACCCCACAGCCCCCTGACACCTTCCCTTCTTTGTTTCCTTTTGTTCTCCACACCTAATCAGCTGTCAAAATCTAAATTCCCTACCCTCGATCTGCGCTGTGTGGTCCCCTCCTCGCTAATCCTAGAGGCCACCATTCATGTTTTATCTGGACAAGAGCTCTAAGGATCTAATGCAGGGCTTCCAAACAAATGGGCCATGGGTGTGCTGCGAGTTCCATCTCCTCAGCCCTCGGGGTGCCCGACCATGCTGGGGGAGACCAGACCCTCCAGACCAGTACTTTGTAGCTGTGGGAAATCTCATTTGTTAATCTCACCGTGCAATTCGAATGTCATTTTTTTGTATGTTGCTTCCAAGGGGGAAGTGTCCATCTCTCAGGGGCTCCCTTCTGCCTACTCAGACCCATGGTAGGCCCTGTGGTCGGAGTCAATGCCATGGGGTCCCACTTCAACAGCGCAGCTTGCCTCCAGCGCGGCCAACAAGATTCTGAACCATATGAAAGTGACTGAAAGCTACAGGGCGGGCAAGAAGACCCAAGCCCAGCTTAAAGAGATCAGTGGAGAAAGGCAACCTGGAAGGACTTCTCGAAAGGTCACACCAGCTCACACCAGCTCCTTCAGCTGGGACAGTGGTTCTCAGACTCCACAGCACACTGTGTCTGAGAAAAATGCAGATTGCAAGGCCTCCCCTGCCCCACGAGAATTTTCATTCTTCTATTTGCAACCAGCCCCAGCAGTCTGCATTTTCAGGAAGCACGCTGACTGCGCACACAGGTGTCCCACAGGCCTTACTGTGAGCAACGGTGCCCGATGGTCTCTGTAACTGCCCCACTTAACCCCATCAGCTCCTATATGAGATAGTACCATGGCATGTGCTCAGGAATTTGTAGTAAAAAGCTGGGTTTCAGCCTCAAACCCCAAATCAAACGTATCACTTTGAAAAAAAAAAAAAATATATATATATATATATATGAAGACGGGATCATTAAAATATGGAAAGCAGTTGAAAGAAAGACCATCTGGGCAAAAACCAAAGTTACTCATCCCTGAGAACATTATCTCAGAAAGGCAAACTGCCTGGAAAGGATTAAATGTAATCCCAAAGAAAAAAAAAGTCTTACAGTTCTGGAAAGAAATGATTTATCATCTATAACTCAGGCAGCCCATTGGGTAGATGACACTGCAAAGTGCTCTCTGAAATGTGCCAGGACCCGAAGACGAGGAGTATGTGTGTGGCTGAATGCTGGCCAGGGCAACATGCACACGTTCCTTTAGGTTTCCAGAACAGAGAGAACGTTCTTCATGGCATCATTAGCTTCAGCATGGGGGAAGATTATCTTCATTATCTCAGTCAGCTCGGAAACCTGTCCCCTTACTCCGCTGGATGGTTCTAGAGAGCATCATGACTTTGTCTGATTCCCAGGTGGAGGCATCTGGGAACTTCTAAGGGCTTTATAAGCCTGCCAGGAACTCATTGGGCAAATGGTCCTGAGTGTTTGAAATCCAGACTGACTTGAAAACCTAGATTGCCTATTCACCATAATTTTGGAGAAAGGTTTGGATTTTCCATTCCCGCTTCCTCCTCTGCCTCCTTGGCACACCTCTAAACCCATTTTCTGCCTAGAGCGTGGAGTGGAGTGGAAGACTCGGGAACTAGTCTGGGCTGCTGATAGGCGATGGGACATCAAGACCCAGGAGCAACTGCCGGCTTCCTTCAACCGGAACAAGAGGTGTGGTCCTTCCTCTTTGCTGGAGGAAGACAAGGAGGTGGTTCTGGAAGGGGCAGCAGGCTGCATAGACGTGACTGGGCCTGCGTCAGCAGCACTGGACAGGCACCTGCGACACTTTCCGCAGAGGAAGCGTGGGGTTTCTTGGCTTGCCTCTCCCCTAGATCTCCGTGAACTAGGGATGAGGATTCAGGAGGAGGCTGAGAACCAGCGTGAGAAAGCGCTCAGAGAAGACGCCGGTTTTCAGCTCTTGTGTGAAGAGCTAAATTTAACTGGGATAAAATATCTGTCAAGGAAAGAAACACAAAGGCTCAATTACATCCTCTCTGAGGTGCCCTGCATCTTCGTCTGGGCCAAATGCGGAATGGCCAAGTAAGAGGCATTGAGCTGGGGCCAAATGTTGCCATCATTTGGGCTGTGGGCTGCAATCATAAATAGGAAACTTTATTTTACATGTGCAATTAGCGTTGTCCTTTTGTTACAAAATGTTTAATGTTTGGATTTCTCGTTGGGCTCTAGAGGGCAGGAACACCAAGTGCGGCTGCGCCGTCTGCTGCGCCATGACTCTGACCTTCACGCTGTGATGCACGCTTATGAGCCTCACCGGGCACACTCGTCGGAGCTCCCTTTGCCTGCCCAGGCTGCTCGCCGTGAGCCTGCCAGCCAGCCTTTTCCCTCACCTGTAACTGGAGAAAGGCCATTCCTCTTCCAGCTCCTGGAGGTAAAGAAGTCTCAACCAGGACTTCTTGAAAAATTCACGGGACACAAGAAATTAAATATTAAAATTTAATTAATGTAGCTTTTACAGGCTAATTTGTGTATTATTACCAGTGCTTTTATCAAAGAATTCTATCAGGATTAGCATTATAATCTAATCTGGTATTCTGCCTTGTGTTGTTACTATAATTGTTCAAAGGGCTCTACAGGTGATCGCAATCAGATCCGAAGGTCCAGATCGTTTTACTACGTGGGAGCTTGGGGAGGGGCAGAGGGTGAGGCATTGGGGGTCAGTCCTGCGTGGGCTTAGAGCGCAGAGCCCAGCCTCGGGCTGAGTGGGCCATCGGCACACGTTTGCTGAATGGCTCACTGGCTGAGTGAATGGCTAAGTTAAGGAATGAAAAGAGGTATGAACAGGAGCCAAGCAAAGAGGGGCCTGCACCTGAAGGCTATACGTGCTCTAGGTAAGGTGAGGTCAAGGGGCAGACCTAGAGCCGGCAGCAGGACAAGGTCAATGCTATTGGGAAGCCAGGGTGCATTCAGAGAAGATGGGACAGGAAGGAGGCTGTGACAGGGCAGCGTGGGGGTGAGTGAGTGTCCTGGCAGGCAGGTCAGTAGGTGTCCCGAGAGCAGGAGACATGTCAAGGTCATACGGGGATGCAGGGCCTCAGGAACAGAACTCCAGACCCTGGCCAGGACGAGTTGTAGAAGGAACAGAACTCAGGCCAGCTGTCAAAGTTCAGAGCACCCAGATGGTACCTAGACCAGGAACAGGAGGCAGGCCTTAGCCAAGGCAAGACAGCCTGTTTTGGGCCTGACATCCAGGCCAGCAAAGGAGCCTAGCCAGGCGGGCTCCAGGGCCAATTCCCCGAGCCACTCAGCTTTCATTTCTCCCCTCCTTAGGAAAAAATCCACCCAGAGACCACCGCAGGGATGGGCCCACATGAAGGTGATCCAGTGGTCCTGGGGAAGGAGTCTGGGAGGCTAGGAAAACACAAACCCAACAGCTCCCTGCAGAGAAGGTAAGCCAAATTTCCACATGTTATTTTAGGCTTTGATTTGAACATGTGACCAGCTGTCCTGAGCCTTGAGTGCTTTAACTGATAATCAACCGGCCAGCAATGTTTTGGTGAGACCGGCAAGGTAGCTAGCTTTGTGCTTCCCCAGTTAGGGGATTGGAGATGTGGAACAGTCATGGACAGATGAGTGTTCCTAAGTATGCGTGCTGTGCTACCATACACAGAGAAGGGAATAAGGCTGCGAGAGGGAAACCGCCAGAAAGTGCTACACGTGAGCTTGCTTGGGGAGGACTTTCTGGAGGAGGTGCTTGGGCCTTGGGTCTGCACTGGCTGGATTCCATTGCGCAGGTGAAAACCCTGAGGCACAACAAGGTCAGGGCTAGGAGGTCCACTGAGCCAGGGCAGGCCAGTCCAGGAGGCCCCAGGATCTTTCCTAACAGAAAAGAGCTGCATTCCTTTCTCCTGCTAAATAGAGAGCTGACTTTGGCTTTAGGGTGACAGTTTTAGTTAGTTGGGTTTGTTTGGGCTTTTTCTTTGTTTTGTTTTGTAGAGAAGGAAGGAAAAGGGAGGAGATGAATTTTCTTCCTCTAGCAGTCAGATTGGGTTCTGTGCTTAGGTGAGAAGACCCGGCCTGGGGCCATGCCAGGGAGCAGCGGGGCGAGGTAGCCTCTGGCTGTGCCTCTCCCCACAGGCCACCCCTGCGTGATGGTCGCACCAGTTCCCTGGGGCTCTAGCATGTTGCCACAACGTCAGTGACTGAAATTGACTCAGAGCTATGGTCTTAAGAGTTCCTAGGTCAGAAGGCTGAGTGGGTGTCAACAAGCCTGTGTTCCTTTCTGGAGGCTCGCAGGGAGAATCTGTTTTCTTGTATTCTCCAGCTTCTAAGGGCCACCAACGTCCCCAGGTCAACAGGGGCCCGTCAGGTGTTTCTCATATGGCACCAATCTGTCCTGCTCTTCTGAGGACCCTGGGACCCCACGGGGCCCACAAAGATCATCTCTCTTACAGTCTCCTTGTCCTAAAGTCAGCTCGAGAGCATCCTGAACTCTGTCCACAAGGATAATGCAAAATAGCGTGCCCCCCAGTTTCTGGGATTCAGACGTGGGCATCTCTGGAGGGCCACTGCCAAGGTTACAGGAGATGAATGTCTTTTATCTAACAATCTGCTGGTTGGGCTTATAATTGTCAGCATCTGGAGATCTGGTGTGGAGGTTTCCGTTCCATGCTCTTCTCTGGGCCTCCAACGCTAGGGCTGCTCCGGGGGGAGCAGGGGCTGCCTGAGGTCTTCAGGGCGAGGGACGGAGGGGAGCACTGAGTACGGGCCCTTGGCTAGCAGCTACCCCCTGGACACAGCATCCAAGGCTCCCCCCTGGCTAGCAGCTACCCCCTGGACACAGCATCCAAGGCTCCCCCCAGGCTGTGGGTCTCCAGGGAAATGCATCACCTTCCTCATCTTACCTCTGACTCCCTACAGTGCTCTCCTTACAAGAGCATTCCTCCCAGCACAGCTCCATCTCCAGCTCTTTCTGCCTTTTACATAAAAAGGCTAGAAGCAAGGGAAGCAACCTCATGAGCAGGGCTCCCGGAGTAGACACATCAAAGGACGCCAAGCCCGTAAGGAGACCGACCGGAGCCCCTGCTTACATCATCCTGCCACCCAGCGCTCAGCAACAGAGGGATCCACCCCCGTTGCCATGGAGATGTCATCTCCTCGCCATTCTCCAGGCCCCCGGAGAAGTGCATCCAGGAGGAATGACTACACCAGGCTGTGCCAGAGAAGGACTTACTCTCGTAGCACAACCCTCTCAAGGTGAAAGGCTGACGCGTGAGAGAGCTCTGGAATAAGAAGAGGAAGGATGGGCACCAGAGGCTTCCTGCAATCAGCCCTCTCCTGACCCACCCCAGTAGCAGCCTAGAGAGGCCCCAGACTCCTGTCCAAAGCCTGCACAAGGGTTTAGAGGCTGAGCTGGGGCCAGAACCCCAGCCCCCACCAACCCATCCCCAACCCCGCACAGGACCCCTCCCCGCTGAAGGAAGGCACTAGGGAGAGGGAATACCATTTGTCCTGTTGGCTCAGACAAGCAGAGATGGTCCTGCCTCCTTGCCTCCACGTCTAGCTCTGGCCTGCCTAGACCCGTGGCTTCCAGGGACATGTGTGTCGGGCCAGGCTTCACGCTGGTTCTGGGGAGTGGGGGCGGGGCGGGGGGGGAATGGATCTCCACTAACGCCCGGATGCTGCCCACGGAGTGTGAGAACCCTCAGGTGGCTTATTCAATGCAATGAAGAGATAAAAGCAAACTTCCCGAAGTCACTCACTGTGTGCCAGGCATTGCTTTAAGTGCTTTACAAATATTAATTCATTTTGTCCTCCTACCAAATCTAAGGGGGACGAGGGCAGATGATTATCCGCTAGTAAGTGGCAGAGTCAAGCTCTGAAGCCTGGGGTGGCGTTTCTGCTACTTAGGCTGACCCCACTGTCGACACTAAAGGTGACAGCTGAGGGGAAGGGCAGGGCAGGCCCACGGGAATGAGCCCGCCATGGTCGGGTGGTAGAAACAGGATGCCAAGTGGGGTTTGTCTTCTTGTTCCTGAATTGCAGCCAAAGGCCAAAGCTAAGGATCAAAGCCACTAAGGATCCCATGTTCTTGGGTCAGAAGTCTCCCTGCAGTGGTGCCAACCCCTCCCTCGGACTCAGGAAGAGAACTGTGTCCCACCAAACACCATGCGGTCTGCCCAGTCCAACCTGCCAGGGTTCCAGACAGTGTAGGAAGAAGCCTGGGGGAGGGCGGGGGAGGCAAGGGCGGGGTGGGTGGGTGGAGCTAATGATAAGAGGTTCATCCCTTGCTCCCTGGTTAGGAGATTGTCAGAGATTCCCTGGATCCTTGAGTTTCTGCATCAGGGCAAGGATGCCGGCCTGTTCCAAGGCTGGGATGATGTTGGCTAAGCAGCAGATCCAAAGCTATCTCTGACTGCTGCTGGAGCCATGCAAGGAAATGAGTCTTGGGGTGTGTTCTGGGAGCATGTGTCCCACTGATGTGATCCTCTCCTACTGTGGGGGAGCAGGAGGGTACATGGCTGGTCCCCCCCCCCCCCCGCCAGGATTAGGGCCTATATCTGTAGAGATTTCCAAAGGCGGAGTCCTCGTAACTTTCAAAGTTTCCCCATTCTAGTTTGTAATTCCTCCTTCTTGACTTTCCTAATCCCTATGTCTAAGAAAGTTTCCCCATTGGTCTGTTTTTTTAATCACTATAGGTTGGTTTGTGCTTTCTAGAATTTGTTGTAAGTGTCATCATAGATCATGTACTTGATATGGGTTAGCTTCTTTCATTCCATGTGATTATTTTGAGATTGACTCATGTCCATTCCTTTTCCTTGCCGAGTAGTAGTCCCTTTTGTGGATATACTTTCTTTATCCATTCACTTGTTGATGGGCATTTATTACAAATAATGCTGCTGTACGTATCTGTATACAAGTCTTTATTGTGGATGTGTGTTTGAATTTTTCTTGGTAAGCACCTGAAAGTAAAATGGTTGAATCACATTGTAACCATATATTTAACATCCTAAGAAATTGTCACTGTTTTCCAAAGTAGTTGTACTATCTTATATTCCTGCTACTAGTATCCCAGTTTCTCCATATTTTCACCAAAACTTGATAGGATCAGTCTTTTTCATTTCAGCCATTTGAACAGATGGCTAGTAGTTTCTTGGTATAGTGGTTTTCATTTCCATTTTAATGTAGTTGTTTTAATTTGCATATACCTAAGAGCTTATGATGTTGGACATGTTTTCATGTGTTTGCCATCCATGTGTCTTCTTTGTTGAAGTGTCAAGTCTCTTGTCCATTTTAAAATTAGGTTGTTTTCTTATTACTGGTTTCAAGGGTTCTTTTTCTATTCTGTATAGAAGTCCTTTATCAGATTTATGCTTTGCAAATGTTTTCTCCCAGTCTTTGGTTTGCCTTTTTAGTCTCTTAACAGTATTTGATTTTGATGCACACAAACATGTCAATTCATGGGTTATATTTTTAGTGTCCTATTTAAAAAATTTTTTTTTGCCAAACCCAAATTTACAAAGATTTCCTCCTGTTTTCCTCTAGAAACATAACAGTTTTAGGTTTTACATTTAGTTCTGTGATCTATTTTGAGTTAATTTTCACGTATGGATTGGATTTTTTTTTTTTGCATGTGGATATCTGATTATTCCAACACCATTGAAAAGTAGAGTCTTTATTCTGTATTTAATTTTGAATAATTTCTGTTGAATAAGTCTTGAAGTACTCCCATGCTCTTTACCATGACCCTCCACTGGCTGCTTTCAGAAAGATTGGGGAAAGGCAGAGGACCTTAGATTGGTAGTAATAGGCATGAAACCTAGGTAATCTGCCGCCCTTCACAGCACCCCATGCTTATCCTGGACTCTTTTGATAAGAAAAGAGCCTTATGCCAGAGGAAGGACAGGAAACTAAATATCTAGACACACACACATAAAAAATCCATGACCTTTGGAAGAAGATCAAAACAAAACCATTTGACATTGAAGAAAGGGTAGGAAACCTGTCTGTTCCCTGTCTAGTGCTGGTGAATGGCAAGAAAGCACTCAGTTCCAGGACCATGCACTGATACAAAACTGAGGTCTGCTGTCAGTGGGAGTGGGGTAAGGGGTGGGTTGACATAAGAAACCCTTCCCCACCCAGGATGTCCCACAAATATAGGAAAGACTTGGTTTCCACAAATGAGAGATGCAGCAATAATGAGGGCCAAATGCTCACAGTGTCAAGGACAAAGGCATGATCAGAAATCTGGGAACCCCATCTGCTCCAACATGAGCCTCACACCCAACATTGAACAGTTACAGCATATAGCTGGGGAAGAATATAGAGTCTCCCTCTATGATTCAGGCATGCAGGACCTCCTGAAATATGGGCTTGCAGGAACACTGAGAAAAAGTTCACAGCACACAGACACCCTACTAAATGCAAGGGAGCAGGCAGTCCGCCACTGGAGGAATTTGAAATCTGTGTTGCAATGAGGTAAACTATAACAATTACAAAGCTAAAGCTCAGCACAACTGCTGATTATACTTGGTTCAACCCCCGACACTGACAGCCGGACAGAAAAAGAAGGGCACCTACTTCCTTCATAAATTCTATTTACCTCAGTCTTTACTGTTATTCGAGACACAGTGTTTGAAATATATTTAAAAATTATAAATGCACACACATAATTATGAGACACATTAAAAAGCCAGAAAAAAAAATACCAGCCTATCATCAAGAGATAAAACAATTCACAGAACCAGACTCCAAGATGACACAAAAGTTGGGACTATCAGAGGCTTTAAAGTAATTATGATTATTTTTGGGGAAAGGATCTAGTAGAAAGGGTGGACAACATATGTGAACAAAGGGAGGGAGAATTCCAGGAGAAAAATATAAATTATAAATAGAGTCAAATGGAAATACTAAAATAAAAAAAATAGATAAAGAATTCCTCTGATAGCTTATAATCAGACTCTATATGGTGAAAGAAATAAACAGTGAACTTAAAGATAGCTCAATCAATAGATATTTTCCAAACTGAAACACAAATTGGCTAAATAATGGAAACAACAAATGAGGAAAGCATCCAACAGCTGTGGGCAATGTCATTATCTATGATCCAAAATCAGTGTTTCAGAAGAGAGAGAAAATGGGACAGAAGAAGTATTTGAATATATAATGTCCAAGCATTTTCCTAAGATAGTTAAAAGCAGCAAACTATAGTTTATACCTCTGTGAAACTCAGAGAATAATATGGGTAAATTTAAAAACAAAGTGAACAACAACAACAACAAAAAAAACAAGGCCCATCACAATCACACTGCTGAAATCCAAAGACAAAGAGAAAATGGTGTAGGCAAACACAGGGGAGAGAGATGATATATACAGGAGGGAAATATTTGAATTACAGCAAACTTGTCTTCATAAATTCTGGAAAACCAGAACCTGGTAAAACATCTTTGAAGCAGAGGGTCGGGAAGAGTGGGGCACCTGAGTGGCTCAGGCGGTTGAGCATTCAGCTCTTGGTTTCAGCTCAGGTCATGATCTCTGGGTCCAGGGACTGAGCTCCATGTCAGGCTGTATGCTGGACAGAGCGTGGTTAAGATTCTCACCCTTCCTCTCCCTCTGCCCCTTCCCCCTCAAAAAAGAAAAAATAATAAAAATAAAATACTGAGTGGAAAAAAAAAAACTGTCAACTCATAGTTTCATAGCAGGGAAAATATCTTTTGAAAACTAAGGCAAAATCGAGACTCTGAGACAAACTTCAGCAAGTTCATTATTAGCGGATCTACACTATACAAATGTTTACGGAAGTTTTACAGATCAAAGGAATATGATATTAGATGGAAGTTTATATCTCAATAAATAAAGGAAGATTCCTGGAAATGGTAAAGGGTAAATATAAGACTTTTTGTACTTATTTTTAATACCTTCACAACAAGTAACATGCATGACAACAATAGCTCGAGGATGGGAAGGGGGAAGGAACGTTTTCTGTGACCCTCTTCCACTCTCTGTGTAATGGTGTATTACTTGACAGCTGTTTATGATAAATCCTAAAGCAATAGCTATTTCAAATAATTAGAGATTTGAGCCAAAAAACAGAATTAAGTAATATATATCCTGACAATATACAGCTGATACAGTTATTTTAAGGAAAGAGGAAGTGTTCAAAAGACTGAAAAGGGAGTAAGTTTGCTCATTGCCTCCCCTGTCGCCTGTGGTTATGAAAAGCTAATAAATGTAGCAGTAGAAGTCTGTGCATATTTAATATGGCAAAGAAAAGTTCAAAAAGATACTTCTAAAACTCATGCCAGTCAACAGCAAAAAAATAAAAATCAATTTGAGAATGGACAAAGGACTGAATAGACCTCTTTACAAAGAAGATGTACAAATGGCCAACAGGTATATGAGAAGGTGCTCAACATGACTCACCATTAGGGAAATGCAAATTAAAGCCACAATGAGCTGTCACCTCACACCTCCTAGAATGGCCATCATCAAAGTGACCAGAGACAACTAATGCCAGCAATGATGTGGAGAAAAGGGAACCCTTGTGCATTGTTGGTGGGACTGTAAATTGCACAGCCACCATGGAAAAGTATGGAGGTTCCTCAGATTACAGATAGAACTGTCCTATGATCTTGGAATTCCATTCCTGGGGATATACCCAACGGAAACAAAAACACCAACTTAAAGAGAAATCGGCACCCCAATGTTCACAGCAGCATTATTTACAAGAGCCAAGAGATGGGAACAACCTAAGTGTCCATCGATGGATGAATGGATAAAGAAGTTGTGGTATATAAATACAATGAGGAGAGCCTGGATGGCTCAGTCAGTTAAGCATCTGTCTTTGGCTCAGGTCATGATCCCAGGGTTCTGGGATCAAGCCCCACCTTGGGCTCCCTGCTTAGCGGGGAGTCTGCTTCTCCTTCTCCCTCTGCCCCTTCCCCCACTCATGCTCGCTCTCACTCTCTTTCTCACTCTCAAATAAATAAATAAAATCTTTAAAAAAAATAAATGCAATTAAATATTATTCAGACATTAAAAAACAAGGACATCCTACCCTTTGCAGCAACACGATGGACCTTGAAGGTGTTATGCTAAGTGAAATAAGTCAAACAGAAAAAGACAAATATCATACAATCCCCATTATATATGGAACCTAATTTTAAAAAGACCAGATTTGTGAGTACTGGAGGTGGAGGGGGGGAAAAGAAGGGACTGGAGGAAGGTGGTCCAAAGGCTTACACTTCCAGTTATAAGATGACCGAGGCTAGGGCTAAGATACAGCACACAGTGAACATAGCTAGCTCCACTGTGGGACAGACAGCAGTGCTGTTAAGAGACTAGATCTTAAGAGTTCTCATCACAAGGAGAACTTTCTTTTTTTATCCTTCTCTTGCATCTATATGAGATGATGGATATTAACTAAACCCACTGTGGTGTCATTTCATAATATATGCAAATTAAACCATCGCTGTATGCCTCGTATAGTGATATGTATCAGTTCTCAATAAAACGGGGGAGGGGATGCTTTTTTAAAAAAGATTTTATTTATTTGTCAGAGGGCAAGAGAGCCACAAGCAGAAGAGAGCTGCAGGCAGAGGGAGAAGCAACCTCCCTACTGAGCAGGGGAGCCCGATGAGAGATTTAGTCCCAGGACCGGGGGGATCATGACCTGAGCTGAAGGCAGATGCATACCCGACTGAGCCACCCAGGCACCCCGAGGGGATGCTTTTCTTAACCAATGCAGTGTGGCAGAGGAAAGGGAAGAAGGCAAGGAGGAGGAAGCACGCAGGTTTTGTTCCTGTTTATAGAAGGAGATTAATATATTCTGTCTAAAGAAAGCTAAGGATGCTATATGAAGTTTTAATCATAAACACTAGAGAAATAAACAAATGACCTTTCTTACATAAGAAGAACCAGACCGAAAACAAACAAACAAACAAACAAGACCAAGAAGAGAAAGGATAAGAAAAGGAAGCCAGTGTGTGAAAGACCAGAAGATGGATAAATAAAAGGAAAAAGGAAAAATTAGAAATGTGACATAAAATTGCATGACAAAACTTGGAGCAAGTATACTGTCATGTCCATAAGTGCAAACCCACTAAACTCACCTCTTAAGAATACTTTCAGATAGGCGCACCAAACAAAACCCGACTCTGTGCCTCATACAGAAGGCACACTGGAAACAAAGTGGTTCAGGAAGGCTAAAAATTTTAAAAAATGGCTGATGTTATGCCAGGCACACACCAGTAAGAAATCAAGGGTCCTGAAGCTGAAACAGGACAGGAAGGCTTCAGGTCAAAGAGAGTTAGTGTGTAATGCCAAAGTTGTAATTCACTCAGATTAGTCATATTTATGTACCCGTCCACAAACCAGAAAATTTCATACAACAAAAATTATAGGGAATAGGAGAAATGGACAACAACACAGGAGGGTATTTTTATCTCAGTCCTGGGAAGATCAAGAAAACAACTGAAAAGAAATAGATCCATTTATGGTCAACCCTAGTTAAACAACAGGGTAAACTCTGTACCCTGATCACAGAGAACACACCTTCTTTCCGATACCCAAGTCAGTATGAACACGCATGAAAATCTTACGTAAAGCCACAGACATCAGTATGTAGAATGGGTAATATTCTCTAATCCCAGTGTAATAAAACTAAGAATTTAGAGGAATATCAGGGAAAAAAATCCTTTTCTTCTGGAAATTCATGAACTCCTTATAAAACTACTCAGAGGCTAAAGGTGAAATTGCAAATAGAATTTCTAAACAAGGCAATGAAAAAGCACATGTATTAAATCCAGTGGAATCACAAATAGAGCAGATCTCAGGGAAAAATGAATAATGTTTGATCGATCTATCAGTTAAAAATAATTAAAGTAGGTGAATTAAGAGCCCACTCAGAAAGATAGAAAAAGAAAAAGCAGAAGAAAGGAAAATCTAAACACAGAAAGTAATTTGATGGCAGAGAAACATAGAACTCATCCGTGAATCCAAAGGTTGGTGTCTTAAGAACAAATGTAATACATAAGATATTAGCGAACCTAATTGCAAAATTAAAATGAAGGCACAAAAAAACCACAAAAAATATGGTAATAAATATGGAAGAGAACATTCAAAAATCATGTGAAACTGCTTTGCACAACTATTAAGTAAATATGTCTTAAAACTGTGTAAAACAGATGTCAGTTCTGGCTGGGAGGGATTGCATGGGTAGCTGGTTGAGCGAAAACCATACCCCAGCCTTGTGACTCCCAAGGCAAGGCTTTGCTAACACATCTACCACCTCCTGCCTCCTACTTGGAACCTCCTTGGCCAGGTGCTGTCCAGCCTCTGCAGGAGGGACAATTGGCAGGAAGGTGGCAGGTATGGGAGGTTCTGGATTTGTAGAGCCAGTGAAATAAAATCATCCATTTCTTGTCCCAGGGGACCCAAAGACCCAGCCAGGCAGGGTCCCCCTTCTTTATGGCAGCCGCAGCCCTGTCCACTAGGATCAGCCAGCACCCTGACAGTAGAAGACTCCGCAGTTCATAGTGTACCCCATATGACAAGCTGACTATGTCCTCCAACTGTCCGGGGTCCTCCCTCAGACACAGCCCTCACTCTGCTACATCCTCTGTTCTCCCCCTTTGGGGGTTAGGCCCCAGCTGGCTGCCAGGCAGACCTCTGTCTCCCCAAGAATCTAACACAATACCCAAGAGGTGAAGGGTGCCACCAGCTTTCCCAAATCCAGTGTGGAGTCCGCCCGCCAGACAGCAGGCTCCAAGAGAGCTCGGATCAAGACGGTGTGGATAGACACCAAACATGTTCCCCATGTGTTCCTCCGTGGAACAGAACGCCGGAACAGTGTGACTAATATGACGCACTTTGTAAACTTTTCTCCCGTTCCTTGTAAAAGCAAGATGGAGAGAGAGACAGGGACGGAAGGAGGGAGAGAATTAGAAGTATAAAGTGAAATGAATTTTCTTATCACCCCAGGTAATTCTCCCCAGTCTGTGTGTCCAGGAAGCAGGCTCTTGTACTAATGTCGCATGTGTCCTCATTTTTCCAAAGATAGCCCATACATAAAACAGCATACACGTGCATATCAACAGGTTACACACATGCAAACATGTTCTATTAACTGTTAACACCAAGTAGAGCCATTCCTTCCCTCCTTTGTTGGTTCCTTCGTCCGTTCATCCATTTCAAACAGACGAGATGCTAAGGATGCAGCGCGCACAAAACCAGCCCAGCCCCCGCTGTACAGCGCCCGGCCACTAAGGCACACGATCCCCAAATAACCACGCAAGTAAAGGCGTGATTAGGAACCGAGACCCAGTGAGGAAACACACGTGACGACTGAACTGAGAGGCCCGGCTGGTGATGCCACGGCTGTCATTGGTTAAGGGACGGCCACCAGCAAGCTGGGCGCCTGGCTCTGGCCACAGGCACATTCTCTCTGGGGCTTTAATACGTTTCCGATTAAGAAGAGAGCTGTGAGTCGTGGCCCTCAGCCATCTGCTGGGCAGGACTCACATGGCTCATGTCCCCACCCCACCCTGGCCCTCAGGAGAGCTGCAGAGGAACGAGAGACAAAATTATTCCATGTGACTCAGGCAGAGAAAGGCTGGCCTGGCTCCCGCCCACTACTCCCTCCCTGCCTGGGGGGAAAAAAAAACAAACCCTGGTGGTGGGCATTGCTCTGCGTGGACCTCCCAGGGACATATCAAACTTCAGACAGCCCAGCAGAGCCCACTGGCCTCTCCTCTGCCCCCTGACTTACTTGCCCTTCTGTCCTGGATCCCGCACGGGCCTCCTCACTCCCGGTCCGCCCTTCCTCCCATTCTCCAGCTCCTGCCCTCGCGCATGCCCTGCCCTTCACACGGACCCTTCCAGGAACCCCCTCATTGACTCCAGGCTACAGACCTCTCCTCTCTGGCCTCAACATACTTCCCTAACATTCTTGGTGGCGATTCCCCACCCTCCACTGGCATCTCCTTCCCTGGAGGTCCAGCAGGTGACAGGGGAGGGCGAGTTGACAAAGGGCCGTGGTAGGGAGTGGCAAGGATTCAGGCCACCTGGAGAATGCTTGTCCCCGTGAGGGGCAGCCACCCCCCAGCCACAGGTAAGCGTAGTGGCAAGATGAGCCAAGGCTTCAAGTTACCAGACCTTCTGGGCTTTTAGGAGAACAGGATTTGCTTATGAATCCCTGGATTTATTCAAGTTGGTCCCTAATTCACATTTGAAACACTCGGAGTGATTTGTTCATTCCTGTACTTCGGACTTTCCTCTGTCTGGGTCCCACCTCCTCTTCCAGAACCGTCTCCCACGGTGGCTGTCCTTCCTGCTCATGGCACGACCATACCGTGCTCCAAGACGTGCCTTGTGCGTCACACCGACGCTGTTCCTCATGTTGTCCTCCGCTTCCCTCTGATGTCCGTCCACATCCACCCTCACGAAGACCACCTCGCCGTCACCACTTAGCCCCGAGTCTGATGACTCTGTCCCTCTCTGCCTTGGTGCCTCTCCTGCGTGTTGTAGCTCTGTCCTTGCACAGTCTGACCCGGGTGACCAGCTGTGTGTACGCCCCTGTCCTCACTGGAGGGGAGACTCTGCGATACAGACACGGTCCTAGTCACAGACCCGGGACGTGTCCGATGCGGAGACACATTTCAGGAACTGTGACAGTCGGAAGTGAAAAACAGCACCGTGTGGGGCTGGGCATTTGGGATTCGGCATCCCAGACCCACGGCACACGCAGGGTCTGCTTCCAGGACACACACCCAGTTTCTCCGGGGCCTCCAGCCCTCAGCCCCAGCCCAGCCACAGGACGTGCCGCATCCCCATCTGCACGGCGGCCCGCACACGCTGCCCAGGCCTCGTCATTAGTAACCCGGCGCACGTCTTGCTTTGTTGTTCCCCCCAGTTTACGGCCAAAAACATCTGTGTGAGAATGGGCCTTGCTGGAGTGTTTGGCCCTGCTCCCCGCCCCTCCTCCTGCACCTGGAGTCTTGGTCCCCTCAGGGCTGTTTATGACTGATTGCCGTGGTCCAGGAGGGAGCAGGTGCAGGGCAATGGGAGCGCACATGAGTTCATGCAAGTCAACGAGCCTGCTTCTCCGTTCTGACCCGGAGGACAGAGGAGGAGCGGAGCGTGTGGGCCGGGGCAGCCAAGGCAGGACGTGGAACACGATAAAATGTGGCCTGGTTTTCCCGGAGGTGTGAGCCGGATGAGAAATGGTCCCCAGATACGGGTCTGAGAGGTCCCCTGACGTCTGCGGCATGGCGGTCAGCGGTCTCCCTCAATGGAACCAGAGAGCCCTCAAGAAGCAGCAGCTTCGTCTCTTTGCACACGGGCCCAGTGTCACACTCTCCACCGTCGTGTGAACTGCGGGGCCCTGGGCCCTGGCCGTTTGCACCGGCCTTGGTCTTCGAGACACTGGCATCTAGAAGGACACAGAGCCGTCCCTCCCCCACCTCCCCTTCCCACCCCCGCCGTCAGCTCCCCTGCAGGGGTCCCTCTCACCCCTGGGTTTGGTTCACATTGAAATGAGAGAAAAGACGGTGCTGGTGCCAAGCGAAAGGCTTGATGGGCGCCGGGGGCCACCATTTCTTCTTGGTGGTGGTCTCTGGGCCCAGGAGCTACGAGCAGATGCTCTTGTGCTAAGCAGTGTTCAGACCTTCCACTCAACAGGCTCTTTTCAAGTTCTTCCTGTGTGCTGAGACTGGTACTAAACTCTGCAGGAGACAAAGGTGCCAGCCAGGGGTCCTCATCGCCGGTGCCTATAGTCCATTAGGGGAGAGAAACCGTAGGCGTCCCTTCAAGTGCTCCAGGTGTTAGGAGAAGAACTCAGGATGGGGAGGAGAGCATCTACAAGGACAGCAGATGTGGAGTTGGAGGCTCGTGTGTAGGTGCTGGCAGGGGTGCGGCCAAGCTGACTGCCTGATGGCAGGGGGTGGGATGAGGGCAGAGTTTAAGCACATGAAAAAGGCCCTGAGAAGTCTGCCTTGTCAAGCCCAGCTGGCCAGTGGCTTTATGTCCTTGGGAGCTGAGGGACTTCTGCTTTGTGGGGTTCCCTGAATAGTCACACAAGCTTGTGGTCAGTGGAGTCAGCTGCTAAAAATGGGAGTCTCCTCCTTTTGGGCCAAGAGACTGTTTTGTTGTTACCATGAAATCACAACCCAGTCATGGGCAGATGAAGGATGCCAGTCTTGCCAGGAGTATCTGCTTTGGGACTCCAACGCTCTCAGTCCCTGGGACCGGGATGCTGAGGTCAAGGCAAGGCCCCTGCAGCTTCCTCCTTAAGGAGACGGTCAGCTGCCCGGCTCTGCTTCCATGACTTAGGCCTTGACACTGCCAGTTCTTTCTGCTTTAAGAGGAAGTTTTTCCCTCCCAGCAAACAATCCCCTGGTCTCCATAGTGAGAAGCTCTGTAACTTCACAGAGTCATACCCTTCCTACATGGGAGCTATGCACCTGCCTGGATGGTTTCAAGGCCAAGGCTCTAGTCACACAGTAAGAACTTAGCCAACTTCTTGTTGGAAGTTAGAAGTCATTAGCTCAAACAAGGGGAGACTCTTGTCTTTAGCCATGCCCCACTCCCTACACCCTCACACCCTCATGGTAAGTTCCTTGTCTTTTCTGAGGTAGTCTTTTTCCAGATGTTGAAGGGCTAACTTCTGGTAGGGGTAGGTGGGGATTCCTAATCATGACATTAGAGGGTTTGATTACTGTTTCAAAGATTCCTTACATGAGTTCCCACAAGGCCTAGGAGATTTATGGAGATCTGTTCTCACCACATGCCAAAGTCCTTGGGCAGGTTGGCAGATCAGGCGTGACTTGGACCCCACGCCATGTGTCTAAGGAGTAGCTTCGTGATCCAAACAGCATTTGTGTTCCTTGGCTTAATGTCTCCCAGCCGGGCTAATAAAAACTCTACCCAAAGAGGAGCCTCATGGGTCCTGAACTAACTCACCCAGGACAACAGCTGTCAGGTCAGAGGAAGCCGATAGTCTATGCAGATTTCTTACTTCAAGCTAAGAATGTTCTAGATCTTGATTAGTTGCTTTTGTTATTTGTCGACTGCATACTTCTGCCCAAGCCCTTGGTGGGAGTGACTGACTGCACGGAGCATTCACATCAGAGGGAGGCAGGTGTGTTTTCAGAACAACCCCTCCTATCCTCAGGGAGGCGAGTGATGTTAGGGTCTGTTCCTCTCATAGAGCTGTGAGTGGCCGAGACTCTGGGAGAGTCAGCACGCTGCCCTCATAGCATGAGCCAGAGGAGTCACGGACATCATCAGCCACCCCTCTCCACCTTCTTGCCATTTACTCTATTCTTCGCCAGGTGCCGTTTCTCATCTGAGCGGCACTCCAATTCTGTTAAAATAGGACCATAGATTAAAAGAACCACAGGCCTGGGTTGGACCTTTCTTTGGAAGGAAAGCAAGGGGTGATTGTCAAACCATGTGGGGCCTCAAATAAAAGGAGCTGTTCCTCATTTCTTTTCATAAAGAGCCAAAGTTTGTTTTCTGAGAGCACTCAGAGTTGGAGCCTGGTTGACCAGATGGTCTAATGGGCTCCATAATCTTACTTCCCTGACCTGGAAAAGAGCCTTTGATGTTCTCTCACTCTTATTTTCCAGGCTCTCCTGGAAAGCAAGTTTACTCCCACCCTATCCAACCATACCTTTCATGAACTTGTGTGCACTTTAACCATCTTCCCCCTGGTCCTTCATCTTCTTGTCCCCAAGGCCCTAACTTCTCGAACTCAGGAGGTACCAGCAGGAAATGTTGAGCATACACCACCAGCTTCACTACCGAGGCATGCCGAGCTCAAAGAGGCTAGGTTAGGAAGCGTCTCTGCGGCCTGAAGCAATGGATGCCTTCCTGTCACCGAGGCCTAACTGATTCCTCCTGGGTTTCTGGAAGTCCAGCTCCAAGGTGACATTGGCTGCTGCCTTCAGGGTCTGTGTCTTGTCCCTTCCTGGAGGATGATGCCAGGACCTGGGGTCCCCAGTTCACAGCAGCCTGACCTGGGGGAAGCAGGATGGAGGTGGCCTAGGCCATGACTCTTAGGGAATCCATGTGAGCCCAGGCAGCTTCCCCTCGGGTGCCTGGCTTCTGTCCTCCAGCCTCTCTTCCACCCTGGCTTCAGGAAGTTCATTGCCCTGCTGCTCCAGGGGCCTTTGCAACAGGCCTTCAGCATAGAAGGGTTCTCCTCTGCTGCAGAGGTGGGGCTGAAGGCCCTGGGGCTTTGGGTCAGTATGAAACCAAAGTTTCTTCCAGAGGTGATCCCATGCCACCATCTAAAATATAATGATCCCAACATGCACCTTTGAGTTTTCCCTGTGGTGGTGGTTAATGAGGAACCTTAACTCCTCTGTGGTGTCTGAGCCTCACAGAAGCCCTTCCAAGTGCTGTTCATGTCTCTGCGGACTTGCTCTGTCCTTTCCCTGAATCCCCTCTCCACCCCTTCATTCCCCCTCCTCCACTCCACCCCTCTACCCGGAAAACCCCTCTGTACCTTTCAAGACCCAGCTGGAATGTGTGGCCACATCTTCTGTCTCCAGAACTACTGTAGGCATGAGCAGGGACCACCCCTTCTGTGGCCCCTCAGGGCTCTGCGCCCATGCTCTCCACAGGCCCTTACCATGCGCTGTTCCATGTGTGTGGCCGCTGGGCTCCAAAGATGGCTGCCAACAATCCTGCCTCTTCCTGTATACACTTACCCCTGCCCCTGCCAACAACTAGGGCCTATGTCCTCTGTCCTGGAATTTTGGCTAGGCCCATGGCCACATTGAGGAAATGACCCATTCCAGGAAGGGCACCTTCCGCTCCTTCTCTCTTGATACACTCTCTCTCTGTCAGGGAACTCTCTGGGATCCAGCCGCCATGCCTCGAGAAGCCCCGGCTGTGGAGTGGGTCACATGTAGGCCCTCAAGTTGACCATTGCTGTTCCACTCTCTGCTGCCAGCAAGGTGAACCAGTCATCGTGGACACCCCCAGTCTGGCGCCCAGAGAACTGAAGACCCAACCAATATCACATGGAGCAAACGAGGGACAGGACTGAGCCCAGGCGACCCACACAATCATGGGAGATAATAGAACAATTGTTCATAGCTGCTACATTTGGGGTGAGCCATGGATGACTGAGACATTGTTTCTCTATCATCTACAAGATTGTAAACCCCGTGTGGGCAGGAGCTGGGGTCTTGGTCATGTGTGTATATCCCACACCCAAAACAGTGGTCTGGCTGAACGGTTAGAAGCTCAGAATCGATGGTCAAGGGGCCTGGGGTTGGATCCGTCTCCAGCCCTCACTGGTTATGAGGCTGTTATCAGTCAGGGTTCAAGTGGGGCCGCAGAGCCACAAAAATGATTATAGGACAAAGGGACTTATTATGGAGTTTCAGCCTGAAACAAACATGAGCTGGTGAGAAGCATGTCTGGAAGGGGAGTCGGAAGATCAGAGTCACTACCCCGTCCTGGCTAAGGAGCCAGCCTGGACTTCCCAGAAAATCGAGCCGCCACACACACCCGGCCCCTACTCTGATGGACAGGGCACACAGGCGGAGAGGTCTGTTGAAACTGTCACCTCTGTCTACCTACCAACTCTGGCTGAGAGTGTGGGGCCTCTCTTGGTCCGGGGGATCCGAAGCTGTGTGACAAGCCTGACAGGAAGTCGAGGAGAACGAGAATGAGCTGGGACCTGCTAGAACCTTTGCTGTGGTCCAACACCACAGGCATCATGGCAGCCTTTTGAGATCAGTGGCCACTGCTGCCCTTCCGCCTTCCCAATCTCATACAGGCTGCTCTTCTGGTCAGCTCGCTATGGCCCTCTAAGCTAGAGTCATACAAGGAACGGAATTCAGCCTTCAGCAAATGGCTTTCCTCGAAGCCTCGGTTCCTTGTCAATAGAAGAGGGAAATGAATACTAACCAAATTCAGATTGTTGGAGAGATTAAATGAGAATTAGATGTATGGTTCGTTGTGTTCTAAATTCTCAATGCGTGCTCGTTGTGCTGCTTGCCATAGGAGAGTGCATTCCTGCTCATGCTTGTTTGTCGGAGGAATGGATCTGAACTCTCTGGAGAGGCATGCTGGGGGGCAGGAAATACATCATGGCCCAGAACTTCAAGGCCAAGCTGGAGCAGTCTGGACCTCTCCCAGGAAGCTTCCCTTTCAGTCTTTAGTGGCTCGAGGAAGGAGAAGGGGTAAGAAAGCAGGACCAAGGGAGCTTTCTGGTCCTCCTGGGGCTGCCCTGCAGGCTTTGCTCTCTCTACAATGGGACGTAGAGATGCGTCCTCCCTTGTACTGCCCCGAGCCTGCCCAGAGTTTCCGACATCCTGGCTACGGCGTGTTCGCAGCCCCTCCTCCCCGGGCATCTACCAGCAACGGAGGAGGTGGAGAACAGCTGTGGGTATGAAGGCAGACAATCCGCCTTCACCTGGGTCTGCACAAAGCTGGTGTCTGCCACACAGCAGGGAGTTATCTGGGTGGCTGGGAGATTGCGCAGAGTCACCAGGCCACAGAATACCTAAGGGAGAGAGCTCAGAGCGCCTTGGGCCGAGGATGGGGGGACGTGCGGTGCTGGTGTTCCTTTTTATAGGGAAAAGAGAGGCCTCAGCTCAGTGGCCTCCCCTGGGTGGATCAGCTCCTCAGTTCCACTCTTAAACCCCTAGAGCCCACCCTTCATACAGGGCCAGTGCAATCTTTATTTAAAACATGAACCAGACCACGTTACTCCCCATGCCACTCTCCAGGGCATACAGGATAGGTCAGGTGCATCTTACGCTGTGGCCTGCAAAGCCCGTGTGAAGCGGCCTTACCTCCCACTCCCCCCACCCCCTACCTCCTACTACGCTGCACAGATTTGTGCACAGTTTCTGGCCCCTGAGCTCCCCGGCCCCCAGCCCAGAGCAGATTTAGCAAATGCAGGGCAATGTGGAAAATGAGCGCATAGGCCTGAGCTGCTGGCTGTGTCCTGTCTGCCCCCACCCTTTCTTTTTCCTCCGGCTCTATTGGAATGTTTGATCTTACGATGAAAATACAACACATGTAGGTTGAAGGTGTATAACATAGGATTAGACACGCGTGTATATCACAGGATGATGACCACAGGAGGTGAGTTAACACTTTCCTCCCTTTACACGACTGATTCTGCGTGACGTGGATTTACCATCTCCTCTCTCAACAACTCTGAACTAGAGAATGTGGCGTTGTTCATTATTATCACCATGCTGCCCATCAGAGCCCCAGAAGTTATTTATCTTATGGCCAGGAGTTTGTACCCTTTGAACCAACGTCCCCCTAGGTCCCCCGCTGCCAGCCCCTGGCAACCACCATTCGAGTCTCGATTTCTAGGAGTTCAGCTTTTCAGATTCTGCATATAAGTGCGATCATACCGTATTTGTCTGTCTCTGTCTGACTTACTTCACAGTGTGAAGTTTCATCCATGCTGAAAATGGCAGGATTTGTTTCTTCCTTATGTCTGGGTAAATTCCACTGTAGACACACCACGTGTCCTGCACCCGTCCATCCACCGATCGTGGCCTGTACCCAGTCACTCATCGACGGACACTTGAACGGCTCTCACCTCTTGGCGAGTGTAAATAATGCTGCTGTGAAGACTAGAAACCATCCTTCCAGGAGCGAGTGTGGGTATCTATTCGAGACGGGGTTTCTATTTCCTTTGGATATAGATCTAGAAGTGAGAATGCAAATTCAAACGGTAATTCAATTTTAAATTTTTTGAAGACCCCCCCCATACTGTTTCATGCGGCGGCTGTGCCAACCTACACGCCCAGCAAGGGGAGCCTTTCCTGCACAGCCTCACCAGTACTCGTCGGCTCTTGTCTTCGTGGCGACAGCCGCTCTGACAGGTGTGAGGGGGGAGCTCACTGTGGTTTTGATTTGCATTTTCCTGACGAGGAGTGAGATCTAGCAGTTCTTCATTACCTGTCAGCCATCTGTATGTCTTCTGTGGAAGAAGATCTATTCAGGTTCTCCGCTCATTTTTAGTCAGATTGGTGTGGGGTTCGTTTTGCTGTTCGCTTTGCATAAGTTCCTTGTATATTTTGCTGATGTAACCCCTTGTCAGGTAGATAGTTTATTTTCTCCCATTTAGGAGGTTGCCTTTTTCTTTTGCTGATTTCCTTTGGCAGAAGCCCCTTAATTGTTTCCAACCCCTTCCTTCTGAGCGAAGGGACCTGACCTTGGCGACGTCCGGTTCTCCACTATTCTCTGACTAGGTTTGACCAAACTCCCACTCACACTTCCCAGCATCTAGAAGTTCTTAGAGGGGCTCATCCTGCCCATTCTCATTGATGATGCAGTGAGCGTTTGAGCGCTAGAGTCAGAAAGTGAGTCGGTCAGCATGAGGGAGAGGCAAAGCTGCCCTTGGCCTTGGCTTCCGCCAGGAGGGCCTCTCCCCGAGCCGCCTCCTGGGCTGTGGGGCCTGGGCTGCAAGATCTGGGGAACAGCTGCTCGTCCTCCCCGGGCCCCCTCCCAGGCCTCTGCATGGCCTGATTGCTGCCAAGACTGCCTCTTGGCTGACCCTGAACCCTGCTGCCACCAGGGGCCTCTGGAAACATCTCAAGTCAGCCCCAAGGAGGGTGGCCTTACTGTTCCAGGAGCAACAGGGGAGCAGGAAGGAAGCCGAGGAGGATGCTAAAGAGGGAAGGGCGGCTGAGCAACCTGTGCGGGGGGGTGGGGTAGATAGTGGTTCTGGGGAGCAGTTCAGAGCCAACAGGAGAGAGGGTGCTGGGGGGAGGGGAGGAAAGGGGACGCAGCCACCGAATAGAAGCTTCAGGAAGCAGCACTGTCCACACCCCACCAGTCCAGGCAGCAGGGGATCAACCAGGGGCCCTGGAGCCAATGTGCCAAGGCTTCCAACCCCAGCGAGTCCCTCAGGGACCTTGGCCAACTCACTTAGCCCATCTGAACTCCCATCCTCCCCTGGCAATGGCACCTACACTGGAAAGCCAGCACAGCACAGGTAACTGAGGCTGTGGGAGATCATCTGGGGAGCTGTGCTTTGCCTCTGGGGACATGCCCTTCCAGGCTGACTCCGGGGCAGCTCCGTGAGGAGCTCTGTCCAAAGGGACTGCCCCCGGGGTGGTGCAGATGGAGGTCTGCTGAGCTCGTCCCCCTGGAACTTTCTCCTTAGGACCCAACCACCATGCCAGGAGCAAGCGTAGGCAGGTGTGCAGAGAGGCCCATGTGAAAGAGAGTCAAGATCCTGACCAACAACCATCCCCCCGGGCTCCCAGCCAGCAGCCAGAGGCACGCACCACCTGCCAGCCATGCGACCGAGCCCCCGTGAACACCATGTGAGGCCGAAGAAATGCCTAGGCAACCCACGGAGTCAGGAGAGAGGATATACGTGTCATGTCTAGGGCTGAGGAGGTTCGTTACAGAGCAAACACCCAAACGTCGTCTCGTGGAATTGCAGCGAGACCAGCAAGTAGACAGCAGGCGCTCCATAAATGTCGCTGTTCTCGGTACCAGAGTCTGATCCTAAGAAGCCATGAAGTGTGAACCCTTGCTGCTCTCCACACACAGACGCCAACAAGCAGCGGGCCTGAGAGTTGGTGGTTTGCAAAGCACTTGGAGTCTCAGACCCACATCACGATGACACAAGCACCAACGGGATGACGGGCCAGGCCCAGGATGACTGAGCTCCTGCAGGGCTGAAACTCAGTCTCGCCTTTCCAAGCACAGCGCCATTTAACACAAGAACTTCCTCACAAGCGGCAACAACAGGTTTTGGAAACAGAGACAACAGCACAGAGGTTTAGCAGTTCCCTAGAGAAAGCAGACCTGGGACCGCCTCCTCACTGTGTGGCCTGAAGCAAAATACTGAAGGGCAGCTTGGGTCCCACGTCTGGGTGACGGAGGTAATGCCCGTGGCCTGGCCTTCCTCCACCGAGGAATGCCGTGAGAATCCAATCAAAGAACAGGTGAGAAGGGGTGATGGTTTTTCCGCAGTTTCTGTAGAATTCTTTGACGGATTCTGGTTCCTTCTCATCATTACAGCGGTCATGCATCTCTCGCAGGACAATGTGGGGTGTACACTAGGCCTATATGCCATGCCCTCTGAGCGCTTAGACTCTGGAAACTTCCGACCTCTGCTGGTGGCTGGAGAAGGGTGCTGTTGGCCTCAGTCACCGACTGGGCCCGGTTCTGGCCCTGGGCCCTGAGCAGGAGGAGTGGTGGGCAGAAGCCGTCCTTTGTTCCTCCTGATAACACCCCATTTGGACAGGTGCAGGCCATACCTCAGACTACTAACCCTTGACCTTGTTTTCTTCCAGTCAAGGAAGAGGATGCACCGGCCCCGCCTCTGCCACCCTCGCTATTTTCTTTCCCCGTCGCAGTGGGAAGACTGCGGGGATGTGTCCTGAAAAGCGAATGGGGCGCTCATGGCTTGGTTGAAGGGCATTCTCCCACAGTGAAAACCCAAGGACATCTCCAGCCTCAGCATGTCTGCGTCAAGACCAAAGGGCACAAATGGATAGGCCTTGTGGCTATCTGGGGAAGGCGGCAGGAACCCCAGAAAGAACCGCGCCTCCTGCAGCATCCCCTCTACTTACCCTCTCCCAACACCAGAGCGCAGTCATCCAACTCAAACTCAAGAACCGGACTCGGCTGCGAAGTCATGAACAGGTTCACAGAACACATTCGGAATCGGCTGGGATCTGAGTCACGATCCCACCTTGCGTTCCGTTGTCTCTAGTTCCCCAGTCTGTAGCCACTTTTGCGATCTTGTCTCTTGTGACCTTGACAGTGGCCAGTGAGTTCGTAAAATGTCTCTGACCCCAAGGCTGTCTCCTGTTTGCTCGTGATTAGACTAAGGTTGTGCGTTTGAGGCAAACACACACGGTACTTTTCTCAGGGTGGGGTGGGGGGCGCATGAGATCAGTCCATCTCAGGCCGGGTGATGGGAATCTAGGTCCCCTGGCTAAGGTGTCTGCTACAAAGTCACCACTTTCCCTCTGTAATTACTGTCGTATGGGGAGAGACCGTGAGGATCTACAGATTGTCTGTTTCTCATCACGGACGTTCTACGCACTAACACCCATCAGGGAGCCTTACCTGTAGCAATGACTACAGCGTTTGCCAGATGGTGATTTGTTCTTCCCAACATTTCTTCCACATTTACTCATTGGAATGCTACCGTAAGGACGCGATGCCTGCTCTCCTATGCACGCGTTCGATTATTTCTTTATCCCAAGATGAACTTGAGGGTGTAACTTGACTCTGCGGGTTATCACCCTTTCCTCTCGGTTTCTCTGTGGCTCAAATCGCTCAGGCTTTGATGTCTGGGCGCTCCGAGGGTTGGCCCCCACTGTGCTTTCACCTGCCACATGGGAGTGTGTGGCAGATGTCCTGGTGTCATTGCTCAGGGGTGGGACCTGGCTTTCCGACGTTCTCGCTGCTCTCCAGGCGGTTCTACCCTGCCGCCTGGGTTGAGACCCGCGGATGGAGGGCGACCTCATCCACTGAGGAGGAAGCTACGGCTCCGAGCGGGGAGAGCACTTGCTCAGAGTTAAGCCGTTGAGTCGGGGGGCCCTTGGGACCACAGGCCTGGATTTCCCCACTCCTCCCTGGCAGCCAAATCCCATGCCAGAGCTATCAGATGTTCTGGACGATGGTGCTTATAGCCGGGGACCACATCTGTCCTTTCAGAGAGTCCATGGGGTCACAGCAGTTACTCCCTGTCGGCCCTCCCCACCCCCCCCCGCCCCCCCCCCCCCGGTCGGGTGCCATCTCGGAGCAGCTCTAAGATGCTCTTCACCTCTCTCGCTCCCCCTCTTGCCCACACACGCAAGTGGGCCACGGGGCTTCCCAGAGACTACACGACAGGGGCTATTCAACAAGCTGACTACAGCCGCAGATGGGTCAGTCTTCTGTGAGGCCGGGCATGAAAGAGATTTGAACAAAACAAAACAAAAAAATTCGAACAATAAAACAACACTGCGCTTCTCATTAATTTCTGTTTTGGAAACTATAGCTATCTGTCATAAGAAATGCCCTATATGGGTTTATCGCGTTAACGAATGAATACGGAAACATCTTAAGTATCTGTCACAGTAACTATTGATAGAGCTCATACAAAGGACTTTGGGCTTATCAGTAATTTTTGAGTATAAAAAGGCCCCAGAACCAAAATGGTGTTCGAGAGTATTCTAGAAATGGTTTTCTACTTTTCTAGAATATTCCAGTCCCATGGGATATAACATTAAGGAAAAAAAAAAAAAAAGGCCTACCCTCTACCACCGTCAAATTCTCTAAGGACTGGTGGGTTATCAAAGCGCTCTCTCATCCCCTGCCTCACCACGTGTCAGCGACAAGGGCCCTTCTCTGTGACTTCCACAGCTTACCAGAACACCCACAAGCAAAGGGCAGCACACCGTATATGTTGTGAAAATGATGGAGATGTCAAAAGTAAATGACAATTTCATGTTTATGAAAAATAGTAGATAACTAAAATACCTGCTAACGAGTTAGTCTTTGTGACGCAGATGGAATTCTTGCGTTGTGGCTGGACCACCGGGAGAACGGAGACGTCCAGCTAGAAGCCCGAGCGAGTCCTCCTTTATCGCCCCGTCCTCTAGCAGGTGGGAGCAGCGGGCACCGGGGAGCATGTGGTGTCTTAGCCCCAAGTTTTCAAGAGACAGTGATCCCAGTGTAGACCACACGGGGGTTCTTAGTGGATTTGGGGAGGAAGTGGTGTTGGAGCACCAGGTGTGTGTCGGTGCAGAGATCCAGCCTCTGCCTTCAGGCACATGTGGTGTCCAGGAAGACGGAAGGGGTGAGGTTCTCAGAGCGGCAGGGCTGCAGAGACCCTCCGTGAGGGAAGGCGCTCACGTCTCAGCTGGGACTTTCTGCAGGGCCTCAGGCCTGGGAGAGCAGGCCTTCTGGGTCTCCTGGCTGTGCATGAAAACCACCCAGGGAAGCTTAACCCAGCACTGATGCCCATGCCAGGCCCATGCTGGAGAGGACTGGCTGCCTGTAGTTTTTAAAAAAGCATTGGGGGCGCCTGGGTGGCTCAGTGGGTTAAAGCCTCTGCCTTTGGCTCAGGTCATGATCCCAGGTTCCTGGGATCGAGCCCTGCATTGGGTTCTTTGCTTGGCGGGGAGCCTGTTTCCTCCTCTCTCTCTCTGCCTGCCTCTCTGCCTACTTGTGATCTCTTTCTGTCAAATAAATAAATAAAAATCTTTTTTTAAAAATGCATCTGGTGCTTTCTGTGTGTAGCCAGGCCCAAGGACCATGATTCGGATTTTCCTGGGTTTGCTTATGGCCTCCAGCAAGGACTGGCCGCATCATTCACAGGGCCTAGTGCAAACGGAAAATGTGAGGCCCCTTGTTCAGAAAACTATGAAGGGCTTCCAGATGGTGACAGCAGAGCAGCAAACCAAGTTTGGGACCCTCCCGAGACCAGGAGTCCCTGCAGATTCCCTGGGCGTACGCCTACAAAGCCACACCTGTCTCTGCCTGTTACTGCCCTAACCACTTCCTCAGAGGGACCCATAGCTGACTTGCCCTCCTTGGTGACAGTTCCTGAGAAGAATCCAGGGCTGGCTCTCCAAGGCAGCTGGTCCTCCAGTCCCGTGTAGCCTCAGAACAAATGAAGTCATCTCCGAAGCCGGAGGCAAGCAGAGGAGCGCGGGCTCTGTGTTCGCCCACTCTCCTTCTCAGAATGACCTCACTCTTCCTCAAAGCCCCATGTGTGCCGGCATCTGGCTGCAGGCCCAGCCACGCAGCTGTCACTGTGCGCTCACACCCTCTGAGCAGTCCGGCCCCGTCCTCGGCCCCCTCCCTGGACCCGCTCCCTGGAACCGAGTCTGCTGCGGATTTCCCGGCAAGGGCCGGCCACCGATGGCTATGTCCCAGAGTGCAGAGACGGAGAGGAGATGGGCTCTTTTTCTAGCAGGATGGAGAATTCCCAGTGTGGGCCGTGGCTGTCATTTCACCCCAGTTTCTGGAAACTGAACCACTGGCTGCCGTGGGAATCCGCTCCTTAGCCCCAGGCGGTGGACAGAGCGCTCACAGCGCTGGAGCCGGCTGTGCTCAGGGAGCCTCTGGTCCTGTCTGTGCCCAAACTCTGGCACCAGGGACAGGGCCATGCCTGGGATAGGGATGCCTTCTCTTATTTACCCTCTTCATTTGTATCTGGTTGGCTTCACACCTGGAAGGTGGTGCTTCATAAACAGTGGTTTTGGGAAAGGAAAGAAAGCAAACCTGCATGTGGTCAGGAAGGGCAAAGAAGAAAGCTTATTTATCTTGGCTCCCTCCCCAGTCCTAAGCCTGGGCTCTACATCCAGTAAGTAGTTAATAAATATTGACTGAATTAAATCACCTCATAAATCATCCCAGATTTCCGGAACATCTAAGACCAAATGCTCATTGTTTGGAGGAGGGCACTGGGGCCTCGAGGGTGGACGCAAGCTGAGCAGTCTGAGCTCGAAGAAGGCGGATGCGCTTATTTCAGGCACCTGGGGAGCTTTGGCATCTCCTAATTTTCAGTCTGCACACCTGATTAAATCCTGTTTCGGGGGCGGGGCCCAGCTACAGGTATTAAAGCTGCAGGGACCATCCAGGTAATCTGGTTGGAGATCCCTGGTGGCAGAGGCAGACGCTATGCCTGGGGACCCCACCAGAGGGAGCACTGTCTGTGCGCCGGCATGCCCCAGGGAGCGGGGGTGCCTGGGAGGCCCCTGCAGGGGGATTTCCAGGGAACGTTAGCAGGTGGACATCTTGAGGCAGAAGAGCAGGTATACTAGTGCACGTTCATCTCGTGTCTACCTGGCGTTTTGCTGGAAGGCGCAGGACAGGCTGAGGGGCAGCAACTTGCCCTGGGACCAGCCCTGACCCTTAGAGTAGGGGATCTGCTGAGAACCCCACTGCTGTGAAGAAGCTTGTACTACATCGGGCCCCTGCACGACTTGTGCTGCCTTCTTCCAACCAGTCAGGGGAGCTGAGACATGGATGGATTTCTTGAGGTGGCTTGTCTAGCAGCCATTTCTTTTAATAGCCTATTATTCAAAGTGGACACAATTTAGAGAGACCAGAATGATGCACCCTCATGCACTCATGCACCCATCACGAGATCAATGACCATCCTCTTGGGGCTCTGCTGATCCATTCATCATTAACTCATTCCTATTTTCAGTTCAAATTGACAATGATGGGGATTTTAGTTCAATTTAAAATTTTTTAAAAAGACTTTATTTATTTATTTGACAGACAGAGATCACAAGTAGGCAGAGAGGCAGGCAGAGAAAGAGAGAGAGAGGAGGAAGCAGACTCCCTGCTGGGCAGAGAGCCCAGTTTGGGGCTTGATCCCAGGACCCTGAGATCATGACCTGAGCCAAAGGCAGAGGCTTATCAAACTGAGCCACCCAGACACCCCTAAAATTTTTATATTTATATATATTTTTTCTTTTACAATGAAAACCTTGGTTCCTAACAACATCATAATTACTTGTGCAATTTATTTTACAATAAATGCAATAACTTCAGGAAATAGGTATCATTACTACCAATATGACAACAAAAACAATCTGAGATTTTTTTTTGTAATTCTTTTTGTCCTTCAGATATATGCCATTAAGGATATACCCTATTACCTGAAGTAATTCCTCTCTGCAAAATGAATCCACAAACTCAATATGCTATATTCATTTGCTTCATGTTCCTTTTGACTTCTAGAAATTGCTTTCCTATTTTTTTATTTAATTTTATAATTATGTAAGACATCAACTTGGTTCCCAAGTCAAGCATACCGTATAAAATAAGATTTAGTCGAAGAAGTCTAGGGTCTACCGTAGTCCTACCCATCGTGTTCCTGCTCTCCTTCTGTACATTGCCATTTTACTTCCGTGATTTATATTTTAAAATTATTTAGTAACTTGTTTTTAATGTCAGCATACGTGTATGTATCTGTGTGGCCTCACCTTCTTCGATAAAAATCAGCATAACTGTATGCATTGATCTCTACCTTTCTTTTTTCACTTAACATACCGTTCTAGAGAAAAGTCCCCTGCCAGTGTCTGTTGATGTTCATCATGGTGTCCTATAGCTCCTAAGAACTCAGTCATGTCATCGCGTTCGACTCAGTCATTCCCTACTGTGGGCATCTAGGTTGTTTCCAGTATTTTATTCTTACAAGGGAGCCGCCATGAAGAGTTTTGTGCATGCATCTTACCATTCCTCTTGGCCAGTATTTTGGGGATCAATTTCTCAAAGTGGGATTGTGGGACAAGGGTAAGTGTGTGATCATTATGTTAGACATTGGGAAAGTTTCCTCCACAGGTGTAGTTGGAAGAAGATAAGAGCAACTGAACATCTTCCTGATGATGTTATAAGTTTCTCCTTGGAAGAGTTAACATACTAAGCTATTTTGGTAAATCATATCCTCAATCAAATGATTTGACTCTTGCTAAAAAAAAAAAAAAAAAAAAAAAGGAGGTGGATAGGTTTGCATTTCAATTTTTTTGTTGTTATTTTAAGTTTGTAAATTTGTGCACCCAGCTTTAGTTTAGAACAGGATCCTTTCGGAATGACTTCCGAGGAATCACCAGTCAGAATTTATTGTGCAAGAAGAATGGTTAAGGTGATGGGCTAAAGCTGTTTGGGATAAGAGAAATGTGAAGCATCCTTATCTTGGCTTTCCAGAAGCTTACACTCCTGCTGAGGTGATCAGGCTGAAAAATAACATAAAATAAGATAGGCTGTAATGTAGTCAAGCGTGAGTTGCTGAGAAATGTCTCTGTGGCGGGAGGACATGTCAAGCTAGACTGATTGGGGAACACTGCAGAGAAGTGGGATCTGACTAGTCGTGGGCTGGGGACAGAAGCCCCTCTCCCATGAGAGGGCTCTGTGCAAAGCTGGGAGGGGGTGAGGCGCCCGTGACATGTGGGCAACCTGGTTCATTCTTGTGAAAAGGTTCACACCTGAGGACCTGCTGGCTGGGTTGGGAGGAATTGGGAGAGGCTGTTTGGCATTCCGCTGGATGCCACTGGGGGCTGTGAGGAGCAGGTTCTGTGGTCAAACGGGCTTGGGTGCTCTGAGGGGGACGTGAGGAAAACTTGGAACAGGGAGAGTGGGTAGCAGGTCCCCAGACTTGCCCGATCTAGTGCACCAGGAAGGAAGGGCACGCATGGAGGCAGGTGCGGGAGGGGTGAGTCACTGCAGGTGAGGGGCAGAGCCGGGAGACAGAGGGATGGCAGAGCTGCAGGCGGATACTTTAGCAGATCTTGATGGAAGGAAAACGTCAACACTGTCTTGCTTGCGTCTGGATACTCTGAGTGGAAGTAGTGACTGGAGATTTCAGGTGGACCCGCTGTTGATGAGATGGTCTATGCACCGCTATGGAGAACACCAGGGTTCCCAAATACCCCCTAGGGTTGATGGAGAAGGGTCCCACAGGGCAGGGCTTGGAGCCCTGTCTGGAAACCATGTGGGAGCTTTCACAATTGAGGTGGACGTCCCACCGTCCAGCATCATTCCATCCTATTCTCTGTAACCGTCCTCTTCAAATCTGTCCCTTCTCGACACAGGTCCTGGGGACCAGGGACCAAATGCCATCCCTGCTCCAGGAGGTGGCCAACAACCCACATAAAAAAAAAAAAAAAAAAAAAAAAAAAAAAAGAAATTCCACCAGCCTCCTGGTCTAGTTTTTGAAGCCAGCCCTCATAGCCTGGGCGCCTCAGGCCTTGTGTGCCCCTTTTCCAGAAAATGACATTGTGGGCTCCCCTCAGAGTGAATCTTTCTAGCAAAGTGCTTGTTGTAGATTCTGAAGACAGAGTGGGGAGCATGGGATAGGTTCTGCAGGGGAGGAAAGATAATTTCCCTCTACTCTTCTGAGTTCTTGGTTGAGATTCTGGTAATAAAAGATTAACAAGGGGCACCTGGGTGGCTCAGTGGGTTAAAGCCTCTGCCTTCAGCTCAGGTCATGATCCCAGGGTCCTGGGATCGAGCCCCACGTCAGGCTCTCTGCTCCACAGGGAATCTGCTTTCTCCCCTCTCTCTGCCTGCCTCTCTGCCTACTTGTGATTTCTGTCAAATAAATAAAATCTTTAAAAAAAAAAAAGATTAACAAGAGGAAGACAATCAGAAATGTATTAACATATATCTGCCACGTATACATAGAGATACAGCCAAGCAAAAATGAGTAACTTCCAGAGGTGGCTCGGAATTCAGGACTAGAGAACACCTTCTCTGGGAAGGTGGAGGCGGTGGGAGGACTCTTAGGGGAGAGTAAATGACTTCGAGGAAAGATGAACTGGCCCTTAGAAGAATGGCTGGGAAGCATAATGCTTTGTGAGCACCTTTATCTGGGCGTGGTGGTCATTTTTGTCCTCTCTCCTATGACAGGAGTCTATCCTTGCTGGTTGATGCAACTCCCAGGGAAGGGATTTATGGCCACTGAGTCCTTTTCTTTTTTTCTTTTTTTTATTTTTTAAAAATTTGAAGTCAATTAATTAAAATATAATGTATTACTGGTTTCAGAGGTACAGGTGTGTGATTCATCAGTCTCCTGTAACACCCAGTGCTCATTAAATCACATGCCCTCCTTGCTGTCCATCACCCAGTTACCCCAGCCCTCCACCTCTCTCCCCTCCAGGAACCCCTCAGTTTGTTTACTATGATTAAGAGTCTCTTATGCTTTGTCTCCCTCTCTGGTTTCACCTCGTTTTTTCTCTTCTATGATCCTCTGCTTTGTTTCTTAAATTCCACATATCAGTGAGATCGTATGCTAATTGTCTTTCTCTGATTGGTTTATTTTGCTCAGCATAATATGACCAGTGAGTCTTTTTGGAGAACTGGTCATCAGGCAGATAAGGACAGTTCACAGAAAGCCTTTTCCTCCAACTGCTGCTTTTCAAGTGCCTACAGTTCAAAGCCGTCAATATACCAAAGTGGCCTATTTTGGGTGGCACGTGCTTAACTAGTCATATTTTGGGGAGGCATATTCTGCTACCCTTCAGTTCCATGATTTTCAAGTGCATGCATGTGGGTTTGCTAAGCACATTTTCATGCATTTGTCAAGCTTTGTTACATGATTTGCTTTCACGGTTACATACTCCCTGACAGTGATGGGGGATGCACAGTCCCATTTACCTCTTGCAGCTGGTGGTGCTGGTATTGGGCATTACAACTCCACACATGTGAGACCAAATTGCCCTCAGGGTTTAATTGACAGAAATGGAAGAAAACCAAGTTCTGATGAATTCATTGAGGCCTGAATTCAACTGTGGACCCGACTTTTCCAGTTCAGGAAGCAGTGTATTCCCTTTTTGTGGGGGCATTTGTCTTTTTTTTTTTTTTTTTTTTTAAACATCTGTGAAAGATTCCTAACTGATGAGCTCTTCCTTGATGCTACATACCGAGGGGCTGGAACAAGGTAGGGAAACACAGTAGTACTCAGTCATTCCGGCAGAACCAGAAACAGGATACATGGGCAAACTTGATCTGATTCATTCCACTTTATTCTGGATGTAAATTACAGGTAACACAACTCGTAAACATACTAGTGGACATTGAAAACTAAGGCCATTCTGTGAGTTATTTTTAAAACTTGTTTTGTACATAATCTTTTAAAAAATAAATTACCAAAACCAAGATTCTCTTCTGAAATAAAAGCTTAAGGTTGGTACGAGACAACTTCTGGGCCATCTCCAATCTGAAGCTCATTGCGTGACAACACCGTGTTTGTTTGCTACAGCATAAATAATAGCTCTAAGGCAAAGGCTACCTCAGCATCAAGCTCTCCTCTCCAGATGTCCCCAACAAAATAGTGTTTACCACAGTGACCAGTGTTTACAAACTATTTTCCTCCCAGTGAGTAGTAAAAAGAGACTATTACCTAAGAAACACATTGTAGAATTCTCAGAACAAGAAAAAGAACGGGACCCAAAACTAAGGCACTGAAAGCACGTTATTTATATAAAGAAATGTAAACAATTTAGTACCAACAGGCTCCCTCCATTAGAGTCTCTATTACAAAAGTGCACAGGGGCATCGCAGTCAGGCTGAGAGCCTGCAGGCCGGGTGCAATGGGCATGTCACCCCTTCTGCAGAATTCGCAGATTTCTGGCCACCAAAGTCCAGCTCCCAGTGTGGTGCTGAGAAGTAACTAATGTCAAAGTGACACAAGCGGAAGCTGGTATTTCTCCCTAATCTGTGTGTTAGTGTTACAAACAAGGAAGGGTTTTACCAGGAGTTTGAAATTATGGGCTGTTTTAACATTTTCTTCTGGTCTTTTACCACATTCGCCTACTGGTTTGTATAGTGACTTTGGCCTCTTATCAGAGCTTTCTGGTGGTAAAACCTGGGACCTCTTCAGCACCCTTCCTTGTAGTTTACTATTTTAAGTATAATGGTTCATGTTCCATACAAAGCACATTTGCTTTGTTTAAAACGTTTCAGAATGGTAGAGAGCGAACAGTTGGGCAGACAGTACTGTAAACGTTTCATAGCCCACTACTAAGCTGATCTTCAAAGGACGGAGAGAGCTTTCAGTGGGAAGAGGGCGGCTACACTGAGTCCAGAGTGATGAGCTGGGAAGGGGTGGAGGGCTCCTTCCTGAGGCCGATCACAACACTGAAGTTAATTTTTACTTGACATTTTTTAACCAATTTACAAAGCTCTAAGTTCCAAATCATTCACTATTTCTTTAGATTCTTTCTCTTAAAAAAGCCAAACATGTAGGAATAAAGAATTACAACTTTATAAGAAGCCTTACTGCGAAAACACAAGACCCCAAAAAACAAAACCAGAAAACAAAACAAAAAAAAAGCAACTTCTTTCTTTTTGAAGTTATCGTTTCTGATTCAGAGAGCAGGCACGATGTCTGTACTCTCCAGTTTAGATGCGTATGAATTTTGGGTAGTAAAACAAAGTTTGCATTATCTTAATTAAACATGTCTTTTATGATCCAAAGAAAACATTTTCTTAAAGAGGAAAGGAAAGAGCTTTCCTCTTGTCCAGGTTTCACGCCATCCTCTAAAGGTTACACCACCAACAAGGAGCCGGGGAGCTGGAGGGCGCGCGGCTGGGTGGGCTACAGTACAAACACGCGTGGGGCAGAAGACAAGCTCTTCTCTTGCCCAGGACAAATGCAGGGCTAACTGTAAAACTGTGTTTCCAAATATAATCAAGAGGAGGTCTAAGAGAAAACTAAATTAGAAACCTCTTTTATTAGGACCAAAAAAAAAGGTTAACAAAGAAAAACACCTTAAAAACCACGGGATTAAACAGCTGGGTCTGGAGCAGATGTGCACAGTAAGTAATTAGCCGCTCCAGGCAGGAAGGAAAAGGGCCTGGGGGGTGTGGTTAAATATAGGCCGGTGCGTGCATGCACTCCTCGGTCCCCCTCCAGTAAAAGTGATGTCAACGGTGTTCTGCAAGCAACCCGGCCCTTTTTCTCGGTAAGTTCGGCTCACCATGTGCTTACCTTTCATGGCAACGCGTGTTTCCATTGTTGGGTACAAGTCACTGCTGAGCAAACATGGGCTGTGGTTAAGGAGAAGGCATTCATGCCAAAAGGGTACATAAAGCAGTAGCGTTTGAGGCCGGTGGGAGGCAGGAGGAAAGCGGCAGGTCTGTGAGCAGCTTGAGATTTCTCACCGCCTCACGTTTTCTGCTGCTCTGACCAGCATCCCTATCCTATGACAAAAACAGTCGGGCCAGCTCCAGCAGGGTGGAGACAGGGACCACGCATCCCTTCTGCCTCAGGAGACTGGTGCTGTTGGTTTGCTGGAATTCCCATGGACTCCAAGCGCCAGCAGTATTTAGGCAAACGACTGGTCAAAAGTGGATTTAAATTGTAGTACTCAAACAGGCAGCCTGGGACTAAAAAATGAGAGCGAGAGCCCTCATTATCATTAAAAAGGGCTTCATTTTCCTGTTATCAAAAATCCATCAGGGCTGTGAGGGAGGAACTGAGGCTGAGCCATGACCGCCCGGGCTGCACGCGCTGGTGCTTTAATGCAGATGCCAGATACCCGCGCACGTACAGAAAATACAGTATCCTTCCTTTCTGGGGCTGGTTTAAAGAACTATTTCAACAGACACAACTTCAAGAGTTTCTGACCCCAGTGACAGACCCTTCCATGCATTCCTTTAGAAAGGTAAGTGACTCGATGTCACGCAGAAAAAGCTACCCCTGCCGATGAGCGTCAAGGAAACCAGCTCGGAGCACGCCGGAGTAAGAAGGGAACAACCGAACGGTCTTCGTTCCTATCTGTACAAATCCGAACTAAGGCTTCCAAGCGGAGAGCCTGTGGTTGCTCCCTGAGAAATGTCCAGGTCTTACTATCCATGGGAAGAAAGGGCACAGGCGGTCTTCTGATGTCTAGGTAAGTGCGAGGCTAAATGTCAAGGTTTTGTGAATAATGAAGCAAAATGGTTGGTTGGTTGAAGGACGTGGGGTTTGTTTTCTGGCCTTGGGAAAGGATGCAGTGGTTTGACTGGCACAGAAATGAGCCGGGGGGACAGTGCTGGGGGAGGGAACCCAGAGGAAGGGCTCTCACCTCCAGTGTCAAGTGCCAGCCCTTGTTCTGAGCCCCGCATCTGCCTCTTGTCTCTGGAATTTGTTAGGAAATAGGATTGGGCCTGTAGGAAAATCTTGTGTGTCCCTTGTCTCTTAAGAGCCTGGTGGCTGCTCTAAGGACACAATGGCCCGAGTTATTTTATAGCAATCGCTCCCTGCTAGGCGTATTGAAATTACATTCAGAGAGTTAAAAAAAAAAAAAAAAAGTGTGTAGCAACATTTTCCCACAAAACTAAGTGCAAAGTATCTTTAACAAATAAGGATGGTAGTAGAAATATTTGACATAGTCATGCAAAAACGCATCTCCGCGTAGAAAGGCTCGACACATTTCCAGAATATCCCCTTGGTCATTAACACTGTGAACCTTATGATCTCACTCCTGTTTCTTTACATTTAAATGTGGCTGTTTGTGAAAAAACCGGTAACATGCAAGTTCAACCATCTCCAGTCCGCCAAAGAGTCTCTCTAGCAGCACAAAGAGAACCATGGTGATGATAAAATACCACCGAACAGGACTGTACAGATATATGAGGAGGCACATTGCAGGGCTGAACAGGGTCCAATAAAGTATGGAGAGCAATTTGAGCACAAGGACCCTGAGCTCAGACTTGCAAGGTGGAATTACAGTCTGTCCCGTAAACTGAAAATTCTTCTGCCCTTGATAGAAGGCACGAAGCCTCTCTTCCTTTTCCTCCCAGCGCCGGTGGCACCAGAGCTGCAGGTCCTCCCTGGACACGGGGAGGGCGTCTACTGGGTAGCGGTGCACATGGAAGTGAATCTCCTTGGGGAAGTCCCCGAGGACGAGATGCTTCTCGGTCTGAGGAATGTTGTGAGGGTACGCCACTGTGATGTCGTGGACCGCGTCGAGGTTCTTACCTAGGTTTTGGAAAAGATAAATAATACAGACTGAATAACAATCAATGTGGGGCAGTAAGGCGGATTCAAACGACAAGGCAGAACCAAAACCAGGGAAAAAATCACAACAGAGTGAGCCACGGTGAACAAGCAAGGGCTATACAGACCGGTGGTCCTAGATTTTTGGGTCAGATTTACCAGTCATTTTTAGTTTTTTTTATTTGCTGCTAATCACCACAAAGACCTTCAGAAAGAAATTATCTTCACTCATGGAGACAGTAACCTGTAAACAGTAAACAGGTTTGAGATAGAAATAATTTTTTTCATTTAAATTCACTTTCATCAACATGGTTTCAGAGGTAGAGTTTAGATTTGTCAAATGCATGCAACACCCGGTGCTCTTTCCACCAAGTGCCCTCCTTAATGCCCATCACCCACCTCCCTGCCAGCAACCCTCAGTATGTTCCCTAGAGTCAAGAGTCTCTTATGGTTCGCCTCCCTCTCTGTTTCTATTTTTTCTTTCCCATTCTTCATTCCATATATTAGCAGAATCATATGATATTGGTCTTTCTCTGACTTATTTCACTTAGCATAACACCCTCTAGTTCCAGCCACGTTGTTGCAAATGGCAAGATTTCGTTCTTTTTGATGACAGAGTAATATTTCATTGCATGTATATACCACATCTTCTTTATCCATTCATCTGTCGATGGGCATCTGGGTTCGTTCCATAGTTTGGCTGCCGTGGACACTGCTGCTATAAACACTGGAATATATGTGCTTCTTCGAATCACTTTGCATCCTTTAGATAAGTCCCTAGTCGTGCATCTGCTGGGGTGTAGGATAGTTCTATTTTTAACTTTCTGGGGAACCTCCAAACTGTTTTCCAGAGTAACTGTATCAGTTTGCATACCCACCAAAAGCACAAGAGGGTTCCCCTTTCTCTGCATCCTGGCCAATGTCTGTTGTTTCCTTAGTTAATTTTAGCTATTCCGACTGGCGTGAGGTGGCATCTCATTGTGGTTTTGATTTGTATTTCCCTGATGCTGAGTGATGTTGAACATTTTTTTTTTTTTTTTTAATGTGTCTGGTGGTCATTTGTAGGTCTTCTTTGGAGGAATGTCTGTTCATGCCTTCTGCCTATTTCTTGCTGGATATTTTTTGGTTTTGGGTGTTGAGTTTGGTAAGTTCTTTAAAGATTTTGGATGTTAACCTTTTATCTGATAAGACATTTGCAAATATCTTCTCTCATTCTGTTGGTTGTCTCTTAGTTTTGTCGACTATTTCCTTTGCTGTACAAAAGCTTTTTATCTTGATGAAGTCCCAATAGTTCATTTTTGCTTTTGTTTTCCTTGTCTTTGAAGATGTGTCTACTAAGAAGTTGCTGTGATTGAAGTTGTCACAGAGATTGTTGCCTGTGTTTTTCCCTAGGATTCTGATGGATTTCTGTCTCACATTTAGGTCTTTCACCCACTTTGGGTTTATTTTTGTGTGTGGTGTAAGGAAAGGGTCCGGTTTCATTCTTCTGCATGTGGCTGTCCAATTTTCCCAACACCATTTGTTGAAGAGACTGTCTTTTTTTCCATCGGACATTCTTTCCTGCTTTGTCGAAGATTAGTTGACCACAGAGTTGAGGGTCCATTTCTGGAGACTCTTTTCAGTCCCACTGATCTATCTGTCTGTTTTTGTGCCAGTACCATGCTGTCCTGATGATTACAGCTTTGGCATAGAGCTTGAAGTCCAGAATTGTGATGCCACCAGCTTTGGTTTTCTTTTTCAATGTTCCTTTGGCTTTTCTGGTTCCATGCAAATTTTAGGACTATTTGTTCTTGCTCTATGAAAAAGGTTGGTGGTATTTTGATAGTGATTACATCGAATGTGTAGATTGCTCTGAGTAGCATAGACATTTTCACAATATTTGTTTTTCCAATCCATGAGCATGAAATATTTTTCCATTTCTTTGTGTCTTTCTCAATTTCTTTCATGAGTGTTCTACCGTTTTCAGAGTACAGATCCTCTGCCTCTTTGGTTAGGTGGGTTGTGTTCCTTTTTTAATGTTCTTTAAGTCTTCTGTAAATGTCCACTGTCTGTCTCCTTTACTCTGTGATTTACTTCAGTCCAAGTTTCAATTTGGTTTCATAACTATCTTACAAATATAATCAGCCCTTGGCAAGGACTGTAGTCTTAGAAATGAAAATACCTGTGTCAACAAGGCTAAGATTCAGAATTGAAGGGACAGTCTCATTGGGAAGCTGAGCATTGTATGTGAGAGTGGAAGTGGATGAAAGGGCCGTGAGGGACGGCCGTGGTGAAGGGAGATCTAAAGGTCTTGAAGAAAGGCAAGGCTAGACCTCTTTGATTCCAGCAGGGAGTCCACTTTGTCTCACAGCAGAGGAAATGTCACTTCCTGTCACTTGTCATGCCTCTTTACCTCTTAGAACTGAGTGCTTGTTCCACTTACTTGTAAAACTCCCCTGCAAGCAACATTTTCGCTTCACGTTCTGCACAGACCCCTCTGAAAGGACTGCTGGTCTCATCAGACTGGTCCACAGCCTGGGATCAAGCCCTTCCTCAGGCAGCTTTCATCACCCTCCTCCTTGGTCACCTCAGCAGCTGCTCGTGTGAGCTAGCCTTCTTCCATAGGTGCTGCTCAGTGCTCACCAACTGCTATCAAAAAGGGTAGAGCTGGGGCACCTGGGTGGCTCAGTGAGTTAAGCCGCTGCCTTCGGCTCAGGTCATGATCTCAGGGTCCTGGAATCGAGTCCTGCATCAGGCTCTCTGCTTGGCAGGAAGCCTGCTTCTTCCTCTCTCTCTCTGCCTGACTCTCTGCCTACTTGTGATCCCACTCTGTCAAATAAATGAACAGAATCTTTAAAAAAAAAATAAAAAGGCTAGAGCTATACTAGTAACTAACTAAACTTTCACTTTCTACTTTCTTCTGGACAACCCATAAGGAAGGGTGTATGTGCAAACACATGTCTGTTGAGGCTATAAATGGCAATGTTTGAGACCATGTCCATACCACTTACAGAAATGTTCCTAAGTGAAAAATTCCAGAAACACTGCTGTGTGGAGCATGGAGGGCTGTGGAAGCAGAATGTCCAAATTCAAATCCTAGGTCCTGGGGCACCTGGGTGGCTCAGTGGGTTAAAGTATCTGCCTTCAGCTTAGGTCATGTGTCCTGGGATCGAGGCTCTATGCTCGGCAGGGAGTCCGCTTCCTTCTCTCTCTATGCCTACTTGTGATCTCTGTCTGTCAAAAAAATAAAATCTTAAAAGAAAAAAAAATCCTAGGTCCTGCCTCTTACTGACTGACTGGTCTCTGTTGCTTGCTTGGTTCCTGTATCTATAAACTACCTCACAGAGGTGTTGGGGCATTAAATGAGAAAATACACATAAAAACACGTAAAATAGGGTCTGAGATATAGTAAGTACTCAATAAATGTTGGCTGCTAACATAGCTTACTGAATTGTACTACCAGCATTTTTGGGTTCTAACCTGTCCCTCTGACTTTAGCTCCTGTGAGCCCGCCGGTGCCAGCACAGTGTGGGGACTGTACTCACATTCCCTCTCTATGCTACCATCCAGGGTATTATTAGCCTGAGCCCCCATGATGCCAATGAGGGACCTCATGCCTTCTACACAAGACAACCACTCAAAGTGCTATTTCACAAAACTGCCAACAATATTCTCTTTGTCTCAAATATACAGCCTGTTTCCCTGAAATTTTTTCTCTCCACTCTCTTCAAAGTCTATCTCCAGAGTCAAGGAGACTGCATTCTAAGAAGAGCTTTCTTCAAGTATCCAGGCCCAGAGTGGTCTTGCCCCCTGACCTGCTCAGGACATATGTTCTGTGTGCTTGTTTGGGTTCTCCTCTGCCATCCTGTCCTCAGTTACTGGAAGCTCATGGAAACCCAGTCTCCCAGGGCATCCTAAGAACCAGATCTTAGATTTAGATCTGGTTTAGATCTTTAGTATCTAGCACAATGCCCTGCGCTTAAAACAGGTTCCAGAAACGCTTGCTTGACCAAAATTTTTACGGTCTGCTATCCTCTCACATAAAAATACAGGAGGGAATTATAATGCCTTCTACATGAGGTTGTCATAACAACGCAGTGAACTAATATACATAAAGCCCTTTGCATAGTGCTGGGCAAAAAGAAAGTTCTTAATGTTAGCATGACTACAACTTCTATATACTGTTAGTAAGACCTAACTACTGCATGGGAATTTTTTTTTTTTTTTTTTTTTCTAACTTGTGTGCTACAGATTCTTGGTTCTGAAAGAATTATAACAGTCTTGGGTAATGGGGTGTCACCTTAAAAAAGGCAATATTCCAAAAGATTTCCAACAAATTGCTTTTTTGGAATTTAGAACTTTGGAATGACAGAACTCAGCAGAACTAAAAATACTACTTCTATTACAAATAAGAGCAACAGTATAATGTGAGAAACTAAAGGAATGGAGTGAGAAAGGAAGAACTGGGGAGGGGGAAGGAGAGACCGCTTGTTGCTCGCTGCCCTGCGCTGGGCTGGATCCTTAAGAATTAGAGGGACTAAGAAATGCATTCAGGCCAGAGCAAGAGAGGAGGAAAGGGACAAAGGCTTTTATGCCCTGAGGTATCGTGATATTTGTAAATTTTATATTAAGTTTCTTGTCTCCAGACAACCCAAAGCCACACAGAACTCTTTATTGCTAATAAAGGAGCTCATTTTTCACATCATCCTCTGAAGACCTCTTGGCCCCGTGGCCTCTAGCCTAGAGGAGCCGTTCCTACCAGAAAGTCAGTTTGCTCTCAGAAGGTAAGAGGTAAAGGTGGGCAAGGCTTGCTTCGTTCCCAAGTGACAGTACTGAAATGGATACTCAGAAGTTGAAATGTGCCTTTACTTCATTAACCAGCTTGTAAGAGGGCTAAAATAATGTAAGAACAGAATAAGAAAAGAGAAGTTCCTTCAAGGACACAGGAGTTATAGCCTTGACATCTTTCGGTATGAAAACATCCTTTTAAATATGCAAATTAAGATGGCTGCCATCATGAAAAGCCTCTTTTTTTTAAAAAAGATCTCCTTTTTTACACAGTTGAGATTACAAATCTTGATGTTCTCTAGCCACCTGTCATCTGCCTCTATGGTGCTTAGAAAATGATCTGCTCCTGATTCTCGGTCTTCTGGAAAGTTTCAAACTTTATTATTATGTTAAACTACCACTATGTTAGAACAACCACACTCATGTGGGCCCACAGAGATTTCTTTTCTCCCCCTGGAAGAACAGGACAAACACTCACTTCACATCTTAATTTTTAATTTAAGACTGAGAGTAGGGGAATTTTTAATGTCAGGTTTAAGTAACGAATAGAGGCTTTAAAAGATATGACTGGAATTTACAAATGTAATATGCAGAAGGGAGGGTCTCCAAGCACATCAGGTTGAGCCCATGACTATTACAAGAGTCTGATTTCAATATGAAAAGCGCACTGGGAGTGGGAGAGAACCAATTCTTGACACATCTGTATGTTTCAAAGGAAAGAACTGGGTGAAGAAATCCTGGTTTGCCCACAGCTGCTAAAGAGCACACATCCAATTATATAGTTCAGTGTCAAAATAACCAAAAACTTTTTCTTTTTCATCCACAGTAGTCTTAAATTTCCATTTTCAACTCTATTTTCTTTCTCCATTCTACAATAAAATATACATGAAATGCACAAAAATATAACTTATTTTGGATTTCAATTTTAATACCTTAAAAAATTAAAAATACACATAGGCCTATTTTCTATTAGCCAGATCTAAATCCATCAGTCTAACTACATATACTGGAGGGTTTTAAATAAAGTAGTTTGTCATCTAAGATGCATTTTTGTTAAAATGTTGAGGCTGCTGGATTTGTGTACTGTTTTTCAGATTAAAAAAAAAAAAAATTACACCAAGATGCTAAAAGTTGGATTTAGTAACTCAACAGTCACTCACTGTGTCACTTTAACACTGACCTATACTAGAACCTGGCTAATACTAAGCACGACAAATTGGCACTGGTCAGTACACTTTGAAGAATGGTTCAGAAAGGACAGATAGAGGTATTTTTTTCCCTAAATATATCTAAAAGAAAGACATCTTTCTGCTTCAAAATAAAAGGGCATGCATGAACCACTTAAAATCGGCTGGTATTAGGACTCAGAACCATTTTCATAGGGAAAGAAACTGCTTCCTACTGAGAATATTATTCATCTGTCTTTGCGTGTAAGTTGAGTATGTACTTAAGAAATGGAAAGTAGAGACAGACCGCTGCTGGTTCTGCCCCGCATCAGCTCTCTGACCTTAACGTTTTCACCACAAGCCTCATCTACATATGCAGACAGTAACACTACCTTCCCTCCCAGGGTTTTGTGGGGATCAACTAGGGGAAGGGCTGTAAAATGCTCAGAGAAGTGCCTGTTGTATGGTGTGTGCTCTGATTCTTGCTCTTACTTCTCCAGGCGGGGGATCCCCTACAGTGCCTGTAGGGAGTTGAGGTTTACGCCGCTACTCTTGACCTTCCTTCTGTCTCTGGACTTCCTCTTTCTCTAGGGGAGACTGTCTGCTGTGGCACACCTTGTGGTGTATTCTCTGACTGCACTCATGCCTCTCCCATAGCATGGAAGCAAAGCGTTGAGGAAACCGGCCTTGCCTCTAGGGGTAGGCCCTAATTCATGACTCGATACGCATTTCTCTCCACCCCTACCAACTTATCCTTAGACATTTTCAGCTAAGTGTAGCTATTAATCCTTGGATGACATTCAGAATTGGAAGGTGATGATCTGTGCTCTAGGGCTGTTGGTCTCCTGCCCCATCTTGCTTTTATTTTTTTAAAAAGTCAGAATTAGTACTTCTGCTTTTTCTAAGAAGGAACCAACCAGCGCTTAAAACTCAACTTTTGGTTTGTGAACAGTCTAGCTTATCCACCCTGAATCTGGTTCTTACAGGTAATTTCAGGGACCTATATTTTAACATTCCTATCCTAAATCTGTTGAACTTTTGGTGTTTTGTATGAATGCAGATATCTTTTCAGTTCTGAAAATCTCTCTTCTGAGGGGCACTGATTCTCTGAGTCTTCAAAATAAGCTTCTAGATAAAAAGAAAACATGTTCACACTTTCTGCAATTTGTAGTATGGGTGTATTAATAGATCAAAGGCAAGATCAGAATAGTATATACTTGTTGAGGCCACATATATGTGTATGTATACACACACACACATATATATATATAACATGTCTTGAAAAAGAGATCCATAAACTTTTAACAAATTGGACCATGTTATACGTACTCTTTTATAACTTGTTTTTTCAGGCATCTTTCCATAAATGCCATTAAAGATTTTCTAAAATGTCACTTTATGGATGCATAATGTTTGCTTATATAGAACTCTTAAAAATTCCTTTGTTATTTAAGTTGTTTCCACACAAACAACATTTAAATTGATCTATTTGTAACTAATGATAGTGACTTTTCTAGGATAAATTCCAATAAACTGAATTGCTGGATCTGAAGATATGAACACTGTAACAGACTTTTGGCTACACAAAGGAAACTGCCCCCTGGGATGAAATTTAAACACAAAAAATGTATGACACGGTTTCTTTTCAGACTTACTAATGCTTGGTGTTGTAATTTTTTATATCGTTGCCAAAGCATACCATTTTGGTTTTAATCTGTAAGACTTTGATTAGCTAAGTAAGCCTACTGGAAGTATATATTGGTTAGACTGTCTATTCTCTTTTTGAAAATTCAGTTTTTTCATCTTACGGCTGGTAAGAACTCTACCCTCTGCCATATGTTCTGTATCTTCCGCGGTGCTTTTATCCGCTGGTCACTAGTGTTTCCCTGGCCACAGTGAACAGATTTTGTTGGATCTGCTGCTCTGTGAAAGCAGCTTCCTTTCTTCTATCCAGTCCCCATCTGCGGTTCTTCTCTTTTTAGTCAGTTTGCGAAGCTCTTTTATCATGAATTCTTAATCCTTTATATTTTTTGTCGTAAACATTCACAAATCCATGACCTACTGCCTTTATTTATGGCATCTTGTCCAACACTTGCGTGTGTGTGTGTCTATACAAGTTCATTTCTTTTGCTATTATAGCCTTTGGATGCCTATTTTTTTATCTCCCCCTGCCTCTAGATTGTATTTTTTATTTTTCTGCAAGATGGAGAACATCTTCCCATTTAATTTTACAAGTTAATTTTCTTTTGGTAAATGTGTTTTTCTAGCATCTTTTATTACACGACTCCTTTTTTCTCCACAGTTCTGAAATACCAACTCGGTCATACATTAAATTCTCAAATACAGAAACATCCCGTTTCCCTTCTCCCTTCTGCTCCACTTAACCTGTGTTGATTCCTGCTCCAAGGCCATACTGATGTCCTAAATGACATCATTTACCTCGTAAAGCAAACCTGTCTGTTTCCTTTTTCATACTATACTTGACTCCTGCTGGCAACGATGTTTTCAAGACAAACTTAAGAGCATTAATTCAATTCTAAAATAACCATCCTCCAATTTATTCTGAAATTGCATCTGCATTATATTTACGTTATAACTTTGAAAGATCGGAAAGATTACGTTATAACTTTGAAAGTTCTGTTGTCTTTTCCTCTAAGAAAAAAGTATGCTTTTCCATTTGCTCAAACCTTATTTTATGTCTTGCAATAAGATTTCAGTTTTCTTCACACAACTTCTGTGACTTCTTTTTAAAATTTATTCCTAGGGGCGCCTGGGTGGCTCAGTTGGTAACGTCACTGCCTTCGGTTCCGGTCATGATCCCAGAGTCCCAGGATCGAGTCCCGCATCAGGCTCCCAGCTCCACAGGGAGTCTGTTTCTCCCTCTGACCTTCTCCCCTCTCACGCTCTCTCTCACTCTCCCTCTCAAATACATAAATAAAATATAAAAAAAAATTTATTCCTAAATAATTTAAGAATTTTTGCCATTATTGTGAATGGAACATTTATTCCTCCTTCTGCTTTTAAGCAATCACTGCTTCAGTAGAGAAAAATCTGTTTGCTGAATATTTTTGTATGTAGTCATCTAAACACACTTTCTTACTAAATTTGGTTGTTTCTTTTTTACTACATTCTCTATGACTTTTTAGATTTTCTATCAGCAGCAAAAAAATTTTATTTTCAACTTTCTCCTCTTTAAGGTAGTCTTTTCTTAGTGCGTTCACTAGCATTTACTTTTACGAAAAAGGACAATGGCTTTAGGTCTTGAGTAGGAGAACTTTCCTGTTGAGTTTTGGTAAGACAGTAGTCTCTTTTATTAATTTCTATTAGGAATGGCTCAGTTTATCAAATATCTTTTCAGCATCTACGGATAAGATCAAACAAAAATTTGTTAAAGCGAAAACTGGTCAAACATCTTCTTGAGCCAAAGTCATAAATGTAAAAGGAAAAACAGAAATGCAAAGAGAATTAAAAAAATTATAGTGTAGGCTTTTGTGCCTTTCATAATAGGTCACCAGTAATAATCAATTATGTAAAAGAATTGAATAACTACTCATAAATGTGATTTTAAAAGGTTAGATAGATCTATAAGTCTTTCAAATACTTCAGATGGGGTAGTATCCATGGAACAGTGATAAATACTTGATTATTGGTGACAATATTTAGACACATTTTGTAAAAGTTGAGATATTAAAGTCCACATTCTCACATCAAAATCCCATATATATGTATCTCCCACTTTAGCAGAACACTTTTAGATAACCCTTGATGAAAGGTGAAATCAATAAGAAAATTATGAACTACTTTTAAAAGAATGAAAAATGGAATCAGTGGGACAGAGCGAAGGCTATACTCAAATAATAAATGCTTCCTTACGAAAGAGGAAAAACGAAAAAGAAAAAGAAATTACTAATCTTGAAAATGGCGGGGGGTGGGGAGAATCCAAAGGGAAATAGAGGGGAGAAAATACAGATAAAAGGCAATAATTAATGGAACAAAACTAAGAAATGGTAAAAATAAGTAAGTGCAAAAGCAGTTATTTGATGAGATCAATAAAATACTAAACTCTACGAACGTGATTAAGGGAAAAAGAGCATGTGTATTTAAGATGACAGCAAAGGAAACAATCAAATATAGAAGAGATTAAAAGAATGATGTGAATCAACACATGATAAAACTACATAGATTTGCATACTATAGACACACAAACTAGAGTATGCATGTGCAAATGTACTATGCTTGATAGTATAATACAGTGTTTGATAAAATTTTGTGTTCATTAAAAAATCATCATATAGCATTATCAAGTCAACTTTCACCAGAAATGCAAACTATAACGTCATTACTGTGTAAGTGGGACAAAGGACACAGGTGCTAGTTTTATAGGCAGGCCAACCTAGCAACTGGCCTCACGTGCCATGCCTCCTTAATCACAGGGATTTTAGTGCAGAGATTACAAAGCAAAAACAGACAGCAAGGAACAAAACAAAACAATGTGCTATGAAATAAAGTGACAAGAATCCTAGTTACAAATTCATTCCAGGACCTATTAAGCATGACTGTCACTTATACTTGCGCATCTGTAGATTGTGTTATTGATGACATGAACTTATTTTGCCTAATCTTTGAAAAATCCATACTCTGTTCATTATTCTTCAAAAGAAAAACATGTGCTAAAATGATGAGAGAAGACATTCAAAATGCAATGGGAAAAACAAGGGCAATAACAAAATACAATTTGTCACTGCTGAACTCAACAAATTTGTTTAGATGTTCCAAAACCACAGGACATGAATCAGTAACAGATTAAAAGATCCAAGGTGTCAGCACATGCACATCTACTAATTTGCTGGTCTTCAAATTAAATGAGACCAGAGATCTCACATTATTAGTCTCTACGCTCTGATACTAGGATTGAAGAGGACTGAAAATGCACTTGGACGTTACTGTTTACTAAGTGCCTACTAAGTGCCAGGCATGTTTAATTCAACGAGTTCTCTTTTGAGCACATACTCTCTATACCAGACACAGCTGTAGGCTTTGGGGTTACAATAGTGGACGAAAAGATCTCTGCCCTGGTAGAGCTTATCAGGATACAGTCACTTTACTATGATCTTTACAACCCTTGTGATATTATCCCTCTTTTATAAAGAGCTGTGGAGACTGAGGCACAGAGAAGTTAAGTCACTTGCCGAAGAACACAGTTAATCAGCAATCAGTTGTGTTTAATTCAAAGCCTTTCCGCTACCCTACTCTACCTTCGAAGGACTGCAAATTAAAAACGGAACTACAGAGTCAGCCTGACCTGGTTTTATACATAGGCACAGCGACTTATTAACCAAATCCCTTAACCTCCGTGGGCCTCAGGTTCCTTAGCTTCAGTCTGGGAATAAGGCTTACCTTGGAAAGTTAGCAGAAACAGGAGGAGATGTGTTGGTCAGAGGTTTATGAAGGGAGTCTACTGTACTCAGTAATGAAAGCAATACTAAGCAAATGAAAGATCTTCAAGTTTTTATTCAAGTTTCTTTGAGTACTGCACTACTTTCATCTTTTAAGCACACTCTACACATGTTCTGATTAAGAGTTTTGTTATGGTTTTATTCAAAGTATAAACGACTAGATCTTTGTGAAATTGTTATGCACTCCTGATGGTCCTACTCACAAGCCAGGCCCTACCAGCCGCTCTGCGGCAGCTCTCGTAACTACAACAGAGTATCTAAGTGACAATCCTGTAACTCTTTAAAAATTATGCAAATGACAATACAGCTCAACTTGGGAGAAAAAAACAAAGATGCCTACAAAGCCAAGGACAGTGTTACTCTTCTCCATCTTTTTTGTGTAGGTAACTTTGCCCAGAACAGAGTCTTCTCTGCAATTTCATCCTTTTCTCCTCTGAGAGACAAAGACTGGCAGAGGACAGGGTACTGTCAACGGGGAGAGGGCAAGCTGCTGTGTGCAAGAGCGAGACAAACTGCAGAAGGTGACAGTCTCTGGCTGCAGCGGAGCTCTGTCCTTTCCCCGTCCTGGGCTCTGCGTCGGGAGACACATGGGCCCGTCAGAAGCGGCTGCGAAGCCACCTTAGGCTCGTGCCACTCTCCTCAGGTGATCCAAGAACGAAATTACCTCGTTTTTAACCCCTTGGGAATCCAAATTCCCATTCAGTGAGCCTGACTTCAGTCTAAGGTTTAGGGATCTGAGTAAAACAAGGCTTCCCGGATCAACCAGGAGTGATCCAACTGCAGCTGTACGCACACCACGGCAGGGGCTTATTAAACTGCAAGACCCCCCCGGGGGATGGACGGCATTTCTGAGCACAGGGCTATGCCTGTGCCCATTTCATTCTACCACCTGCTCCTACTGTGTCCTCCCTAATTACCCGATTAAGTATTCCACTAAGGAATATACTTTAGGGCCCCATGCTTTTTAGTACAAATAATCATAATGTGTTCTTTTTTGTCCTTGTAATTTAACAAGTCCTGTATGCTAAAGTATAAAGCGGGGCGGTGGTGCTGGTGCTGGTGGTGAAGAAAACGAATCTATATGGGGAACACTTGGGGTGTCTGGGTGGCTTAATTGGTGAACCATCTGACTCTGGGTTTCAGCTCAGGTCATAAACACAGGGTAGTGAGATCAAGCCCTGTGTCAGGCTCTGTGCTGGGTGTGGAGCCTGCTTATGATTCTCAATCTTTCTCTCTGCCCCTCCTTCCCCTCAAAAAAATATGAGGTATACTCAAAATTTCAAAAGATGAATTCTCAAACACAGGCCTTCTGTATGCCCAGTTCCTCACTTGTGCAAAGGCTGCCACTACTGGGATGTAGGGATTAGCTTACAGGACTGCAAACCAAGAGAATAAAGCATCCAGCTGTGTGTAGCTCAACCAAAGAACAGAAGTCTCCGGTTCTTCCAAGATGGCAAAAGAACAGTAGGCTCTATTCTTATACAGTATATGGAGTATCTTCTGAAGTTTAAAAGAAAATAGCAAAAAGTAAATAGATTTTATGTAGTTCAGAAGGCTGTCTTTCAAAGAAGGCTGAACTACTGATAACACTGTCTACCATTTTGATACTTCTGGCCGAAAGAAGTGAAAATTTTTTTTTTTCCTTTTGGCACACGTTGTCTTCCTTTTTGTACTTTCTTTTTTAATTGTATGTGGATAAAGCTCAAAGACAGATGGTAACATTACGCAGAATGGACACTAACCCAAGTACTCTATGCCTTTATAAATGATCAGAATACCCCATCAGTGGCATCTACATCTGTAGACTTACATTCTTGGTCTTGAGTAACTGCGGCCTGCTGCGTGCTCTGCCAGGCAGAAAACTCATTTGCTTGCATCCTACGGAGTCTACTAGAATCAAGTACTGATTGGGGAAGGGAATATTCCATGTAACAATGTTCTTTCTCTGTATTTTATGCCTTAGATGAGAGAGATCAAAGATTCTTCTAAATATTCTCCAAATTTCAACCAGAACTTCCTTAGTGATGACCAAATTCTCAAAACCATACTCTACTCTCCAAAGCATCAATGAGTACTGGGGGCAGGGAAGAGATATTAAGAAATCTTAAGATATGAAGCAGTGAATTTATTTGCTAGTAAGTTTTGTGGAGCTTCCTCTGAAAGCAGAGGTCAGGGAAGATAATCAAGTCCAGTTGTCTAGTAAATAACTATCACATTTGAGCAGCAAAGGGGTGGAATCAGGACTGGGCACCAATAAGGTAAATCCAATATTAAGCAGATGCTTTCTTTGGAAACAGTCATCAGGAGACAGGAAGTAGAGGGAAGGAGAAAATGGTTTCCACCTAGGGATCAATTCCTATGAATCAGCACAAAAACAGTCACTGGAACTATAACTGGACTTCCTGTTTAAAGTCCCTTACAAACACACTCATCACCAGGGAAATGCAAGTCAAAACTACAACACAGGTGGAATGCAAGTCAAAACTCACACAGGTGGAAATGGCTAAAATAAAAAACAGAAGCAACAAGTACTAGCAAAGATGTAGAAAAAAAGGAACTCTTACACTCTGATGGTGGGAACATAAATTGGTGCAGCCAATGTGGAAAACAGTATGAAGGCTCCTCAAAAAATCAAAAATAGAAACACCGTATGATCCAGTAATTCCACTACTGGATATTTACCCAGAGAAAGTGAAAACACTAATTTAGAATGTAATATTCACCTCTATTTCAGTATTATATACAAGGGCCAAGATATGGGAGCAACCAAAGTGTCCATCAATAGATGAATGAGTAAAGATGTAGTGTATTTATATACACAAGGAGATATTATTCAGCTATAAAAATGAGATCTTGCCATTAACAATAACATGGATGGACTCGGAGTGTATTATGTTAAGTGAAATAAAGAAAAACATATAACTTCACTTTTATGTGGACTCTAAGAAAACAAAAACAAATGAATAAAGAAACAAACAAACAAAAAGAAACATACCCATAAACACAGAACTATTGATTACAAGAGGGGACAGGAGTAGAGAATGGCAAAATGGGTGAAGGCAATTGGACGACAGACTTCCAGGTATGAAAGGAATCAAGTCATGGGAATAAAAGGTGCCGCCCGGGGAATATCGTCAGTGGTACCATAAGAGAATTGTAGGGTGACGGGCACAGCATAAGGCAGAGCTGTCAGATCACTGCTTGTACACCTGAAACTGACCTAACATTAGGTGTCGACTATAATTCAATAAAAATAAAGTTTTTAAGGAGAGTCAACATCTGGATAAACATCTACCAATTCCGAAACTTAAACTGGGAGAATAAAAAATATATGAGGGAAGCAAATAAATATATGTAGTGGGATGAACAGTGCCGTCCTGAAAACTCAAGATCCAGCAGAACTCCAAGCATAACCTCACTTAGAAACAGGGTCATGGCATCTTGGCAGACGTAATTAAGGACTGAGATGAGATCATACTGGATTCAGACGAGACTTAAGCCCAATGGGAATGCCCTTAGCGACAGAAAAGGAGATATGGAGAAGATTTTCACGCGAAGATGGAGGCCGAGATGGAATTACGCAACCACAGGCCAAGGAGCACCAGGCGGCACAAAGAAAGATTTCTCCTGCAGAGCTCTGGGTGAGGAGTGGCCCTGGCAGCACTTGATTCCAGGTTTCAGGCTTCCAGAACTGTGAGACAATAAGTTTCAGGTTTATTTAAGCCATGGCGTTTGTGTGATTTTATTAATGGCAGCCTAGGAAACTAATATATAGTATACATTAAGAAATATCGAATGTCAAGGATTATTTTTTCTCTTAAAGTTTTACTTTTATTTAAAGTAATCTCTATACCCAATGACCCCCAGATCAAGAGTCACATGCTCCTCTGACTGAGCCAGGTGCCCTTGTTTGTTTTTATTTTTTTTTTCTTTAAGTCTTCATTTTGGGGAAGAAAAAACTTTTCTCTGAAGTTCCATTCAAGTTCTGAGTTATGAAGTAGCATTTCGAGAACAAAAAGCAGAGTCACCTGTTAGAAACAGCTTCATGGAAAAGGAAGACTTGATTTTCTAAGTTTGTCTGAATAGGTTGACTGCAGGCTCCGAATAGAGCACGCAGAGTTAAAATTGTAAGGCACTTCCCTTACAAACTGCAGAGATGCGTTCCTTAGTCAAGGAAGAGAGGCTTTGGCAGTGGTTCTCCGCCTCTAGTGGTCTAAGAATCACATGGGGATCCGGGTGAAAATGAAGAGTCCTAGGCTTCATTCCCAAAGATCGTCATTTCGCGTGTATGGGTGAGATCAAGAAATCCACATTTTAACAGGCACCCCAGGAGAGTCTGATCTGATGGAGAGGCTTGGAGGACCACACTCAGGAAAACACAGGGTTATAGGGATGATTCTAAGCAGAGAAGGTCATGGGAATTGTGTTTAAGACCCGGGTTCTAGAATCAGGTAAGACGGTGGGTTCTTTGTCTAATTACACTGCTTGTTAAACGTGTGGTCTTGGAAACATACACTACCTCTGGGAGAATTATTTGAGGTCATCCTTAGTTAAGTGATTAGTGAATGCTGTCTATTACAGTTATTTTTAAATTAAGGTGAAATAGTTTGCTCTAATTCACATTACACAGTGACTTACTTATAATAGTAACTGCCTTGTGTCCCTATAGAAGGAGATTTGATTAGGGTATTAAAAAGAGTTTATTCCTCCTTTGGGGTACTGAAGAAAGATCTTGCTGGATGATTTCAGATAATTAGTGGACAGCGAGAGGGCACAAAACGACTGGGATTGGGCAGAAAAAATTTTAAAGCAAAGACCAGCTCTGCCAACACTGCAACTTTGCCTGAAAATTCTGGTGGCTCCTAAGTTTACCAAAGAAAATCCTTTCTCAATGCATCCAACCCAATGAGGCTGGCGGGACTGAAGAGAGTGGCCTGCCTGATGTCTAATTCAGCCTGGTTTCTCAGTTAGTCCCAATACCTTTACATACCGGGGCGGGGGGGGGGGGGGGCGGATTTTTTAAAAGCTACTCACACATCTTTGGTTATTAGGGAAATACAAACTAAAACCACAGTAAAATACCACAGCACGTTTAATAGAATGGCCAGAATTAAAAAGGCTTTTTTGGTAAGGTTTTGGTGAGGGTGCCAAACAACGAGCTCTCCGGTACTACTGACAGGAATAGAGCAGAGTATGGCCACTTGGGAAGAGAGTCTGGCGGGGCCCTAACCTTATCACACTCCTTCTAACCAGGGAAACCTAAGCTCACACAAATTTTTTTTTTTTTTTTAATTTGACAGAGAGATAGAGATACTGAAAGAGAGAGGGGGAGAGAAGCATGTGCACAAGCAGGGAGAGCTGCTGAGAGAGGGAGAAGGAGAAGCAGGTGCCTTACTGAGCAGGAAGCCCAATGCAGGGCTCAATCCCAGGACCTCAGGATTGTGACCCTAGCCAAAGGCAGACGCTTAAATGACTGAGCCACCCAGATGCCTCCACCCACACAAATTCTTATACACAAATATTCATAAATTCTAAAATTGGGGAAAAAACCCAAAAGTCTGTCAGTCCATGAATGGATAAAACAAACTGTGGTATAGTCCATACAGCAGAATACCACTCAGCTGTAAAAAGGGATAAATTGATAAATGCCAAGTGAAAGAAGCCAGACACAGGAGACTACGTACTACTTAATTCCACTTACATAAAAATCTAGAAAAGGCAAAACCAGTGACAGAAATCAGATAAGCAGTTTCCAGCAACTAGGGTTCAGGGAAGATGTCTGACTGTAAAGGGGGGAGGGCATATGAAAGAATTTTGGGGGTATTGGAATGTTCTACCATTTGACTATAATGGTAGTTATGTAACTGCATTTATCTAATGCATCTATTTGTACGCTTAAAGTGTGCTTGCATTTTACAGCAAGTAAACTGTACCTCTAAAAGCTCTTATTTTTTAAAGCTTCTCAAATATGTGCCCTAAAAATACTTAAAAATGATAATGTCATAAATTTGTAATATCTGCTAAAGTCTAAATGGAGCTTTATTTAGGCTAGTTGGATTCTAACCAAAGTGTTAGAAAACAAAGTATTTAAAGTTTGAAACACATCCAAAATTTATTCTTATGCACTAATTTTTAATTTTTTTTTTTTTTTGGTATTAGCATTTTGTTGGAAGCAGGACATTTTCCTATTCATTCAAATGAACATTAACATATCCATATGCTTTGCATTATTGTTTTGTACCACTCTTTTCTTTCCTGGCTAATACAAGATATAATTTCTTAATGAAAAGATTACTTTAAGTGCAACCTGACATTTTAAAATTCCTGCCACCCTAATTTCTTTCAGGTCCACAAATAATACCTAATGTGTTTTCTTGCTGCTATCCAGAAAGGAAAAAGATCAAATCAACATGCCTCTGAAAAAATCACAAATAATTCAATTAGGATTGACAAAGAAAAAAATAAAGATAAGACGAATGGAAGACAATGTGTCTTGAGAGCAGTATTTTAGAAGCAGGTATCTCTAATTCATTAGATTACCACAACAACAAGCTTACCAGATGAAACACACACACACACACACACACAAACACACACACACACACCCACACACACACACACCCATCCTTGTACCTTTTAATATTATAGTAACAGTATAGCATCTAATCTGCTTAATAGCTCAGATTTTGGAGGATATACTTCTGCTTTTAACACTATGACACAAACTTACAAAACACTTGGGAACTAGTTTAACATATCCCCTGTAACCTCCCCCTCCCCAAATACTCCCTTCTCCACCATCCAAAACAACAGTCCCTTCAATCCCACAGCAACTCAATAGCAGTGTTCTTTCTTGGCTGTGCACATGGTGTGACACCGGTGTCAAAATGACCTTGCGTAGCTTCAAGAACTCTCGAAGACAGTGGCTATGAATGAAGCCGGGCCTGGGTGGGCTGCGAGGAAGGTTCCTACTCTATAACTAGGGCCCTTTCCTCCTCCAGGACACAGGGAAGGTCTCTGTTCAGTCCTTTCCACAATGATCAATGACTGAATACATTTTGTTATGAGTAGATTTCAAGTCTTCACCATTCAACGAGTCTTCAGACCTAGCCAGAAAGCAATCTGATTTTGTCCCCCTGATATTTAATTCACTACTCTTTCACTGGTAAATATTCTCCATTGTATCACCCCAAAGCAAAAAATGAAACGGAACTGGGATGCTCTGTTTCTAAAGTTTTATCTCCTTTCACTTCACCCATTTCTGTAACCCCTCTGGCTGCCGAAGGTTTTTGAGTTTGCTGTCTCCTGCTTCACCGAGAAATTCACTTGAGCCTATTAGCTCCATGTTTCGGTGGGCTCATTTGATTTGATTTTTGGCTGGGAACAGAGACTAGTGGAAGTCTTTGGTAGATGACTGATTATTGGCCAGAACTGGGCCCCCAATACTGCTTGGCAATCCCATGTGTTTCCATAGACCACTCTGTGTTCTACCTGCCCAGATTTGAGTATTTAATGCCTCTGCTTTTCTCTCAAACTTCCATTACTTCCTCACCATCTCTCATTCTCATCCTATTTCTCTGAAAACAAGTAAGAAACTTCCACAGGCTCTTACCACTCTATCTAACCACCTACTTGCACATAAGCCCATGTACTTACTTTGCCTTCTTCGGTTTGTAGAGATGATGACACTTGTGTTTAGGGCCAGTCCCTTCCCCTATAAGCTTGGTCTTACCCTCTCTTGTCTACTCGATGATACTGCTCTGGCAAACTCCCCTCTCTTCTACATCAGTTTCTCCTTCACTCAGTCATTCCTTTCTTACTTATTAGGAAACTCCGTTTCTCCCACCCTTCACTCCATGCACATCTCCTAGCTACCGCTAGTTTCTCTGCTCGCCTACACAGCTAGGTTTCTTTTTGTCTCTACTCACTGTCTTCAACCCCCCCTTTCTCATTCCTCTCTTAAACCCAAGCCAGTTCAGCTTCTGCTCTCACCACTCCACCAAAACCGTTCTCACCAAGGTCACTGGTGGCCTTCACAGAACCAAATCCAATGAGTTCCTCCCTCCTTGAAAGACCTCTTTACTTCGCTTCCTGCCCAAATTACTCTCGGCGCCTTTCCAGCCTCACTGGCCACTCTCTAGTCTCCTGTGCAGGCTGCTCTCTAAATACAGGAGTGCCTCAGAGCTTGGGTTTTACTTTTTTCTCCACACTCCTTCCCTAGGTGACTTACAGCTTTAAATTCCTAATGTGTATGACGCCTCCCGAATCTGTGTCTCTGGCCTGTCTCCCTCCCTTGCACTCACATCTTTGACTACTAACTTCACATCTCTTCTTGAGTATCTAATTAGTATCTCAAATCTATTGGGCCCTAAACCGAACTTCTTCCTGGTTTTTCCCCCAAACCTGTGCCTCCCAAAGTCTTTGCCTCAAGGGCAAAGCTGTTCCTCCAGTTGAGGCCAACAACTCTGCAGTCAACCTTGTTTCCTCCTTTAAGCTCCAGACCCAATGCATCAGAAAGTCCTGTTGGTTCTACCTTAAAGTATATCCAGGACCCACCCAAATCCTATCACCTTACCAAGTTTACCTCAAGCCACCTCCTCCCTCACGTGGCTTACTGCAATAACCCTTCTAATTGGTTTCTGTTTGCCTACTCTCCCTCCTACAGACTTTTTCAACGTAATGGTAGAAAACAGAGTAATCCTTTTATGTTAGTCCCTGCATTCTAACCCCCTTCTTCCCCTTGCCCCAAAGGCTGACCACCTCACCCAGAGAGAACATCCAAGTCCTTACCATGCTCCATGCTCTGCAAAGCTGTACACTCCCTGGTCACCTGTTACTTTTCTGGCCCTCCTTCTCTATGGCAATGTACCTGCCTCCCTCTGCTCCAGCCACACTGAGTTTTGTGTCCCTCTTTGAACACACCAGGCACACTCCCATCTCAAGACCTATGCTGTTCTTGTACCTGAGATATTCTTCTGTTAAATTCACCTTTTTTCGGGGAGAACCACATACCCCACTGAAAATGGCAGTCTTCCAGGGTGAGCGGGTGGCTCAGTTGGTTAAGTGGCCAAATCTTGATTTTGGCTCAGGTCATGATCTCAGGGTTCTAGAATGGAGCCCTGCATTGGGCTCCATGCTCTGTGGGGAGTCTGCTTGAAATTTTCTCTCCCTCTCTGGCAGATTTCTGCTTCGAAGAGGCCTGAGACTAGAACCTTTGCTCACAAGTAGAGGAGAGGGGCCATGGCTGGAGAGTATTGTGACATGGTCCTCCAGATCCCAGGCGAGCAGGCATACAGGAATCTGCTTCTGTTCTTCTGCAAATGCAGACGTTGTTAGGCTTCAGACACTGCGTTCCAGCCATCCTCTACCTCTGTGCAACCACTGCTATCCTATCGTTAAAGCACTGATGTTCCTGAGTTTATCATGCGTTACTGGGCAGATCTCATTATCATGAGATAATGAAAGGTTTCAAGTGATATATTGGGAAGTCAAGGTCATGAGTGTGGTACCAATAGGTCAAGGGAGAAAAGCGACCAACAGCAGGACTCGTACAAGGTGCCACAAGGATAGGAACCTAGGGAGTCTATCCAGTGTGGACAGGTGCCGACTGCACGTTTGAAGAGCTGAGGGAGTTTGATACACTCCCTCTCCCACTATCTTCAAACCCCCAGATAAATGTTTTTTAGCTGATGGCATATTTGACCACGTTAAATACATACTGTTTTTAAACTGAAATCCTCTCCCGAAATTTGGAATATAGTGTTGAGTGCTTTCTGTATCACTTCTCTCTTATAACAAAAGACCCTTCGTCAAGCATGCTGGAATGCCGACTCTCCATTAAATGAGGTATTATGGTAGAAGCATTTGTTTCCTAGTCAATTCTCAAAATAGGTCAATAGAAGCACCAACCTCCTCAAAGCCATGTAATTCTCAACTATCATTCTTATTTCTGTCCGTGAGAAACATGGGGTTCCCACGAGCTGGAGAACTCCGAGAGCCGGCAATTCCCTCGGTGCTGATGTTCTCCTGAACTAGTACTTGCTGCCTTATACTTAGAGGGTGCTCTGTTTCTATTTTGACCGTCTCCGGGGGTGGGGTGGGGTGGTGTACTTTGCAAATGACCAGAGTATTTTAGCAGTTACCATTTATCATTCCATTGGTTCACGTGGTCTGCTGAATGGTGCATCAACCGCCTCTCTCCGCTGACTCAGACGAGCGGACCCCTTTGCGGCTGCCAAGCGGCTCACAGCTGTTTAAACCATGCCCAGACTCTGTGAAGATTCTTAGCCAGACTTGGTCTGAGACCCCGTAGCTTCCAGTCCTGACTCCAAAACACCTCCCATCATCCTTCTCCCTACTGACTTGGGTTCCTCCTTGCCACTATTTATAAATGGGGGACGAGCTCAGTGGGGCAGAGTGAGGGGAGGGGATGGGGAGGAATCAGCCACTCTGTCAGGATACTGAGGGCTGAAGGGACAGGCTGGAAATGGGACCTCAGAAAGCTCAGGGTGTGGAATGTCTGTCTTTCCTCTCATGGCACTCCCTCTCCCCCTCCAATGACACTGGGTATGGTACAGACACATTCTCTTTCATTCTCTGCTACCCCAGCCCAGGATTTCCAAAAACTGGAATGAAATTGTGATCAGAACAAATCATTTAGTTTGGGGGCACCTGGGTGGCTCAGTGGTAAAGTGTCTGCCTTTGGCTCAGCGTAGTGATCCCTGGGTCCTGGGATAAAGTCTTACATCAGGCTCCCTGCTGAGTTGGGAGCCTGCTTTTCCCTCTCCCTCTCCCCCTGCTTGTGTTCCTTCTCTCACTTCGTCTGTCAAATAAAATAAAATAAAATAAAATAAAATAAAATAAAATAAAATAAAATAAAATCTTAAAAAAGAAAACACTTGGTTTGCCTCATAATGGACTTTCTTGATAACATCAAGAGAGACCATATTTTCAGGTTTTTTTTTTTTTTTTTTTTTTTTTTTTGATGGCAATGAATTAGATTCTATGCTTTGGCTCCCTCTGATTAGTTCCTATACCTGTAATCCTATTCACATGCAGACAACAGTGTAGACTTTTTCCTGCTCATATAGCAGGGAAGGAGGAAGAAGTAAAATAACACAAATAAAGGTAAGTTAGACAAAGGGATCAGAAGAAAAAGGTTAAAAGTGTGTGGTGAGGTTAGACTTGAATAAAGTATGGGGGAATGGTGGAGGAAAATCGTTAAGAAGAACAACCCCAAACAAAACTAAATTCAAAATTATTATCTATTAAATATCCTTCATTGAAAACTACAGGAAAAGCTGAAGAAAGGTAAAAGGTGAGGAAGCAGTAAGAAGTCCAAGCAGATAAAACAAGTTGCATTCAAGGCCATGTCCACCTTCATTAAGGGTACGTATCAATAGTCTGCCTGTTCCTAATTAGTTACCCTGAAGTTCTGGTAAAACAGAAAAGGTACATTTGATATGTTGAACCAACTACTTGGCATGAAAATTGATTTCCAAACCTAAGTAACACAACAGTGTTCTAAGTCTAAGCTCAATACTTTAATGCAAAATAGAATCAGTGTACTATTTTCAGTGGTCGCCCATTACCACACTTGTGACACACAAACATTTATTGAAGCAGGGACATCAGACCTAGGCGGACAGAACAAATGCCTTAAATACTTTGAAAGATCTGTGAACATCAAGATGATCTTAATATTCCTAATCCTCCCGTGTTAAAAACAATTTCCACCAGACCCCGATACACAAGTGGATAAATCACATTAAATTAAATCAGTCTGTACTTGGGAAGCTATCTTAATCAGAAAGAGATTTAATGAAAAGCCTTAGCTTAGATGAATACTCTAATTATTACAGGCTAATATTTGCCCACAAAGAAGAATTTGTTTCAGGATTAGTCAGAGACCAGGAGAAGCCAGAGACACCAATTCAATAATGGAATGCCTAATTCAATGATAATGGAATCCTAATTATAATGTATTGTTTTCCCTTGCACATGATTTATTTACCACAACTGCTTTTTGCTTGGTTCATTAAGGAAAACTAAATAAAATGCAATTACTAAAAATAAAGGGGAAGAAAAAAGAATTGGTAAATTAAAACTTTTTTAATATGGAGAAACTGAGATGTAATAAAAAGTATAATGGTGGAAAAATCCTGCCACAGAAGATATGGCTATATTCAGTCAGTACGTGTTGACAATGTATATTTGTGCTCTGTCCTTTGTCAGTCAGTCCCTGCCTATATATGCTTATGGTTCGTTTTTTTTTTTTTTTAAGATTTTATTTATTTATTTGACAAATCACAAGTAGGCAGAGATACAGACAGAGAGAGAGGAAGGGAAGCAGGCTCCCTGCTGAGCAGAGAGCCTGATGTGGGGCTCGATCCCAGGACCCTGGGATCATGACCTGAGCCGAAGGCAGAGGCTTTAACCCACTGAGCCACCCAGGCGCCCCGCTTATGGTTCTTTTAAGGAGACATACACCCATCAAATCAAAAGTACAGATTATATGCTAGCTACAACTATGAAAGGAGACGCAAAGATGTGTAAGCTATCCTTGCCTTTTGCAAGTTTATAATCTAGATGGAATATGTCAAAGCATGTGAAAAGTTAAGTAACAACACAGGAAATAAAAGTTAATACAAGGGGGTGTAATGGTGGGTCAGTCAGTTAAGTGGCTGCCTTTGACCCAGGTCATGATCTTGGGGTCCTGGGATCAAAACCACCTTGGGCTCCCTGCTTGGCAGGAGTCTGCTTCTGTCTCCCCACCACCCCCACCACCTGCTCATGCAAGCTCTCTCTCCCCAAAATAACATTTTTTATATTAAAATAAAAGTTGGGGCGCCTGGGTGGCTCAGTGGGTTAAAGCCTCTGCCTTTGGCTCAGGTCATGATCCCAGGGTCCTGGGATCGAGGCCCCACATCAGGCTCTCTGCTCAGCAGGGAGCCTGCTTCCCCCTCTCTCTCTGCCTGCCTCTCTGCCTACTTGTGATCTGTCTGTCAAATAAATAAATAATATCTTAAAAAAAATTAATGTAAAATTTTAACAGAAGTGAAGTGAGGGTAACAGAAAAGGAGCACTGCCTGTTCAGAGGACAAGATCACTGTGGGCTGAAATGCCTAAACAGTGAAAGCAAGGAGGTTATTCTGGTTTAATACACGCATAAACTAGTTCCTTGAGAAGAAACAGGGTCTTTAATATGGAAAATACTTTCTAAAAGAATCAATTAGTTAGGAAAAAACAAACACCAGAAATCACTTTAAAAAGGACAAACTTCTGCAACAGAATAGAGTTCAAAGCCACTCTGACGGATGTGTGGGATCTTACACGCCAAAGGTAACATCATAAAGCAATGGGGGAAAGACCCACTGCTTAATGCATGGTGCTGGAGAAAAACAGAACTGGGTCCTCACCACCACCAATGGAAGTTTCAAGATGGATGAAAACTAAATGTAAAAGGTAGTTCCGTAATGAACAGAACAGAGCCTGTTTTTATCAGAAATATAAAAGGTAGATTTATAATTAATAGACTAGAGACTGTTTTCCTGATAAGTAGTGATGAAGGTTTTCTTAAACTTCAAGAGCATACTTATAAGGTAAAAAAATTATGATTTTGATTACATTAAGAATTTCTGTCCAATGAATATGTAACTGGAGAACATATTTGCAGTGTCTTAACTGAACACGGGATTAATATCTAGAACATAAGAATTAGGTACAAATCAGTAAATCACTATGGTAATCTAAAAACAGGAGTTATAAACCTAGAAGAGAAAACCCAGAAACATAATAGGCACATGAAAATCCTCGGTAATCCAATAAAAGCAAATCGAACAACAGGATACCCGCTTTACACATATTCAACCGTCAAAAAAGAGAAAACTGAGTAAAACCAAATGTCTGCAGGACTGAGAGCAGACGGGCACACTCACAGAGATGGCCAGCGGGAGTTCAGAGGGCAGGAACCCATCAAGTTGGAGAGCAATCTGCAGCTAGCTGAATTAAAGTCTCAAAGTCCTAGGACTCAGCCAATTCCACTCCTAGGCATCTGTTCCTAAAGAAATCCCCACAGGGGCATCTAAGAGAGCCTTTGTAAGATACTGCAGTGCTCTTGTATGGTGAGAACCAGGGGCTCCCTAAGGGTTCGTCTTTGGGATTCTCATAAATGAGATGTGCAAAGGGCATGTCATGGAGGCGGCGGCCAAGGATTAGACATACACATAGCAACATGCATGTGTTTTAAAAGCAAAATGCTAAGTGAAAAAAATAAGAAACGGAATGAAATTTAGAAGTATCCTTAAAAATGTAGGAACCCAAAACAAAGTTACAGGAACATTTAGAAGCAAAAGGTACAAATTAAATATACCGGGATGATTGCCTATGGAGTGAATGAAGAAGAAATGGGAGTAGGGTACAGGGATAAAGTGGAATAAATTACAACAAAAGAGAAGCTTTGCCCAAGACCAATATTATCCTCATAAACTGAGTATGAGTCATCTGAACCTGAGGTCTTCATTAAGTAATACAAATCTTAAACAGTTAACAAATACTAGAAAATACAAATCTGGCCCTTTAAAATAACACCACCCCCATATCTTTAAACTAGCTACCCTATCCAATTAAATAATAGAAAAACATTTTTGAAGTAGAATTTAAAAGGTCAAGCCTCACTGCCATGGAATGCTCTAATTTTAATACACATCATGGGATAGAGGGGAGGGAATGGTTTGTCTTGGCCGGTAAAACCTGTTCTGAACTGAAAACTACAAATTCTGAGAACAAGATTATTCAGATCTCTTTGGTTTTTATGTGTATCATTTTATTTTCTGGTTGTGGGTCAAATGAAACCTGTCAAAAAAAATTTTTAAATTTAGGAACAGTTTTGCTGTGACTGCTCAGCTTCTCTTAATCCTCCTGTATAAATCTAAAACAGATCTTTACTTGAGCTATGCGAATCTGCAAAGGATTTATACTACAAGGGTCCATTATCTTTTTTTTTTTTTTTAAATTTTGAAGTAATTTCAAGCTTATAAAAGATATTGTGAAACACTAAAAAGACTTCCGGTGAACCTGACCTTATACACCTTCTATATGTTAACATCTTCTACAACCATAATACAATTAAGCAAAATTTTGAGACTTTACCATTAGGTAATCTAGAGGTCAAATTTTATTCAAGTTTTGCCCACTGTTCCACTATTGTCCTTCTTCTGCCTGAGGATCCAATCCAGGAACCAATGTTGGCAGTTATTCTGTGGACTATGGCTCAGTTTGGTTTGTCTGATGTTTCCTTGCGACTAAATTGAAGGTATGCTTTTCAGCACGAATACTTCAGAAGTGATCATGTGCTCTTCTCAGTGAATCACGTCAGGATCCATTATCTTTTCAATAAAACCGTTAACTCAGGATAAGCAACATCCACCTCTCACACACTGTCATGGTCTGTGTTAATAATCACAACATTCAAAGACACTGCTTCATTCCCCACAGTCCTCGCATCTCTGGGATTTCATGATATTGTATATATTATATTGTCCTCCTTCTCTAAACCCCACAGCTCTTTCTTTATGAGGCCTTCTCTCACAGCCACTTAGCATTCTTCTAGTTTATACTAAGGGTTTATTCAAAACCAGAGGTCTTAGATCAGGCAATCTACTCCATACGGTCAGGCTGAATGTCTTTCTCATCTTTGTATTCTCCACATTGCTTTGAACATACTCTTAATTCAAATACCTGTGAGAAAAACGGTTCCTCTGTATTACAAAGACTTTAAAAAAAAAACAAAAAACAAAAACCCTAGTGAATGCCAAATGGTATGCTGGGTACTTTCCCGTATTATTCAACAATCATAACGCCATGAAGTGGGTCTTGAGACTCAGGTTACCCGAGTAATTTGTCCCAGGTTACAAAGCCAGTAAGGAACAAGATGATGGTTCTAACCTAGGTCAGTCTGATTCTAAAGCCCTGGGGTTGGGGTTAAGAGTCTTATATTGGGAGACAGCTGAGAATTTCTCATTGTCAGTTTGGTAAACAGAAGATGTGAGAGATTAAGTAAACTTTCAAATAGGCTTAGAGTTGGCTGATAAAAGAACTACATTTAGGGGCGCCTGGGTGGCTCAGTCGGTTAAGCATCTGCTTGCAGCTCAGGTCCTGATACCAGGGTTGTGGGACTGAGTTCTGTGCTGGGCTCCCTGCTCAGAGGGAAATCTGCTTCTCCCTCTTCCTCTGCCCCCACCCCCACTCATGTTCTCGCTTGATGTCTCTCTCAAATAAACAAAAAACTTAAGAAATTACATTTAGAAGCTGGGTTTCCTGCCTCCCAGTTGTAATTAGAGCTTTCCACTGCATAAAAGGACCAGAGTAAAGGCCCCCAAATTGTATTTTGGTATTCTCAATAAGCACAGGTTTTAAAATCTGAAGGAATACAATTGGTCTTTACATTATCTTTTAAAAAGTCTCTTAAAATGTTAAGTTTGGCAGCAAAAGTCTTTTAAACAAACTTAAATATCTTAATTTTATTACATAGCAAATATAACTGAAATTCTTTCCATTTCTGAAACCTATTACAAACAAAACATCAATTAAGCAACATTTACCCACAGCAGAAAAAACACCCTGTTCTAATTGAGAATGTGTCTAATGGAAAAGGACAGGGCTATGGTAATGCTTTCTTACATGCGGTACTGAAATGGCCAAGTTTTCCATTACTCTTCTAGGTATGATTATGAATACCTAATTCAACTTGAAAGAATAATGGGCTCACATGTAAGTTTTTAAATGCTTCCTTCACGGACCTGTAATAAAGTGAGAAATGGTACGGTCTATCACATTCCTAGGGTGAACAAGAGTTAGCTTTTATTTCAGTGAATTTACTTTGCTTGGAGTAAATTTGTTACTTACTTTACTAAAAGGAGGTTTATTCATATTATCTTTTCCCTCCAGCCTGACAAAGAAAACTACAAGTTTATAAGTGAGGAGGGTGACTATATAAATGAATATTCTCTTGTGGTTCATTTTCCCAGTCTACAGTTTTATCTTTATGGTGCTATTACCATCCATCCTTCTCATGAAAATCCGTGACTCTTGGGCCAACATTTCCTTTTCTCTCTGCAGACCTAGCAACAGCACTACTTTCCTGTAGTTCTGTGACAGCTGGCTCAGCTAGCGTCACAGTAGAACTTCAGGTCTCTCTGACCTGACTCACTCCAAGACCCTCCCAGATGTAGCCTCCACACCTTTCTACACCTTTCAGATATGTAGGCACAAAACTGTTGCCCACCCTGTGAAAGTTAGGCAAACCAACTGGAGAGCAGAAGTACAGTCAGTAAGAGTCGCTCAGAAGCACTAGCTTGCACATTTAAAATGAAGGCTAAACTTGGGCTCTGGTATATCTGTCAGTCAAGAAAAACAGTTCAGTCATTATAAGGCTATTTGCCTCATACACTGCTGTGGGTGCAGCTTTTAGAGGCTCACCGTGTGTGTGGGGGGAGGGGGTCCTGCCCTAAGTTGTAAGGTCAAAGTTCATTTCAAAGTCAAACTAAGCTGTCCCTGTTCTAAGGCGGGGAGGGGCTAAGAAAACATCATTCCTGATGCTATTAGTGTTTAGAATGGCTTAAGGGTGCCTGGGTGGCTCAGTGGGTTAAGCCTCTGCCTTCAGCTTGGGTTGTGACCTCAAGGTCCTGGGATCGAGTCCCGTATCGGGCTCTCTGCTCAGCGGGGAGCCTACTTCCTCCTCTCTCTCTCTCTCTCTGCCTGCCTCTCTGCCTACTTGTCATCTCTGTCAAATAAATAAATAAAATCTTAAAAAAAAGTAGCCCTTCAATAGATGACTGGCTAAAGAAATGTAGTATATATATACAATGGATTATTACTCAGCCATCAGAAGGGATGTTAATTTGCATTAACAACTGGAGGGGATTATGCTAGGGGAAATAAGTCAAGCAGAGAAAGACAATTACCGTATGGTTTCACTCATATGTGCAACATAAGGAATCGTGCAGAGAACCATAGGGGAAGGGAGCAAAAACTGACTGGGACGAAATCAGGGAGGGAGACAAACCATGAGGGACTCTGGACTTGGAACCAAACTGAGGGTTGGAGAAGCAAGGGAGGTGAAGGGGTGGGGTGACCAGGTGATGGGTATTAAGGGCACATGTGGCGATGAGCCTTGGTTGTTATACATAACTAATGAATCGTTGAACACTGCATCAAAAATGACTGGTGTACTACTATATGCTGGCTAACTGAACAACATAAAAATAAATGCCAAAGTGCCAAATGGCATATACATGTAAAAAAACTGAAAAAATAAAATCTTAAGGAAAAAAAAAAAAAGGTAGCCCTCCAATCAGCTCTCCACCACTATAAATACACCTAAGTGAGAAACACAGGAGACTTCCAAAATTGTCACAGAGCACAGGAATTCATCACTGGGTCATATAGAAGCAGGAAACATTTAATCTGATAGTTTGTTTTTTTTTTTTAAACTTACCAACTACTCAGAAATTCCTCAAGAGTAATGTCTGCATATTTGAATGCCTTTAGATGTCAGATATCACTTAGTGCAATGTTATCTCATTACAGACATTCAATAAATATTTGTTGAATGAGTGGATAACTGTTATAATTGGCTTAAAATATTGTCTCAGTCTTAACTTCATTTTCACTGAAGTATAAAATGAAAAAAGTTGAATTTGTATCTTAAAATAGTGGCTTTAAATTCATGACCTGGATGTCCCCGTCATCTGGGACAATCACTGATAATGACAGCAGATGGACCAAAAAACTGAGTATACTCACTTTCTTACTGCATCTGAATTATAAACCCAGTTGTATTTGATCCTTAGTCATGTACCTGAGAAAAGAGTTGCATGAGCCAATCATCCAAGAAACACAGAAGGGAATGTCACTTGCTAAACTCCTATTTTAAAAAGTAACTAGGGGAGAACTGTTTATAGCCAGTAAGTAGCCAACAGCTTTGGACTGATGACTGGGGTCACCCTTCATCCTACAATGCTTGAGGACAGTGTGATTTCAGGACCCTCCAGGAATTTGGGTCATTTTAAGTAAAACTTGAAGTAATTTGGAAACTCTTGATCAAAATAAATCCCTATCCTCCATGCCTAATAACAAGCACCATGTCTGCATGGTGGCCATGGCGGAAGTTGAGGACACCTGAGGGCTAACTATAATCTCACTGGGTCATTATTAATGGAACAGATGATCATAGGTATGGTTGGGCTAAGAAGGACTTAATTCCATTCAACTGGCCTTCAACAAGACACATTTTTGGATTCATCAAAAGGAGAAGATGAACTAGTCTTTGGTTTTCTACATTAAATCTTTGTGGGCCACCTCCTAGAACACTTCTAGCTTGAGAGGCTATAAGAATGGTGGCACTGCTGACAGTAATGAAGAAGAGGGGACGAAAGTAAGGAGTTTGGCATTAGATTTAGTTGAGGTGACAGCGACATATCTAAATAAAAATTATCCAATCCACTTACTAGAGACACAGGGAAGTCAGACCCAGGAGACCGTTTAGCCAGAGGTGTAAATTTGGAAATAGTTAGCAAACAGATAATGGTGGCAGTCACAAGCATGGAGGTATATTCTATGGGAGATACTAAAATGAGGGAAGAGCTGAAGCAGACATAACTTCAGTGGATGGTTTTTCCACTGGAGACCAGAAAAGGAAAAGAAAACAGCAAAAGAGGCCTAAAAGGATAAAACTGTTAGGAGGAAAATCAGCAAGATGTAAAGGTATTGGCAGGTAGGTGAAAGAAAGGTCCAACATACTCTGAAGGTCTAGGCTGTAACTGGTTTAGGGGCACTAATTGGGAGATCCGTAGTTTGTGTCAGGGCAGCAGTGGATTCTAGGTTTTCTTTTTTTTTTTTTCTTAAGATTTTCTAAAAAATGTATTCATTCGAGAGAGCGAGAGCGAGTGCACAAATGAAGAGGGGGGAGAGGCAAAAAAAGAGGGAGAAGCAGACAGTTTGCTGAGCAGGGAGCCTGATGAGGGGCTCAATCCCAGGACCCCGGAATCACAACCTGACCTGAAGGCAGACACCCAGCTGACTGAGGCAGCCCGGTGTCCCTTAGGTTATCTCCTTTGACTAATCTCCTTTGGTATGAAATCATTTAGAATTCAAGATTCTGATCAAATGTGAACATGGTATTTAAATTGGCACTTTCAAAACATAAAAAATAATTTAGAGGACTTCACATGACATAAAAAATTTTGTTCATCAATTTCAGAAACTATCTAGATTCATTCTCATCATTCACTAAAACCACTACTGTACTAAAACCTAAAACCACTACTGTACCTTTTCTCTCTAAAGGTGAAGCTTTGGGCCACCTAAATCGTAGTCTGTAAACCAAGTGACTTCTGGTTTTGGCTCAGGTTGTCAACTTGGGTCAGGCTCTGTGCTCAGCGTGGAGTCTGTTTGGGACTCTCTCTCCCTCTCCCTCTGCTCCTCCCCCACCCCAAATAAATCTTTAAAAAAAAGTAAAGGTGGAGCTTCAAAACTATCAGGGAAAAAAGGGATGTATATTTCACTCATAAAAGTAGGAATTATGTCACTGATTAAAAAAACAGCTTTCAGAATTATTTTAAAATAAATTTTGCTAGGCTGAAATGGTCTTAAACATCTAAATATTGTAGATATTTGAACACTTTTTAGAAGCCAAAGCAATTCCTAAGAATAGCAATACACTGAGAAATCTGGAGAAATAAATATACTAAAATGCGACACGTAAATTGGTCTACTTTAGAATAAATCTGCATATAGAGTCCTGCAGTGGTACATTTTACAAAGGGAATTAAAGCCATGAAATTAACATTTTAATGAAGCAGACAGACTATTGACGTCAAGACTACTCACTGATTGCAGCTTCCAGGTGGTCTAATGAGATGAAAATGAAGTTTATACCTTCCGCTAGTCTAGGCTAGAGCTGTTTGGAGATTATGATTGAATTTAAATTAGAAAATACTGCTGTGTGCAAACATGTTTAGGCTAGCAAGTAGTCTCTGCAAACCTTGGCACCACAAGTACTTAATTTAAAATACTTAAGAACACACACAGACACACACACACACACAGAGACATAACTTTTTCTAAGAACTGTCCTCAAACCCATGGGAAGTGACTATACTTTGGAAAACATTAGAACAGTTTTATCAGAATGATTCTTCCAAATTGTGTTATGGGGCTACAAAATCCAAGGATGAAAGGGAGCTGAGCAGTCCTCTAATGCAACTTCCACCTTTGTATGAACATTTCAAGCACAGAGACATCCCGAGGCAGGCTTTTTCACTGCAGGCAGCTCTAATTTGTAGAAATGCTCTCATTATGCAGGGAAATTTGAGGCTGAAACTGATGCCCCTGGGACTCCCACTCTTTAGTTTTGGTTTTGTCCTATGAAAAACAACAGTTGTGATACTTTTAGACTTCGTGCATAATAATCTTTTGAATATTTAAAGTGGGCCAGCCAATTCCACCTGTTTGTGTAGCCTGTAGGCTAGTAAGAATGGTTTTCCCCATTTTTAAATGGCTGGGAAAAAACCCCAATATATTTTATGGCACATGAAAGCTATATGAAATTCAAATTTCAGTGTCCATAAATAAAAGTTTTACTGAAACATACACCCAACTTCTTCATTTGCACTGCAATGAATTCATATTTACTATCTGGCCCTCTATGGAAAAGTCTGCCAAATCTTCTCTTAGTCTTCTCTAAGAAGTCATAGTTATAAAAAACATAGGAAAGATTTCCAGACTACTGGATATATTCCAGTCTGTCCCACCAGGTTGCTGGGGCCTGGGAAGAAGGAGCTGAAGGGTCATGCTGTCACAGTGCTCTGTCTAGGCCAGGGCTGGTCATATAGCCCTGATAGCCATAGGGTTCTCAGACATCTATATGTTTCCATTTACCCAAGAAGAGAGAAGACCGCACTGATGAGTATTAGTTATGTCTGCTGTGGCTTTTAATTAACACAGGAAGCAATCACCTGCCTGATGCCTCTAATATGTAATGTCACTCTCCAAAGATAGGCATTTCCAACATTTTAAGCTTTTCTTCCTCAGGTTTACCTTCATATGACTAAATGCCTACAATGACATTTTTTCTTTCAGTCTTCCTGTTATCAACTTCTTACTAGGAAAATAGGGATTTTGCTATCATAGCATTTTCTCCCCATAACTCCCTCCATGGCCCCAATATAGTTAATCATCATTTTTGGTAAGGTTAGTATTTAGTCTTTATATAACGACACAGAGATTCGGTGTAGTTGTTAGCGGCTATTACGTTTCTTTTTTGCACTACTAATCATTTTCCCTGGAGTTTAATAATGTTTTCATTTTTCTCTTTGCTTACTCTTCTAGAAACCTGCCACTAGTTTATTCCCAAACTCAGCTAGAAGCACAAATCTCTTTCCAGAACATTCATACGCATCAGACTATCTAGCAGTTTCATCTTACTGGAGATGTTCTTCCTGGTACCTTCCATGTGGACCCTGCTCTGATCAGGAGTACAGCCCACAAGGCCTGCTGCACAGCCTTCATCCAGGAGAACCCCTTCCTATACTATTTGCCGGGTCTCCCGAACCCACTATCTTCATCTCTTTCACTTTACTTGTTGGAACACCTCCTTCAGTAGCCCCCTAAAAAAGGTGCATGAGAGGTAAATTTTGAGATCTTGAATGTTCAAAAATGATCCTTCTGTTTTCACACTTGGTTGAGGATTTAGATATATCAGAATTCTTAGCTGGAAACCATTTTCCTTCAGTAAAAAATTGAAGGACTTCCTCCACTTTTTCCACCAGTGTTGCTCTGGACAACGTGATGCCATTCTGATTTCTGATCTTTTGAAAGTCATTTCTCTCCTTTGGAAGCTTATAGGATCTTTGTTTTATTCCAAGTGTTCTGAAATTTAATACTATGATTATGTTTTGTGGTAGGTCTTCTTTTCATTGTATTGTGTACTCACTGGGCTTTCTCCATCTAGACCGTCACGTTTAAAAAATTCGGGATCAATTCTCAAATAATTTCTTTGATAATTTCCTGTGGCAAACACTGCAACATTCAGGAAACAATTTTTGGAGTAATTATTCTGTGCCAAGTACCATTTCTTACGCACTTTGTTTCTTCTGTATTTTGCATGATATATTAACGTTAAGCTTCTTAAATATATTTTATTTTATTGAGGCAGCACAGTAAATGTTAGGTAAAGCTTTATTATCCTCATTTACCAATGAAATGTTAAGTAAATCACCAGAGTCACACGGCTAGGAAGATATGAAATTGCAATTCTCACCCAATTCTTTCCTTACTGAAATGCTCTCAATTATTATGTCTGACTGTCTCTGAAAGAAAGAAGGACAGTCTCTATTTCTAGAAACCTCATCTTTCTCTAAATTTTGTGATCAATATAAAGACAAGAGATGGGAAACCAGGGCTGACCTTATGTTGAGCGAGTTCGGCCAGAAGAGCACCACTCAAGGATCAACAGGTGTCAAAGCTCCCGAGTCAACAGCCATGATGCTTAAACTTTGCACCACTCTTTTATTTCAAAGCATTAAAATAAAAGAGCCCTCTGTTACTGAAAGTGTATAATAATACATAGGACCAAAAAGATAGGCTTTTAGAAGGAATAGGTGATTAGAGGAACTTTCTGAAAAAACTTTTGAAGAGACAGAACTGATTCTTTTGGACAAGTCCAGAGGGCAGAACGATCCACGGTGCATGTGTCCAGGTAGAAGCCTCAGATGGCCAAAGGGATGGCAGGATCTCCGTCAAGGATGTGGAGTACAGAAACAGTAGGCGATGCCCTCTGAGACAAATCTCAGCTCTTTATTTTACCAAAGGGGGGCTTTATGACATAACTTCTCAAGGCTTTCTTTAACTGTCGGAATTTAAATGTTTCGGACCTGGCTGCCTGAAGAAGGAGTGAACTCTAAAGTCTTCTGAAGGGAATTTTCCAAGCTGCTGGTAAGGTCCAGTATGATCTACGTTACCAGAAAGTGTCCGGGGTCTCACAGGCTCAGCAGTCTGCTCTGCTGCACTAGCAACACAGCTGTAAGGATGATCTCTCTCGAACACAGGTATCAGCCCATTACTTCCTGGCCAAAGCCCTACAGGTCATCCACTTATCTATTTGATGAACTCTAACTACCACAGCCTAGCACTGGAAATCCTTTTGAGAAAGAAGCTGGGTGGATGAAAACCAACCAGTCCCCTTGACCTAAAGAGAGGCCTGCCAGGTGCCTCCTGTCCCCATCACTTCTAGTCACCATAACAGGCCACTGCTGGTGTAGGCCCAAATTTGTCTTTTCTCAGCTTCATGCTATTACTTTCTCCTGCATTTAAAAAAATTTATATAGTTAAATGATCACTTTAAACATCAAATGAATCGTACTATTTGCAAAGCACTTATTTGTAACATTTGTAACATGTTGTTGGTATGTCTCTGCCACTGCATTAAAAAAAAAACAAAACCCAAATAACAAATGCTTCATTAAAATGTATTATATATATAAAATTCTATTTATATAAAATATAAAAATTCTGCATCTGCTAACTTTGGGATATGCTTGCACCACTGATCATCATTAATAGGTCTGTGCTAGACTAGTCCTGCTCATGTGAATACTGAAACGTATTTGCTTGCGGGAATTAACTAGCCTACATGGGATTAAACCCGCAATCTTGGTCTTACTGGTCTTTAACCCAAAGAAATAATATACTGAAGCAAAGCTGGTGTTCCTCTTTGCTTGTTTTACCACTTCAACAATTATCTTCACTCACAGAACAATCAAGTGTTGAAAAGTCACCCAGAAACATGATAACAGCTCTTGGCACATAGTAAAAATATTTGAAAAGTGATAGCATACCATATTCAAACTCAGAATCCGAAAATTCAGGTTCTCTTCTGGAAAATTATGCAGACCTATGTGAAATCTTTGGTATAACTATCACCTTGATATAAATAAATGAGCCTTTCTAACATATTATTTTTAAATGTACCTCTTAAGGTCAGCGAAAGCTCAAACTAGCTAGGTCCTCGTGGATGCTGATGAAGAATGAAATGGGGTAGATGGTATCAGAATGGCACTGCAAACAAGGGCAAGTGTTCTGGGTGGGAAAGGACACAGCATGTTCAGGACACACTGAGAATCCACGCTGAGCAGAGCAGGGAGATAGGGTGGTGGCATCTTTGTGGCTCAAGACAGTCCTGGTACATAATTACTCAATATATTTGTGATTTGAAGGAATGGCTGAAGCTTGAGAGAAGAAACCTTCTGGGTCAATTATAAAAACCAGAAATAAGGTAGGCCTGAGAGAAGAAAAGGAATGGGAAAGCTGACAAGAAGGGGAAAGGTCAGAGGGCTGTTATACGCCAGTAGTAAAGTATCACACAGAACTGTGTCTAGAAAGGAAATAGGTAAAAGATGGAAGAAATACTGGGATAACAAATGGGTGTATACCAGACAACACAAAGAAAACTGATTCTCTTTAAGTTTCGGAGAATAAAAGGAACATAGTAAACCTCTTATTTTTTAAAAAAGGCAATGAACAAAACTGAAGAAACATAAAAAAGGACAAAAGATCAAAGGCAAACCAATAAAATCTATAGGCAGTCAATTCTGAAAACTAGCATAATCAAGATGACAGCCTTTAGGTTCATGATTTATAGAGGAAATATAGATTATATAATGTTACTTTTATGCTTGATTAAAATATTTGAGGATTATATAACAAGATTCCTACATAGTATATACTTTGTAGGCAAGTTTTTAAATATCCAGTAAAATTTGCTTCATTGCTTTTTTCCCCCAAGGGAAGCATTAATTATATACTGTTTCATTTCAATTAAAATAAAATTCCTGAGACAAGAGTAGAAAGAAAAGGAGAGATCACAGTTTTATATACTATGCTGAGAAGCAAGAGACCTTCCCACATAATGGTTGATCCAGGAGAAATAATTGGCCACTTTGGTGGGAACTCTGGTGAATGTGTGCATTCACCCACACATACACATACGATCAAAGGAAATTAGTAAATAAGGCTAAATGAAACAGCAATACAGCCTGATAAAATCAAGAAAAAAGTTAAGCCAAAAAAAGGAATTCATAAAAGAGCACTGATCAGCGATTACACTCAACTAACCAAGTGTCTATAAGATTATCTAACACATGTGATCAAACAGAGGGAGATGTTTGGGGTAGCGTCTTGATGACACCATATGGATGTTCGCTATAAACTTTTCTGGAATTGTGCACGTTTGAAATCCGTCATAATAAAATGTTGGAGCAAAACCAACTAGGTGAATCTGCAGGACTATCTGAATACAGAGGGGAAAAAAGTGTATTCTGGCAAGAACAAATTTATAGAAGTTTTGATTATTTTCCCTTAATGTTTATTAGAATAACACATATACATATATTAAAATATCAAATGCTTATAACGAAAAGCATTAAGCCTCTACTGTACTCCTGAATTCCAAGTCCTAAAGACACCAGTGTGAAACTATAAAAATTTCATCAAAATATAAAGCCTGTATTACATTTCTTACAAAAGTTGTTTTGAAAATGAGTATGTGCGGTGAATAAAATGGAGAGTCACAGAATTATAAAAACTTTAGAATTAAAATTTTACACATTCTGATGAAACTCACAGGAAGTTATCTTCTAAAATGTCAGAGAAATGTCTTTAGCATATAACTTGAAGGGAGTGAAAAAATCACAGGGAACCTACTATGGCAGGAGTTTCTTAGTGGGGCTTATTCCTTAGGCAAGAGAAAGAAGAAAACTAAGTTGATTAAGAAGCCATAGAATGACTTCAAAATTGAGACCTGAACATTTACATCATTGCCCAGCCGACTGATTAAAAGCCCAGCTTGAGTGAAATACTACATGAGAGGAATGGACTGGTATATTTCCTTGAAATTAGATTCAAGCAAAATTTCCCACTCTCTAACTAGATAGATGCCAGGATAAATCCCAGGTAAATATAAGGTCGATACACCATTTTGCCAGATTTTGAAAAAATTTTCACATGGACTCTGCAGACTTAATACTAAGATTTAAGTAGAATGCCCAATTCCTTATTAGCTAGTCGGGGTCACTCTTTTTAAAAAGTGAGGTTAAGTTCTAATTCATTTATTCTGCCAATAATTAAAATGAACAATTTACCAAGCACAGAAGAAATATTTTCTTGAATGTGACTAATTCACTGAAGTTTCAGTATAATATTCTCTTGATAGTTTTTAAACTTTAGACTTACTGCATTTTGCCTTAAATAATTTAAAACAACTGGAAATAGCAATGGATCTCTTGGCTATTATAGGAGCTAAAAGAGTTCAAGAAGATAGCAAAGCGGATGGGCAGGCGGAGAGACTAATACGCAGTTAAATAACATCAACAGAAGCCCAGGAGATCCAAAATAGATTCCAGCTTTATTGATTTTTTTTCTTAGTCTATCCAACTCTGCCATATAAAAACACACATCATTTTAGTATTAAGTGTCAAAGAACCCTAATTTTCAAATAGCAAATTTAGCCAACCAGGAAAAATTTCCTAGAAACTTGAACATTACCTTAAAATATTTTGGCAATGTAGAATCATAGAAAGGGCAACATTAAAACAAAAATGAGCATTAAGTAGTAAATGCAATTCTTGCTGCTTAAAGGAATGGTAGGGTTAGCTTATCATCTAGTTGCATCTCCCAAAAAGTGGATTTTCAAGTGTTGAGAATGATTTTTGAATAGTAACAGTTTAATAATATATATCTACTAAAATCCTTATAGATTAAGCATTCACTGGTGGTTAATTTCATTGTAAATACTGAATATTGAAGGGATATACAGAATTAATGATCCATATGTCAGAATATACGGATCTACTGTATTTGGCTTTAAATTATGAAAGTCCTTCAACTAAGCATTTATTCTATAACCACTCAACACCAAGGATAAGGAGTTCAAAATCTCTTTATTTTGGATTAACTGGGAAGATAAGGAACTACTTTCTGGTTCAGGCTTCTTCAAAAATGGCATTTTTTGTTGATTCAAGTGTATTTTGTTAACGGAAACTGCAAGTATCAGGCTGGCATATGATAGTTTCTATTGGATGTACTTAAACAAAGAGGCAACTCTTTTATTATTATTGTAATCAATGCAATAACTGAATATAATCAAATGAGTACTATTAAAATGTCTGAAATGGATTAAACAATCATCCAGCAGTTTTATTCACACTGTTCTCTGCTTGGCAACCTCCTCCATCATACATGAAATAAGTGATTTATTTCAGAACTGTTCTATAAACAACATAATTCATTCTGAATTGAGAAAGTCACATTAATAGGGCTTCACCATACATGAATACAACTATTAAGCTAGGAAAGAAAAATGTTCTTATCAATCAACTTCATTATTTAATATTCCTTTCTACTAATGGGTTTTGGTTCATTTTTTTGACGTTCCATCAAGGTGCATGGTGGAATATGGGAGAGGGACTGGAAGAGGGGAAGAAGAGTAGACCGTATCCATTCTTCCACATTTATGGAGTGCTTGATAGATGCTAAGCGTTGTGCTAGGAGCTGGGATCACGGAGATAAATGATAACTCTCATGATAATAGTCCAGTAAAAGAAATAGGCATGGAAATAAACAAATTACCATCCTACTGATTTAAGAACATATGAGCTACAGAGACATTCGAAGAAAGGAATGAGTAACTATGGTGGAGGGAGTATAGCAGGGAAATTTCTAAGAAGGGCAGCAGCCAAGCCCCATTTTCATGGTGTATAGGTATTAACATCTAGACTACAGGGAGTATTTCAGGCCAAAAAAAGGTGAAATGGTATACAGTATTATTAATCGCTCACATGTTTGTTTCCCTGAATAGCCTGTGGGCTTTAAGCTATTAGGGAAAACAAGTCTACGTTTTACTATTATAGTTTCAGGGCCTGGTTATAGCAGGTGCTTAATGAAATTTTTGTAGGATGATTTCTTCTATCAGTTACCATAACATTCTAAGCAAAACACATGAATTATAAAACATTTGTTTTCAACATTTTTAGACAATGATAACCTACCTTTAAAAACTCAAGAAATATATTATTTAACTTCATGAGGTAAAAATAGTTCCAAAAGGACTTCCATTTGTTGACCTTAGAGGATGCAACACAAATATTCTACTTCTTAACTTCAATGCTAAACTCAAAGCTCAGCAGCTGAAATCCGTACTTGAACGGGTAATTAGTAATAATTATGATGATGTATTTATGGAACACCAAGCATGGTCCAGGTACTGAGAGAAGCTTTTCACATAGATTATGACATTTATTCCTGATAATAAGCCCAAAAGGCAGGTATCCGTATTTTACAGATGTGATGGAGAAGTTTGGCCAATTGATCATCACACTCTAGTTTGGAAAGTAACATGTTTTTCTCCTGTGGTTGTAATCAATACATTTCAGTTATACAAACTGTTTTTACAATGCCCTAAATTCTCAGTAGCATGCTTTCGTGTGCTGATTGACAAATGCCAAGTAAACTGTGTATCAACTATCCAATTTTACCTCTAAGTTAAAGGACTGAAGAGGGCAAAATTTTAGCACATTAAACCTCTATCATCACAGCATGCTTTGATGTTACAAATCATACTGTGTATTCCACTGCTGATGGCTAGACAAGTAATGGATAGCACATTAATTAGCCTTGGGGAGGCATATCCTTGCTGGTTTATTAGTACTATTTTTTTTCTTGTTTCAATATATTATTTGGCATCTTTGAATCTTGTTTTATTTGTGTAAAAATAAATTGACCTGGCCCTTTTGCATCCTTGAGTATCTGAGTTTTCTATGTATATTTATTTCCATGTCACTACCTGCTGCTATATAATTAGTTCCCGGAACTCTTACTGAATTCCAAATAGTAAAACCCAAGATGATCTGTGTTAATGTCAAGTTTCCATTGCAAGGAAAATTTGTAATTTGCCTATTAATTTCCCTCCTCTGTGTAGGAGTCATGCCTTATCACTCCCAGAATATAAATGAGGCCCACCCTGACATAAGAGTAGGTAAAAAAAAACAAAAACAAAAAAAAATAAAAAACCCACAACAGAAAACCAGGTTTATTGCCTCTTGATAGGGCAAATCAAATCTCTCCTTCTTTCTAATGCATTCTTCACTTCTTTTTAGAGATCAAGTGATTTCCTTGCCACCTATGAAGTTGCTTCATCTAAACTAAGCAACTATCTTTTTTCCTCTTTGAAAAGCAATCTTTCAAAAGCCCTCATTATAGTATTATAAAGTCAATAATGGAGTTTAAAGAGCTAGCAAAAAGCTATTTTTAAGTGATATTTTAAGGCACATCTGCACCTCCAAAAGTTCTAGAATCTCTAGGAGTTATATGGATTTAGGCCTTCCTTACACAGAAGGATCCAGAATTCTTACAGACACAGCAGGTTCCAAAAATCTTCTCTAAAGTCTAAGAGTAGAACAATTATGTAAGTGAAATCAAATGCACCAGAAGGGCAGCACTGAAGGCAGATGTCTTTGAACTCTTGCTCATGAGGAAACATAATTATCACCTCTGTTTCAAAACAAACAATTCAATAAAATAAAATTGAAAACACCATACAGAAGGTAGAAAACTTAGTTTGAACTGCTTCTCGGATGCTGAGTTTTATTACAAGGGACCCTTTTCAAACGCTGAACGAACACAAAGAATCCTGGCCCTACTAAATATTTGCCAAAGATAACAAAAGGGACATAAAAGCTTGGAAGAGCAGCAGCAGACCCAAAGGGAACTACAAAATTACTGGGTGAAAGGTCATCCCTCACCATTAGATGCTTTAATAAGGTGGCAATTAAAAAAAAAAAAAACAAAACCAAAAAACAAAACCCACAAACATGTGTAGATATATATCTATCTAAAATAGCTTTTTGTTTACAGTTGTATCTACATATGAATATACATAGTTGTGTTCTGTTTTATCGCGTTGTGGGGTTTTTTGGGGGGGCAGTGTTAATATACAAATTTGATTTGCTCTAATACTAGCTTAAAGAATAGACATCAGTAGTTATATAATTTAGGAATTAGGTGAACAGAAGAAAAAAACATTCTTACTCAATTGTAGGCCAAATTTAAATCTTTAGTAGATGGTAACACACTGTGCCTTGTCTCTACTTTTTCTCCTTCACCTGGTACCCCTCCTTTACACTTCAAACTCAGGATGAACACATATTCCAACTATCACCCTTTTCTCAGTTTGATCAATTAAAATAAGTGAAAACGAGCCCAGCATCCAGTTGTGCTGCAGAGTAGCCTAACTCCGTACCCTGGAAGAACTACTATAACTGGGTTGCAAACACTGATTATAAACCCCAGAGAGATGACAACATTTTGTTCTCAATAAAACTAAATGTGGAACAACATTTCAATGGGAAGACATTGCATACTATTTAAAAAGGGTTCTGAAGTCCATGGCCATGAAAGACATATGGCAGTAGGAAGTCCCAAGTGAACTTGAGATTAATATCTGATGCACTGCAAAGCAGGCCACTTTGTTAAGGATCAATTTGCCAAATAACCAACCTGCAGTATTTACAAAACGTACTGTTCACCAAAATCTTGTTTAACTACCAAGTGTGTAGTAACTCATACTGGAAAGGAAAGATTATTCGACTAGACTGCTTTGGGTGTTGCATTAATTTGCTACAACTGGACAAAATAGGGATTGGGGGATTAAAAGGTTAGGGGAGAGTCTGAAGTCTCAGAACCCTGAGTTGTCAGATTCACAGGAGCTCTAGCAAAGTCTCCAATAGGACTTGCCCTCCACTCCCCTGCCCCTTGCACCTCCGTTTATGAGCATGGTAGTGCCAAGAGGACTCTGCAGGGATGCTTGGGGCCCAGCCTCAGGGGTACAAACTGCTAAAGATGGTGCAGAAAGGGAGGGCAAGGTGTCTTCCCCCAAGGATTAGGTACGAGTCCTACAGGGAGAGAAGATGCTAACTGAAAGCTGAGGGAACTCTTTCCAGGAGGGCCTTCAGTCAGATCTGAGGGAGCACAGGGACAGGAGGCCTTTGCCGAGCGGTCAGGTTCGGGAGCTCTAGGCACAGAAGCTGCATCCATGGCCCTTGTCAGCCATGAGATGACCTGGTCAAGCAATTTCCAGACTTCCAGAAGAAATATTTGGAATTATTGTTAAGAAACACCTGGAGAGAAATGCTGGGGTTCAGCAGCCGGCGGGAGGGGCTACAGGACAGGATGTTGGTATTTAGTAATAGGCTCTCATCTGCATCCTTAGGGTAAAAAGACTCTGACATATTTAGAAGGACTACAATGCCACACAGATTAGCCAGTTATCTTTTAAGCTCTGCTCTTGGGTAAAAATCAAATTGCTCCATTTCAAATAGAGTCCAATGGTTTGTCTAAAGGGAGAGTGGTTGAAAAAAAAAAAAAAGTTTACCACAAACAATGCAGTTCTTCATACTATGTTCTTAGGAAGAGAGGAAATTCTAAACTATTCAAGTTTTGCTGAACTCTTTTATCACACTTAGTTTCCATTTTCTCTTACATTGTCATATGATCCTCTTTGAAAAATTAAATTAGGCTATAAACTTATTTTCATAGATATAAAAACCTTATAATATTACAAGAGGACTTTTCGGACTTCAGAACTTCAAAAGATAACTTAATACATCAAAGTCTCTATCTTCAGATCTTAGAATTTTTAAATTCAGTTCAGTTAGCTTCTATTTATAGTTTCTCTAGTGTGTTTTCCATTTCTGAGAAACTTTACAACAAATAGTTACTAAAAATAATCTCTTTGAAATTACAGTAACCGCAGGAGAGGGATGTTGCAATCTGTAGGCTCTACTTTTTTTTTTCTTAAACACTACCATGTTTAAATAACTATAAACTAACTAGAAGTTCTATAAACAAAGAGAAGTGAAGACTCCTAAAATCTCAGAAGTCATCAAGTCTTAGAATTGGAAGAGATCTCGGAAGTCTTGTAGTTGTAGCTATGAATGGGGGAAGAAAATAACGGCATTAAGTGAAAGGGGATCTTACTGAGAACAGCTATGGGGGCAGAAACTTACAGATGGTTGTCATATAACAATTGTGGCCAGAAAAGGAAGTGGGGTTTAAAAAATTTTTAATTTGAATTCAATTGAGCTAAAATATGGTATATTATTAGTTTCAGGGGTAGAATTAACACCCAGTGCTTATTCCATCAAGTGCCCTCCTTAATGACCATCACCCAGTTATCTCCACCCAACAGCCCTCCCCTCCAGCAACCCTCAGTTTGTTTCCTGTAGTTGAGTGTGTCTTACGGTTTGCCTCCCTCTCTATTTTCATCTTATTTTTTCCTTCCCTTCTCCTATGTTCATGTTTTGTTTCTTAAATTCCACATGGGTGAAATCATATATTTGTCTTTCTCTGACTGACTTATTGTGCTTAGCATAATACCCCCTAGTTCCATCCACATCATTGCAAATGGCAAGATTGCATTCTTTTTGATGGCTGAGTAATATTCCTCTGTGTAGGGGTGTGTGTGTGTGTGTGTGTGTGTGTCTGTCTGTCGGTCTGTGTGTCTGTCTACCACACCTTCTTTATCCATTCAACTGTGGCTGGACATCTGGGCTCTTTCCATAGACTGGCTATTGTGGACATTGGGCTATAAACACTGGGGTGCAGGTGCCCCTTCTAATCACTATGTTTGTATTCTCCGGATAAATACCCATTAGTACAACTGCTGGGTCATAGGGTAGTTCTACTTTTAACTTTTTGAGGAAACTCCATACTGTTTTGTAGAGTGGCTGCACCAGTTTTCATTCCCACCAACAGTGTAGGAGGGTTCCCCTTTCTCTGTGTCCTCACCAACATCTGTTGTTTTCTCAGAAAATGAGGTGTGTAGTGTTTCACAGATGGAGCAGCTCCAAAAGAGAAAACCCAAAGTATGAACTACTGTGGATAACGGGGAGATTAGGACATTGAGCTCAATGTGCCCGTGTGGGTGGGGAGGCCACTGGAGAGGGAGGCTGGTCCAGAGGTGGGAAGGAAGGCTGAGCCAGGTGTTAAGTCTCTTCCCTCTAGTGAAGTGAGGCCCGAGGCCGGGGATGGAAGGGCAGAAGGCTGACTAATATCTGAGAAGAGTAAAATTGCTATGTTCAAAATAGAATTTTTTTAAAACTCCAAGATGCATAAGTCAGAGGTGAAGAAAACATCCTAAGGCAGACAAGGAACAGCTTTTACTTGAGAGGGCTCCAGGACAGAGCATGAGATCAGGAGATGGCTGTGTTTTAATGAAGGCAGTAAGGCAGACAGAATGAGGAACACAAAGACAGTTTTCCAAAAAATGGTCCAAGCCCCTGATGACTGAGATTCTTATTTACCTCGTATTTCTTTTACAGAGGTTGTAACCTGATGATTAGGAAGTCATTCTGATGTCTGAAACTTTACTGTTATTCCTGTCCAGTCAGGAAGCCTAGAGATTCCGAAATACAGCAATGTTAGCTCCTTAACCGGGCAGCAGTTCTGCCCGGTTCTGCCCTTCACAATCCCTAGTTCATGGACACCAAATAAGAACCAAAGGATATCAATGAAGTCTCAAGGGTTTTTTTTGTTTTGTTTTGTTTTTTTGTTTGTTTTTTTAAGATGTATTTATCTTAGAGAGAGTGCTCAGGAGCGGGTGGAGAGGGTCAAGAATCTCAAGCAGAGCCCTGGCTGAGCGGAGAGCTTGACACAGGACTTGATCCCACAACCATGAGATCATGACCTGAGCCAAAATCAAGAGTTAGATGTTTAAATGACTGAGCCACTCAGGGGCCCCATGAGATCTTTCTTTCTTTCTTTCTTTTTGTAAAGATTTTATTTATTTGAAAGAAACATGAGCAGAGGGGAGAGGGAGCAGCAGGGAGCCTTAGCCCAACATGGGGCTTGATCTCAGGACTCTGGGATCATGACCTGAGCTGAAGACAGATGCTTAACCAACTGAATCACTCAGGTGCCCCCCACAAAAATCTTTCTCTTATAGTCTAGTAAAACAGAAAAAAAAATCAGGCTAATTGTCATGCAAAGGTTTTTTTTTAATTTTAAGATTTTGTTTTATTTATTTGAGAGAGCAAGAGAGAGCATAAGTGGGGTAAGGGGTAGAGAGAGAAGCAGACTCCCACTGAGCAGGAAGCCCAATGTGGGGCTTGATCCCAGGACTCCAGGATCCTACCTGAGATGAAGGCAGACACTTAACCAACTGAGCCACCAAGGTGCACCAGAAAGGTTTTTTCCTAAGCTGCATCAGCAACCACTGCTACTTGGGAAAAGAACACTGTCCAAATAAAGACAATGAACTAGAAAATTAAAACGAATCCAAAGAACCTTCCAGAATACTGTCAGTATGGCCATATGCCACCCATCTCTATATTATACTATACAAAGTAGTGATCTCCTGTGGCATCTGTACCTACAAAACATCTTATCCTCATTCTAGATATGAATTGGCTAACCAGAATAATTAACAACAAAACAACACGGCTATTGTTGACTATATGAATTGAAGGCTAGAGAAAAGGAAGCAAGCTCAGGGTGACTGCTGGGCTAGTAGCAGAGATAAGAGAGGTTTTTGTATACAAGTATTTTATAAACTCAAGTGTCTTAACATAAGTAGAGTTAAAATGCTATAGGAACTGAGGAAAGGTAAAAAAACTATTTCCAGGGTGCCTGGGTGCCTCAGTGGGTTAGGGCCTCTGCTTTTGGCTCGGGTCGTGATCCCAGGGTCCTGGGATCGAGCCCCATATCAGGTTCTCTATTCAGCAGGGAGCCTGCTCCCCGCCCCCCCCCCCGTCTGCCTCTCTATTTGCGATCTCTGTCTGTCAAATAAATAAATAAAATCTTCAAAAAAAAACCTGTTTCCAGCTGACAGTGTTGGGAAGTTTCATGGAAGAGGTGGCCATGACTTAGTAATGACCCTTTTCCTTTCATCTTCAGATATCCCTATAGAAGAATTCCAGCAGGAAGAAAACCAAAACTAAAATCCTGAGCAATTTCCCAAACAAAGCACTACGAATGATCTATATTTATATACCAGTATGTAGCAGCCTGAAAAATATGATGAGTGGAAATTTAACAGTATAGGCAGAAACTGCCACAAAAATGATGGCACTTAGCTTGGCAAGATTTCTTTTCCTCCTTTTTCTGTATTTTCTTCTCTTCGTGTGATGACACATTGGCCCACCCTGGACAATTCCAGGTGACAGATGTAGAAATGGAGGGTTTTATCTGTTTTGGCCACCCTCCTTTGAGGTAAGACTATAATGTTTTAGCAGTATCTTGCCAGAGGCCACACAGGAGGTTGAGATGGATATAAGTGGGTGGACCAGGATCATAAAATAAGGAAAAATTCAAGTGCATGCTTTCCTGGCCTTGGGGAGGGGCAAGAGCAGTCAGAGGAAGATGCTGCTGATTGTATTGGTGATGTCCAATACTGCTGTCATTCCACCTCAATTAAACAATGAAGCCCACAATCTTAGAATTTACAGAAATGAAATCTGAGCTATGACTGCTATCTGAAACTCAAAATCCCAAATGGCAAAAGAGGCATTAAAAGTATCTGAGAAGCTTTTGTTGGCTTCACTCCTCAAATAAATAATGCCAAGTATAGCTCTGTAATGCAAATTAAGATCTAAATACAGTGGACTCTTGAACAATGCATGTTTGAACTGAGCTAGTCCATTTATGCATGGATTTTTTTTTTTTTGGATACAGTACTATAAATTTATTTTCTGTATGGTTTTCTTAAACATTTGCTTTTCTCCAGCTTACTTTATTCTCAGAATATAGTATATATGTGACATACAAACACATTAATTGACTGTGTACGTTATTAGTAAGGCTTCCAGTGACAATCAGATAGTTAAGTTTTTCAGAAGTCAAAGTTATATATGGATTTTTTTTTTTTTTTAGTATGAAAGGGGAGTGGGGGCAGGGTGGGGGGACAGTGGCACCCTAACCCCTGTGCTGTTCAAGGGTCAACTATACTGAGCTTTATTCTAACAGGCCACAATAATGTCCTTCTAGTTAATATGCAAAAATTGTGAATTATATCCGTTGACTAACTTAGTTATATCTTAAATTTGTATGGGCTGACACTTTAGATAAAAACACCAAATAGTTAATAAAAGCATAAAATAAAAGGAACTGGTTTATAGGGCAGGAAAAATGGTTAGCAGAATACAAAGAACTGAATTATTAAAATTGCTGCAGTAATATAAAGGAGGATGACCTTTATGTGATAATAACAATGTGCTTCAATTTATGAAAGTGTTATGAGTGCCCAGCACTGGGAACCCAGGCTTAATAAAAGCAGGAAGTCTCAGACAGCTCCATCATCCTTTGCTCTAGCGCTGCCATCTTCTGTAACTGCTGCCTCTTTATTGTTTTTAGGGTGATTGTCCCTCTCCTAGCCAAACCCTGTAAAATGCTCAAGTTGGTACACCAAGTTCCTTCAGCATAGTACAGTAAATCACTGAGTGAGAAACTAAAAAGGAATTTAAAAAGGAAGCCTAATCTTTGGATGAATGGTATATTATGGCATTAGCATCCCTACCAATAGAAAAGGCAAGGTAAAAGCTACATAATGATCAGTGGTGGACACATTAGAGATAATACAGGAGAATAAAAATAATCTAAACACTAAATAACTTGAGTCACCACATTAGAGTGATCACCTACAAATACAACACACTTCGCTGTTAGTGTGAGAGGGAAATTAACTATCTCAAGAAATTAGCATTCTCCAAGTTGATTAGCCTGGTAAAGAATTCTGACAAACTACCTTTCTATAGAACACCACCATTCTCTTATACAATTTGGCTGTAGTGGATCTGCCTTAATTTAGTCATTGGGTATTTACTGAACAGTACAGTAGCACTGGAAGGGAGAGAAAGAGAAAGGGTGACAGAGACGGGGAGGGAAGGAGGGGCACATGGCAGGCTGACAAACCCATGATTCTTATTCCAAAGAACCTAAGACCTAGGAAAGAAGATACATATTTGCAAATTATGTGATTCTTTTTTTTTTTTTTTTTAAATTATGTGATTCTTAAGAGTGGTTCAAATGTTGTAGAAGCCTGTAGAGAGCTGAAGAGATCCAGAAATGATCTGTCTGGGCTGGATTTAACAGGTAGATCTGATCAGAGGCAGAAGAGACAGAAGTATTGCAGGCAGTAGGGAGGCGTGAGGCCAGGACAGACAATGTGAGTCATGGCTTCAGATGGAGCTTAAGGGAAGCCGGATGGGGCCTCTAGCCTGAGGTCAGAGAGCTCAGCACCGCTTTCAGTTGTTTTTATCAGCTTCCTTTTCTCATTTTCCACAGCAACTATTCCAGACTCTCATTAATCACCTCTGTGTCCTACATACCCAACCATCCCCCTCAAATTCCCTAAACTCTCATCTGTCAAGAGCGTGGCTCCCTGTCTTGCCACCTATTCCCTAAACCAAAATAAGCCTCTCCTGCCTTAGCAGGTGAGGAATCCCCTTTCCTTTGCTTGTACTGGTGATGTCCAGTGCTACGGTCTTGTGATTTCCAATACTACTGTCACTACTACTTGTGATTTCTGAGAAAATCTGCTCCATAATGAATCCATTTTACATTCCGCTTTTCCTCTACTGAATTTTCCCCACCTCTGAAAATGTTTTCCTGGTCATCCTTGATGCAGCTTTCCCCTTCTTGTGACGACTCCTGCTCTGCCCTTTCCTTTAGCAGTGAACTCCTGGTAGGAGTCACCTACCTACTGGAAACTTGCTGTCTCTACTTATATCCATCTTCACTCCACTCAAATCTGGCTTCTGGAACCCTCATTACTGAGAAACTACTCTCACCAAAGTCAACACACACCACCTAGTTGTTGCACCCAAAGGTTCTTCACAGAGTCTGCAAATAAAGAGTCTATCGGCACCTCAAATTTCAGAGAAGTTGCAGATGTCTCAGAGAATGACTCAAAGTCCACGAGCATCTGACCTTGCTATAAAGGCCAATTACTGCTGAAAAAGACTTATTTAGGTAAATCAATATTTGCAAATATAAAATTATGTCCATTTACCACTACAGACAGAAAGGCCGAGATGTTTTTTAAAGTCTCAAAACCATTTGTAAAGACAAAAATAAGACATTTGTCCAATGATTCCTAGGAAACAGCTTTGTAATTAGGATGAGTCATACTTTTTTCCTACTATATGCCATCATACCGCCTGTAAATACTTCACTCATGGATAAAAAGAGATGGGGAAAAAAAAAACATGAGATGCAATTACTTTTACTGAGTCTTCCTTTAAACTGCACATAATTAATGCAGAAAGCTCAAAATAGGACTCTTTGGGATGACTATGACGATGACAATGCCATCAGATCTTACTTTACTGAGAATAAGTAACAAACTGCTTTCCAAGATAATCAATTCTTTTAGAATACTGAGAAGAGAACCATTTACTCTCCAGCTCCCAAGTATTTATAAAGTCATAAATACTACTTTGAAACTCCCACTAGTTCTGATTCCCTTTAGTTTCTATTCTGTTAAAAGTGAGGCTTCATGACAACTAAGACAACCTTTCTAACATCAGATCTTACCACTTAGATGAACTCTAGTCTCCAGTCAGACCAGTCTCCACTGCTGGAACTCCCAACGTTGACTGTTCTTTACCAAATCAAATCCTACTATTCCTTAAGATCTAATTCAAGGTCCAGTTCCCTAAACTCTCCCCCTTATTCTGCCAGCTCACTACAACCCTTCTCTACTCTATGCTCATACATTGTTTCTGTGGTACTTGTACACTGACTTTCCAAATGGGAGCATAGGGATATGCTCATAATTTTTTACTCCTATGCTATCACCAGCATGCCTTGATCACATAGTATTCAATATAAAACACAGGCCTTACCTAAGATTCAGGTTACATACACTTACCAAAAAAGGACACTTTGTTTAGAATATTTAAATACAAACACCTTTAGTTACAATTTTAATAACAGTACATTACAGGACAAACTTTTTATAATGTTTCTCTTTGCTTGAACTCTATTAGTCTGTCAAGTCTAAACAAAAACCAGTCCATTCCTAATCTATTAAAATAGAAGCCTTTGTCATGACTGATTCAGTAACGTAAGTGGTGGCTACAGTCTACCTGAATTACTAGGGAAACTAATCTTGAGATCAATATATTAATTACATTTTTACTGATAAGAAAGTTTATTAATAATTTCTTTAACAAAAATTAATTGGTAAACTATTTGGAAACCTCATCTGGTTCTATGATGAACCTAGTGTGCTTATTAAAATTATGTCCTTGAGGAAAGCAAGTAAGTCTTAGGACACAGAAAATAACGTGCAAAATAACTTCCATGTACTCCCACCAACACTGTGAAGTTCCACTCCTGAGAAGAAGCACAGTATGGCCAAGTCGTAGACCTTCTATAATAATGACATCTAAGAGCAGTCTGCAAAAATAGGGTAGCTGGTTATCCAGCTTTGAGAAGTGCTCTTTATCTGGTTGAGGAACTCAGATCTGCTCCCAGGAGCAATGATAACTATGGCTAAAACAGGCACTGTCTAACACTTCTACTACAAATTAATTCATGACCATTGTAAATCAGCACGAACTTCACCCACAATGAGTAAGGTGTGGGAAGGCCCCTTGTGCCTTGACCTCTAAGAAGGTCACTGCTAAAGTTCATGTTTGGCTAGAGCACACTTTCTGTTTGGGTAATAACATGCCTTCCCTTCAAGGCCTATGCACACATATCCCCTAATACCTGCCGTTGGCAGTGGAGGCTGTGTTTTACTTATCTGATCTTCTGCTAAAGGCCATTTTCAAGCTGTGAGGAAATGGGAAATACAAACCATAAACTATGAATACAGGATTTCAAAAAAAAATTTCCCACTTGAAACCCCAAACTACTTTCAGACTACATTTATACAGTGCAGAATTAATCCAAAGAATGAACAGTTTTGGGTGATATATCTATCACTTCAAAGAAAGCAGCTATTAACCCACAAATAAAACAAGCCTCAACACAAATGTCTCACGTTATTATCTGAGAAACTGTAAAAACCCTCACAGTATCAAAGGTGAGTTATTTAGAATAAATAAGGACTCAGAGACAGATGTTTACTTAACAGTACTGAAATATGTGCTGGAGAAGCATTTTAGTCCCTACAACAGGCCTTTAACACCAACGAGAGAACAATGACGACAAAAAAATGCACTAACAGGACGCCTGCTGTCCAAAGATTTAAGACAGCTATTTTCCCTATGAAAATATTAGCATGAAAAGAATCTAGCATATCATGGATTACTGCTAGTTTATTACATTCAGATAAGACTGTAACTGGAAGAGCTACTTTATTTAAAAAAAAAAAAACAAACGAGAAATAAATGTTAAGTCAGTGGATACTCTAGTTTCTCTTTCAATTATCATTTCCTATGAAAAAGATGACTAAGCCATGATGAAAAGTATTTGCATGAAGTTATTATCATAATATAAGTACACTAAAATGGGCACGTGGAGTGTTACGTGCATGCTCTAGCAGATTCTCTACGACAATAATCTTACCAAGTAGGAGAATACTTGGAATTTCCATTATGTGGTCACGTGTCTTATGCAGAGGGAAAGAAAGCCATTGAGGACACACACGCTTTCCTCTCCTACATAACTGTGTTAGGAGAAAGCAACTTAATTTTAGAAAATTCCTAACGTAATCTCATCTCCCCCTTCCTGCGGTGCAGAAGAGCCACCTCATGATAACTGCACCAGGAGGGGGTACCTGGGTGGCTCCATGGGTCCAGCATCTGCCTTTGGTTCAGGTCATGACCCCACTGTCCTGGGAGGGAGCCAGGTAGTAGCATCAGCCCCCTGCTCAGGGGAGGAGCCTGCTTCTCCTTCTCCTCCCTGCTTGTGCTCTCCGTTGCTATCTCTGTGTACCACTCTCAAATAAAGAGAGAAAATCTTAAAAAAAAAAAAAAAATTTTTTTAACTGCACCAGGACTTGTTTTGCTCAGTCCAGATTTTATGGCAAAGTGAATTTGGGTGTTTGGAGCAAATGGATGATAAGTACAGGGTGTCTATATTATGAAATATATACAATGATGTTATACATAAGTAAAATTTATATCACATATAAAAATATTGTATGCAGAAGAGAGGGAGAAAATGATTCATTCAGAAGGCTGTCCAGATATTTTTCAACATTACTACATAAACAATTGCTGTATTTAGGTTCCATGTTCCTATGGGGCTGATTTTTTATCAGAATCTATTTTTTAAAAGATGATGGTGCATGAACTTGGTCTGCAACTGCACAGCACACACACACACTGTTGTTTTAACAATACTTTTGTGTTTCTCTAAATCAATCAGAGAAAGACAACTATCATATGATCTCCCTGATATGAGGAAGTGGAGATGCAACATGGGGGCTTTGGGGGATAGGAAAAGAGTAAATGAAACAAGATGGGATCGGGAGGGAGACAAAGCATAAGAGACTCTTAATCTCACAAAACAAACTGAAGGTTGCTGGGGGTAAGGGGGTCGGGAGAGGGTGGTGGGGTTATGGACATTGGAAGGGTATGTACTACGGTGAGTGCTGTGAAGTGTGTAAACCTGGTGATTCACAGACCTGTACCCCTGGGGCTAATAAGACATTATATGTTTATAAAAATTTTTAAAAAAATTAAAAATAGAGCTTCCCTATGACCCTGCAATTGCACTACTGGGTATTTACCCCAAAGATACAGATGTAGTGAAAAGAAGGGCCATCTGTATCCCGATGTTCATAGCAGCAATGGCCCCGGTCGCCAAACTATGAAAAGAACCAAGATGCCCTTCAACAGTCGAATGGATAAGGAAGATGTAGTCCATATACACTATGGAGTATTATGCCTCCATCAGAAAGGATGAATACCCAACTTTTATATCAACATGGACGGGACTGGAAGAGATTATGCTGAGTGAAATAAGTCAAGCAGAGAGAGTCAATTATCATATGGTTTCACTTATTGTGGAGCATAAGAAATAACACAGAGGACATGGGGAGATGGAGAGAAGGGAGTTGGGGGAAATTGGAGGGGGAGATGAACCATGAGAGACTATTCTGAAAAACAATCTGAGGGTTTTGAAGGGGCGGGGGTAGGAGGTTGGGTGAGCCTGGTGGTAGGTATGATGGAGCAATGGGTGTGGTACATAAACAATAAATTCTGGTACACTGAAAAGAATTTAAAAAATTAAAAAAAAAATACCTTTGCATTTCTCAAACATCAAAGTATTTTTTAAAAAATAAGAAAAGGTCCTAGCAAATGGAAAAAGCCACAGAAAATATATATTTTTTTAAGATTTTATTCATTTATTTGACAGAAACACAGACAGAGGGAACACAAGCAGGGGGAGCGGGAGAGGGAGAACCAGACTTCCCGCCAAGCAGGGAGGCCAATGTGGGGCTCAGTCCCAGGACCCCCGGATCATAACCTGAGCCGAAGGCAGATGTTTAAAGAATGAGCCACCCAGACACCCCAGAAAATACTTTCAATAAGGAAGAAAAAAATCTATAAAGCTAAAAGAGAAAAGGTACAACCTTTTATAAATAATGCAATGGACACATGCCCAGAATAAAGGAGAAACAAGGTAAAGCTTTTTTGGACAAACCCAAAAAAGAAAGATAACACATCCACAAAGAAATTACATACCACATAAAACCAAAAGGCAGTCGTAAGTGCCTGTTGAAATGAATTTCTGGATTCAAGGATTCAGAGTGTTTAGATTCAGGCTGACAACTGAACTTCTAGGAGAATAAATCTGATTTTCACACGAACAGGAAACTAAAGCGTATTGTTACATACATATTGCATTTGCACCACAATTCTTCTCACTTGCTTTAGTTCAACATGATAAGGACATGACAATGTAGTGTGTAATGCCACCTGGTGATGGACGGAACTACTACTGTGTCCTCTAAAGTTGCTCTATGTCTCTCACTTCTGCCTTCAGAGGGAAAATTGACAGAACGTCTTAATGTATGTAACAATATTCTTTGCAATCAGGGTACAGTATGCAGAAAGTTCTCACTCAAAGGCAAGTCCACAAATTTTACTTACACGGCATCTTCCACCATGGTGAATTTTAAAATAAACATATTTTGTAAGTGTCACAGTTATCAGCATTTTTCGGCATGTTACTCTTAAGAAAACAATATAAACATTGTAACAGAGCATCAATACTTAGGTAAAGACAAACCTTTCGAACGAGTAAAATACACCATGTATACCATTTTCACTCACCTAAGAAAATGATAATCTAATCAATACTGGAGTATGTATTTCAAGAATATTAATGGTGCCATTAGACATGCACTCATTATCATTCTGGCCTACCTTCACTAGCAGGAATTCATCACAGCTGACTGGTGTTAGAGAAACAGCAGATAGCCCCAAAGCAAGATTTTCCTCCTACTTAAAAGTGAAGCAGTACAGAAGGCCCTAGGCTGCAATGACTGTCTCCTTAGCACCATCTCAGAATCTGAAACTCACGGAGGAGAGAAATACTAACAAACTAGGGAAAACCCTCCTTAAGAATCCAATTCCATACTGATTCTTACACGATCAAATGCCAAGACCTTGTTCAGTTAAAAATAACATGTTCCTGTTATGCCCCTTATAAAAGCATAGATTATCTAAAAAGAACAATAACAATTAATAACCAAGAAATCAGCCTTACTTTTGTTCTTTGGTAATTAAAAAAAGAAAACTGTCTTAAGACAGCATTTATTATCGACTGTATACATGCCTGCACACCCTCTAGCACTGTCATGAATCTCTCCTTTGCAATGAAAGGGTCCGTGTGACTCAGGATCTGCTGAGTGATCACTAGACTGAAGGTGGGAGAGGCATTACTAATCAGATGTGCACAGATAAGCATATGCAATGCACAGCATGTATAAGAGGCTGAAAACAGGTCATCTACAAAAATTTGTACAAACCATAAATATACGGAGTACCTGTAATATTCATGACCGCAAACGAGGGGCTCAAACAGAAAAATAAATGAGACTGCTATCTACCCTAAAGGAGCTCAGTGTCCAAGGGAGAGAAAGACTGACAAAACACTGATTATAGAAGAGAATGAAAGAAGTGATTAAGACAAATGTATAAATGAGAGTAAGAAGAGGGAACCTCAAGAACCTGGAGAAGTCAGGGGACTGTGAAGCTGACAAGTCATTTGAACCATTCTGAAGGATCAACAGGAGATACCCAGGTGACTGGGACAGTTTAGGAAAAGGAAGAGCATAAGGAAAGTATACTCCACATGGCAGGACAGAAGAGAGGGCAAGGAGTCACACAGCAAGAAACAAGTCCAGAAAGGCCAGACAGGCAGGGACTGAGCTTTGGGCAATAGTTTTTGTTTCACAAAAATCCTAACTGTCTTGTAAGAAACACACTGGCCTGCCTCAGTTCACAGATGAGGTTGCCTTCACTTCTCATGGGAGGCGTCACTCAGTAAGTTCCTCAGTGTCCCTAAGAGAATCCTACTAGTCAAAGTCCCTGGCCCCAGACGTCAACTCGAACTACAAGGTACCTGTAGAACAGAGGCTTTAGGAAGAGCTCTCAAACCCCGTGTGAACTAACTCTCCCCTGAATGTCAGTGAGTGAAATCCCATTAATGGAGAATTGGTAGGAGACGTGCAGTCTCTCCCAACATTTAGCGTCGAGACACTCTAAATCCTACGCAGCCTGATGCTCTGGCCTCTTCCGAGACTGCCTTCTCTGAAGTGCTCTTTCTCATTCTCCTCTCAGCCAATGTGGATGGATGCCCTGAGGCTACGTGGGACACTTAGCATAAAGATGCTGTAAGGGCACTGGTCACAACTGGGCACAATGTACTCTGTGAGGAACCCCAGGAGATTCCTTCACCCAAGTCCTTCGGAAATGGTCATACTTTTTATGAGCAGGTGATCTGCTCTAATCTTATGGATCTTGTCAATGATACCATTCAGTTTCCCTCTAGAGAAGATGCCAGAAAGCTCAGAGCCAATTTATGGACCCTTATTTGATAGGAACATAGAATCTTGTGTATTTTGTATATTAACCTTAGGACACTATATTTTGTATACCAACCTCACATCACACCCTTATTTACCCTTTAGTTCTCTAATATTGTGGTGCTGCTGTCATTGTAGCATACATACTTACATTGTACACTTTCAGTCTTCATGGGAACATAGCAGGGTATAAAAGTACATCAGCCAGTTAGCTAATGCATTCAAAAAACTTAAAGAGGATTATATGCTAGGCCTATGCTGAAGCCTGGGGATCAAAATGGCGAATGAGACAGACTGGATTCTAAAGGTCAGGAAACTGAAAGTTAACAGATGAAGGAGACAAACAAGAATAAGACAGTAGTAAAAACATTCATGCAGGGCACGTACTCATCTGGAGGAACACAAATGTCTAAGACAGCTGGAAAGGCTTCCTGAATGAACTGCTAACCTATGCTGAGACCTACAGGCTAGTAGGAAGGGCTGTGCCCTCATAGGGAAGGTTTTGGTGTACTGCGCACTCCGGGAGTGGGAAGCAGTTCAGGAAAGCAAGGACAAAAAGGAGGACAAAGGAGATAAGAGAGAGGCCAGAAGGGGTAAGCATGGGCCAGGTCATGAAGGTCTGGTAGACCCCGTTAAAAGAAAGTAAGTTTAACCCTGCAGCATTGTTAAACCCCAGACAAGTTTCAGCCAGAAGCTGACACAATGAGATCTGCACTAGCACATTTACTGAGTGCTTCCTCTTTTCTGGGTACTATGCTAAGTGTTATACACTGCACTGAATCCTTTTAAGAGTCCTATAAAGTAAGCACTGTTGTTGTTTCATTTTACAGAGGATGAAACTAAGGGTCACTGAGGGATACACTCCTCATTCGGGTGATGCCAGGATTCTAACCCAGGTCTTTGGACTCCAGAGCCAGAACACCTCACTTAGCGTGCTGCCTCCCTCACTCAGAAAAAGGCCTGAAGTTCCAGTTCAATGTGGAAAAAGGCCTGGTTAAGGCAAGCCCAGAACTAGGAAGCCCTGCTGAGCCACTGTATGAGAATTCAGGGGAGATATGATGGCAGTGAGAAGGAAAAGAGTGAACTTGAGAGACAAAGAAGAGACAGAACCCAAAGGCACTGGTTGGGATTTCACTGTCTGCGAGAAAAGGGGGCTGGTCCAAGAATGACCCCCAGACTGTAACTGGAGTAAGTGAGTCAATGATGCGTACTGGTGAAGGCAAAGGCTCCCCAGCTCTGCCATTTCACAGAGAAACCCTGGACTGTTATTGAACTTCTCTTATCTGGGCTTCCTTGTGCATGAAACGAAGATGATAATAAAACCTCCTCGAAGAATTAAATGACTGAGTTCACGTGAAGCACTCAGAACACTCCTGGTATGTAAGTACTCCATCTTAGCCATTATTACTATTATCTTCATAACACCACCAGCATTATGTGCTGTGGGGCATACAGGAGGAAAAGCTGTTTAGGGGAAAATGACAAGTTCAATTTTCAACACTGAAGATGAAGTGCCTGTAGCACCTCCAAAGTGACAGAGGTCACATGTATGGCTCTGCACGAAGGAAGGGCTTTATGAACAGAAAACTCAGGAGCCATGAGCCTATGTTTAATCATTTAAGACACCAACCTGAGTGACATGGCCTGGGAGAATGTGTGCAATGAGAGAACAAAGGAACCCAAGAGAGCCTTATGAAGAACCTAGATACTGAATGGACACAGAAGTAGGAGGAACCTGCAGGAGAGTCTTGAGAAGTGGCCAGAGATGCAGGAGAAAAAAAATGGGAAGCCCAGAGGGGAAGAGTATTTCAACAAGAACAACAGTATCAGCTGTCACTAAGAGGGGTCGCAAGATAGAGACAGAAAGGTATTCAGTGGATTTAGAAATAAAATATTTGCCCTAATGGTCTAGGTGACATGACCACTGCTGTCCTTTTAACAAATTAAGAAGTAAAATGTATTAGAGCAGATATTAGTAAAAGGTCCTTTCTGTTGAGCCCTATTAGAGAGGAAAAAGAAAGATACTCAGTTCAGACTGACTGCCAACTGGGGAAAATAGGAATGGACTCTGAGAAGAAGATCATTAAAGGAAGAACAGTATTCAGCAGTTAAAGAAAAGAGCAAAAGCACTACAGATTTTAACCTGGACAGACTTAACCAAAGGCAAAATTCGGAAGGCATTAAGGCACAGTCAAGAATAGTCAATTAATTCAAATTGGCTGGCTCACATGGCATGAAGGGGGTTCTGAGTGGTAAAATTTTGAAAGTAGATTGGAACCATATTATAGAAAGTTCTGATCAAGGAATATGGAAGTGCTGCAAATGTTTAGATGACTTTCCTCCCTGGAAAATGCCAATTATTCTTTAATTCTCAGTTCATATGCCACCTCTTCAGTGTCCCTTTAGGTAAAGACAAACTAACCTTTCTATATGTCCTCAAGATGCTTTGTATTCATATCTCTTATGACACTGCATTATGATTCTTTTCTAAACCTTAAATAGGAATGGGCTGTGTCTTCGTATCTCAGCAGGCCAAACAACATATGTCCCCAAAAAAACATTTACCAAATAAATAAACACATACACAGTTTCGTTAGAGTGGTACATTATGAACACTGACTGAGAGCTGAATGCAGTATGGCTTAGCAAAGAAGAAACCAGAGGCCGACCAGTCAGAAAGCCAGGAAGTAAAAAGGAGAAGTAGTGGGAGCCCATCCATTCAGGCCACTGTGAAAACACAGGAAGGGGGGGGATGTCTCTTTAATGACCACTGCCGTGTCTCTCTAATGACCAACATTAATAGAATTTGGTGGCCAAATGAAATAGGACAGAATAAGAATAAAATTTTTAAAACCTTAAAAAAAATGTATACTCTTTGACTCAGTCATTAGACTTGGAAATATATCCCAAGGGAAGAATTACAGAGATTTATGCATACTTTGGTATTATTTATAAGGGTGGTAAATTGGAAGCAGTTTTAACTTTGAACAACAGAGGACTAGTTTAATAAATAGTGGTCCTTCTATCTGATAACATGAATATATTAACATAAAAATTATTCAAGAATAATGAGAAAACATTAACAAGTTAAAAAAATTTCTAAAACAAAATATATGATGATTTAATTTTGTTTACTATATATGAATACATGTGGAAAAACACAAGAAGAGTTTATCAAAAAGTATGCACCAGTATTTCTGAGAAGTAACTGACCAGACTATGGGTACCTTTTTCTGCTTTATAATTAATTTCCTAATCTTTAATTAAAAATATATTGTTTTTATGATAAATATCCCATTTTTATAGGATGAGAAAAATCAGGTCATTTGGCTATTTTTTTTTTTTTTTTTTTGGAGACTTGGTGGCAAGAAAGAAAAAAACAGAACCACAATTTTAAAGGACGGATAGTATGAGTGTTATGTTTCTTTGTTTTGCTTTAAGGATTACAGAAATGGAGGGGGAGCCAGTAAATATAGGAGCCAGAAAAATAAAGGACGTGCTTTACTTTAAAAAGGAAACCCTTGATATATTTTTCCGTTTAAACAAAATGCACAGTATAAGCCAAGGATACCAGGGAGGAGTCTTGGAAAGGGAAAAGAGAAAGAAAAAAAAACCATAAAGATTACATTTTTGAAGCACTTGGCATAGAAAAACTGTTAACTTACTACACAGTGGGAAGAACATGGGCTTTGGCATCAAAGAGAGCGGAGCTGAAACCATGCAGCACTCAGCAGCCATGTGACCCTGGGCAAGTTGCTAAAATGTGTCTGTTTCCTCAGGGCTGGCATGGGGCAAAGCATCGCCTAGTGCAGTCATAAAAATGAAGGGGTCTGTAGGACAGTGACTAGTGGGGTGGCTAAGAGCTCAGGACCCTACTTTCAAACTTTGATTCATGCAGCAGGTCTCAGCCCAGACCTAAGCATCTGTGTTCTAAACAGCTCCCTGGGTGTTAGCACTGCATGGGCAGGGTAGAGAAGCATGTGAATGACACAGCGTCTGGCATGTGATAGGTACTGGTTAGATGGTGGTTTTTATGTACAGAGCATAGGGTTTCCATCACTTCTTATTAAAGCTACCAAGACTTTTTTTCATTAACACAATGCCAAGATCTATCCTAAATGAGCAGCTTGGATTTTTTGCTATGAAAGAATTAAAATGAATAAAGAAAACAAAAGAAATGCAATTAAAGATCTAAAGGCATAACACGACATTCAGAGATTCGACCTGAGAGGTTCCAAAGGTCTTTGACATGAAGTCAGATATAATTTTGCTGAGACAAACTTAAATCCTTTCTGCTTCGTGATGTGTGGGACCAAGTCCCTTAGTTGATCCACGTGCTTTCCTACTGATCAGTATAATTTAGGTTTGTTGTGTTCTATTCATCACCGTAAATAGATAAAAGCTTTGTTCTCTGTAAAACAATCTCAAAAGAGGGTCAACTGCTCTGCTACAGAGATATTTGCAAATTTGGGGAAACAGAAAAGGTTTCAGAAAACATTCTAGCAAATGTCAGAGAGCTACTTTATAATTACATTTTTTTTTTTAACGTAAGGGAAAGGTCTTATCCTTTTTCATAGTTTTCAGCAATAAAAAGTCACATGAAAAAGTCAGAGTGCATGGCATTTAATGCACCCAATATTTCAATAGTCTGTCTGTCTGCCTTTCTTCCTGGCCTCCTAAAATATGCCAGTTGTTAGGAAGGTCACTGAAATGAAGTCCTGGGGGAGGCTCATCAACGAGGGTAAAGGCAGTGTCAGCCACGGGGAGGGGCGGCTTGCGCTGGCCCTCTTTGGTCCCTCACTAGAACATTTCCTACAGGCAAGTCATGCTTACTCATGCACTAAGCAAAAAGTCCAAGAAATTAAAACTGTCCGAAAACACTGAAGACTGAGCTATCTATGGTATACTGCTTTTACTGTCTAGGCAATGGCCAACTTTTTTGGAGCAAATGAGAACTACTGTAGACCAAAATGAGAGAGCCAAACACAGGACTACCAGATACTATAGGTAATCCAGGGGTCCAGTGAACAATTCTCTCTCCCTGAATACAGACTGAAGAGTGTGGTCAGATATGCTGATCAAAACTACCTAGTGGGAGTTTATCTTTTCCTTAGGGACTAGCCCTGTATCCCCTAGATTAGTAGAAAGAAAGCCTCTTTTATATTCAGACTTTGGGCATATGAGCTAAACACAGATTAAAATATGGATTATTTTAGGGGTGCCTAGGTGGCTCAGTCAGTTAAGCGTCTGCTTTTGGCTCAGGTCATGATCTCAGGGTTCTGGAATCAAGCCCCACAGCGGGATCCCTATTCAGCAGGGAGTCTGCTTCTCTCTCTCCCCTGCCCCTCCCCCCACTCATGTTTTTTTTTTTCTCTCTCTCTCTAATAAGTAAGTAAAATATTCCAAAAAGAAGTTAACATATGGATTATTTTCCTTGGAATTAAAAATCCCAAAACTTAAGTATATCGATATAATGTTTCAGAGCCTTAACATATGAGATGATTTGCCTGAAATGACATCAGCTAGAAATGTATGACTAAAGAGATGATTATTTGGGGGTAGAAGGTAAGTTTTTCAACAATGGCTCCAAAGAGCCTTCTTAACTATTGTCTGTTATTCTACAGTACAAGTCTTCAGCTCGATCGCATTCATTGTGCCTGCTTACTGCTCAGCCTCCTATTGCCCCAAAGTTCATGCCCTCTCTTGTACTCTTCCTACCCTGCCCTCGGCCATCATTGTTTCTGCTTATCCAAATCACACATAGTCTTCAACGTCCAAGGGAGATGGAGCTTCTTAAAGAAGTGAAGTGTTTCAACACTGCCTGATATCTCTTTAGTGAATCCTCCTAAAATTATTCAGCAAAACATTTATATATAAAATTTAGCATGTCATTGTATTGTACAGTCCCATTTTGTTTTGGATTTTTCCATGTGTATTCTTATCTACCCATGAAGACTATAAACTTCTTGTAGGCAAGCTCATATTTTAAACAAGACATACCCTCAAACAAATATGAGATGTTTTATTCTCACCCCCAACCACTTCAACCTAACTTCGTTGTTTCAAATGTACACATCTGTGCCGCCTAATGGTGAAAGTAATTATTGCATAGTTACAGCTCAGTGATTGCTTATAAAACATTTAAAAATATCAAGCAATGGTGGAACCAAATCTTTATTTAAAATCAAAGAAGAGTAAAGCTATCATTTAAAATGATGAAGAACCAGAGATGATGATGACATAACTAATTTTTGGTGAGAATGAATTACAAAAGTTTAAAATTATGTGATAAATTTATTATAGCTGTCAATTAAAAAAAAAACTTTCATATAAAAGCCTTTTTTCCTCTAAGTTAGAAAATTCCTTTTGTGAGGCACCTGGGTGGCTCAGTGGTTAAGCATCTGCTCAGGTCATGATGCCAGGGTCCTGGGATCGAGCCCTATACCGGGATCCCAGCTCAGCAAGGAGTCTGCTTCTTCCCTCCGCGTCTCCCCCTGCCTTGTGTTGTCTCTCCCACTCACTCTGTCACTCAAATAAATAAAATCTTTAAAAAAAAAAAAAAAAAAAAGGAAAAGAAATTCCTTTTGGGTTTGGCTAGTCTAGTACTGAAAAACCTTACATAATCATATCTGAAAAGTTAGAAGCACACCTGAAATCATCTGTGACCTTGATCTATCAGTGTAATATACGCTAAGGGGAACATGCTAGGACACTATGCTTGTCTTATTTTTTCAAATGAAAGAAAATATTTAATTCAACTCATACTGACTGGGTCACTATGTGCAGAACATTCCATACCCTTACAAAGGTTATGATCTAATATAAGTATAAAGCAAGTACATTAATGGTGAAATTTAAGGTACTCGGGATAAATTTCTTGCACTTACTACTACAGAAATGACACATCTGTATAATGTTATATAATGGGTGCACTGTTTCAGGAAAAGTGTGGGTTTTCTAAATGTTTTTAATCTCAGGGAAATATATTCTGAACAGAGGCACAGAAGCTACTTTCATTTTGCATTTTCATTTACTGGGTCCTTCCTGGTAAGACTTCATCCTTAGCTTCTTGATGTCTTAAACTTCTCATGAGCCCATTAGTGCTGACTGGCAAACAGATGTCAGAAACACTGACTTGAGTTGTATGCGTGAGCAGTGAAGATGTTACTTTATGATAAATCATTTCAATATATGGTCTTTAGGATTCCACTGGAATAATTTATTTACAAGGGTCATTTGTTTTAACAGCTTCTTTTTCCTATAACTTGAGTATCTAAAGCAGATCTCAGGGACCTAAAGGTGAGAAAGTTGGGTTTGGTCCTTTCTGAGGCTTCAGTTTCTTTTCTAGGAATGGTACCCTGGACGTAATAGTTTCTAAGGTCCTCTTCACCTCTGACCCTTGATGACACTTTATATGTTCACTTGACACCAGCCCCCGCTCCCGGGGAGTGGAGCTGACCTTGACTCTCCACCTGATGCCTCCTTAGGTGTGCCTGATATCCTAATCTTGGGCAGAACCATAACCTCCTCCTTCGGGACCACCATTCCTCCACGATCTGGCCACTTAGCTCCTTTTTTTTTTCTTCCCTTTTTAAAGCTCTTTTTTGAGGAAAACCAACCAGTTTACTATTATTACAAAAGTGCTTTATGATTTGGAGATTGTTAACTAAAATCATACTACAAATACAAGAGGCACCAAGTTAGAGTAGAAAGAGCACGGGATATTCAATCAGAGGTACCAGATTCCAGTAACTCTGACAAGCTTCCTCACCTCAGTTTCTGCTTCAGTTTTATCCTACAAGTTCATTATTAGTAACAGTAACTACCATGCATGGTTCTTGTCAGGATTAATTGACCTTATGCATATAAAATACTTAGCACAATGCCTGGTACTTAGTAAAGGCTCAATAAATGTTAGCTGTTACTACTATTATAATCATAATAATCCTATTTCTTTATTATAGTGTATAATATATTCTACTTTTCTTACTGAAGTAAATAGAATCATCTAACTGTGGTTCTCTTTTTTTACTGATATGGGGGGGTGTGGAATCAGTGGGGTGGGGGTAGGGTGGAAAGAGCTGCCAGTTCTAGCAGGAAAAATTACACACTGTGGTTGTTGACTATTTTGAGTGATGATGACTAAGTAACACACATTCCCCGAAGTTATAAATCAACTTGCTTCTAAAATATCTTCCAGATTTTAGAACAGAGAGGTCTATAGATACATCCTTATCCACGATAAGATAATCTAGTATCCTGCCTACATTTAGGAAGATCTTTATTAGTAAAAGATGTGTTCCAATAGCATGCTTGTGTTTACAGAGAAATCTAGTAGATGAATGTGTTCCATGATGTCAGAAATACCTTTAAAGAAATCATTAAATACTATAAGCTATCAGATTAGTGAGAAAATAGAAAACATATTGTTGAACAAGAAGGGTGAGCCTAAGCTGGATGCCACAGTTAAGTGGTACCACATTAAAAAACAACAACAACAACAAAATACACCCCTTCAATGTCTCAGTGCCTCCCTGACCCATCCCACAGGCAGGAAGAACTATGTTCTTCAGGGGCTTCACTGGGTAGATGGACACTCAGTATTCACAGGCAATAAGACCATCAAGCCCACATGTTCATTTCATACTGGTTATGACCACAGAATTTCAAGAGCAAGCCACACTAATAGGGATAACATTTTCCATTTACTCTAGCAATGCAATTTTGGATTGACTATACATTTTTTGTAAATCATGGGTACTTAGTTGTAAAGGTGTTTCAGCCTGGCCCAGTTCATTGAGGTTGTACTTTGTATCTTAAAGTACATTAAACCCTAAAGGAACAACACTAATGCTACTTAGAGAAAGACCCAAGAACTTTACAGCTTTTCTTACATAAGGAAGTGCAACTTTTTTTTTATGACAATGTAGCAGTTATCAGAGGAAGGTGACAATTTGTCATAAATGTCATCAGCATACAGTATGGCGTGGTAGAAATCAGAGTGGAGAGCACAAACACGCAAAAAAAAAAAGATTTTTCTTGCACTAGGTGACTCCGGGCTTTAAATCGTTCTTATAAAATCAGTAACACTTCAGCATGTTTCTGGATAGTTCCTTTTCCATATATATTCATATATGTTTTTTGTCTCAACGTATGTATGAAGCAATCAATATATAAACATACAAATAAGATGTATACTTTTACCTAAAAAATATGAAAATGTACATGTTTAAATGGATGTGATACCATCAATAGCACCACCTCATCCTGACATGCCTGTCAACAGACACTGCTCTTGAGGAAGTGTGTGTAGCAGTACGAGCTACAAACTGGGAGCGGAAGAATGCCGTTCTCTCCCTCATCTACAGAAATTTACTAACCTCCCTGGATGCCAGCTCTGCTTAACTAGAAAACAGAGGTAGTATTTGCCTTCCTACTAACCAGAATCATTTGTTGGAGTAAGTGGAATAAAAATTCAAAAATACTTTTTAAGCTATACAGAACAACAGCATAGTATTAAGATACTTTCGAGAAAGTTTTGGTGCTTTGAAAAAAATTTAAAAATGGAATGATAGTCTATCTCTGTCTATTCTGAGAGGAGAAAAATATTTTAAGGATATCTCTGACATTTCTAAAGAATACATAATAAGACATTTTAGCTCATGGGGTCAACTTCGTATAAGAACAAAGTATCTTCTATCTTGAGAAAAAAGCCATACTTTGTAAAATTTTGAAGGGCTACATACAAAGTTTAACAATTATTGCCACTTAACATAAAAACATAGCCTTCTGAGACGGGTGCTTACCTTCTCTTAGACGTTCTACCACAAAAGTAAAGCCTGTAGTTCTTGGGTGTAAGACGTACTCATATTTCGGAAGTCCATTCTTTTCAGCAAACTCATTACTTCGAGCTTTGCTGTTTTCTAAACAAAACAAAAGACTATGAGAAGCCATAAAATAAGGGAATGTGAGATAAGAAAATAATGGAAAATTTTTGATAAAATGGCAGTTAATTCATCTGTAATTATTGAATATAGCATATATGAGTTGACTGAGAAGATATAAACACTTTGGTTCCTAACAAAGATCACAGAGTTTTTGGAATTTTGAAATTTTTATAATAAAGTACTAATAGGACTTTTTATAACTGTTTCCTGAAATTCATATTGAAATTTTTAAAATTATTTAAGAGATTTCATAAAGTAGTCAATGTACAACAAAAACTGAAATACAAATCAAATGTGAATAAGCTAAAATTTTCATAAAGTAGTCTTCGCGTAATGAAAAGTGAAATACTGAAAGATGCTAATAAAACTAAGATACTAATAAAATGTAAGGACCAGGACAACCAGAAAAAATAAGTAGCCAATATATCAAATATATCAACTCAACAATTTTTTTTAACCCAGTAATTTAGGGCTTCAATGCAAAGTGAAATGTCTGCCTTGCTCAGGCATACAGCATGCTAATATTACTAACCAAAACCACTCCCCAACAGAATGGGCACATGATTAGCACATCATGTACAAACATCTGAACATGGTTTGGCTGAATATAGTTACAGAGTCAAGTATATGTTCCAATTCCTGGCAAAAACTTCTTTTTCCATTCCATGAGGTAACTTTATAAGTTCCAAGAAGAACCAAACCCATTATTCAGCAAATATATTTGGAAAAAGTAGTGTTCAGAAATTTGGCCTCAACTGCTGGGAGAGATCATGAAATACCTTCTGATGACAGCAGATGTTAGAATCTGCAACTCTCAGCTGCATCCTGAAATTTACAGCCTATTCCAAGTCACAAGAAAAAAAGCTTTCTCTATATAAACCCAACCTTCTTAGGAATAAATTTAAGATCACGGAGTCCTCAAACCTCAAAAAACCATATATGGATGCCACAACACTAAAATATTCAAAGAATATGCCTCTAAAAGGTGTCATACTATTTTTTAATTGAAGAACTGAGAATTAAAGAACTAAATATTCATAGTCCCCAGCAAAAGTACAGGCTGTAAACATGAAAAAAGGAACAGCTCCTCTCGTGTTCACTTGAGGAGAATATCCTGGACATGGGACTCCAAAACAGCATTTGATAGACAGCTAGAAGGCCCTTCCACGGAATGAGGAATCCTAGGGACATGACAAAGATAAGCAGTTAACTACTCTTCAGTTTCCTCTTCCAGTTCATCACAGCCTTTAGGGATCTGAAGACAAAACTGAACGCTGCTGTAGAATGGGCACACAAGTACTAAAAACATACAGTCACAATGTGGGGAGGTAGAGATAATAATGAGAAACACAGAGATACAGAGTCTTCCTCCTATCCCCACTTCATCCACCCATCCCCAGACTCTGATTATTAGACTGCACTAGCCTCCCTCTTTCTGACCACAGCCTCCTGCCCTGTCAGCTCACTACTGGTAACACTCCAGTGCCAGCACGCCATCTGCTCTGAAGACAGTACTGGCCATTCTGTGTTCTCCAATCAGCTAGGCATGTTTTCACTTTAGGGTCTGTGCAGATGTTCTTTCCCCTACCCAGAATGCCTTGTACCCAGACACCTGCAACATTTTCTGCTTTGTTCAATTAGTCTTTACTTACACAGAAATTTAAGGGGCTTCTTTTAACCACCTTATATAAAAGAGTACTCTGTGCTCTATCTATTCCTCTCCCTGTCCTTTTCTTGCTTTATTTCTCCGCACAGCATTTATGAATATTTGACCCATTTTTGTTAACTGACGGGTGTTGTTACTCTCTTTCCTCATAGAATATAAGCTTCATGAAAGTAGGGGCTTTGTTTTATATATAGAGCATCAGGGCATTCATTTATTACATTTATTAAATGAAGTTTTATATACAAAAGTGTTTAATTACATGTATTATTACAATTCTTAAAACCCAGAAAAGCTTTCCTTTCCCAATCACAGAAACAGAACTCAAAATTATAGTATACCGATGGTTACGATCAAGTTTATGTATCAAACTAGCATAGCCAGAGTACCCAGATAGTTGGCTCAAACATTAGTCTAGATGTTCTGTGAAGGTATTTTTCAATGAGATTATTTAAATCAGAAGATTTTATATAAACAAATTACTCTCCATAATGCGAGTGAGCCACATCTGATCACCTGAAGGCTTAAACAGAAAAAGACTAAGCTCCTCCAGCAAGAAAGAATTCTGTACCAGACCGCCTCCTGACTCAAACTGTTACTCTTCCCTGGGTCCCCAGCCTGCTAACTTAACCTGCAGATTTTTGACTTGCCATGCCTCCACAATCATGTGAACCAACTCCTTAAAATAAATCCTCAACTCCCATCTCAATTTCTCTCACTCTCAAACTCTCCACACACACAAGTACATACACATACATATATGCACACACATCCCGTTGGTTCTGTTTTTGCTAGACAACCCTACCTAATAAACCAATATAATCTAGAACTGCCCACCCTTCGAAACACATGTTTTATAAGAATAAATAGTGGTAGGAAAGATAATATAACACTAAGTGCAAAGAAATGTATAATTCTTTTTTATAACTGTTTAAAATTGTATGGGTGTGCTTATGCACATGTGGTATGCACGCCTGCATGCATCTGTGATCAAATGATCAAAAAGCAATGGGCCAAATTTTTAATAGTGTCTGTTTATGGACAGTGGAATTACAGCAACTTTTGTGCTCTTTTCTATGTTTCTAAATTTCCCAAGTTCACATATATGACTTCCATAGCGCCCCCCCAAAATTAAACCAACAATAGCATATAAAGATAAAATATATGTAAAGTCATATTTAAACACACTACTTTGAAAATATGCAAGCAAGTTGGACTCAGAATTTAAAAGAGGGTTACAGAACATTCCCCTTGGGCTTAAAAATCCCAAGTTTCAAGTTAACTGTGGTAAAACTAAAACACCCTTGAATTAATAAAGATAATCATTTATCCCAGATTAAAACTACCTATATAATCCTGTTTAAAACAAAAACAAAAACGAAACCTTTTGAAAGCTTCAGGATCTGTTTTCTCTATTTGGCAAACAATCTAGCTTTTGAAAGTTGGCTTTAAAATGTAAATACCATTTTAACTTAAAAAATATGCAACTACATCATGTAATGGTGAGTATTCTGGACCCTGAAAATATGCCACTAGAGGTTAATTTCATCATGTAAAAAAGACACTTGAGGAAAAAAATAGACTGAAAAAAGTTTTAAATATAAATTTTAGAGGCTTAGAAGAGCTAATATATAAACATTTTAACACTCATATACCAAAAAGTAGCAGTAATCCAGAGCTTTTTTTCCATTAGCTATTAATTACTAAATAACATCCAAAGGTGTCATTCTTTAGTGTCTGCTTTGGCATTCACAAGTATCAATCCATCTATCATCTCAGTAAATTACTTTCTATAATACAGCTGGTATTTCAGCAGCCAAATTTAAGTATTATATATTCTTTAGTAATAAAAGATTTAAATACAGCTGTCTGTCCATCAGAACTTAGTAGTGATAGTTGAGCTCTAGGAATCAATTAATTTACAACCTATATTTTCAAGCTTAAACAATATGCAGCCAATATTATCCTCAGTATTATCCTCTGTGATTCAACTAAGCATATATTTTAGTACATCATATTATTCAGTGAAAATTGCCATGATTCATTTAGTTCAGTTCCATATGTAACGGTTAAGTCAAAGAGTTCTACCTTGTATCAATGGTAAATGTAAGGGCCTATTCAGCCAGAGCGGCTCCACCTCTGTTGAACAGCCATTTTGTTGTTTATGCAGTAAACTTAAACTGACCCTACCCACCCCCGCCCCCAGGGGGCTTACTTAAAAGCAAGTCGGGGAAACCAGGGAAACCAGTAAAATCTGGTCAACCAGTCCCTGATAACAAGAGCCCAAATACAAGGGCAGGTCAGGTCAGGTGGAGATAACAGCCCTAATGCAGGGATGAGTCGCGCCAGGTGGAGACATCCAATCAGTGGGGCGCGCATACTGTCTCCCGAGCTACCAAGGAGTGTGGGCCCCACCTTTTAGGCGCCTTTTGGGTGCCATTTCTGACCAAGGTGATAGGCTAGTTCAAACAGCTACTATGGGGTGAATTGTAATTCAATTGGCCACTCGTGTGGAACCTAGCCTATGCAGCTTTCTCTGTGTGTTACAATCTCATTGGCCACCTATGTGTGGCCAGGCTCAACCACATGGCCTTTGCTCTATAAAAGTTAGTCTGTAAGGCAGGGAGGGGTCGCCTTCTCTGTAAGAGGCGGCCCCAAACGGTCGTCAGTTTGACTCTCGGTGCCTGGCGAGAAATAAAGCTTTGCTTCACCTTCGCTTTGTATCAGTATCATTCCTTTGACCGCGGACCTAACAGTAAATGTTTCCCAAAATACCTCAATTTTCCTCAGTTGCAGAGTATGGCTTAGTTACCCATTCACTTAAATAGTTGTGTAGTTTGTATTTTTCATCTTGAACTCTTTGTAGGTACTGGGTTCCATAAATTATTATGTACACACAGTGAACTGGTATGTTCTCCCCTCTGAAGCTCTAAGGTTTGTACTTCTCAGTAGCTCTCAGTTGCCTCCATCTGGTAATGAGGATTTGGAAGACAGGTTCATGTACTAGCCCTCCATACTATTGTGATTTTTTTTTTTAATTTAATTTTATTTTTTTTTTGACAGAAAGAGACATAGCGGGGGAGGGAACAAAGCAATGTGAGTGGGAGGCAGAGAACAGGCCAAGCAGAGAGCCTAGTGGGGGTGCTTAAACCCAGGATCCTGAGATCATGACATGAGCTAAAGGCAGTTAACTGCTTAATGATTGAGCCACCCAGGCACCCCTATTTGCAATTTTTAGACGTTAGTTCTACCCTCCTTCAGTCTGTCTTCTCTTGTACAGCCGACCTTTATCTACCAGATCCTTCTCAAATTCTGCTGTATCTTTCTTGAAGTAAGCAGGGAATTAACAGTTTTAGAATTTTGATCTTTTGAGTTGGATTCCACAGAACTGCTTCCTGTCCAAGCTTATCCCACCCTGCCAATATTCAACCACAACACTTCTTCAATCTGTCTTAAATTCCAGACTGCAATAGGCAGTTTCATCCGCAAAAATGACCCGTGTTTTAAAAAAAAAGTGTGAGAACCACTGATTAAGGATAAAAGACTGTATTTCCTTTTTAATTTTTAAAGAATTCCTTGAGATACAGTGGCATCTTGGCATATATATATATATATATATATATATATATATATATATATAGTTTAATATCTAGGAAGGTAGAAAAGTCTTAAATATATCCTCTTGTGTCCTCTCCACAATTCAGTGGAGGCTGAATTTTCTTGAGGACAGGACAAAGCCTTTCCTGCTTAATTAGAGATAAGGCTTTAAAATACCCAGAGAAAGGCAACATAATAACTTAAAACAACAATAAATGAAACTGGTTACTATTATACCCTTTTCTTTTCTTTTTTTATTTTTTTTTTTAAGATTTTATTTATTTATTTGACAGAGAGATCACAAGTAGGCAGAGAGTCAGGCAGACAGAGAGGGAGAGGCAGGCTCCCAGCAGAGCAAAGAGCCCCACGTGGACCTCTATCCCAGGACCCTGAGATCATGACCTGAGCTGAAGGCAGAGGCTTAACCCACTGAACCACCCAGGCGCCCAGGAAGGGAATTTTAAAATGACGCTTTGTTTTTCGTAAGATTTCACTGGCTATTTGGGGGTTTAATTTTGTGGTTCCATAAAAATTATAAGAAATTATATAAAAGTAAAAGGCTGACACTTATATAATGTGACTTAAAATATAAAGCTCTAGGATGGCAAGTGTGAATAATAATGACCTCTTGGAGTTGCCCATCATAAAGTCTATGGTCTGGAAACCAGGAATTCTAGGTTCTGGTGTGCTACTGATTCAGAGTGAATGACTTAGTGGTGGACCATTAAGACCATTAATCTTACTGGTTTCACTGATTTCATCTGAAGAACAGAAGTGTAGACTAAGTGATTTCTAAGTTCCTTCATGTTTTAAAATTCTGTGATTCCATCCCAGGCTACCTACCTGTGAAATCAGTCCCTTCTGGGAATAGGAGGAGTTGCAGTGGTTCACGGATATCACAAAAATAATCAATTATGTCTTCAAAATGGCTCTGGTCATCCTTCCATTTCCTATGAATGAAGATATAGGCAGCAGCCTGCATGGCCCAACCTAGAATCAATTTAACAAGCATTTACATATAATTTTATTGTTAATATCCACATATTATTGAATTTTTCAATTTTTTATCATGAATTATCTATTATCCTAATAAGGATCTCATGATATACCTTAAATTTAGCACTGATCTTTGGTGAAGTAACACATACACCAGAAAATATTCTTGTTAAATTCATGGGTTTGTAAAATTCTCAAAACCTCTTTTCAAGTCAAACCCAGCTATTAAAATAGCCAGGAAAAAAGCTTCCCCAATATTTGTCAGTAACTCCTCCAGTTTTAATGATCCTAACCAGACATTTTAAACAAGATATCTATAAGAGATATACAACATGTTATCAGGCTTACAAAACAGTAAGCAAGAGACTGTTCTAATGTCAAGTATTTCCCCTGCTATACTACTTAACCTATAAATTCAATAGCTATTTTCAAAGTTAGCCCCTTCTTTAGATTTTATTTAAAAGGGAAAAGGTGTAACGGGTACTAAACACATTAACCAGAATATATACTGTGATCACATTTCCTTTATATTTAGGGCAAATCAACCTTGTTACTGAACACTGAAGGAGGTCATTTTACATGAGCCATGTTTCAACGAACCAGTCATCCATCCCTGGCCGAAATGACTAGAACTACTGGTAAAGTTGACTCAGCCAACCTATTGTCTGTTCTGTAGTCTATAAAGCATGAGACACTTGACCCAAACACAATAACTACGATGGCCAATTAAATGATCTGTCAGAAATTTTACCTGGGACCATTACACTGGCAATATGAAAGTAAACAGATGGACAAGACGGCAGATAATATGCCAGCAGCAGTTGAGGGAAGATAAAAACAGCACATTGCAGGAAAGATCTAAAATCTTGCTGCTGAGATGCCTATAGCTGATTTTAATCTGGAACAGAAGACATTTTTAGTCTCCACAAAGGCTGGCCGGTGTATGGATCCATCTCTTGGATATCCACAGGAGTCTGTCTCCCTTACGGTCATGTGTACTTTAAATATACTTTCACTGTTTCAACTAGAGGGAGTAAGTGATAGCTCCTTGCAAACAAAGAACACAACTAAAACAGTACTATCATCATTTGGTAAATACAATGACACCCTGGGAATATAGAAAATGATCATTAAACCATTGGTTAATCACTTAAAAAATTGTAAGACGATTTGGTTTGAGTAAGTCCAAACTAGAATCCTGTAGTCTACAAATATAAATGAAGGTTCACTCGACAATCCACTTTAGTATAGGTCTTGCGCTTATACAACCAATTACTACTCATGCACTGTACTGTCAGTCTTATCCATCAGTGTTAGACTTGATCCCACACTTGGCCTTCCTACTCGTCTCTTTCGCTTCACCTGAGGACACCTAGGCCCACGGTGTTTGTAAGCAGCATAGCTCTGGAGTAAGACTGCCTGGGTTAGAATCACAGCTCTGCCACAAAACAGCTGTTCAGTCTTTGTCCCTCACTGACCCCAAATGTAAAAATTAGCACAATGCGGTGATAGTATTTACCTGATAGGGACTGTTGTAAAAAGTAAGACTACTTAGCACAAAGTGTCAGTAAATAATAACTATTACCGTTATTGAGATTAAGAAGTTATAATAATACTAAAAAAAAAAAAAGAAGAAGAAGTTATAATAATACTAGTACATCAAGGAACATAAATATGTAACCAAAAAGTTCCCAGGCATAATAGCAAAACAAAAAGGTACAAAAATAAAAATAACCTGTAGGCATTACATGAAGACAACTACAGAACTGGGAGGAAATGGTGAGAAACACAATGTTTCTGAACTTTGACCCACATACCAATCATCTCCAAATTTTTAATTTATTAGTTTCATATAATTACAATCAAAATTCCAATGGCATGAGGGTGTATGAGAATTTGGCTATTTAAGTCTAAAAATTATCTATAATAAGAAGTGAAAATATCCAAGATAACTTTGAAACAGAAGAATGAGTAGGAGAGACTCACACCATTAACTATTAAATGTATTATAAAGCAAGCATGAGTAAGCCAGAACAATGCATCTACAGAAACAGACAAATGGAAAATAATGCAGACCTAGGGAAAAAAGCCCCTGAGTATGTTAAAAATTTGGCATAGGATAATGACACAATTTCGTAACAGAAGGTAAAACCTGAGTTGGGGTTTTCTTTTTTAAATTGTTTTTTTAAAAGATTTATTTGAGAGAGAGAAGGAGAGAGAATCCCAAGCAGACTACCCACTGACTGTGAAGCTTGGTGTGGAGCTCAATTTCACAACCCTGAGATCATGACCTGAGCCAAAATCAAGACTTGGACGCTTAACCGACTGAGCCACCCACATGCCCCCTTTTTAAACATTTTTACTGAGGTATAAGCTAAAGTGTGCAGATATTAAGTATGTAGGTGTAAAGCTTAAGAACATGTGGCCACCATCCAGATTAAGGTGCTGAACATTTCCAGCATCCCAGAATATTCCCATTTGCCCCCACCCCTGCCAGTGAGTTACTGCCTCTGTCCCCCGCTTCCCAAGGAAACCATTATTTTGACTTCTTTCATCATAAAGCATATAAATGAATTCACACAGTAGGTATTCTTTCATCTTTGGCTCCTTTTGCTCAATTTCAGTCAATGAGATTCATCCATGTAATTATAGGTAGCAGTATATTCTATGCACTGCTGTGTAACAGTCAATTAGATGAATATACACCAACTTATTTGTACTGCTGATAGAGAGACTTCTTGGTTATTAGGAATAAAGTTAGCATGGCTATTCTTGTATCTTTTGTTGAGCATAAGCATCTACTTTTCTTAAGTGAATACTCAGGAGTGAAGCAGCTACAGCACAGGATTTATATACACCCAGCCTTAGTACACAGCTTTTTTTTTTTTTTTCTCAAAATGATTATATCAACTGACACACCCACCACCAACAGGTGAGTTTCTAACTGATCTATGCCTTGCCAACACTAGATCTTATGGGGCCTTTTAATTTTAGCTATTCTTTTTTTTTTTTTTTTTTAAGATTTTACTTATTCATTTGACAGAGAGAGCATAAGCAGGGGGAGCAGCAGGCAGACGCAGGAGAAGAAGCAGACTCTCTGCTGAACAGGGAGCCTGATTTGGGGCTCAATCCTGGGACCCTGGGATCACAACCTATGCTTAAGGCAGATACTTAACTGGATGAGCAACCCAGGCACCCCAATTTTAGCCATTCTAATCCACGCATAATAGTGTGAGTTTGCATTTCTCTTATGATTAATGATGTTGACTAAGAGCCTTTTCATATGCACAACAGGCACTGATGTTTTTTGTGAAGTGCCTCTCCAAACTTTCTGTACACACATACACAGAAAATATATACATAATTCTAGGTTTCAAAGATATAATATGCCAAAGATCGTCTCTCAGTCTGAGGCTTAATAGTGTCTTGTTATAAACTTACATCTAATACTAATGAAGCCCAATTTACAAGTTGTGTCCTTGTGGCTCATGCTTTTTGTGTCTTAAGAAATTTTTGCCTAGGGAATCCCTGGGTGGTTCAAGATGGGTTAAGTGTCTACCTTTGCTCAGGTCATGATCCTGGAGTCCTGGAATAGGTCCACATCAGGCTCCCAGCTCGTTGGGGAACCTGCTTCTTCCTCTGCCTGCAGCTCCCCCTGCTTGTGCTGGATCTCTCTTTTTTTTTTTTTTTAAAGAAGAAAGAAATTTTTGCCTACTCCAATTTCTGAAGACATTATTCCATGTATTCTTCTAGAAGCTTTAGTGCTTTAACTTTCACATTTTGTTCTATCATCCATCTAAAAATAATTTTTGTATATCGTGTGAGGCAGAGGCTAAGATCCTTGTTTTCTATATGGATATTCATTCAATTGCCAAGTATTGAAAGGACCATGAGATCGTCCATTTAAATAATCAGATGTTTTAGAAACATTATAAAATAAATGAAAACATACTGCTTTTAAAAAAAAGTTTAAAAAAAAATGTCAAACAATATAAAAGTATGTAGACAAGAAAATACTCCATGTCCTTCAAGCCCCCAGGTCCAACAATCATCACTTCTCTTTAGTTGAACCACAGTTAACAGTTTGATATGAATTATTCTGCATTTTAAAAACTCATTACATATACAATTGGTGCTTTAAAAAAAAAAACACTTAAAATCGTATCTTATATACTGGTCCGTGATTTGTTTTCATTTATCACATACATATGGATCTACCTCATTTTTTGATGCCGACATTGTATTCTCTACTATTGCTGCTCAAAGCAGTTTTAATCTCTAAACCATTATTGACTAACAGTTTTGTGAAATGCAATAAAATGAATTACTAGAACAATGATCACACACTTGGAAGTTGTTAACAATGTCACAACACTATAAAAGTTTCCAAGTACTCTTCTTTCCTGCTCCCTTCTCTCAAGGTGGTTGGGTCACAGTTTGCTAACTGGCACTGTTATGCGAATGATACTTCAGTTAGCCTTGTTCTGTTATACTATGACCTATTATCATGTAGAATGTACCCAATCTGAGAATCTGTCTTTAATGGAAAAGTTTATTCCATCCACATTATTGGGGAACTGCTGTTTCTTTTACTGACATCATTTATGTTTCATGTTTGCTAGACTTCATGATTTCTGCCCATCATTTTCCCCTTTTCTGTCTTTAGCTGAAATTATTTTTTCTCCATCCCCTTTCTTTGTTCTCCAATGCAGAGGTCCACAAACTATGGACCAAACCCAGCCCACTGTCTCTGAATAGACCACAAGTCAAGAATAGTACTTTGTAATCTATGAAAATTATATGAAATTCAAATTTTATGTTTATAAACAAAGTTTGATTGGAGCTCGGCCACACCTACATGTTACGGAGACTGTCTATGGCTGTTACTGAGCCGCAGCCACCGAGCAGCACAGGTGTGGCAGAGAGACGGTATTGCCCACAAAGCCTGAAGTATTTAGTACCTAGCCCTTTATGGAGCAGTTTGCTAACTCCTACTCCAGTGGTTTGGAAACTATACACCCCGTTTTGTTCTTTTAATGGACATCCTTGAAATGTTTTCCAACTTTTCATTTTTGACAAACATTTAAACTTCTATCAACATTGAGTTAAACAATAATCTTCTCCCCAAAAACCTATGCTTTCCTCTTGTGCTTTTCCAAATTTGCATAAATCATCCAATAGTTCCCCCAAAGTTGCTATTATTATTACTAACGCATTCCTTATGCTTCACAGAAATAATTTTAATTGCCTGGACTTGACTGGCTTCCTTATCACTGTTTCTTTTATCTTATGGTCTTCTGTTAGTCCTCCTGAAGGAATTCCTTTCAAAACATGTTTGAATCTTTGCATTCCTAAAATGTATTTATTTGTTCTCGAGTTTTTGGAGGCCAGTTTGGCTAAAAACAAAACTTGAAATTCCAAATCATTTTCCCTTGAGAATTTCAAAGCTATTTTTCCACGGTCTTCCATCATCTGGTAGGGCTGCTAAGACATCTGACATCAATCTGATCTGTGTAGATAACCTAATCTTTTCCCCCCTCTGGAAGCTTGCATGGTTTTCTCTTTACTCTTGGTTTCATGGAATGTTCCCCGTGTGAGTCTAGGTATGGGATTTTTTCATTAATTCTGCTCAGCAGGGGTGCTTGGGTGGCTCAGTGGGTTAAGCCTCTGCCTTCGGCTCAGGTCATGATCCCACGGTCCTGGGATCAAGCCCCACATCAGGCTCTCTGCTCAGCAGGGAGCCTGCTTTCCCCACCCCAACCTCCCGCCTGCCTCTCTGCCTACTTGTGATCTCTGTCTGTCAAATAAATAAATAAAATCTTAAAAAAAAAAAAAATCTGCTCAGCAGTTGCTACATTCTTCTAATATGAGTCTTTCTTTTAACACTGGGGATATGTCTTCCATTAGTTAAGAAAATACATTACTATCCTCTTTATTCTGTCTATCTGGAACTTAGGTAAGCTAGCTAGCTAGCTGTTAACTTCCGGACCTGTACTCTCTTACTTCTCATCTCCTTTCAAATGACACTGTGCTCAAGGAAAATCCACTGGTTTGATCATTCGCCTCACTAATTTGATTCTCAGTCTGGTCTACTAACAGTTTATTTCAGTAAGTGTCTCCTTAATTTTTAGGATTTACAATTTTTTTTAAAGATATATTTCAGAGAGAGCATCTCATGCAGACTCCCTGCTGAATGCAGAGTCCAATGTGGGGCTCCATCTCAGGACCCTAAGATCATAACCTGAGCCAAATCAAGAGTCAGACTCTTAACCGACTGACCCATGCAGGCATCCCCCAACTGTTTCTTTTTATAGCAGCCAACTGTTAGGACAAACAACAAAAACTGTAAGTTATGACAAATATGAAGAGTTAACAATTTTTTTAAAAGATTTTATTTGTTTATTTGACAAACAGAGATCACAAGTAGGCAGACAGGCAGAGAGAGAGAGAGAGAGAGAGAGAGAGAGAGAGAGAGGAGGAAGCAGGCTCCCTGCTGGGCAGAGAGCCCGATGTGGGGCTTGATCCCAGGACCCTAAGATCATGACCTGAGCTGAAGGCAGAGGCTTTAACCCACTGAGCCACCCAGGCACCCCAAAGAGTTAACAATTTTAATAAAAATGCTTATTGAAAATACTTTATATGTTTATAAAAAAATTTAAAAATTTTTAAAAAATGCTTATTGAATGGTTGCTATGTGCCTGATACTATTCAAAGCATTTTTCATTAATTCAATGAATTCTCAAGACAACCTTATGAATTAGGTAAACTGTCCTATTTTATGGATGAGGAAACTGAGGCACACTGCAACTCAAAGAGCAAATAAGTGATAAAGCCCAGTTTCAGACACAAGCAGTTTGGCTCCAAAGTTATGTTTTTAACCAGTCACCAAACAGACTCTCAGCAATAGGTACTTGAATCTCTCTAAAATTAGTAGGTAAACATAATTTAAGTTCTCCTAGGGGAATTATGTATTCCTCAGAGCTTAAACTTCCCATTTTTTGATATTAGACTCCCCTTAAAATGGTACATTTTCCACAAATGTTAAGTCTAGATTGTCTTCCTATGTATAAAGAATGTTCTAGACTGAGCAATACTGAGAGGTAGAAGGTATTTGTCCATTCCAAGTGAGACCATCTGTTGCTTCCCTAAGGGAAGCAAGCTACAGTAGCAAGACCTCTGGGGTTGTGCCATGAAACTTTTCTGAATAGTCTGTGTGTTTCAGAAATCACAGAAAGGGAAGTAAAATGGCTGCATTAGTCTAGCTCTTGGATCTCTCCTCTGAAGATGATTCTTCCCCTCTGTGCCTCTGTCTTCTCATATCCATTTATACATCACTTATGCTTTTGAATCTTTCCTACTCCCTTGAGCTTAAACATTTTTCTCCCTTTCATAAAAATCGTAAGAACAAATTTAGAGTGAACTTCTTTCTCCATGTCATTGCCATCAATGCGTACTTTGTGTTTAAAGCAACACCCAGAGTTTTCTTAACATTGTGGAGATCCTCAAACATGTATTTTTGTGGTATTTATTTCATACATCTATGGCTGGATAAATAACTGGGCAACTGATCCTGTCCTCTGAATCTCATCTGTATTACTTGGTGTTTTGTTTTGTTTTGTTTTCCCCCAAACTTTTCCATTGGAAGACAGTCCATCTATCACCTGAATTTCTCAGACAAGGGCTGGGAGTCTGGCAGGTTTATAAAGACAGATTCTGTGGATGCTGGCATGACTCTGTTACCACTGTTTTCTAAAACCTCACTGAAGTTATCAACATTGCCTTCTCTTCAAAGCAGACAGGAGTAATACCTCTATTGCTGAAAACTATTGCCTAACTTTAGAACCCGGTTTTCCTTGGTTTAAATTCTCTTTTATAAAGTTTTTGAGTTCTTAAAAACAACAACAACAACAACAACAAAACCTGAGTATTTTTGACATTATGCATTCTTTCTAATTAAAAAAAGTAAGCTCTGGGGTGCCTAGGTGGCTCAGGTGCATAACTGTCTGCCTTTGGTTCAGGTCATGATTCCAGGGCCCTGGGATTAAGCCCCATGCTACTCTATCCACTGCCACTCTCCCTGCTTATGCTCCCTTGCTCTGTCAAATAAATAAATAAAATCATTTTGTAAAAAAGTAAGCTCTTGGGGCTCCTGGTGGTGTCGTCAGTTAAGCGTCTGACTCTTGGTTTAGGCTCAGGTCTGCTCTCCAGGTTGTGAGATCAAGCCCTGTGGTGGGCTCTGTGTTCAGCAAGGAATCTACTTGGGTTTCTCTCTCCCTCTCCTTCTGCCCCCTCCCCCCAACAAATAAGTAAAATCTTTAAAAAAAAAAAATAAATAAAATAAAATAAGATCTTTATACATTTTTTTTTCTTTTTTCAGTTCAGCATAGATGGATATAGTTAAGGGAATCACAAAAATATTTGCACTACTCACCTACTGCTCTAAAAACTGGATTTAAAGATAATTTGATCTGATGTCTCCCTGTTGTCCATGTAGTCATTAATTCATATGGTATCTACTACGGCACTATACATGTGACACCAGAAACCAAATGCAACGTGGAACAGAAAAACTGTCCTCTTTACTTTATTTTCAATGCTGAATAGAGGGAATGAATGCAATCAAGGAAATGCTATCCGTAGGCCTCCATTAAATGAGAATGAGTGATATAAACAGATGCACATTTTTGTATAAACTTAAATCACAGCAATCACGAACAAATACTGTATTTACTGAGGGTGTAGTTATGCATAACAATAATTTACATATAAATCCAGAACAAGTAGGTATTCCTTAAAATTTCAACCTAGGTCAGGGTGCTAAACACTACACAAAAGTTAGGGAAACCCTAAGCCCTATCTTCTTTGAATTCAACATTTTATAGTATATTATGCTGTCTATATCCCTCTTCTAAGTTGATTAACTTCCAAGATAAAAACAACCCTCACTGCAAATATCACAGACTCCACAAAGAGATTATCATACCTACCTGCAGAGAGTACAAAGTCTTGCTTGGCACTGAAGAAACACCTAGTTACTGACAGCTTTTGTTGGCAAGATAAGACTCCTTGGTTATAATTTTTGAGTTCCTCCTATTGTGGGACTAAAACCTATCTTTCATGCTGTAAAAGATTTGCCATTTATTCAATTTTCTAGATGAACTGCCATCTAAGAAATCCATCCCTATGGAAAATGAATTCCTCAGCAAGTACATTACTAGCTCTGCACACTGACAGGGCCGGTAACAGCTAGCATGTGGTGGGCAGAGTAACAACCCCCACAAAGACGTCTACATCCTAATTCCCAAAACTGTGAGTATGTGACATGGCAAAAAAGAATTAGCTGAATTTAAGACAGAAGATTATCCTAGATTAGTCTACGGGGCCCAGTGTAATCATAGTGGTCCTTAAAAGAGGAAAAGGGAAGCAGGAAAAGACTCATGTTAAAGAGAGAGGGACTCAACTGGTCCTTGCTCGCTTTAAAGGTGGAGAAAGGAGGTCAAAAGCCAAGGACTGAGCATCCAACTGAAGCCAGAAAAGTCAAGAAAAGATTCTATACAGAATGTACAGAAAGAAGCCAGTCCTGCCAGTGCCTTGATTTTAACCCAGTGGTCACAACTCAGATTTGTGGCCTCCAGAACTGCAAATGATAAATGTGTACTTTTTTGGTTAAGATTTTATTTATTTGACAGAGAGAGAGATCACAAGTAGGCAGAGAGGCAGGCAGAGAGAGGGGAAAGCAGGCTCCCTGTTGAGCAGAGAGCCTGATGCAGGGCTTGATCCCAGGACCCTGAGATCATGACTTGAGCCAAAGGCAGAGGCTTAACCCACTGACCCACCCAGGCGCCCCAGATAAATGTGTACTGTTTAAGCCACGTCATTCATGGTACAAGCACTAATAGGAAACTACTACAGAGCACCATCAGTGCCGAAATCTTAGTTTCTAAAGTATTCTTGAAAAAATGGAACTAGGATTCCTTAGAGAAATGCTGAGTCCAGAGCTGTGGTAGGGGAAATACAAGAATCGTATACTGCTAGAAAGTTAAAAGGAAAAAAAAAAAAAAAAAGATGGAAGCCCAAAAGGACACAAGAACCAACCTGCAAGGTACCCTACTGGCCAAAGTCACACAATGTCAACAACAAAAATAAATAATACTGAATTATAACCCAAAGAAAAAAAGTATCAACAAGTTCATACGGGCATAATTAAGTGAGTAAATAAATGAGAAGGGACAAATCTTCTTTACAGAATTATAAATAAATTATGTACATACATCTCACTCTAGGAAGTAAAGCTTAGTGCCCCCTCCCCAGCCATTGTATGTAGGCTGTTGTTAGTGAATAAAAAATAGATAAAAAGGAAAAACAGCAACTTTATAGTGGAGAAACGTGGCAGGAACCACCTTAAACCAAATGATTACAGGTAGCATCATTGGTGATAAGCCATGTTGATATCATGGACCTCCCTGATGAGAAGAGAACTTTGTTTCTGTGGTGCTTTTCCCTAAAACCCATAACCCCCATCAAACCACGAGAAAATATACAAACTCAAATTGAAGAACAATCTATGAAATATCCAACCAGTACTCTTCAAAAACATCAAAATAAGGAGACTTTCACAGAAGGAAGAATAAGGAAACATGGTAACTAAAAGAAATGACAGGATCCTCAACTGGATCCAAAACAGAAAAAGGGCATCTGAAATCTGAGAGAGGTCTGTGGTCAATAGTACTGTACCCATGTTAATCTCTTACTTTGACACATGTCCCAAGGAAACTGGGTGAAGAAAATAAAAAAATTTTTGTACTATCTTTGCAAAATTTTCTATAAATCTAAAATTATTCCATATATAAAGGTATTTAAGAATCAACTATTTGTTGATCCAATCTTTTGCTTCATTTAAAATACATACAAACAGAAACACAATAATGACCACTTTGCATTCTAAATTCAAAGACATTAATATTCTTATCTGAGATTCACTTACTATACCATAAATAGTTAAAGATTATCAGCAACAACATTTCTAAGATACAGTTTTGGCATTATTTTTATTGTGGAAGAACATTTCTAATTCTTGGCTACATCATATGTCCGTGCCTGGCGTTCATTACACAATAGTATAACAACTCAGAAATATCTGACTTCAAGCACAAGGAAAATATTTTCTATATGACTTATGATAAGGAATAAACAAGAGAAAAAAGTTTTTTTAACTCCCTTAATGATGACATATATAATAAATCTAATAGCCAATTCATTTTTTCCTCAGCACAGCAGTGTTGCCGTTGTATGTTTAAAAAAAAAAAAAAAAAGACAAACATTTTCAGTTGAGGGACACCTCATTTAGCCACAAGTGAAAGGACAACCGAAAGCACTGGGACAAACTACCTACTGACATTAAGTTTACAAAACAAACTACGAAGTACACTGGGTCCATCTCTCCTATCTTTTTACCATTATTATAAAGTACCCTTTACAAAGTTGGCTCAAACTGATCACTGAAAGATTTATTTTGTTTGTGCTTCTCCACTAAATGCAAAACAGACACAAAACCTAAAGCTCTCCCCAAATTCTTTTCCTGCTCTCTCCTAAAAAATCACTGTCATAAAAGCATTCTTTTTAGAAAATTTTTGAAGCCTAAGCAAAGAATTCCTCATTTTCAGTAGACGCAGGGGGTACTAAAAGGTCTAGAATCAAAATATGCTTCATAGCTTACATCTGGGATGCCAAGCATCCTGAAGCAATGCAAATCTGACTAGAGTGTTAGAGACAGTGCACATCAATGGGACATGCAATTTAGGTAACCGCTTGGATTACAACTTCAATAACTGATTCACTGAATGACCTTAAAGCCCAGAGTAATTTCTCCCACCCAAAGAAACTGTAAACTTCCAGACAGAACAGGGCTTAAATTTTGCTAAGAAGTCAGCTAACAAATTTGAAACAAAAGCTTCATTTAAATTACTTGGGTCTCAAGGCAATCCTAAAAAATACTTAGTTCTCAGTGTAATCCTAGAAAGAAGTACAATCCTAGTATACTGCCTGGCACATGATTTAACTGAATTGAACCTTTGTTCCCAATAGGTTTCTCTCCCTCCCCAACAACAAAAAAAGCATCAAAACTCATCTCGGCTGATCAAGTTTGGCAACTGAAACTATAAAATCAACAATTACAATAACTTATTTTGCAAACTAGCAAAACTGCTAAGATGAAACTGATCTTCGCTTTGCATCTGAAAATACACAGATATGAATGCGATATCTAACCACAGAACTAAAATACGTTTAACATACTCTGTTTCATTTGATGGTTTTCATAAAGATCTTGATTCATGATAAGCATTTAATAAAATTTACCGAATGAGTACATCAATCATTGGATACTTTTCTTTAAGAGCTTGGTGAAATGAAGAAAGCAAGTTTTCAGCTATAAATAACAGAATACTAATCTGGAAGCCATATAAACAATCTGGATTTATGTTTCTCACATAAAATAAAGCTGGCCTCAAGGCTGGTTCAGAGTCCAGGCTCTCACAGTCTACTCCGCCATCCTCTTGGACACAAGACAGTTGCAGCAGCTCCAAGTATGATGTGCTCTAACAGTAACGTCCCAAGCAGGAAAGGGGCAGCTCCATCCTCCCTTCATCAAATCTTGCCCTTTGGTGGAAGGAGGCAATTTTTCCCAGAGCCTCCTGACAGACTCTCCCCCTTTGGTCTAGAGACTGGTTATTAGGAGGCAGAGAAAGCTGGTATCAGGTACTTTTATCCTGTCACGGGATGTGTAGATAAATGATTCACTCTCAAAATTAGTGAAACATCATCTCTGGCCTTTAGGTGTTTAGTAATAAATGCAACCACACCAGGAAGGTTACTGCTGTGAAATCTTTTATCATTTAGATACAACAGGAAGCCAGCACTGATCAATTTCTTGTGGCTAAGCCACAAGAAAGTTTGCTGTGAGAGTAACAGCTACAGTATAGTGATTAAGTAGTTAGGAATCCTTGACTAGAAGCCCCCTTTGAAGAAAGAATCACAGAGGGAGCTTCAAATACACTCGTTGAAGAGATTTGTTCCAGGAAGGGTCAACAAGTTGTTAGCTTGAATGATGAGCGCACTTACCAGATACAGGTAATAAAACTGACGACTTGGTTTACCAAAGAAACTAGTGGGACTGGAGTGTTAGGGACACCAAGTCTTGTGAGAGACTTCTCCAATTAGAAATTTATTCCCCTTTTGAGTCATGAAGCAACATTAATAATTTCGTTAAGTACAGCTGACATACATTGTTACAGGAGTTTCACAGTGATTTGACAATTCTCTATATTATGCTGTGCTCACACAACTTTAGCTACCGTCTGTCACCACACAGTGCTATTACAACGCAACTATTTGACCTATATGCTGTACTCTTCATCCCATTCCGTAACTAGAAACCTACACCCCCAGTCCTTTTACCTGTTTTACCCAACTTCCACCCTTCTCATCTCTGGCAACCACCAGTTCTATTTATGGGTCTGTTTGTGCTTGGTCCATTTGTTTTTTTAGATTCCACATACAAATACAATCATCTGGTGTTTGTCTTTCTCTGTCTGACCTATTTCACTTAGCAATATACCCTCTAAATCCATCCATGTTGTCATGAATGGCAAGATTCCATTTTTATTGGGTGAGTAATATTTCACTGCATATGGGCAAGTGGCTTGCCTTCCTATCTTGGCTGATGTAAATAATGCTTCCATGAACACAGGGTTGCATATATTGTTTCAAATTAGTGGTTTTGGTTTCTTTGGGTTAATACCCAGTACAGCAATTACTGGATCACACTTTTTTTAATTTGGGGGGGAAGCCCCATATTGTTTTCCCCAGTGGCTACACCAATTTGCATTCCCACCAAGAGGGTATGAGGGTTCTTTTTTTCCCATGTCCTTGCCAACACTTGCCATTTCTTATCTCTTTGATAGTAGCCATCCTGACTAATAGAAGGTGGTATCTGTGGTTTTGATTTGTATTTCCCTCATGATAGTGACCTTGAGCATCTTTTCATGTGTCTGTTGACCATCTGTATGTCTTCTTTGGAGAAATGTCTGTTCATGTCTTCTGCCCAATTTTTAACTAGTTTGTTTGTTTGTTCAGTTACATAAGCTCTTTATATATTTTGGATATAAACCTCTTATCAGTTAAATCACTTACAAGTATCTTCTGCCGTTCCTTAGTTTGCTTTTTTATTTCGTTGACAGTTTCCTTCACCATACAAGAGCTTTTTATTTTGGTATAGTCCTAACAGTTTCTTTTGCTTACCTTGCCTGAAGAGACATATGTAGAAAAGCGTTACAAAGGCCATGTCAAAGAGAGTCCTATCTGTGGGTTTTTTTTCTAGGAGTTTTATGGTTTCAGGTCTCACAATTATCTATTTTGAGTTTATGTTTTGTGTATGGTGTAAGAAGGTGATCTTGTTTTCCCAGCACATTTATCTGTCTTTTCCCTATTGTATACTCTTGCCTCCTCTGTCATAGATTAGTTGACTATACACCTGGGTTTATTTCCGGGCTCACTTATCTGTTCCATTAATCTATATGACTGTTTTTGTGTCAGTACCATACTCTTTTACTACAGCTGAGTAACATATCTTGAAATCTGGGATTATGATACCTCCAGCTTTGTTTTTCTTAAGTTGTTCTTTTTGGGATTTTTTTGTTTTTTGTTGTTTTTTGTTTTGTTTTTTGTTTTGTTTTGTTTTTTGGCTATTTGGAATCTTTTTGTGGTTCCATACAAATTTCAGAATTTTTTTTTCTAGTTCTGTGAAAAATGCTGTTGGTATTTTGAAAAGACTGCATAATCTGTGATTTACTTTGGCTAGCATGGGCATTTTAACAACATAAATTCTTCCACTCCATGAGCGTAAAAAATGCATGTTAAAAAAAACATGTCTGCATGTTTGTTATTAACCTTAGTTTCTTCTTCAATGTTTTATGGTTTTGAAAGTACAGGTCTTTACCTCCTTGGCTAAGTTTATTCCAGGTATTTTATTCTTTTGGTGGAATTTGAAATGGAATTTTTTTCTTAAGTCCTCTCTGCTACTCTGTTATTATTGTATAGAAATGCAACAGATTTCTGCATATTTTTAATTTTGTATCCTGTGACTTTTCTGAATTCATTTATCAGTTCTTTTAGCTTTTTGGTGGACTCTTTAGGGTTTTCTATATATAATATCACGTCATCTGCAAGTAGCAGGAGTTTTACTTCTTCCTTACCAATCTAGATGCTTTTTATTGTTTTCCCTTATCTGATTGTTGTGGCTAGGATTTGTTGAATGAAGATGGTAAGACATCCTTGTCTCATCCCTGATCTTAGAGGAAAAGCTCTGTTTTTCACCATTCAGTATGATGTAAGCTATGGGTTTTTCATATATGGTCTTTATTATGTTGACCCCTAAACCCACATCGTTTTATAGAGTTTTTATCATGAATGGATGTTTACTTTTGTCAAGTGCTTTTTCTTCATCTATTGAGATGACTGCATGATTTTTATGCCTCATTTTGTTAATGTAGTGTATCATAGTGATTGATTTGTGGATACTGAACCGTCCTTGTATCTCACTTGATCATGATGAACAATACTTTTAATATATAGTATGAAATAAAAACAAGGGTCCACCAAACTGGATGAAGTTAAAGACTTTCATGGCTTAAAAATTATTTTAGTTTTAGTGAATGTCAGATTAAAATAGGAGGAAGCTGGGGAAGAGAGGAATTTTCCCTCTCATAGGAGATAAAGTCCAGTATTAATAAGCTGTAAATGTAAAGTTTAATATTAATAAACTGTAAATGTCTCAATAGGAAAATATCCATTCTTTGTGCTTAATATAGAATAGTTATAAAAGGTAAGGTGACATAAATTTAGTAATTCTTAAAACTGCAGGAGCAGCATCATCTTTATTTCAACAAAGTATACTTTACTAATCCTTAAAACACATTAATGAGAAATAGTTAAAATGAAAAGTTTGTAGTAAATGAAAATAGTAAAATGAAAAGTTTGGCCACATAAAATGATTATCTTTGTATCAATACAACCCCGTGTTGCAGCCCTTCCATGTTTACTAGTAAGGTACGCTATAATTATTGTTGCTATAGCACACTGGCAAGGGGTACAACAGATTTTAACCGACTATTTTTATTCAGAATCTTTAAAAACAGAAATGCTTATATAACACCAAAGCATTTAAAATAAAACTTCAGTAAAAAAATAAAATTACAAAAATTAAATTGCAGTTATTTCTGTAAATCAAATTGAGCAAAAAATATTTAATACTTTGGCAATAGATTAATACTCTGGGAGAACAAACTTCTGAGTACCCTCCTACCCAGTTTCAATTATTCTGCTAAAGCAGACCACCACAGGAGCTTCTGGATATACACTCAGAGTCTCTGCCAGCCTTTAACAAACAATGCAGAGAAACAGACATCAGAGGCGAACTTGTCACTTCCACGTCTCCCTGATCTCATTCTGAACAATCACTATTTCACAATTTCACATATTTCCTATAAGTTTATGTCACAATTTGTGATTTTCCTAGTTTTCACCATTCTATTCTGTAATTTTATCATTACCGAATTACATGACAATTTCCTATGAAACATATGTCAGGAGATTTTTTTTTTTTTAAGATTTTTTTTTTTTATTTATTTGTCAGAGAGAGACAGAGGGAGAGAGAGTGAACACAGGCAGACAGAATGGCAGGCAGAGGCAGAGGGAGAAGCAGGCTCCCTGCCAAGCAAGAAGCCTGATGTGGGACTCGATCCCAGGACGCTGGGATCATGACCCGAGCCGAAGGCAGCTGCTTAACCAACTGAGCCACCCGACTATTTATTTATTTGACAGACAGAGATCACAAGCAGGCAGAGAGGCAGGCAGAGAGAGAGGGAGAAGCAGGCTCCCTGTTGAGCAGATTGCCTGATACGGGGCTCAATCCCAGGACCCTGGGATCATGACTTGAGCCAAAGGCAGAGGCTTTAACCCAATGAGCCACCCAGGTGCCCCAAGTTAGAAGATTTTAAACTTAATACACAACATGGCCACTTTTTAAATCAAAGTCTCTTTAATATTTATTCCTCTTTGTACTTTGGAAAAACCTCAAACTCTTCTGCCACTCAAGTATAATTAATAACCCAGGAAAATCAAGCAGCCATGAGTTGTGTGGGCACAAATGGAACAGAAAGTCCATTTGCCTGGTAATTCTGTACCAGGCAAAGGACTTTTTATGGCATCTTCTGGTTAATATTTCATTAATTGTTACTAAGTAGTTACAAAGTTAGCTAAAAATAAAAATCTATGTGTATACCACCATTAGAAACAGCTAAAATCTGACTATAGGACTTTTTTTTTTTGATTAAAATTTAATTTCTTTACAAACTCTAAACTCTTTAACTTTACCAAAATTCTTTATAACCTGATCTGGAATTTAAACACTGTTACTGATTTCTTTCCTAGCAAGTTACATTAGTCTATTACTTTTATACTCTAGGAAAAGAGCTTCCAAATTCCAAACTTTCATTCGTTCTCCAACCTGGCACTACAGATATAAATATTTTTTCTTTAGTCATCTGCAAATGAATTAAATAGACCAGAAAACCCCATTCTAAACATCTGGGAGGCAAACATTTATTTTAGAAATAATTATAAAGAGCAATATTAAATACTCCCTGAAGTCATGTGCAACTGTTAACAAGCTAAGTCTAGCATATAGCATAGTCTGAAGCAAGAGATGGATGACCACTAAGATGTTTCCATTCTTTTCCCTTTCATTTCCTCCTGCAAACTCCAGCTTTAATGGAGCTTGAATGCAAACTCTCATCTGCAAACTGCTCTGCTGGGGGTTTGGTTTGTGTTTTGTGTTTTGGTTTGGTTTCTTACTGCCTACATTTTTACCTTATTTAATTTTCTTTGCATTTCTTCACAGGTTCTAAAATCTTTTTCCAAAATCAGTTCTCATTAAATTTTGCATTTTCATGAAATCTTACCAAGTCTACAAATTTTTAAGACATATCAATGTGGAAGACCCTCTCTGTAAGGAGCTTGTAACTCATGCGGAGGGAAAATGTACAAATGTCAAAGCTAAGAATGAAATACTTTAATAGGAACTCATGACAAGAGAAAAGTAAGTTTTGTGGTGATAAAAATGACTATACCATTGTATAGAAGGAGGAGTAAAGATTAGGTGGAGAGATTAAAAGTTCAGGTCTCTGAGACCCTGGAAAAATGAGAAGTCTAATATGGACCTTTATAAGGCAAGAGGTGGAAGGGCAGATGTTCTCATTGGAACTAGAGATGTAACAAACAGCAGCAAATAACACTCTACTGGAACTTAATCCTCACAACTACCCAATAAAGCAGTATTACTTTTTAAAAGTGAAATGTAACTGATACATAATATTAGTTTCAGGTATAAAACAGACTGATTCCATATGATACATATAGGGAAAGGATCACTACAATATGTCTAGTTAATATCATTACAAAGATACAAATGTTTTTCTGATGAGAACTTTATCTACTGTCTCAGCAACTCTTACATGTCCAATACTATAATATTAACTATCGTCACCATGCTGTACATTTCATCCCCATAACTTATTTACTATATGACTAGAAGTTTGTGCCTTCTGACCACCTTCATGTTATTTTGCTCAATCTCCAAACCCCAGGCTCTGCCAACCACCAATGTCGTCTCTATATCTGAGGTTCAGTTTTGGCTAGTTTGTTGTTGTTGTTTTATTTTGTTTTTAGATTCCACATATAACTGAGATCATCTGGTATTCGTCTTCCTCTGATTTATTTCACTTAGCATTAATACCCTCAAGGTCCAACCATGTTGTCTCAAAGGCAAGGTTTACTTTATTTATGACTAAATAATACTCCTGTGTGTGTGTGTGTGTGTGTGTGTGTGTGTGTGTGTGTAATTCATACCATTTGTTTTTGTTTTATTTTTGTTTTCTTTTAAATCTACTGTTAAAGTATTATCTTCATTTCAGGTATACAATATAGTGATTCAACAGTTTCATATATTACTCAGTGCTCATCATGGTTAAGTGTACTCTTAATCCCCTTCACCTGTTTCACCTGTCCCCACACACCTTCCCTCTGGTAACCATCTGTTCTCTATAGTTACAAGTCTGTTCCTTCGTTTGTCTCTCCCCCCGCCTTTGTTCATTTGGGGGTTTTTTTGTTTAATAAATTCAACATATGAGTGAAATCATACAGTATCTTTCTCTGACTGACTTACTTCACTTAACATTGTACTCTCTAGAATCCATCCATATTTGTTGCAAATGGCAAGATTTCATTTTTTATGGCTGAATATTTCATGATATACTATGCATACACACACACACACACACACACACACACCCAATGGATTACTCAGCCATTAAAAAGTAATATATGGAAAAAAGAATTAAAAAAAAAAGTAATATATGGAATTGAACAGACTGATTTTGTATCATGTGACTTTACTGAGTTCATTTATCAATTCTAGCAGTTTTTTGGTGGAATCTTTTGGGCTTCCTATATACAGAATAAGTAAAAGTGGTGAGTGGACATACCTGTCTTGTTCCTGACTGTAGTGGGAAAGCTCTCAGTTTTTCCCAGTCTACACATTTTCATACTATTTCCTTACAGTCCTTTCTATTTTTTTTTAAGATTTTATTTTTTTGACAGACAGAGATCACAAGGAGGCAGAGAAGCAGGCAGGCGCCCCAGTCCTTTGTATTTTTGTGATGTTGGTTGTTATTTCTCCACTTGCATGTCTGATTTTATTTGAATCCTCTCTTTTTTATTTATCTTTTTTTTGATGGTCTGGCTAAAGATTAAGCAGTTTTGTTGATCTTCTCAAAAGACCAACTCCTGGCATCATTGTTTTGTTCTATTGTTCATTTCTACTCTAATCTTTTATTATTTTTATTTTCTTTGCTTCTACTGGTGTTAGGCTTTGTTCTTTTTCTAGTTCCTTTAGGTGTCAGGATTTATAGGGTTTTTTTCTTTTTTTCCAGATTTTTCTTGCTTCTTGAGGGGATCGAGCTATGAAAAGATAGTTGGGGTAGCAATACTTAAATCAGACAAAATGTCTGATATGAGGCAGGCCCATACCACTGTAAATTTCCCTCTTAGAGCCACTTTTTCCCACTTAGAGCCACTATGTCCCAAAGATTTTGGACTGCTGTGTTTTCCTTTTTATTTGTCTCCATGTATTCTTTGATTTCTTGGTTGACCCATTAATTATTCAATAGCTTCCAGATATTTTCTTGTGGCTGATTTCTAGTTTCACAGTATTGTGGTCAGAAAAGATGCATGGTATGATTTCAATTTTTTTTTAATTTGTTGGGATTTGGTTTGTGGTCTAATATGTGATCTGTTCTGGAGAGTGTTCCATGTGCACTTGAAAAGAATGTGCAGGGGTATCTGGGTAGCTCAGTCAGTTAAGCATCTGCCTTCAGCTCAAGTCATCCCAGGGTCCTGGGATCAAGCCCTGCATTTGGGCTCCCTGCTCAGCAGAGAGCCTGCATCTCTCTCTCCCTCTGCTGTTCCACCTGCTTGTTTCCTAGCTTGCTCTCACACTTTCTCTCTGTCAAATAAATAAAATCTTAAAAAAAAAAAAAAGGATGTGAAGTCCACTGTTTTTGGAATGGAATGTTCTGAATACGTATATTAAATTACCTGGTCCAAGGTATCATTCAAAGCCACTGTTTCCTTCTTGATATTCTGTTTGGATGATCTGTCCATTGATGTAAGTGGGGTTTTAAAGTCCCCTACTATCATTGTATTACTATCAATTAGGCTCCTTTCTGTACTGTTTCATGTATTTGGGTGTTCCCATGTTGGATACACAAATATTTACAACTGTTGTATCTTCCTGGATTGTCCTCTTGATGATTTTATAGTGTCTTTGTCCTTTGTCTATTGTTACACTCTTTGTTTTAAAGTCCCTTTTGTATGATGTAAGTATTGCTACCCCAACTTTCTTTTCATAGCTACTGGCATGACAAATGTTTCTCGATCCCCTCACTTTCAATCTGTATGTGCCTTTAGGTCTGAAATGAGTTTCTTGCAGGCAGCATATAGATGGGTCTTGTTTTTTTTAACCAATCCATCACCCTGTGTCTTTTGACTGGAGCATTAAGTCCATTTACATTCAAAACAATTAATATGTATTATATCATTCTGTTATTTGTTTTATGGTTATTTCTTTATAGTTCTTCTCTGGTCCTTTCTTCCTTTCCTCTTTTCTCTCATAAATTGGCTTTTTTGGTGATACACGTGGATTCCTTTCTCTTTATTTTTTGTATATCAATTACTGGTTTTTGATTTGTGATTACCACAATTTGTAAATAACATCTTCTGCATATAGCTGTCTATGTTAATAGACCCTTAAATCTGAACCTATTCTTTACCCTTCTCCACCCTACATTTTAGGTATATAGTGTCATACTTTACCTTTTTTATTTTGTGAGTCACTTGACTGATTTTTTCAGGTACACTTATTTTTACTGCCTTTGTGCTTTCTACTTTAATTACTCTTATTTATGGTCTTTATTTTCTACTCTGAGAGTCCTGTATAACAATTCTGGTATGGCTGGTTTAGTGGTGATGAATTCATTTAGTTTTTGTTTGTATGGCAAACTCTCTCTCTCTCCTTATATTCTGAATGATAGTCTGGCTGGACAGAGTATTCACAGTTGCATATTTTTTTCCTTTCAGCACCATAAATATATTATGCCACTTTCTTCTAACCTGCAAAGTTTCTGCTGAAAAATCCACCGATAGCCTTGAAGTTTCCCTTGTATATAACTGTTTTCTTTTTTCTTGCTGCTTTTAAAATTCTTTCTTTATCACAGCTTTTTGCCATTTTAATTTCCGTGTCTTGGTGTGGACTTCCTTGGGTTGACTCTGCTGGGGGATCTCTGTACCTCCTGCATCTGAATTTCTGTTTCCTACCCCAGATTCAGTAAGTTTTCAGCTGTTAATTCTCAAATAAATTTTCTGCCCCCCTTTCTCTTCTTCTGTGATCCCTATCATGCAAATGTTACTACACTTGATGGAGTCAACGAGTTCCCTAGATCTATCCTCTATTTGCATAAATGTGTTTCGTTCACCTGTTCATCTTGATTACTTTCCATTACTGCCCTCCAGGTCACAGATTCATCTGTTTCCTCCAACACGCTATTTATTCCAGCTAATGTATTTTTAATTTCATTTACTGTGTTCTTCACCTCTGTTAACTTTTTTTTTTTTTAAATCTTAGCTACAGGTCTCACAGATGTCTTCCACTCTTCTCTCAAGTCCAGTAAATATCTTTACGACTATTACTTTAAATTCTATCAGGCACATTACTTATTTCCATTCCATTAGGTCTCTTGCTGTGGTTTTATCCTACCCTTTCATTTGGGACATATTCCTCTATCTCCTCATTTTGTTACTTCTCTGTGTCTGTTTCTATGTGTCAGAAAAGTCAGCTATGTCTCGTGCTCTTGAAAGTAGTGGCCTTATGAAGAAGAGGTCCTACAGTGTCCTACAGTACAGTGTCCCTGTTCACTGGAAACTGGTGGCTCAGGGGTGGCTCCTCTATGCAGTATGTGTGTTTTGGATGAGCTGCTTTTTCCTTCGGTTCAGTCATCTGCAATGGCTCTCTGCCTCCTTGGTCCCTATGGTGTTGGTGGGCCAGTGTGAGGCCTCCTTGGGCTTGAGTTGAGTCAGACTAGGTGTTTATCAGAGATGCAGTGGCACCAAACGACAAGGTGCTAAACCCATGTTGTCCCAAGAAGCTTTCGTCAGTGGGTAGAACCAGCAATCACACCAGCTGTCAGCTCCCAACTCACTGCTAGGGCCGCAATCTAAGTGGTGTAAGGGAGGGAAAGAGTCACTTTGGACCAGTAGTGGCCCCTGTTGTGGCTCCTTGCACACTGCCAGGCTTGTGGCCCTGGTATGAATGGGCTCCAGCCAGGAGTGTACTGGATAGGGCAGATCTGTAATATGCTGGGGGTGGGGCATGCAGTTTTAACAAGGTTTACACAATGGTCCTCCATGAGAGGGAACCTACTTCTGCTGTGGGTACCAAGGCCCTACAAACTCTGGGACCAGGAGATGAGGTATTGGATAGGTTTGTGCTGTGTTCTCAGGGAAGGAACCAGCAGCAGACCTGGGTCTGAGACAAGTCTGGCTGGATGGGGGGGATCTGCTAAGCAGAGCTAAGCAAGGTGGATAGTAAATTTCTGCACTGCAGGTGGTCATGTGTTTATACTGGGACACAGTGAAGGGAAAGAACTCCTGTCCACTACTTTGTTTCTGGAGGTATCTCCCAGTGATCTCTGTCCTGAATAATTCTCCATCCCATACACCTAAGGCATTTTTCAAACTGTGGCTGCTATGCTGTCTCTCCCCAGGCTGTTTGTTATGCTGTCACTTTAAGGGCATGGACTCTATTTTCTCTCACCTTCTGCCCTCCAAGTTTTCCAAGAGCTGACCCACTGATTTTTAAAATTCCAGGCTTTAAGCCATGCTGGTTTTAAGAACTCACAAAATTAGGCCCCTCTGGTTTTCAAAGCCAAGTGTTATGGGAATTCATCTTCCCTGTGAGGGCTTCCTGGTGTGACAGTCTGTTTCTCTCCCCTCTCTGTGCCCACAGGTCCCTCCCTCTCTCAGACAGTCCTGTGGTTTCCCTCCCCACTGTGTCTCTGCCCTTCCTACCCTCTTCAATGTAACCTCTTCTCCACATTTAGTTATGGAGTTTATTCTGTCAGTCTTTGGGTAATTTTCTGGGTTATTTACCCTGATGTGAGTGTTATCCAGTTGTATTAGTGGAACAAAGTAAGCTTAGGGTCCTTCTACTCCCCCATTTTCCCAGCAATCTCCTATCTCACATCTTTATCCATTCATCCACGGATGGGGATGGTAGGTTGGTTCCTATCTTGGCTATTGTAAATGATACTGCAATGAACATAGGGGTGGCAAATATTTTTTCAAGTTAGTGTTCTCCTTTCCTTCAGAATACTGTTTTTAATTTTTTGAGGACTCTCCATATGGCTTTGCATAGTGGCTGAACAAATTTTAATTTCCCTTTCTTCCACAGTCTCACAACACTATTTTTCATCCTTTTGACAGTATTTATTCTAACAGGTGTGTAATTATATTGATGTGTCATTATGGTTTTGATTTACATTTCCCTGATGATTAGTAATGTTGACCACCTTTTCATGTACCAGTCAGCCATCTGTATGTCTTCTTTCAAAAAATATCTACTCAGATCCTCCATCCATTTTTAAAAATTAGATTTGCTGGGGGGTTTTGGTGTGTTTTTTGTTTGTTTTTATTTTGCTATTGAGTTATAGGAGTTCTTCACATATTTTATATACTAACCCACTGTCAGATATATGATTTACAAATATTTTCTCCCATTTGGTAGACTAGCTTTTCATTTTTTGATGGCTTCCATCATCTGTACAGAAGATTTTCAGTTTAATGTCATCCCTCTTTTTGCTTTTGTTGGCAAATCCATAAAATCACCACCAAGACCAATGTTTAGGAACTTACTACCTATGTTTTCTTCTAGAAGTTTTATGGTATCAGGGCATACATTCGTCTTTAATCCACTTTGAGTTATCTTTGTGAATGCTGTAAGATAGTGATCCAGCTTCATTCTTTTGCATATGGCTGTCCAGCTTCCCCAACACCATTTATTCTTCAGTAATGTGTATTTTGTATTATATTCTGGGCTCCTCTGTCATAAATTAATTGACCATATTTGAGTAGATTTAGTTCTAGGTTCTCCATTCTGTTCCACTTATCTGTGTCTGTTTTTATGCCAAGTCTGGTAACTACAGACTTGTAATATACTTTGAAAGCAGGAAGTGTAATGCATCCAGGTTTGTTCCTTCTTTTGCTTTGGCTATTTGGGATCCCTTTTTGGCTCCATTCAAATTTTAGAACTATTTATTTCTGTGAGAAATACCATTGAAATTGTGATAGAGATTGTACTGAATCTGTACATTGCTTTGGGTAGTATGGACATTTTAACAATATTAGTTATTCCAATCCATGAGGACCAATTATCTTCTCATCTGTTTCTTTTCAATTTCTTTCACTAGTATCTTACAGTTTTCAGTGTACAGGCTATCTCACTCCCTTAGTTAAATTTATCCCAAAGTGTTTTATTCTCTTTAATACAGTTATGAATGAGATTATTTTCTTAATATCTGATAGTTTATTATATAGAAATGCAACAGATATTTATATATTGATTTTGTACCCTATACTTTTACTAAATTCAAGGTTTTCTATGTATAACATCATGTAATCAGCAAATAGTGACAGTTCTCTTCTTCCTCTAATTTGGATGCCACCCATGCATCCAACCATCCTATATCTAGGACTTCCAATAGTACATTGAATAAAGGTGGTAAAAGTAGGCATTCATGTCTTATTTCTGATTTTAGAGGAAAAGTCTCGAGCTTCCAGCTTTTAGTATGATGTGAGGTATGGGCTTATCATATACGGCCTTTATGATATTGAGATACATTTCCTCAACACCCACTTTGCCGAGAATTTTTATCATAAATGGATGCTAAATTCTGTCAAATGCCTTTTGGCATCTATTGAGATGACCTTATGATCTGTATCCCTCATTTTGTTAATGTGGTATATCACACTGGTTGATTTGCAGGTGATATACCATCCCTGCATCCCCCAGAATAAATCCTACTTGATCATGGTGTATAAGTTCTTTAATTTTTTTTTTTTAATTCTCAGACTGTGGCATTTATTGAGAACAAAACTCTCATCCAAAGGTAAAATGATAACCAAAGGAATCTTTTATAAACATGACTCTTAATGAAAGTCTAGCGAATACTGAAGAGAAGAATATTTTGCTTTGAGAAACAGCAGTGCATTAAAGCAGCCTGAGGGTAAATGCTACTTCCTTCATGTCATGTATTCTTTTAATTTATTCTTAAGTTCAGTTTGCTCATATTTTGTTGAGAATTTTTCACATCTGTATTCATCAGGTATACTGGCATGTCGTTTTATTGAGGCATCTTTAACTGGTTTTGATATAAGCATAAGGCTGGCCTTGTAAAATGACTTTGGAACTGTTTCCTCCCATTCCATTGTTTGGAAGAGACTGAAAGAATTGGTATTAATTCTTTAAATGTTTGGTAGAATTCCCCAGGGAAGTCACCTGTTCCTGAACTTCTGTTTATTGGGAGGTTTTGGATTACCGATGAAATCTTACTAGTCTGTTCAGATTTTCTATTTCTTCATGACTCAGTCTTGCTAGGTTTTACACTTCTAGGAATTTATCTATTTCTTCTAAGTTGTCCAATTTGTTGACATATAAATATTCATAGCAGTCTTTTATGATCCTTTGTATTTCTGTGGTACCAGTTTTTAAATCTTTTCTTTCATTTCTAATTCTATTTGTGATTTCTTTTTCGTGGGTGATTCTAGCTAAAGGTTTGTCCGGTTTGATTACATCTTCCAAAATTTGATTGTTTCCAAATTGTCTTTTTACTCAGTTTTATTATTTGCACCTGATCCTTGTTATTTTCTTCCTGTACTAACTTTGGGCTTCATTTGTTCCTCTTTTTCTGGTTCCTTGAAGTGTAAAGTTATTTGACATCTTTCTTGCTTCTTGATGTAGGCCTTTATCACTATGAATTTCCCCCTCTTAGAACTGCTCTTGCCACAGAGCCCAGAAGTTTTTTATTTTTTGGTATGTTGTATTTCCATTCACCTCAGGGTATTTTTCTTTTGATTTCTTCTTTAAACAACATACTCCTGAGAAACCAGTTTGTCAATGTCCACAAATTGGTGAGTTCTCCAGATTTCTTCTTATAATGGCTTTTAGTTTCGTATTACTGGGATCAGAAAAGATGCTTAATATTATGTCAATCTTCTTAAATTTATTGAGACGCAAACCAAACAAGACTCTGAACTATAGAGAACAAACTGGTTACCAGGCAGAATGTAGGTTGAGGGGATGGGTAAAATAAGAGATGGGGATTAAGGAGCACACTTGTGTTGAGCACTGGGTATTGTATGGAAGTGCTGAATCACTATAAAACTAATATTACACTGTGTTAACTACCCAGAATTAAAAAAAAAGAAAAAAGACTTGTTTTCTGGCCTAACAGTTGACATATACCCTGCAGAATGTTACCATGTGTTACCTGAAAAGAATATGTATTCTGTTGAATTTGGATGAAATGTTCTGTTATATGTCTGCAAAGTTCATCTGGTCTAACATGTCATTTCAGGCCAATGTTTCCTTATTGATTTTTCTGGATGGATGATCTATCCATTGCTAAAAGTGGGTTTTAAAGTCCTGCACTACAGGGCACCTGGGTGGCTCAGTTGGTTAAGCAACTGCCTTTGGCTCAGGTCATGATCCTGGAGTCCCCGAATCAAGTCCCAAATCAGGCTTCCTGCTCAGTGGGGAGTCTGCTTCTCCCCCGACCCTCTCCCCTCTCGTGCTCTCTATCTCACACTCTCTCTCTCAAGTAAATCCATTTAATTAAAAAAAAAAAAAACTTGTAAAAAAAGTAATAAAGTCCTGCACTATTACTGTACTGCTAACTTATTAGACTGGCCTCTTTATCATTATATAATGACCTTGTCTCTTAATTAGTCTATCTAGCTTTCTTTAGGTTTCCCTGTGCATGGATTATCTTTTCCATCCCTTCACTTTTAGTATGTGTGTATTCTTACATCTGAGGTGAGTTTCTTTAGGCAGCATATAGATGGGTCACGTCAGCCACAATGTCTTTTCATTGGAGAACTGAGTCCATGCACATCTAAAGTAAATATTGATAAGCATGCACTTACTGCCATTGTGTTCATTGTTTTCTAGCTATTTTACAGGTCTTTGGTTCTCTCTTCTTCTCTGGTTCCCTTCCTTTATGATCTGATGATTTTCTGCACTGGTATGCTCCAATTCCTTTCTCTCTTTTGTTTTTCTAACTACAACGTTTTGCTTTGTAATTACCAAGAGACTTACATAGACTGTTACAAATATAAGTAGTCTTAAGTTAGTAGCAACTTAAGTTAGAACAAAGCTCTACATTTTTACTCTTCCCCTCTTTGCTGTAGCATGACCCACACATGCTCATCATGTTCATTTTTTATTTATATAGTTTAATGTATGTTCTTAAATAAATTAAACATGGACCAGCCAATCAAGTTAAAATAGTATATATGACATTAGGAGAAAATTTAATGGTTCCTAAAGCCTGCCTAAACATGTTTGGCTCAAATGTTAATTTCATAGCAAGAGATAAATATTCTGTACTTAGGTTCGAGTCAAAGTAATACCTAACTGGAGAAGAGGTTTTAAATATATTACTTATTAAACAGAAATAAAACTTTGGCATTAAGTGATAATGCAAGTGCTTTTCTTGTACTTCAAATTCATTGTTCCTTCATATGCAGATATAAAATTTTTATTTTACCAGCAACTTCTAGCTTAATTTGCTTTCTTGAAAACCACAGAGCCTAGTCATTGTATAATCAATATGAAGTTATTCGAGTGAAGACAGTAAGGACTTGTGGAAGAAAGCCATCTAATGGAAGCCAGAGAGGGAAGGAGGCATGTTTTTTCGATTGTACCAGTCTGGAGTGGAGTTTCTGTCTGACTGACAGTGGAAGGAAAAGAAAATGTGTTGTTTCAAATACCATAGATTCTCATTGTTCTTAACAAATCTTGGTAACCTTTCTTGAATAAATGTTCATTTGCTGTATGTCCTTGGGACCATCTCGAGAGACTTCGTTGTTTTAGAATTTACACCATCTCACTGGGCAGTCGGGTCTGTGGAGCTACTCATGCTGTCATCCTGGAAGCCCCTCTCATGTCATTTATGCCAAGAATGTTTTCTTGGGTTATACTTTTGAGTGTCTTTTTTAAGGGCTCTAATGACATACATCCTTTGACTACCTTCCATTTCAACTACTTTTTGACAATTTTTCCCCCTCATTTTTCATTCTCTTTTTTTTCCTATTTCTGATAGGATTTTGCCTTCTTGTCTTTTTTTCTTTTTTTTTTTAACTTCAATCGATTCCCCTTACATTTTTCTTATTTTCTTGACCATTATTGTTCTTCGTATTTCTCAAAGTGGTCTTTTCCCCCCCATACTCTTAAATTTTTATTTGATGACATTTCATTCAGTTGACAGTATTGTGTTATAGCGTAGCTTTTGGATTTTTCAGTTCCACCCTCCACCTAAGAGATTTCTTTTATAGATAAAAAATTATGTTATGGCAGTTTTTTGTAGGTTTATTGGGGGAGGTGGTGAAGAAAGGCTATTATTTTTTGTTAGTCTTTTTATTCCTGCATAACCTTTAATTTCCTCATTTTCCTCACTGCCACACCTCTGTGGGGAGCTAACTCTTCTCTTTGTATCTGACTGACTCTCCTTCAAAAACAATGGTTCTCTGAGGCTGCCTCTTCACGTCCCACTGTCTTTCTAATCATTTCCCTATATCATGTGCTGAGAACCATTATGTCCTGACCTGTGTTCAGTATTCTGGAACTTAGTATTAGACTTTTCCCTTTTTAAGGATGCTTTTGCTTGTGCTTTTTCTTAGTTGTCCATGTCCCTCTACTCTTAAGCCTTTAGAATTTATTTATCTATAAGACAACTAGAAGGTTATGATATTCTTTATTTCCTAGTCAATCTGAAGAGATGAGTGATACATGTTTTTATTTCCTGTTTATTTGATCACTTTTTTTTTTTAAGATTTTATTTATTTATTTATTTGACAGAGAGAAATCACAAGTAGATGGAAAGGCAGGCAGAGAGAGACAGAGGGAAGCAGGCTCCCCGCTGAGCAGAGAGCCCGATGCGGGACTCGATCCCAGAAACCCTGAGATCATGACCTGAGCCGAAGGCAGCAGCTCAACCCACTGAGCCACCCAGGCGCCCCTATTTGATCACTTTTTTTAACTCTGAGAAAAATCAGACTGCTGCCATTGTCCTCTAAAAACCTTTGTAAGCAAAAATAAATAAATAAATAAATAAATAAATAAATACCTTTGTAAGAAGACTTTTAATTATGGATTTAATCTCTTTATTAGATATAAAACTGCTTTAATTTTTCTTCACTGTTCAGACAGAATTATCAGTTGCATTTTTTTCTGTACCTAATTTCCTGATTTCATATAAATTTTCAAACTTATTTGCATAAGTTTTTAATATTCTGTTACTCTACTTTATGTAGAATCAGGAACAATAAACAAGACATCCTCATTCTTGCACTGGTAACATGTGCCTTCTTTCTTTCTTGATCAGTCCTTTCAGGAAAGTAGCAGCTTTAGAAATACTGGTAAGGTCTTTGACATTTCTGTCATCAAGAACTGAGGTCTGTGGGCACCTGGGTAGCTTAGTTGGTTAAGAACCTGCCTTTGGCTCAGGTCATGATTCTGGAGTCCCAGGGTCGAGTCTGGCATCGGGCTCCCTGCTCAACTTCTGCTTCTCCCTCTGACTGCCCCCCCACCAATGTTGTTTCTTTCTCATTCTCTCTCTCTCAAATAAATAAGTAAAATTTTTATTTTAAAAAAACTGAGGTCTGTGCTCTCCCCCTAGATCTCTGAAGGTAGTGACTGCTTCCACCAATAATATACCATGGATGTGACACTATATGAATTCTGAGGTCATAAAATGCCTTGTAGTGTCATGCTAGTTTTATGAGGATGTTAACTCTAAAGGAAGTTAGTTGCCATGTAAGAAATCGGACTGTCCTGAGAGTACAAACCTCCTTCCTAGTCCATTCTAAGGCCAATACCTACCTTTTTGCCCCACAAACCCTCAACCATTTCAGTACACTGACAAGGGCATAGTTTGGAAGGCAAAGAATTCAAATAATCAATGTTACATTGTAAACCACAGAAAAAGAGATATAAGAGATAAAGCTGTCAGGGAGTTTTCCTATACCCGTATGTGAACAGCTGGTTTGAATACATATTTAGTCTGCTCCCTACCCCATTTCATATTAAATGGAAGAAGGAGATTAAGTTGTAACATGCCATCCTGCAATACCACTGCTTCTCTACCATACAACATGCTGTACTGCTAGGAATTTTAATATCGTATAAAACCAGCAAAATGAAAACTTAAAAACAAAAACAAAAGAAGCTATGGATTGGGAAAGTTCAGAAAATCCCAGCAACTAGTATACTGCTAAGAACCAATCGGTAGGCAATTAATATTTGTTAGATGAATTTGAATGAGTCAGTTCATTTTTTTCTGGCCTAAATTACCACAAGCATTACATGCAATAAAAAGTTACTTAACTATTAATTGATATCCTTCCAAGTGCTGGTCTCTCTGGGACCATATCTACTTCCTTGAAAGGAGCTTCTTTTCTCAACATTAAATATTTCAAAAAAGAGATTAAAACAGTCTGTTGTGCTTGATGATTTTAGGCTAGTAAGAAAAAAATGGGAATAATTTTAATACTTAAGTGGAGTTTAACAAGTTATTCTGTAATTTTAGGGCAGGGGTCAGGAAGTAACATATTAAACGAATGACCAACTTAAAATAATTTGTGATAACCTACCAAATCCAGGAACACTTTTGAGACTAGCTTTGAGGCAAATTTTCTCCAATCTGAGGTAGCTATATCTCATCAGACAGTTCCACAGGAATAGCCAGTCCATTCTTGTCCGATGATTCATGATAATGACACTTCTTTCCCCAGGAACAAATGCATCACCTGTTATAATCACCTTCACACCAAACATGGTCTCCAACAATGCCTAAGGAATAAATAATACAGACATGTAACAATTTAAAGTTATGATTTCCCATAGATAAATTATATCATGTCCTGTAAATAAACCTGATTTCTAATAAGTCAAAGGCATAGTGTTTCTCAAGATTATTACTTCTAGGGGCACCTGGGTGGCTCAGTGGGTTAAGCCTCTGCCTTCATCTCAGGTCATGGTCTCAGGGTCCTGGGATCGAGCCCCACATTGGGCTCTCTGCTCAGCAGGGAGCCTGCTCCCGCCTCTCTCTCTGCCGGACTCTCTGCCTACTTGTGATCTCTCTCTCTGTCAAATAAAACTTTTTTTAAAAAAGATTATTGCTTCCATAATAATCTGAAAAAAGAAGTTAATCTCAAAGAATGAGAATACAAAGGCACTGTTTGTATTTTTAGTGTTATTAATTTAGGTTTCTGACAGTTTCTTAATTAAAGAAATGCTAACTTTCACTGAAATCTTCAGGATATAATTTTACCTTAAAAATAAAAAAGTGTAAAAAAAGAAAGAAAAAAGTGTAAAAGACATGAAAGAAGATTCCACTGTGTAATTTCTTAAGGCTATAGATACATTATTACTTTCTAGAAAGGAAAATCAGGAAATTTAACACCGAGTATAGGGCTGAGGGACAGAAAGTCAAAATTTTCATTTTATACCTTTCTGTATTACGATCTTTTTAAACACATACACATATCTGTTTAGCAATATAAAGGATAAAATAACTATATGTTTATAAACTTCTGCAGTCCCAGTACCCAGTACCTAGAAGATGCTCAAGTATTTACTGAATTTGGAACTTTTCTGATAAGCAGGCACATAAATATTTAGAAGAAAATATATTACAGACTGGTTTTGTGGAGGGAAAAAAAAAAACAGAAAATAAGAAAACCTGATTATTAATTTCAATCTCTTATTTAAATTCTCTAGTAATTTTTAAGTAAAAAATTTACTAGATAAAATATGACTTCACTATTAATGGAAAAAAGGGATTGAAAACCTTTGTGGAAGTACTGAGCACATAAACTGCAGTACAGCATATAACAGAATATGGAGCAACAATGCAAGTAAACGAACTACAGGTATCTACAACAGAGATGGCTCACTAGCATAACACTGAGAGAAGCAAAACAAACAAAAAGTGCCATATATAAAACTTCCTAAAACAGACCACAACTAAGATATTTTAGGAGTAAATATATAGCCAATAAAATTATAAAGAACAGCAAGGGAACGACTATCTTATAGCTCAGGTTAGTGCCTGCTTCTATTATGGAGGAGATGATTGTTACTTCTCAGCCCTCTGGCAAACCACCTACCTTCCAATACTCTAGTTCTTGAACTGGTTGATAGCTACACTTTACTAGATCATTTTAAAGTGTGCATTTATGTTTTACAAACATTGGCTATGTTTGTTACATTTCACAAAAACAGGACTTCAAAATAAACACAGGACCAAGAAAAAAAAAGGCTAAAAGGAATATTAGCTAAGTCAGAAATGTTTTATGTCCAAAGAATTATACAATCAGAGTGTTAATATCTTAACAGAGTAAAACGATATCCCACAGATCCCATCAAGTTACTTTCCCAGAGCTGAGATTCACTTTAGGGCATGGGTGTTTAACCTGACATCAAGTCCTAGAAGTATGGCCTTCAGGGAGTAAATAAAAACGAACACCTCCGGAAAATGTATACAGAGGTATTCTGCTCAATGCCTGTAGTTTTCATCTGATTTTCAAAAGGGTCACTCAAATAATTATAACCCCCACTCCAAAGTCTTGGAAAGTCAAGTCCTAGGTAGACTTCTTGATAGAGAGCCACGGCAGAGTCCTCTAGGCTTGGACCCGCAGCAGAAACTGTCTCTCTCTTTCTAAGTACACAGGACCATCAACTCCCAAAATGAATCACTGAATTACATGTCTCAGCCCAGAGGACATGTGTGAAGATACCATCTATGGCTTATTAATTGGGTCCAGCTCCACTCCACTTTCCAAATGATACTTTACAGTTTTTACAAAAAACTAAAATGCAGGATGCCCTTCCCTTAACTGGTAGAAAGATGAAGCTGACTGTTAACTGTGTGTTGTGCCACATAAAAGAGTTAAAAAATCTTAAAGCCTATAAATCCCAAACCTCAACCCTCACCTTTTAAGTGCAATTCTAATACATGTATCCCGTGGATCCCAAATGTCAAAATAAATCCAGACTATTTGTCCAGGAGCATATCATACAGCATTCTCTCCCTTGCCATCCAGCACTTCATCAGAATATGCCTGAAAGTTATATAAAACCTTTTGGACAGCCTAGATCTCAAACTCACATTAATCATTTGTAATACCAGACTAGACCTATCTAGTCAAGTTATTTACAGCTCCTGCAAAGGCAGAACTACAAATATTTACTACAAAGAGATAAGGTTATAACTTGGCTAAACTGCAGAATTCAAATAATTGGATTAAAACTGATTAATCAGATTAAGAACTATTCTAGGAAAAAATGTGAGAATACTGTCTTTTTTCCTAGTCTAGAATAGAAACTAGTATAGAAGAAAAACTAATCTTATAAAATTTAATAATGGTTTATGGAAGCAACTTCTGATGATCTTTTATAGACCACTAATCACTACCTCAAAGTGTTCTACCATGTCTGAAAACACAAAGATGAGAGGTTCCCCTTCATGATCACAGAGAATCAGTTTTGCCATCATGGCCCAAGCTCTCATTTATCCTTTCGATGAATCTTTATTTAGTCTGAGGTAAAAACAACTCTGTGGCGCTCCCCTTCTCCTAGTCTGCCTGGGCTTTTCAGACTTCACTTAGGCCCAGCTCTTCAAATCCTTAGCTATTTAAAGTCTTGCAGTCCCAAGCCATTCATCACAGTATCCCTTCTCTTAGTGGCAGTCTAGGTAGAAACTATACCCTGTATCTGTTGAACACCTGTTTTATTCTAGGACTGGACTGTAATCAGCAGGCTGTGGAAGAGACTTGTCTCCTACATGGGGAGTTATCAAATGATCTCTAACTTCCTAAGTCATGACTAGGGTGAGAGGACAGAACCCCAAATAATTTACATAATCCTAGGTTATTAGCTACAATTGGACCACTGGAAAGACTCCCAACTTTGAGAAGCAAAAAGTGTTCTGGGCGCATGCAAAGTCTGATCTTGACAACAGTGATTATGCTGAACGAACTGTCTGAAAATGAAATGAATTAAGACCTATACTCCCCGCTGTAGGGATGTACCAAGAGAGAATGGTCACTCTCTTCAGACTGTTCTGGAAGGAATTCTTACACAGATAGGTTAGACGAGGTGACCTCTAAGTCTCACCTAACTCTAAGATTCTAGAAGATTTTACTGGGGGACCTCATTTAAAACGCAAAATCCTCCTTAAAAATGGTAAGAGAAGAAAAATCTTGCCAATGAAATCATTTTAATGCATAAGAGATGCTTACAAAAAAGATCGCCTTATGATTATTTCGGTGAAGCAGTAATTTGTTTATATCCATTTACCTAATCTATTATTCGTGAACATTTTTTTTAATTGTTTGGAATTGCTTAAAGTAAAGTACATGTATAGCTGAGAAAAGACTAAATTCCCTCTGAGTAAAAAAATATATATATATATTTGTTTTGAAATAAAAACTTCTTTAGCACCTTGTCAAAGTATGAAATAAAAGATCATAAAAGACACTGACAATTTTTTGTTACTTAGCTGTAAGGCATTCAACTATAAATTTCTTAGCTGAAAGACTCTGCTTGATATGCCCTTACTCATAAGCAAGGCAGTGAGTTAAACAGGTAACAGAAATTTTTTCAAATATATACTAATTTAATACTGCAGTGATGGTTGTTGAATTCTGCCTGTGTGTTAAGTTCTCAAAGCAAAAGTCAGGAATAGCTGAAAGTGACCACTGCAAATCTCACAGAAATGTACCTCACAGGAGACCAGTACATATCAAAAAATCCAGCTCAGTTTTCTTCTAAAGAATGCTAGAACAGCTTTTTCTACCTGACCATCAGATGACGTGATTGGTCTACATGCTATTTAAAACACAAGAATGACACTCAATATAGCACCACTCACATTTCCTCTCACTTTCAACAGGGGTGAGGGTAACCCTAGATTAAAAAAAAAAGAAACACACACACATATTATCTTTCCACTCTTCGCTCATCCACCATGCAGCAGGCATGCACCTGGAGTGTATGAAGACTTGTACCATAGTGTATGGTGTAATGCTATGTGACAGTACCAGCACTAAGAGTGACAGCAGAAGCAGCTATGGCAGAATTTGTTTAGTGAAATCCAGCATTTCTTCCAGAGTAACAGATTTTAGTTATGTACCTAGCTGCCCAGAGGAAAGATGGTATTTCCCGGATGTTATTATAGCCGTCAGCCAGAGCGCCTGGGTGGCTCAGTGGGTTAAAGCCTCTGCCTTCGGCTCAGGTCATGATCCCAGGGTCCTGGGATCGAGGCCCGCATCGGGCTCTCTGCTCAGCTGGGAGCCTGCTTCCTCCTCTCTCTCTGCCTGCTTCTCTGCCTATTTGTGATCTCTGTCTGTTAAATAAATAAATAAATCTTTTTTTTAAAAAATTAATTTATAGCCGTCAGCCATTCCCTCCAACGGGGTGAGCAAGAGAAACAGGTGCTCTTTGTAATTCACTGATTTAAAGGAAAGCCCTTGCTCTGGATTTCCTCCCAGACCTACTTCCTGCAGAGTGGGGCAAAAAAGTGGTAGTGACCAGTCCCGACCATATTATTATGCCAGGCTGGATGGAAGGAATCTGAGTCCCTGAATGACATGGGAGCAGAGCTACCCTGCCCACGTGGTCCTGAGGATGAATAAAGTTCTACCTTAATCAAACCACTGTATTCTGAAAAAGCTGTATTCACTACCTCATTCGCTCATCAGAGTAACTGCCTGAGGGAAGGGCAGTATTAGAACCCCTGTTTTTCAAATGAAAAGAGAAGTTTAGGGAGGCTAAGTAGTTCCGCCAAGTTCAAATGACTAGAAAGTGGTAAGGTCAGTACTGAAATCAAATGTCTGTACCAATAAGCATTCCACTTATATTGGCTCTTCGAGGAAACAGACTGATTGGACACTAGAGCATGGCAACTGCAAATATTCCTACCAACGTAGTAACTACAAGAAAATTTTCAAAACCCTTTAGATTTTGGTAGAAGGGTGTAGTCAAAAATGTGATTCATATTCAAAAGATTATACACTGGAAAATTTAAGACTTTAAATAAAATGTAAAGCAATGTATGATCATTACCAAAAAATCATTTACCTCTAAACGTTTTAGAATCAGATACACAGTGCTGAATCAGCAATGGCTCTCAAAAGATCATCTACTCCAGTTTCTTTATTTTACAGATGATAAAATAAAAATCTTTAAAAAGTTATATATTAACTTGAAAAAAGCTGAAAGTTTTCAAAATGAAATGTCTCTGGTTTATAGTGACATAAATGAAATTAGTTAACATTCAGGTAGCTTGTAGAGTACTTCTTAGAAATATGTACTTATGACAGTTAAGCTTATGTGAGCTGGGCATTATGTGCTTATTTTACTTAATATAAATAAGATATTTGATGGAGAAATACTCATTTTGTAAATCAGTACTACTAGTGGGTAAGCAGCACCACAAAAACGAATATTCCGTATTAAACGGTCTGTTTGAAAGCTACAATGGAACAATGGACATCATTTTAAAGCTAATTTAAAAATCTACCTCTAAAAAATTCATGGCCTGAGAAGTCACCTTCTGTCATCTAGCAAAGGAGGCAGTCTCTCAGGCAAATGAAAGACAAACTAGTCAAGCTGTGTGTATCTATAACTAGGCAAGATGGCTTGGGTAGAACACTATTACCTTCACGAGGTCAGAGGTCCTATCTGTCCTGCTTATCATCACCTTCTAGCAATAGGCTTGGCACATGGTGGACACTTAATAGTTGCTGGATGAATGTCCAGGATCCTGCTGATTACTTTTGACATAAACAACAGTTAACAAAACTTACCAAAGAAGTCTTTCCTTCTATTATGAAGGGAAAAAGAATTTTTACATAAATGTATAAGGAGTATCCATACTGATAATATGGATACTCCTTATACATGTAAGAATATTACAAATATTTGATGCAATGTACTTCCTACAGGAGAAAAAAAAAAATAGGGAAGGTGGCTGTCGCTTCCTGCCCTGAAACTCACCACTCAGCTAAGTTACAGGAAAATAAGTTTATGATGAATTAACAGATGAGAAAGCTCAGAATGTAATGAAACCAACAAAGATCCCGATATAAATTCTAGAACTTGAAAGTATGGTATTTTAAATAGAGGCAGCGGAAGAGAGGGTCAATGAACCTGGTGACTTGTACAGCAACGTAAGCATCTACCACACCCGCATCTGCAGTCCCAGAAGTAGAGGGGAGACGAAATGGAGCAGAGAAAAAAAAAAGAAAAAGAAAAAGAAAATATGAGGGAATACAGGCCCCAAACATTCCAAAGTGGAAAAAGCAAAGCTACAGATCTAAGAAGCCCAATGAAACACAGCAAAATAAACAAAGAAAACTAGACCTAGCATATCATCACCAAACTGCTGAAAACAAGCAAAGAAAAAACAACACAACAACAGGGAAAGAAATCTTGAAAGCAGCTAGAGACAAAGGGCTGCAAATACAGGGTAGCTAACTTTTCATCAACAACAGGGAGACCACAAGACAGTAGAACTTTAAAGTACGGAAAGAAGAAAAATTGTCATCCCATAAAGTTCACAGCCAGCACACAGAATTTCAAAAACAAAGGCAAAATAAAGAAATTTTCAACTAAAAGAAAAAAGAATTAATCCACAGGAGCCCTCACTGCAAGACAAGCTAAAGGAAGTTCTTCAGGCTGAAAGGAAATGATACCAGACAGAAACTCTAATAAAGGATAAAGAATACTATAAATGGAAAATACTTAGATAAATATAAGACTATATTCTCTCATACTATTTCTTTGAAAGACACGGGACTAGTAAAAGGGAAAAGCTGTAACACTCACCCTAGAGTTTATTGTGCAAGTTGATGTATCAGGCCAGCAGCAGCAGCACCGAGGAGGCGAGCATGAAAGCCCCACCTGATCCCGACTCTTCCATTTGACGCAAGGTGGTAAATATGAACTTCGGGTGGACTGTGACCGGCTAAGGGTACATTATGTGGTCCCTAGGTTGTAACTCAATTGTGTTCACAACACACACATATCTCACCATATACATAAACACCGACATACATACATGTCATTTTCTTTCAAAACAGACGAGGAGAGAATATTGCACAACTCATTTCATGGCCTTGTTCCAGGTACTTCAGCAACCTCAGTCTTTGGTTTCTCCAAGGCTTTGTAGGACTATTCCTTACCAACCTTCCTCTTTCACTGCGAGAAATCATCATGCCACTGAGACTGATTTTATGAGTAGTTAACAGTTTCTCAAAACTTTTTCCCTTGAGGCATGCCCTGGCTTGAAAGAACTCGAAACCTTCTTCTTTTGAAACAGTCAGGAGGTCCCAGTGAACTTCTTACCACTGGAAGGTCAAGTACCATGTGACCCTGACCAATCCTTCAAGGTTTTCCTATCACCTAAGGCTCTAATGGCAGCAAACTGGATTTAATCTCAGCTCTGCTTATGCATGTGACCTTCAGCAAATCATTTAATTTTGCAAAGTTTCTACCTCTTCTGTAAACTTGGGACAATAGTGGTGCCTGGAATGAAGGCGTCCTCAAGTATTTATTAGTAGCACCGTATCCACAGAAGTGCTAACAGCTATGACCATCATTACCCTTCAACACAATCTTGCAATTCTTCTCCTTAATCTGGATTAAATATGCAACCATACCAGTTATGGTTATTTACCATCTACCAGTTATGCTACGGTCCTTTCTTTGTGTTCATAGATTAAGTGCAAATACAGAAGAGGAAGGGGGAAGAGGAGACGAGGGAGGGACAGGGAGAGATAGGGGACACTACTTTTAGTCGAACGCTATCACATTTCATAAAACACATACCTAAATAATTTTTTTAAAAATTAACCCCTGACAAAGGACAAATTCAATTCTTAAAACTAGTCACCACAGGAATCCTTTTGAAAATATGAAAAGGGTGCACTGTAAACAGCCCCTCATCAACCTCTGCCTGCGGAGTCCACAGCTTTAGTGGACTTTCCCCTCCACAGATGTGACAAGGGCAGGCTGCCTGAGGGGAAACGCGCAACACAGCTCAAAAGACAAGGATGGAAAAAGATCCTTCAGCAACTGAAAGCAGAGGAGTCCCTCTTGGTATATCCTCAACACCCCCACCATGGCTGTCCATAAACCCAGTAACATTAAGTTCTAGCTGTTGCTCAGGAAAAAGAAGGAGCAGAACAGCCTCAGGAAATAGGGCCTATTCAAGATAAAGACAATGTATGGTGTCACTCCACTTTTGGAGAAGGCACTACTGACTAGCAGCCACAGGGAAGGGCCGAAGCAGCTTCAATCCAGACGAGGGAGGAGGATGGACTGGAACCCTACAGGACGTTGCCAAGCTCAGAATCACAGAGCTGCGCTCAGAGCTGTATGCACTGACCTTGCAGAGAATCCCTGTCTATTCCAAGAATCTACTATACATTTTGTGTGTTCCTTTACCTTACAGATGTTGTCACTCTAGCCCTCAGATGGGAAACCACTTTATTATTAAATTCTTTAATAATTCTTTAACTGATTCTTTAATAATTCTTTAACTTATTTTTTATTTTAACTAATTCTTTATTATTATTTAATAATAAATTCTTTAACTGAGAAGAATTAAATCAATCACATCAATATCAAAAGTTCAAAAAAATTGTGTATCTAATGTTAATTTTTGCCATTATTTTGTAAAATAAATGGAAATACAAAACTAGTGATGTAATCATTTTCGATGAAGGAAAATAAACTTCATGAGGAATATAAAAGAAGATCTTAATTTTGGAATATGGTTCTTAGATATTTTATTTCAAGGACATGAATTATATTTAATTCTCTCTAGTTCCTGTATTTCCTCCAGGAAGGATTTATGTTTATTTTAACATCTGACTAAATCCAACTCTAACAAAATAAAAACTGGTCAGCTGGGCTACTTTGGTCCCGTCTCCTTATCTGACATGTGACTTACCACGGGCAGCGTGAGCCAGGTTGCCACAAGGCGGTTGTTGATCCAACGATACCAAGATGGGCTTACAAGCATCAAAGGTAAAAAGGGGCCCAGCATGAAAATGCTTCCAAAAAAGCTTCCGCAAAACAGAATGAGTATAAAGTAAATCCCTTTCCATGACACCATGATTCTGAAAGATACAAAAAAAAAATATGTATTTTGTTATTATACATATAACTGCCCAAATTGAAAAACATAAAATAATCTTTGAATACAGGGCTACAGAAAAGGCTCGAATAAAAAATATAAGAGCTCCAATACCATGAAGGTGACCCTCATACATGTCCTACAGATCTAACAAACTTCCAGGACACTAGAAATCAATATAATCAATATTATCAGAATAAACGTCTAACCTTTAAAACAAAAAAAAAGGCTGTCAAATATACAAATATACAATAAACAAATATATTTGTTTTTTTAACTGGTTATTAGTATTAACAGAAAACTGTAGAAGTTATTCACTACAAACCTTAAAATATTCCAAAATTTTTTATATCCTACTATAAAAAGTAGACTTAATGGACCAAGAATTACAGAACATCTTCCTAAGACTGACTTTGCCTAAAAGGGTTGGCAATTTTATAGTGCACTAAATTTTTTTAAAAACCTAGAAATATTAATCCTTCACATTAGAACCTAAAAGTAGTATCTTTAGACAACTCATCTTAAACTGTTTTTTTTGTTTGTTTTTTTATAAGCTGAAAGATAAAGCAGAAGTCAGACTCCTCGCCTTCCTAAACTATTTGCCAAAAGATTACTTTCTGGGTCTTCATAACCAGAAACACTTAGAATTGACATTTTAAAATAAACTGTTGGAAACACAGTTTAAAATAAATAATCACACATTTGATTTTATAACCTAAACTACCATAGAGCAAAAATATAGTTTGCCTCGGTATAATAAAACTGTTAGAATCATTAAAATTATGAAAACAGTAATGGCTTTAAAATTTTTATATTACTAAAGGTATTCCAGTGATCAAAACCTGTGATTCCTTTTAAATATTCAGAACGGGGAACAAATAAAATTTCAAATGTCAAAGTGCTTTCATAAATGTCAGACAAATAATAAAACAGGTCGAATCCCTTAACACAGACTCAAGTTTATCCAGGCATGGAGTAGTTTTTTTAAACCTCTACCAGCACTTGACAGTATGCGTACAACATCCTTCCAAGTACAAAGAGAATGAATATCTGAGAACTGGATTTCTTCTAAACTCTGATCTAAACTTCTGAGGGTGGAAAGAAAGACCGCTGAAGAGCAGGGGCCCAACACTTGACTCGCCCGGGGCCCAGGATGGTGTTTGCTACTCCGCACCCTCAGCCTCGCTTTCTGAGGCCCTTTGCACGGAAAGAAGACACTTGGGCAGCTTGTCCCCAGTCTTTATGAGAAAGCTTTTTTAAAACCAGGGGAAAAAAAAAAAAAAGACAATCCACAGTGCTGCTCCTTTACCTGAAACCCTCTAAGAACCTCTGTTGCTCTGTTTGTCTCTGCCCACAAGCCCTTCACTAGCTGTCTGGACACTTACCCCTAATCTCCCTGAAAAGCTGGGCTCACACTCCCTCTGTTCATATCCAACAAAGCCTCAGACATGCTTTTTCCTTGCTTATTAAACTATTTGTCATCTGATGTGATTAAGCTCCTTTAACTATGTATATTGTATTTCCTTTAGATACTGATATCATCTAATAAAATCTTTTCATTTTATAGCGATAAAGGAGAGAACGAGAATCACGATGACTTGCTTTCTTAAGTCCCCCTAACCAGCTGATAGATCAAGTCTTTACTGCCTTCCACTCTCTACCAAGATACGATGCCACCTCCCTCCCACTGAGGGGCTGGGAATCAGAGACCTGAGTCAGCTTCTAAACACATATGTAAACACAGGCACAGATAATAAAAAGATGTGTCCCATGAACATACTGGGGTTACTCAGGCCAAGTCTAATCTAAAATTACTTTTCCATCCAGTTCCTGGTTTCCCTAGAGAGGTTTCCCTAACCTCTGGATCATTTGTTCAATGACTCAATAAGCACACAGAGATTCCTACTGTGGGCACAAGGCCCTGTGCTCGTCAGTTGGGGACAACACTGTGGGTATGACATGCCAAGCTCTCATAAACCTCGCAGTCTCTCAATCGCCTTCTCAGGAACTCTTCCCCGGCTCTGTATTTAAATCCAACTCCATTCTGCCTACTTCCAACTCTCACAGGTATCACAGACAACCACGGTTAACAATTAGGATGGCTACACACTTACTCCGAATTGCTAAAATTGAAAAAGACAAAACAAAATAGAAAAGTTGGCGATACCAAGTGCTAATGAGGATGATGCAGAGTAAGAGTTCGCACAGACTGAGGGCGGCAGGCAACGTCCCATGCACGCTCATAATACAACCCAGCAACCCCACTACTGAGTGTCCAGGACAGATGAAAATTTACGGCAACACGAAAACCTGTATACCACTGTTTACAGCAGCTTATTCATTTCATAACCGCCAAAAACTGGAAGCACCCCAAACGGGGAGCAAGGTGGGGGTGAGAAGATGGGTTAACAAACCCATAGCCCAGATACCTATAGTTTCTTACTCAGGAAGGAAACTTCCTTTCCTTCATAAAATGTCCTTATGTAATCACCTCACAGCTGAAACAGTAACTAGCCTTGCTCCCAGAGTCTAACAGGTAGATTAAGAAACACCTGCCATTCCACCGGCTGCACACCACAACAGAGGATAGAGCAGAGCATGCCGGGTGTGGTAAGGCTAGAGCAAAGGAAGGCCGGAGGAACTCTGTTAAAAGGGATTTTAAAAATGCATTGGACTCTTGGAGGATGTGAGGTTGGGGAAGGTAAAGATTATTCCAGGTAGTAAAACAAAACATGCAGAGTCACGGAAATTTGAAACAGCACCACTTAAGCAGGGGACTATAACTCATCAGATATTCATGAGATACAATGTACACAGTGGGGAGCTCCAAGAGTCACCGCAGCACAGGTCCTAGGGACAAAGTACACACATCCAGGCCAGGAGAGCCAAGAACACCACCTCTGACATGTCTCCAAGAAAAAACCTAAGGCCTAGGACTCCTATTTTGGGATAAGTGCTAATAGTGCATATAGGCATCGATGCAAGGAGTGAATGGATTGGTTTTGTTAAAAACTTAAAGCAAAGAGCTTCTTTTCCCTTTAAAACTGGCGGTACATGGAATTTGTTGGCAAAAACCCTAGCATTGACAGATGCTGGTAACAGAGTGGTCTGTGAGCCAAGACCATCTGACCCAGCTCCCACAAAGCAAGAGTCTGATGATCACGACCACATCACTTAATCTGGATGCTTACAGATGGGGAGGCTGGAGAAAATTCTTGAAGGCCTACCTTTTGAGCATCTAATATTTGCCAGGCACTTTACAGAAGGCTCTTGGCAGTGACATATTCAATGCCTGCAGATTTAATCATTCATGAGCAACTAAAAGGTCCTTAACATGTAAATACTCCAAAATTTTCCTGAAACTCAAAATTTGATTACTCTAAGACTGGGTTAAAAAAAAAAAATCATTTAGGTAGTAATAATATCTGGTCAACAGTCCAATATCCGAACCTCAGTGGCCCTTTATTCTATTTTACTTACCTCATAAGCACACGGTGGGGCAAATCAGATGCATAGTGGAGTCAAAAAAGTAAGGTATCAACAATATCAGTGGTATTTACAGCTAAAGAGTAAGGGACTTGGTTCCCTAACACTGTCCATACTGACAGAGGAGAGGTAAGGAACCTCTAACCAGGGGCACTCCCAGAAAATGCAGTGGACGAACTGGTACCAGGAAGATTTAAAGGCCAAAAAGTAAATGAGTGATGAAAGTGACAAAGAGCTATTAAGCATACTGTTTAGGCCTTATCTTCTCTGAAGAAAGTAAAACTAGCCTTCTGGACTAGGGGATACACAGTGGGATTAAGTGACCACACACATAGAGAATCCTGAACCTGAGACCCAGCCTTTCCTCACTGGGCTTCCCGGGGGCTGGGAACAAGATTTCAGTTCTACTCCATCACTCTCCCATAAAATTTCCTGCAGTGATGGAAATGTTCAGTAGCTGTGCTGTCCAGTATGACAGTCACGCTCTGTGTGGCTAATTCAGCCGAAGAACCACTCATTCAACATGGTGAGTGGCCACTGGACCAAACAGCACAACTCTAGGCAGACTACTGGAACGCACTTCTCTGCAGAGCTGACAGAACTGCGAAGAAAGATGAAACACAGAAGCACTGAGGGCTCCTGAATAAATAGTCCACCTAAATCACCCTCCAGCGAGGCCCAGAGTTCACAGAAGCTTCACCTACATACAAACTCCTAATTGGCTTAAGTCCCCTATTTTTTATTGTGAGCAGATAATGAGCCATCTGAGAAAGGCCTTAACCATGACATTAAAGACTAAGAAGAAAGTATACTTGAGGGAAAAAACTATTCAAAAAGAAGAAAACTATCTTTAACATTTCAGAAAGACATATACTGCTTCTAGTAAACAAAAACATGTTCTTCGTTAAATAAAACAAAGAAAGGAAACATTCAGAAAACAAAGGAGCTGCTGGAAGTTAACAACATAGCGATGTTTAGGAAAAATTAAACACTCAAGAGTTGGAAAATAAAGCTGAGGAAATCCCCCCAAAAGTCAAGACAATAAAGAGCTGGGAAGTAAAGAGAGTATTAGAGGACCAAGACAAGACAGGAGGTCCCATATGCAAATCATGAGTGCTAAAAAGAGAGAAGCGAGGAACTGAAGAAATCAGCAATAAAATAATTCAAAAACTTCTCTCAAACTGGTGAATGTGACATTCCACATTATCAGGGACTGCTCACCAAAGGACAGCACTGTCACTTTCAGGACAGGGAGACAAAAGGACACTCTACAAAACCTCTACAGAGGATATAAACAGGTGCAAAGGATCAAAACTTAGATTGGCTTTGGACTTCTCAGTAGAGATAGATCTCAACAGCAATACCAGAAGCAGGATGAAAACAGAACAATGCCTACAAAATTCTCAAGAAAATTATTCCATCTAGCCAAATGTAGGGATAGTAGAACAGTATCATCATACATGCAGAATCTCAAAATAACCTCCCATACAATCTTTTTTCAAGAAACTATTTGATGATGAGTTTCCTAAAGGAGTAAACAAAGAGATGAAACATGGGAAATAAAAGATCTCACAAAGGTGAGAGATCAAGAGAACCTCCAAGATGAAGGAAGACCCTAAGATGATAATCAAGCATAAGACAGAGAAGGTATCCAGTCCAAATAAGGGATGGCTGGCTTAAAAGAAAGAGCCTCTGAAAGCTGTATCACCAAATTCCTTGCTCCTAAGCAGACTATCTTTTTGAACCAAGGACAGAATGCCCATATGAACCTTGACACAGATTCTAATCTACACTTGGCTTCTTAAACACATTCTGACAAAATTCCTACAGGCCAGCTGATGACACTCATTTTATCTACTGTAAGTACTCTGCTTTGACCTACTCCTGAGAGACAGAGGGAGGGCATGGAGAATTAGGAGCAGAAAATATATTCCTACCCGAGAGCCAGAACCTGCAGAGTCTAGCCAGATGCCATGACTGTGGTGAGCCATGGACTGTGGTTTTTCAGGACTCATTTATGCATGAATTTGCCCACGACCTTCCCCAGAAATGGATCTGGTCAATGCTCTGGGACACTCAGATCAGGCTACTACCTAGAGATTCTGTACCTCTAGGAGCCTTCATCTAATGACAGATTATGCTTACTTCAAATGCATACACACACACACACACACACATATTGAAGAATATACACACAGGCGATGAAATTTTAAAGAAAAATAATGACTAACATAAAAGGATAATAGTTGTCATAGGGGTAGCACAGGAGATTTCTAATACTGGCAATATTCTATTTCTTAAGCATTGTGCTTACTTATATGTTCACCAATAATGACACTTAGAATAATGTTCTTTATCCACTACTCTTGCAAGCTAGATGAATACTTCACACCCAGACACAATCACACTGATTTAGTTCTTTCATAAACATAAGTGGAAATATGTTTGAGCTGATTAATTTCTTTTAAATCCAGCAAAATTTTTAAATCCCTAGATGCCTATTAATTTGCATGACCTGATTCGGATGAACATTTCTGCGTTTTTCAGAATTTAGTAACATACACACATCTGTCTTGCTTGATGAAATGGTTTGCTGCTTAATTCCCCAATGAGAACTGTATTTGTTCTCTTTTCGAGTCTCAAAAGAAACTCATGGCTAAATTTAACATTCAATTCCAGAAGCAAAGATTTGTGTTATTATTATTTCTTTCTCCTCTTCTAATCTTTTTATTCTTACTGGTATTATCATATATGTCTTTTAACCTTTTAGGAAGCAGACTACTAAAAAAAAATAAATTTAAAAGACTGTCACCATTGGTAACCTTATTCGCCTTTACTTATTTTACTTAAAAAGACTGGTGTTTACTATAGTGTTAAGAAATCACTAGATATCTTAAGAATTTATGTTCAAGATAAGCTGAAGATAAAAAGGTATACTTTTATTTTTTTTAAAGATTTTTCTTAATTTATTCAACAGAGATCCAAGCAGGCAGAGAGGCAGGCAGAGAGAGAGGGGGAAGCAGGCTCCCCGCAGCGCAGAGAGCCTGACGCGGGACTCGATCCCAGGACCCTGAGATCATGACCTGAGCTGAAGGCAGAGTCTTAACCCCCTGAGCCACCCAGGCGCCCCGAAAAAGGTATACTCTTTTAATAAGCAAATTACTAAAAGGCACAAATTAACAAAAATAAGCCGAAGAGAGAGAACATAAAACACCTTTCCATATCATCTCAGCATTCATGAGGCAGGCAGAGGAAGCTGAAAGGATAACATACCAAGTTTGCTCTGGTACATTTACCTGTTTGGGAAAAGGACACAGATGATAACAGGAAAGAGAAAAACTTACAGTTTCACTCTTCCTAAAGCAGCTCAAAACAACTGATACTCTCCCAGATACTAGAAGAAGGTGCAAGGTAAGTAAGCATTCTGGTTAAGATCATCTAGTTAAATGAAATAAAACCACAGTTTACCAATTCTAATAAACACAAGAGACAGTTCAAGAGAAGATGGGGTCAAACCTCAGTTAGATCTACTCAAAATGAAGCAAGAATAACTTTCAACAATCAACTGGATTTCAGTAAACAAGTCTGCTAACTCCCTTTGGGGGTCCACTGAGAGTTCTTAGCACCACACAAGGACATCTAGTTAAAATAATACAATTTTCTCTTGTTAAAGTTTAGTGAGAAGAAATTATCTGTGTAAATACTCAAACATAGTTCTCTAAATCCTGATGCAATCCATTTACTTAAAATGTATTTAAAAGTTAACACCTAGAAAGAAGCAGAGAGTACATACTGTATGATTCTATTTATCTAAAGTTCAAAAACAGAAAAAATAGACTATAAGATTAGAAGTATCATTAATGGTTATCTGGGAGGTACAGAGCAGTAGTGACTGGAAGGGGCACCAGAGGGCTTCAGGAATTTTAGTAATACTCTGTTTCTTGATTTGGGTGCTGGTTACATGTGATGTATTCACTTTATTAAATTCAGTGAGCTATACATTTGTAATGTATGTACTTTTCTGTATGTATATTTTAATAATATTTACCAAGAAATATTTACCAAAAACTGTCATATATGCAGTAATTTAGATACCTTGTAGGTAACTGTTTATATGTATGCAGTCCTCAGGAAGAAAATACAAATAGTCAATACACATAAAGAAATGTTCCGGGCCCCTGGGGGGCTTAGTCAGTTGCATGGGTCCAACTCTGGTTTCAGCTGGGATTGTGATCTCAGGATTGTGGGATCAAGTCCACGTGGGGCTCCGTGCTCAGCAGGGAGTCTGCTTGAGATTCTCTCTCTCTTCCCCTCCCCCAGCTTGTACATGCACACATGGGACTGCGCTCTCTCTCTCTAATATAAATAAATTTTTAAAAAAGAAATGCTCAAACTATTCTCAAGAAAATGCAAATTAAAACAAAATAACCATTTTTTTCTCACCAGATCGGCAAAAATGTCTAAGTTTTGCCTTTGATATTCTGAAAATCATTTGTCGGTCTTTCCTCTTATCACTAGAAGAAGTATAAATTTCAGAGGACAAACTGATGAGTTATAGTAACACATATAAGCTATAATAATTTTGAATATACCTGCCATCATGAATTCCTTCTCAGTATTACCTCAGAGAAATACTAAACTGCATGTACAAAGATGCTTCACCACAGCATTGTCTGTAAGCAAAATAACAGAAACAGAAATGTCCACTGATGGGGGAAGGGCTAAACAGTGGTGCAGCCAACATTAGGAAACACCAGGCAGCAGGTAGAAAGAATGAGGTCAAGCTGTCTTTTCTAAATTGAACAATTCTCCAAGATGTATTGCTAAGGAAAAAGACTATGATACCATTTCTGAAAGGGAGGAGCCACACCCCTAGAAGAAAAAAAACTCTAGGCTATATGGTTTATATAAATGAATGTAAATACACATAAGTGTGTCTGTAAGGACACACGTTTCCATGGCCATCTCCATGAAGATGGTAGAGGCTGTGACTAAGGATGGTAGTTAAGGAGAAACAGACCTTTCTGTAATGTTTTAAAAAGAGACATTTCCATTTGATACTAACATACAAAAAAAGAAAGAAAGGGGAAAGGTAAACAGAAGAGGAGGAAGGAAAAAAGCAGCAATGTCAACGTCAGGGTAGCCAAAGTCTGTCACCTTGTCAGTCACGTCAGTAATGCCTGTTGCTCCATGGTCCCGTAATCAAAGTTAAAATGATTAAATGCTGAGGTAGAAAAACCTCTTAGCATTACTGCTTGTCATACTTCAGACTCAAATTTTCACAAATTAAAAGCCACAATTAAAGACATACATTGAGATAGGAATGATAAAGTACCCCGGGTAAATCAGAAAGGCACAGAGACCCCCAAAAGTCACTCAAAACCACCATCTATTTATTTTATAGCATTTATCTTTATAACCTGAAGTTTAAGTTCCTCTTCTGTTGTTCTCTTCATGAGACAACAGAGAGAGCTAACCACTAAAATGTGCAAAGAACTAAGCGATGGAAGTCCACAGCTGTCAGAAAGCGAGCAAGGACTTTCCTGAAACTCTTCATATACACAAAATACGAGCCCATGAATATATGTGTATAAAAATCTCATGAGGATGAAGTTCTAGCAGAAAGCAGCTATTTTAAAAGTTTCTAAAAACAGAATGTTCACTTCTGACTCTCCCCATGGCTACTTTAATCAAAAGCATACTCTTAAAAAGACAGAAAAAGGAAGAAATTAAAATAGCTGTCTAAATATACCAAGTTATTTTGATCATTTAATTCTGATCATTTAAACAGGAATAAGTACCAATTAGAGTCATTCCACAGTCATTAAAAACTCATATAAAATAATATAGGCGCTATTAAACACTAACCATCTTCAGGCAAGGTAGTACGAAGAATAGTGCCTTTACCCTCCTCGGCCCTATCATCTAGGTTGAAAGAGAGGACACATTTGAAAAGGAAGGAGGGAAGCAATACAAGAAAGTATATACTAAATGCCAAATTCATGAAAAATCAGTAAATTCAACAACCAGTTTGTAAAATCTTGTAAGTCTAGAGCTAGACTTAAGATCACTGAGCTTTAAACATCTTTCAATTTCACAGATGATCCTCTTTCTATACCAATGAATAAAGTGGGGAGCAGAAAGGCCTGACCCGCTCTTATAGTGGGCACAGCAGGTGGTGCTGGAGCTAGGCTAAGACTTTCCAACTCCAGTCACCAGCTCAGTGTTCTTTCCATTAGACAAGAATCATAGATGGCTAAGGCAACCAACTAAAACACGAAGAAGGAATTAAGGTGCAAGCGAGGGCTGGGCTTAGAAGAAGGATACCAGTCAGTCAAGCTAGGACAAAAAGAAAGGCAAACAGGCTACCTCTCAACAAAATTCTTCATGGTGCACACCGTGCAGTGACTGGGTTAGTCATGAGAATGTTTTCGAAAGTCTCAGGATTTCTGTTGGGTTTTGTTTCTTCCAAATTGTTTCAAACAAAATGAATTATTAACAGCAAGCATTTTTTTAAATGAAAATGCCACTAATTTTTTTTCTGTGTAAATGGCAAGCCCACTTATCATATTTGAACAGTTTCCTGTTGTTATATGAGCTTTCCTTGTAAGATATAAAGTTAAAACCACATACACCCACGCTAAGTGGAACAATACTATATGAAACCCTTTCAGAAAGACTGGTTAGTACAACTCTCTTATACCTCCTACCTGATATTCAGGAGACTATCTCTGGGTCAAATTACTTATTATAGTCCTCAGAATGTTACAGTAGCACATAAAGCAGCAACTCCACTCCCAGATATATATACACCTACCTGCAATGAAAATACATGGCCACATAAAAACAGATGCGTGACTGTTCACAGCAGTGCCATTCGTAAGTCAAAAGTGGAAACAACCCAAATGGGTCCTTCATTTGATAAAGGGATAAACAAAAGGGGTTTAGCCATCAACAGAAAAGAAATGAAGCACTGGATACATGCTACATCACAGACAACTTTGAAAATCTTAATGCTCAGTGAAAGAAGCCAGTCACAAAAGTCCACATATTGTATGACTTCATTTACATGAAATGTCCAGAAGAGGCAAATCTATTGAGATAAAAAGTAGATTAGTGGTTCCTAGGGCTGGAGGCAGGTCCAACGGGAATGACTGCTAATGAGTATGAAGTTTGTCTGGGGGGTGGGGGGCAGAAGAAAGTTCCGAAATTAGACAGTGGTGATGGCTGCACAACTGAACATTCTAAAACCACTGCCTTGGGGTGCCTGGGTGGTTCAGTTGTTAGCCTTCTGCCTTGGCCCAGGTCATGATCTCAGGGTCCTAGGATGGAGCCCCACATGGGGCTCCCTGCTCGGCGGGAGGCCTGCTTCTCCCTCTCCCGCTCCCAATCCTGCTGCTTGTGTTCTTTCTCTTGCTGTGTCTGTCAAATAAATAAATAAAGTCTTTTTAAAATAAAAAAATAAAAAAGAAATAAAGCCACCGCCTTGCATGCTACCCTTGAAATGGGAGAACTGTACAGTATGTGGATTATTTAAAAAAAAAAAAAAAAGTTATTAGCTGGGAGATTACCAAGATACGAGTAACTCTAACCATTTTATCCTAGCAGCCATGAATGCTGAAGGAAAAGAAAAATTATAAGAATAATTACCACCTCAGAAATTAGAAAAAAGAGCATATACAAGCAAAGCCAGAGTACAACAGGCAACCAAAATCTAGACAGACGGCACGCAATCACTGAACAGAAAAAAACCTCGCAGACACAAGACAAAATGTTACCAGTGACTATCCTTGCATACTGACACTGTGATTTTTCTTCTTAATTGTGCACAGACTTATTTTCACAGTATAAAAAAAAAAAAAAAATCCCAGTAACGTTTATTTCAAAAGGAAAAACGAGCCAAGGTTTCTTATACTAAGGGACTGGAGAGGTCCCATTAATAATAAACCACTGAAGATAGAGTCAGCCACTAAGAAGCAGCATCAAATGGGGATTTCATAATATTGAAACACTGGCCCAGTGCTTTTCATATGTAAAGGATGCTGACATTCTGACCTCAGTAACTTGTCTTTTCTAATGTAAATTACTGGTATTCACTAGAAGGTATAAAATACTACTGTTCCAGGGCAGCATCTACCAAGTGTTTTGACTGGACAAGGAATAAAATGTATTCCTTCTGTTTCACACATTACAGTTCCTCAAAAAAAACGCAAACCAATCACATTATTTTTAAAATATGTAGTTAATTATCATCTTTAATAAAAGATGTTTTACAAATTAATATAAACTGAATAAAAATACTACCATTTTGTCAAATAAAGTCAACTATCATTTACAGTAATTTTCTTTTGATACAAGCAAAATAAAAAAGAAGAAAATTTAATGTTTCCTTTCTTCAATTTACTCTTCACAAAACAAAGGGCAGTTTACCCAAAGATGGTTCATGGGATGTATTCAAAGGTTCATAAACCCCCTAAAATCGTATGCTAATTTACATAAGTGTGTTTTTCTAAAGAGACACTCCCTAATTTGTATCAGAGGGGTTTGAAATTCAAAGAAAGTTAAGACACTACTGGTTTAGAAAAACAACTGAATAGCAGCCTAAAATGATCTTCTGTTGTAAAGGAATTCTGGAGACATTCTTAACTCTCTAGAAACTATACTGTGTAATTGTCATTTATGAAAACACATTTATCAAGTATCTAGGCAATGAGGCAGAACCAAGGATAAATCATATTAACACTATTACTTTAGAAAAAACTAAGTTGTTTAGTCAAAAAATCCATAAAATACTGTAAGGAAAGGCAAAAATATTACATATTATAATATTATTTTATTTGTACTTATTTATACCAGGCTTTATTTTTAAAATATTTGAGATATCTTTATTCTTTAATACTTTAATATGAATGGAATCAAATAATCTTGATTGAAGGTATTTCAGACTGAATTTCATAAACATGGCTGTTATTCTTATGTCATGGAATTCTGAGTGAATGTTACAAACATTTTTTTCTAACTTCTGTACATTTTTTTCTAACTTCTGTACATTTTTTTCTAACTTCTAACTTCTTCTGAAAGAAAATGAGATTTGGTTCATGTGTAAAAGTCTATTTTTTACAAATAACAACAGGGTTACTATCTGGAACATCTGTTTTGTTATTAAAACATTACTTCTGTGACCTTTTTTTCCCTAGACTTGCAAAAATCAAAATAAATAACAGATGGGAGAATGATCCTGGAAATCTCTCCATGTATTTTAAAGTGTTTCATGTAGCATGTTCTTGCCATTAATAAAAACACAGGTGGAGAAATTAATATGAATGCCAATAAAAATATTTGATAACAGAAGCTCATGAAGACTTAAGATCAGCAATTAATATTTATAGGATTTTTTTAACTGTTTGTAGAACTACTCTATCTGATGAACAAGGAGTAGTTTTCAGAACATTATAATGCATAAAATAATATTGAAAGACATCTCTGAAAACCACACCGCCTATAAAATCACCTATCATGGAAAAGCACAGTTATGAGAGGCTTTAGAGATCATTTAGTATACTGGTTTAGAAACCTTTTTGGTTTCATTCAAAAATCTCACCAAAAAGTCTCATATAAAACAGCAGAACAGCCATGGTTCAGGGTTGTCCTCACCCCCAAACCCACCCCTCACCTTCACCAGGACCTCTCTGTTCTAAAAGATATTAAAGAACATCATTTGGAAACAGTGGCCCAGGCAAACCTTTATCTTATATGAGGCAACAGAGATCAGATCACTTTTCCTTAGTGCTAAGAGAACCTCCCTTCTATACTGCCTAGTGATTTGTTTTCTCTTCAGATGTCCTTCAGTCAGTCACAAACTCACATGATCTTTGAGACAGAAGGGCCCTTGGGGCAGGCCAGGACTCCTGACACCCAGCTGGCCTCTCCTCTATTCCATTCTGCCTCTTTTTTCAGAGACTGTTGAAAGACACAAGGAGAGAAATACTCTATCGAATGCTTTACATACAATATTCCTAATCTCACAATTCTGAAAAGTAGGTAAAAGTATACCCTTTTCACAGATGAAGAAAGTGAATCAGAAATATTCACACATGCCCAAATTTAACTGGCAGGTAGCAGAGCTAGGATTTCAACGTGCATCCATTTAACCCTAAAGTGTGTGCTCTTTCCAATTAACCATTTTACATTTGTACAAGACAAATGCCAGACTGAAAACAAAGGAAAAAATCAACGGTCCAGGCAGAGAAAAACACGTATATCGTCTCCAAAACAGTATCAAAGTAATAGATATCCACTAACATGAGCACCCTAAATTAGCAGCACTGAAGTGGGGTTGTGAAGAATATGGTCAACAAGGCTTTTAAGAAAAAGGAAAAACAAAATAAGCATAAGAGCAACAAAACAAAGCCAGATTTAGATTAATGAGGCATAGCTGCTGAGTGTAAAGAAAGATTCAAGAACACATATTCAGGAAATCAAAAATAAAAAATGAAATTGTTGCACTTAAGCACAAGCATGGAGTCCAAAAAATAAAAAGAAAAAAATTACAAAGTCAGAAGGCTGCCAGAAAAGAATAAGTTACACTCTACTTAAAATAAAAATATGCACAGAAGAGTAATATGCCTTTCAGATGCTTAATAAAACTCTGCCGAAGTATTAGTTCTTAACGCAAAGCCTAACATGAAATAAACAAAATCTCAGTTTTTCCTCTGTAACATAATTACCCTTGATTACCCGGAATCTTGATGAAAAAAGAACTCAGTGTACAGTGTAAAGTCAAAAGCAGCAGTTGAGTTACTACAGAATCCACATAAAACTTCAGAAGCAACACTCCAGAAGTTACAGGGGACACTGCTCCCTCAAGAAACAGGGGCACCTGGATGGTACTGCTGGTTAAGCATCAAGAGTGTCCAACTCTTGATTTCTGCTCAGGAGATCCAGTCCCGGGCTCAGCAGGGATTCTGCCTGAGATTCTCCGTCTCACCCTCTCTCTCTGTCCCTACACCACTCCCCCCCAAGCTCTCTCTCTAAAATAAATAAATAAAATCTAAAGGAAGTAAGGGAGGGAGTTAGGGAGGGAAGGATGAGGGGAGGAAATGAAATGCAACTAGTTGGTGCTGGGACTGCTCCCCATTGTGTTCTACTGCAAGGCCCTCTAGAAACAACAGATGATTTTAGAGAGGGTTGAGACTGGAGGATAAAGACAACACAGCTTCCCTGAGTGTCAATTTGACTATATTTTGGAAATATCACTTTTACCTACAACACAAGCATATAGGGTAGAATACAAAATTCTCATGGAACCCACAATCCAGCATGGGAATCAATACTCAAAAAAGTAAGCAGTGATACTGTAATAAAGGTTTTGAAACCTTTGGTTTTGGCCGTGTGTGTGCGTGTGTGTGTGTGTGTGTGTGTGTGTATATACACCAGGGGACGATCAGGTAGAGACGGGAGCTGGGGAGGGAACATGTGTGGCATCCCAGGTCTCACAGGCAGGGAGGTGTTTGTTGGGTTCGAGAAATGAAATAAGATTCAGATCAGAGTACTTATTATGATAATATACCAATAGAAGAGTATGAAAAAAGGACCATATTCTCTATAATCTTGGAGGGGGAGGATGCAAGGCTTTTAGTTAGCATGGACCCACTGTATCTGCTATACAGTTTACCACCTCCCTTGACACCTCTTCATTTGGCCCTGTGACAACCTGTGAGAAAGAAAAGGTAGGAATTTTACAGATGAAAAAACAGGTTTGTGCCTCAGGCCAAAAAGCCAGAAAATGGGAGCTCTGGCAGTATCTCTGAAACTATAGGATGTCCTCCCGGTATTAGACACAAGTCAACATGTCCATTACCTACATGCTGTCCAGAAGAAAGACCCAAAGAAGCTTCATGAAGGAGAAGCAGCTCCGTGCAGGGGCGGAGCCGGAGGTTAAAAGCACAGTGCACGGTCACTCCACCACAGGGCTTCCCTTAGCCAACCGCTTAGTACCTCCACACCAAGCAACAAGTCAAGAATAAAATGCAGTTAACTACCTCACTTAAAAATGAAAAATGTTTTCAAATATTTAGAAAAACCATGAAGCAAAGTTTTTACCTAATAACTGTATCACTGGGCTCCCTGTCCTCTTAGAAGTCAGGAGCAACAAAAGAGCAGCATACAAACTCACAAAACCTGGGATTCCTGTTCAAGCTCTGCGGGTAATCCCACTCTGCCATTCTGCAAAAGCGACACCAAGCTCAGGCCAATACTGCCCTCTGCCCCTTCATTCCACCCCCATCTTCTTCACCAGGGAATAAAAAAAGACCAGAGTCTGGATGGTGGTTCTCCCTGGGGCAGTGCATACCCTTAAGGCCATTTTAGAAACCTGTTCAGCTTTTTTCTGTGGTGTGTTCTGTTTTTGTCTTGTGAAATAATCATACCTCATATTATATTTTAAATTATTTTCCTTTATATTACAGTTAGGGAATTAAATTGATTTATTTTAATTATGTGACTAAAAATTTTCATTTACTATTCATTTTATCTCAGGACACTAAAGAGAGTATTACAAAATGTTTATTATGAAAAAGTGGGCTTTGGGTTAGATAGAATTAGGAATTAATTGTCTAGAAGATCTCAAAGGTTCCTTCCAGTTCTATAATTTACTGATTCTATTAATATTTTGAACACTAATAAGGAGACAAAGAATAATGACAAAGACAGCATACATGAGAATTTGTAGGCAAGAACAGAAACTTCTAAATCTGCTTCTGCGCTTGATTAAATAATTAAATTTGTAGAAAAGCAATTATACCCTACTGCCTAGGATGTTATATATCAGAATACTATGTACTTCACTTTTAAGAAAAAGATTAAAACGTCTCCAGAAACCACTATTACATCAGGGGCTTAGAAATATGAGCTCTAAAGGAAGTACTGGGGTTAGCGAAGATTCAGTCCATATGTCCCAATCGTCAATTTCAAAAATCACATTCTACGAAATGGGTATAATGTGAAAGGAGCCCTGAAATATTATGATAAAGTTAAGTAGATTTGGGTACTTCTCCCTCCAAACCAAAACAGACAAATTGCTGACACATTTCCAAAAAACTTACCAGAACTTAACTAAAACACAAAGATAATGCTTTGAGAATCAACCTTCCCACTCTAAAAGCTTTGGCTGAGGGGGTAGGAAGAATATCTAGATATCAAAAAGACCCAATATTTCATTACCAAACTATTCTAAAAGTAACTGTGAACTATAGTATTTATAAAACATAATCTTAAAATATTGAGAGAAACCTACTATGGGCCAAGCCACAGACACACATGCGTATCTATGTATTTATATGCAAATATATCATCACATTTTATTATTTTAACAACTCTTCAAGGTAGGTATTATCCACTTTTTATCCAAGGAACAGGAGGTTAAAAGACATTAAGACAGAGATTTCCAGTAATCAGGATGCTATGGAACAAAGCCTAAAAGCCTAGTTTAGCAAAGAGAAAAAAAAGCTATTAAAGATTACACAAGGTTGACTCGATAGAAGACACCAGTTAAGGCTCACCTGTTGACCTAATATTATGTATAAAGCGATTTTTTTTATTAAGTACCTGACGCCTCTATCTGCCAAACACTTTCACATACACTATCTTACTTGAGTTTTCTCATATTTTATCTTAGTTGATATCATATTTGATAAGGTATTTATCATGTGATAGCCTCCACTAATCCATTCATTAAGGAAGAAATGTTAAAGAGAGCAGCGGTTGCCACCAGTGAGGGAAAGGATGTGACTATAAAGTGGTAGCACAATGGAGTTTTTTTGGAGTGATGGAACTCTTCTGTTTTCCTGATTGTGATGGGGGTCACACAAATCCAGACATATATTAACACCCATATACGTATACCAAAAGAAAAAAAGGCAACTTAAAGGGGCGCCTGGGTGGCTCAATGGGTTGGGCCACTGCCTTTGGTTTGGCTCGGGTCATGGTCGAGCCCCGCATCAGGCTCTCTGCTCAGCCGGGAGCCTGCTTCTCCCTCTGCCTCTGCCTATCTCTCTGTCTCCTTGTGATCTCTGTCAAATAAATAAATAAAATCTCTAAAAAAAAAAAATGCTACTTAAAAGAAGTTTAACTGCATTTCTTTAACAGCATGATGCAGAAAATGGCTATGATAAAGAATATTTCTCCTGACCTGCACTTCTTTTTTTTTTTTTTTTTTTTTTAAAGTAGGTTCCATGCCCAGTGGGAGCCCAATGTTGGCCTTAGAACTCATGACCCTGAGATCAAGACCTGGGCCGAGATTAGGAGTCAGACACTTAACTGACTGAGGAACCCAGCTGCACCCTTTTCTTTTCTTTTTTTTTTTTTGTTTTTGGGGTTTTTGTGTTTTTTAATTCAAATTCTGATTGCTTAACATACGGTGTACAATGTAGTGATTCCACTTCCGTACAACACCTAGTGCTACTCACAGCAAGTGACTTCTGAATCCCCATCATCTACTTCACCCAACCCTCCACCCATCACCCCCCTGGTGACCATAAGTGGTTCTCCATAGCTGAGAGTCAGCTTCTTGGTTTCTTGGTTTGTGTCTCTCTCTTTTCCCTTAACTCATCTATCTGGTTTCTTAAATTGCCATTATGATTCACTCATATGTGGAATTTAAGATGCATTTCCTTTCAATGCCAAAGAGTATGCTTTTAGTTCATAAAATAACATTGTAGAAACCCCTTAGTCCTTTGATAGTTCAGGGTTTTATGGAGATTCTAACTAAACAACTACAAATTTACCTTTAATAAAACATCAGTAAGTTCTCCTGGTATACCAACATTTGAAAAATTCAAGTTATTATAACAAATAAAGTCAGATTTTAAAAAAGTAAATGCCTTCCAGATTCTTTGAGTCCTGCTACACAAGTCTATATTTAAAGCATATACAATAAGAAGTCTCTAGTCACAACCATTTCAAAATCAGGAAGGAGGGAGAGAAAATTTACTAAGTACATACATCCAATATGTCCAAACATTACTGCATTCTCTTTAAACTCTCTTATCTCACTGAACAATCTCTCCATCCCTGAGAGAGAGATCTTCCCAATTTTACAAAACAGGAACATGGAGTCAGCAACCCACAGTTGCTGGGCTAATGAAATAATGGAGCCAAGATAAGCCTGAGCTTTAAAATAAAAGCACGTTTTAGTGTGCCTGTAAATAACGGTATAAATTCACAGCATGTGGAAATTATACAAAATACTAATTTGTCATCTATAAAAAACAGACAACTGTAAAGTATTTGCTTTGTGAAACATAATTCTTCCAACCAAGAAGTCTGAGATGATGCTAACAAGCCAATTTTATACAATGGATTTGACTAGTAACCAAGAAAGCAAGCTCTTCATTATTTCTCGGTACCAACAACTAAAAACATCTAGCATGTTAAGTCAAGAATGTAACATTAGGGATGTCTATCACATAAGCAGTAACTTAAAGATAAATGATCACATAGCCGAAGCTTTCTGTCTCCCCTCAAAGTCTGAACTCCTTTTTTTTTAAGATTTTATTTATTTATTGGACAGAGAGAGAGATCACAAGTAGGCAGAGAGGCAGGCAGAGGGGAGAGGGAAGCAGACTCCCTGCTGAGCAGAGAGCCCGGACGGGGGGGGGGGGGGGGGGGGGGGGGGGGGGGGGGGGAGGGGGGGGTGCGGCTCCATCCCAGGACCCCGAGATCATGACCTGAGCTGAAGGCAGAGGCTTAACCCACTGACCACCCAGGCGCCCCAAAGTCTGAACTTAAGAAATTCAAACTCTTACACCTATAATTCAAGGTTTTTTCAATCAGTCCCAAATTAACTTTTCAAAATCTGAGTATTCAGCTTCCTAAACACTTTACTTTAGCCATGGCTGAACTCTTCCTGTTCCCCCAAGCCCAGTATGTACCGCCTCGTGTCCAAATCACACCCTCTTCACTCCACGTAAGGAAATGCAACCCACCCTACAAGACCAGCTCGATTCTCTCTCTCATCCTCCATCAACCCACTAGTTCAAAACAGTCTCTACCTTTCCTCGGAACTCCTATAAAACTTCTTCATCCATTCATGACAGACCTAGTGTTATTTTGTTTGTTGTTTTTTTAAGATTTTATTTATTTGCTTGAGAGACAGAGTGAGTGAGTATTGAGGGGAGGGACAGAGGGAGATGGGAAGGAAGAAACAGATTCCCCACTGAGCAGGGCGCCGGCCACATGTGGGGCTTGATTCCAAGGACTCTGGGATCATGACCTAAGCCCTGAGCTACCCAGATGCCCCTGTGGTGTTATTTTATTGCACTGGATTTACCTCTTTTTTGCACATGTGTCTTATTTCCACAGGACAGACTTGTGCCATCTATGCAGTTATCATCCACCGCATCTCACTCCTAGTTGATAGCCAGAAAGAAATATTTTTTTTATTTTAGGTTACAAGCTAACTTAGGATGATACTTAAATGTATTTATGTGACATACATGATATAAATATCTAATGTATGTTTGGCCTGGAAACAGCATTACACGTTTCCCTTGAGAATAAAAACTTTTAAAACATGTTCTCTTTCCTGGGGCTAACATCTCAATGATAGTTTCTAAGCAGAGAAAACTCAAATTCCTGTATCTCCTTTTGCTACCACACATTTAAATTATTAAAAGCTTATTTTTTATTTTTAGGTTTTTTATTTATTTATTTCACAGAGAGGGAGCACAAGCAGGGGGAGTGGCAGCCAGAGGGAGAGCGAGAAACAGGCCCCCTACTGAGCAGGGAGCCCAATGTGGGGCTTGATCCCAGGACCCTGGGATCATGACCTGAGCCAAAGGCAGATGCTTAACTGACTGAGCCGCCCAGGCATCCAAAAGCTATGTTTCTCCCCTGAAAGTCTAGACAGATCTTTCATAATATATAAAATTTATGGAGCACTACCACAAATGCAATTAAGAGGCTAAAATTAAGGTACAAACCAACCAACCTTGAAGTGGAAAATGTAAACAAAAATTATTCACTTTTAGGAAATTAAAAAACAAATCTACAAAATATAAATACAAGCTGACACTAAGGCCACCTGCTGAGATGGAAAAAAAATTCCAGTGGGTTATCCATGCACACACTACCACACTAAAGCATAAGATTCAAAAATACAGCAAATCATAAAGCCTTATAGCTTAAAGAGGCAATACCTCCTATACCTGAAAGTACAACTCTCTTAGGAAACCTTTCATAAGCCAAAATGGCATAAAGCAAAGAAGTAATCACCATTACTTCATTATGAAAAAATGTTTGAGCATTCCCACAGCCAAAAAATAACCTCTCTCAGGCTTTTCTGATACCTCAAGACACAAAGTATATCCAGAAAAAGTACAGATTTTCACAGACACACTTCCAAGCTCTGGCAGCGGGCAGCTGAAATGCTGAGTGTAGTTCCCCGGGACGGAGCTTGGGGGCGCCACACTCACTGCCTGGGGGTGCACGCCCTTTCTGTAGGGGTGCGCTGCCAAACAAATGCTGAACGCTAATTCCACTCTTTCCACTTCTCTTTTGATTTCTTTCAGCTAGCAAAACACAGGTACTAGTGTAGGTGTTTGGTAAAAGTAAGGTGATATGACACGAACTTTTAAAAAGCAAGGGACCCCGTTGCAGCACAGGGGTTAAGAGCAATCTCTGAAGTCAAACTGTATGGTCTAGCACTAACTCCTTAATCACTACAGCATGTGGCCTTAAACAGGCAGCTTAACCTCAGGGTGCCTCCAATCAGTAACAATAGAGCCCATAGTGTAACGTAGACGTACAGTGCTTAGAGGAGTGGCTGATATGCTTAAAAGCTCAATGGATATGCCTATATTATGCATGGTACAAACATATCTGTTCTTTCCATTTATTTACTTTATCAAACATGTTTAAGTTATTACAAGAAATATATATTCATCATCCATAGCTAAGTGGGAAACAATATACTTACCCAAGCACTTAGGTTTACCAGATAGGCATTAGCACTCCCGTCTACCTCACTAAATTAGTTTCCTACCCACAGTGACCAGACGTTCTTTCCCTCATTTAGGACTCTATACAACAGTATCACCTGAGAGAATAATAATGTGAGCCATGTATATAATTTGAAATTTTCTGGCAGCCACACTTAAAATGTAAAGAAAAAGACAAAATTAATTTTAAAAGATTTAAATCTTTTAAGTTTTTATGTAAATCTTTTTACATAAGTTATCATTTCAATGTGATCTAAAGTAAAATTATTAAGATACACAACAATCATTTTTCACACGAAGTTTTGAAATCTGCTGTGTATCTTAAAACCTACAGCACATCTCCGTTCACGCTCTGACACAAGTGTTCAACGCCATAGGTGCTGAGGGCACAGTGCAGCTTAGTACACTACGACGCGCAGGAGTGTGTATAGCATACTGACGACTAGAAGGTAAGATCCAACCTGTAATGAAATTTTCTTGCTGTATTAACATAATGTTTATGTACTATATTTTGTGAGTTCAAAATCTTAAGACTTGTCCAACAGGTAGCACTTCAAAGACCTCGTTTCTTGAAACTCTTCATTTCACACATGTAGAAACCTAGGCAAGTGAAGTAACTTGGTGTTATCAGTAGGGGCTCCCTGAAAAAGCCCCTTTTTGAGTCCTAAGTCTCATACAATAAAACTTACTCCTCTTCTGTATCAGGCTTGCCCCTAAGTTAACCCAAGCCTGTGGTAAGACAGGCTGTGGGTTTAAACCCCAGCTTTGCCACTTAATAATTGTGAAACTTTTAACCTGTCACTTCCACAATTGTAAAAATAGGGGTAACAGCAGTACCCACAGGTCAAAGGGATGTTGTTTAAAATCAGGTGAGTTACCACATGTAAAGTGCTTGCAGCAGCAACCCTGCACAGCACATACTTAGTAAATACTGGTTATTACCGTTGTTTACTCAAAGCTGAGTGATGGTAGCCAGATTAGGATGCATCCGTATGAATTTAGATACAAATGCTTCATCTGAAAGGTAAGTGTGTTACCACCTTTTTGTAATGTTTTATGAGCAACAGTGGGTTTCCCTGTGTATTAAGCAGCCAGAGCCTTGAATGGCTCTCTTCAGACCAGGCTGACTTTACAGAGCACTCCCCACCCCTATTTACACAAACCTGTGGGGCAGAAGTGCCCTTTCTCCATAGAGCCATAGGACTCAGAATCGGGTTCTTTCCCCACTGCACCCTGCTGTGTGGTAAAAGCTGTGATGCTCTCTCCTTTCCCTTCCTCCCTTTCTCCACACTGGATCCAGGGAGGTGAATCACACATTTCATTTGTTTTCTTTCATTTTATTCACACCTTGTTGAGTTCTATTCTCCATATAAAATCCGTTCATTTGGGCAGGGGTGGGGGGTATGGGATGGGAAGTCCAGCTCACCAAATCTACCTCTGAAGTACGAATTTTGTCTTTGGTCAGACTAAGCTACTTGCCAAGGTCACAGAGCGAGTGAGTGGTAGAGCCTGGCCTAGAACTACAGGGCAGGTCAACTGTTCTCAACTTGACAGCAAAGTGATTGGATAACTGAATCAGCACAAGGGAGAACTGGTCCTCTGTCAAAGAATAATTACAAACTGAGAAAAATTATTTGATGATTTATTTAATAAGATACAAAGTTTAAGTCAATAATTTTAAACACTGTAACAGAATCTAAAGAATCTCCTTAGGGTCAAGACGAAGCTGCTTTATGAGAGTTATTTGTTAATTCCTCATGGAAATAGAGTCATGGTATTGGAAAAAGACCTCAAGGACAAAATTAAGGACTGGTAAGAATCTAATATAAGTTCTGCACGGACTATACTGTAACTCTGAACTTTCTAGCTCTAAGAGTCTAAGTATTAAGAGGAAAGATCTAAATCCATGCTGCCTAGGTAGGTAGAATCTATGCAAACTTGTGATATAAAGGAAACAATATGCTAAGAATTATTTCCAGAGAAAAAAAAAATGAAAGATAGTATCTAAGAGCCAGGATCTGGAAAAGTAAGATCCAGGGAGACAGCCAACTACAGTCAGGCTATTCTGAATATAAACCATCAAAAGCAGACATAAGGCAAGCATCATTCTAAAGGCAGAACTCTCAGGCAACTGCCCTTCGGAGTCAGCACAGTCTCCATCCCAAATCAGTCATTACTGAGCACAAAGCCAACATTACATTTCTGCCCAAGATATTATTAAAGGGACTATTACTTTAGCAGCAAAACATAAAACTGCACATACATGACCAGTTTTAGTGTTCAGATTTTTTAAAACTTACAGCCAAAGTCCCCTGATACAAATTTACTAATATTCATAATGATTATTGTGCTTCACACAGCATCTGGGTCTGACCGAAACGTAATTTGTGTGATTTACTATAGTAACTACTACTCTACAACCAAGCATTTCTAAAGAGAGCAGTAGAAGGGTTCCCCCTGGGTTGCTGCTCAAGACCTCTCAAGCTCTGATGTTTTCTTTTTAACACTGTACTGAGATGTAACCGACATACACAACATTCACGCATAGGGTGGTGCAACATCACAAGGTCAATTTTAGAACAGTTTCTTCACTCTCACCCCAGGCTGAAGAGAACTATGGTCTCTTCACTCGCTCTTTTTCCAGTTAGTCACATCACTTCTATTCACCTGGTTCAGTTCTTAACTCAAAGGTCACTTTCCCAGAAAGGTCTTCCCTGACACCCCACTGAACACGCTAACACCACGCACATGCAGCCCACACTTCGAGCATGGAGCATCATCTCACTTGCTGCCCGCATCCTCAGTCCCACTCCCGCTTTTTTTTTCTCCAGATACTCATCACATTTAGCATTCCAAACATTTACTGTTGATTGTCTGTAAACTCCAAGGGGGAAATGATTTTTGTCTTACTGCTCTACCCCAAGGGCCTGGAACGTGACCCTGCTGTAAAAGTTTAACAGATCATAGAGGGAAAAGGGGAGGGAGAGGAAAGCAAAGGAAGTAGCTTCACTACTACAAATTTCACTAACTTGTAAGATCTTTGTCCTAATTTATTAAATTATAGGTTCTCTGTAACATTTTTCTCCTTTAAAATGAAAGTCTAACTAGAGAAAACTAAAATAAATGAAGTTAACTAAATTTAACACCACTGCAGATGCCAATATCTATGCCACACTGAAAGATCTGTTCTCAAGTTTTCATTCCTTGAGGTCTTTACTTAATGCCTAAACTGGGTACCATGGAGAATACCAAAGAAATATATGACAGCCATTTTCTTCTAAAAGCCTACAGTATGTGTGAGCTATTTGTGTGCAAATTAAATACACGGTGCCTTTGTTTTTCTGCTTTTGCTTCTCATTTTTTAAAAAAATATGTGAATAGCAAACACCTTCCAAGCACCATAGAATGTGGGGAGAAAAAACAATAGTCTGTGTGAACTGGAATAGTCAGAACTGCCTGCCAGGGGAAGTAGTGTTATCACAGTCAGTGAAACCAAGGTAACAACAGAACCAACATGCAATGGCTTCCCACACTAGTTTATTTCTTGCATATACAGCAGTAGTAAGGTAAGGAGGAAGGTTCAGGTTGGCAGACAACTCTCTTCCGAACAGTCTTTCAGGGATCCAGGTTGCTTCCACTGTGGCTCGGCATCCCCTCGGTTCCACATTGTGGTATACATCCAGCCAGCAGAAGAAGCAAAGCACCAAGAACTGCAACACATCATTTCTACTCACATTCTAGGGGCAAAAACTCAGTCATACAGGAACCAAGAGCTAGCTCTGGGCTTAAGAAGAGGGGAAGAACAAATTTTGGTGGACAGCCAGGAGTCTCTACCACAAGCAGGATTTGAAATGAACCATGAAGGATAAGTGGCATGAAACCAGAAACAAAGGAACCACATGAACAAAAACAAGTCAAAACTAAGCAATAGTCAGGGCAGAAGAGCAAGAGGGCAAGGCTGGCTAGTTCTGAAGAGCAGTGAGAGAAGATGAGGTTGGTGAGATCAATGGCTCCCAAATGTAAACTGAAGACAAATCCCAATATATGTCAAAGTTTCTACCAGTCTACAGTGAAGTGAAAAAAACAAGTACAAGGAGATAACCTGTTAATAATGCTAAATTAATTAGAGTGTGTTTCTAATACAATTTTCTATGACTTACATAAAATGTGGTATCAAAATTTCATGGTTTAATTTTTGTATTAAAAATGTTTTAAAAAATGACCATTAAGGCTATGAACAGTTCTTTCTAAGATAATGCCCTTTCCTGCCTATAACAAATTCAGTCTCTGCCTTGTAGGCAATGGGGATTTACTTGCACTTTCCAGTTCATTATATAATTTTAATGCCTGATATCTCCTAACAAACCTTTATTGCTTTGTTAATTAGAAGAGACTTATTATTCCTAAATAACCATAAGAGTTTAAATATAAAAAAACAACAGTTACCTGAGAGTATGGAGAAAGTCTTACATATATAAAATGTACTGAAATCACATGACCCAAAGATTGAAAAAAAAAAAAAGTTGACTCTTCTGGACCTAATTTCAAACGCCTACATTAACATATATATGACAAATATTAAACTCAAAAATGGGGGCTTAAGAAAGCAATAAACTGGCAAACTAAAAAACAATCTACTATAGAATTAACAAAGAATTTCCTTTTCTAAAATAACTACTTTTAATCTAAAAATGATATAATACACTATTCTAATTATTTACCATAGGCCAGAGGGGGGAATATTAGTTACTATTAAAAATAGCAATAAAGGATGTAAAAGGCTCTCTGCTAGAGAAATTCAAATGTCATCATTCAACTACAAGATAAAAATAAGAACTATATTTGAAATAAAAGAGTGTTCAATACTAAAGAAAGCAAACACTTAGAACTACTTATGACCAATGGGAATATGTGCTTATTAAAGACAGAAAGTTAATTCTTAGCCTCTAACAAAACCAAATTCTATTTTTAAAAAATTACTTTTTCTACCTTATCCCCTATACATCATGAGTAGCAAGGTTTGAAAAAGACACTGCACATCATGCCTCCTTAAAAACAAAGAGGGGAAAAAAGCCTATCAGAGAAATATAAAAGGTGCAAAGTCCATTTACTGGAAACCCAGTATATGTCTCAGTAAGTTCCAAACATTTGTGCAAACGTTTGCCATGCATCGTTCTGGTCATTTTAGAATTATTAAGCTGAGGAATGACCAAACTAAATGAAATCAACCATGCAAGGAAAACATCTGCTGATAATTTCTAAAGTTAATGGTTTCCAACAGTCATATATATCTCTTATCACAATGCTTTCCATTGAAAATACTGAAGTATTCACTGAAGAAAGAGCCTAAGTCAAATTATTGTCAAAAAATACTTCTACTACATAGCAGTCTGTTAGTTTGGAAAATTTAATTAGTCAGGTTCTAAAGAACTTTCTGCTTAACTGAGAGCTACTGCTTTTTAAAAATTTAACACACATGTACCATTACTGTGGCAAAATTATTTCTACAAATAGAATTTCAGTTTGCTAAAATTTAATTCACCACACATTTCGAAAAATGTAATAGTATTTCGTAAATACTTCAGTTTAATTACTTAAAAATGAAATCACTTTTTTAAAAATGTCTGGCAAATATGCTACTAACTCATATATACTTAGAAGGACATGTACATACTTACACATGCTGATCATACCAGTTTTAGTCATATTAAAATCTGATGGCTGAGATTCATTAAATGTATGGGTCGGGTAAAGCTTTCCCCTAAGCTTGTGGACAAAAAAACAGAAACTAGATCTGACTAGGGATTTTATACTGCACAACACAGTTCCTGCCTAACATACTCTTCTAGTCCTACTATCTTGAAGTTATAATAAAAAATATTGGTTAATAGAAAACCTCGGAGTTATATGACATCGAGTAAACACTGAAAATTTAAAATAGGAGTCTCAAATCTAGGGTCATAGAGTACAGTGAAAGTCCCATAAAGTAAATCAACTTAAAAAGAAATATGAGAAGTCATTATTTCCAAATGAGGCCTGTATGCTTCAAAGAAGATGAACTTAGGAGGCTTTAATACTTATTCCAACAATGCTATAGTTAAAATATTTTTCCAGCTCCTTTTTCGGAAATCCCTACAGAACCCCTAGAATATTCTAGTGATTACCCTCAAAAAATGGCAACAAGTCTTCAAACTTGGAAAGCGTGTTTGAAGTTTTGAAGCAATTACGGACTCACGTGGGGCCTGCTGTAGAGAATGATGAATCATCAATAAAAGTAATACACAGTACTATATAGTAATATACAGCTAATTGAAAACGAGACGTAAACACAAGGCAACAACAATTTTCCTGTGAGGCACCCTGGAAGGGTAAATCCTCCCAAAGAGCTCTGAGTGTACTTCTCAACTGGATGTCAATGTAAGCTAACCTCACAGCTATGCATCATTTAATCCAACTCTCTCATTTTACCAGTGAGAAAACTAAAGTTCTAAAGGTGAAAGAAACTGCCCCAAACCTAACTATTTGAAGCCAGAGTTGGAACTAAAAGTGAGGTCTAATTCCTCGTTCAATATTCTTTCCTGTGTCTATGGTCTTCAAGTTCTGAGAAAAGGTAAACAGAATTGCCTTTAAAATCCATTAAGGGTTTTGGTTTTAAATTCAAACTAAAGCAACTGGGAATCTCCAAAATTCTGTAAGAATATGCAATTAGATTTTAAAACACATACACATTTAGTGATGCCAATTCCAGCTACTACATGGAGGAGGCAGGCACAAACTGCAGGAAAAATCAACTAAGAATGGCCGATAAAGTAGCTCAGGTTCAACGTGGTTAGATCTTAAATTAATTCAAATTTGGCAAAGCCAAACTTCTTCCAACCACCAAATGTATGAAATGTTTTTCTTATGCATTTAAAAATGTTTTAAATGAGCTGTCATTATTCATTACTGTTTAATAGCATTTGTTGAGCATTTCCCATGCCAGGCACTTGCATTACCTCATTTAAACCACACAGCAGCCCTATGGAGGCAAGTACTATTAAACCCCATTTTAAAGATAAGGAAATGGAGATCCACCAGGGTCATAAAAGTGTGATGGGCTGTATTTTCCAACAATGTCTATAAAAATATTTCCTATCCCACGTTTTTTTAATAAACTTTTTGCTCTACAAGTTTTAAATTTTCATAATTATACTGATATATGTATAGAACTCCTATATACCCCATAGTTTCCCCCATTATTAATATCCTATGTTGGTATGGTACATTTACCACAATTAATGAACCAACAGATAAATTTTTATTAACTAAAACCTAGAATTTATTTAGATTTCCTTAGTATTCATCTAATGTCTTTCTTCTGTTTCAGGATCCTATCAGGATACCATATTAAATCTAGTCATCATGACTCCCTAGGCTCCTTCTGGCTGTGACAGTTTTTCAGATTTCCTTATTTTTGATAACCCAGAAATTAAAAAACTCAGACCCTGGATGTATATTACTCCAGAGAAGATGCTTCTTAACAACTCTTTTTTTTTTTTTTTTTAAGATTTTATTTATTTATTTGACAGAGATCACAAGCAGGCAGAGAGACAGGCAGAGAGAGAGGGTGAAGCCGACCCCCCCATCCCTACCCCCGAGCAGAGAGTCGAATGTAGGGCTCAATCCCAGGACCCTGAGATCATGACCTGAGCCGAAGGCAGAGGCTTTAACCCACTGAGCCAACCAGGCGCCCTCTTAACAACTCTCTTGCAACCAGGCGCCCTCTTAACAACTCTCTTGAACAATAATCCAAACTACCTGTACTTAGAACTTAAAAAAGTCTGTGTGTTGATCAGTGCAGTGGGCCTGAATTGGCAGGACAATCACATTTGGAAAGTAGATCCTACCACAATACTTTTCTTCCAGGTAACTGCATTAATGCATGATAAAACCAAGAGAATTTATGAATGAGCTCTCATGGTATATAAGACCATGTGACTACAAAATATAAGTTACATCATTCCCAGTGACAGGACCAAGCAGGCAATGCATTAACTTCTTTTTAAGTAACCATACTAGCTTTCCACACTGTTATGGCGGGGGGGCGGGGGGGGGGGGTGTTAAATATTCAAATAATTTCTACTTGTTTTCATTTAATGGAAGGAGTACTTATAAAATATCATCAAATTTCTCATACACATTTTAGGATTAAGTTGTAGGCAGTGCTAATTATAATGGACTTGGAAAAAAATTCAACCTTCATGGATTAAAATTCTATTTATAAAAGAAAAGTCTAAACTGCAGAAACAGTGCTTAGTTTAGAACAAGAACATGTACATAACTGCCAAATGCAATCCCTGTTTAGATTTCTCTTTCTGAAACACTGTAATTACAAAAAACCAAAATGAATTTCTAAGTGTTTCAAGATGAAATAGCCCTTGCATAATTTCTAAGACTTATAATTACTTTCCTGAAAAGGTAAATACTCCAAAGGTTTTAATTTAATACTAACACTACAAGTTAACACAGATTAAACATTGGATTTTACTCTAAAATGGAAGCCACCTATGAAATTCAGAAGCTTTTTAAAAATGAACAATCAAATGTTAACCAAAGGAAAATTACTGGGAGGCTAAACGTCAATGCTAACTTCCTACAGCCATTTACAGGGAAAGCAAACCCCAAAGTTTACTGAATGGTTTTTAGGATTCCTCATATACATTTAGTGACTACCCAACAGAGAAATACATCATTACAACACACAGACTCTCACTTCCCATTCCCTCTTCAGTCCAGCTTTTTGCCTCTACCACTCCACTAAAACCACTTCAGGAAAAAAGTCCACTTTCACGTTGCCAAATCCAATGGCCACTTCTCTGTCCTCATTTCACTCGACCTCTTGGCAGCATTCCACATGAATGGCCGCCACCTCCTTGAAACGCTAGCCTCTTCTGGCTTTTGTGACATCATCCTCCTGGTTTGCCTCTGACTTCACTGATCTGTCTCTCCTGGTCTCCTCAAATGGCTCCTGCTCCTCTTCTGGACCTCAAAATGCTGGGCCTTCCTTGCACTCAGACACTGGTTGTCTTCTCTCCATCCTTTTGCTCTTCCTTCCTTCCTCTGCATCATTCTCCTGCTGACCTTTCCAAAAGATATTTCCAACACAACCCTCCCTTCTGGGCTCTGGACTTTCAGATCAGCTGATGACTTGGGTGTTTCAAAGTCCTATCAAATTGAACACATGCAGAATAAATGTCATCATTTCCATGGCCTTCCTCCACATCCATTCAGCCCTCAGTTTTCTCCAGCTCCATGAAAACATCAGCTTCGACCCCAATTCTCTACCGAGAAATCCAGGAGTCATCTTTCATTCTTTCCTTTCCCTCATGCTCCCCAAATCCAATAAAATAAGCAAGAGATCTATCAACTCCATCTCTAACACCCATCCTAAATCTAACATGCTGCACCGAGTGCCACTGCCACCACCCTACCCCACACCATCATCATCTTGTGCTTGAATCATCACGGACTTCCTCTCTTTCACTCTTGGCCAAACAGTACCCCCACCCACAGGCAGTCCTTTCCCCTTACTGTAAAAAAAAAAAAAAAAGAAAAAAAAAAAGAAAAAGAAAGAAAGAAATAAAAAGAAAAGAAAAAAAGAAAGAAAGAGTAAAATGCCAACCTGATTATCATTTCCCTGGATTTAAGACTCCAAAAATCAAATTCTCACCTAAAATCTCCAAGTCCTTTATGAGTTGGCACCTACCTTTCCTCTTTCCAAGTATATCACTTCCCACTCCCCTTTACCCACATTCCAACCACTATCTTCTATCAGGTTCTCCTAGAGGCTACTTCCTGCCTCACTGCTTTGTGCAAATTGTTATGATGCCTAAAATGGTCCTCCCAAACTTGCTGCTTACTACCTTCCTTTCTTCCTTTTAGGTGTTGTTTAGTGCTGTCCCCTTAGAGAAGCTTTCACTAAGACTGACCACTACACTTAGAGCAAGTTCCCCTTAGTAAATACTCTCCCCTGTCAATCCTGACTGCTTTCTTTATGGCTCTCATTACAACCTGCAGTTATTCTGTTCCATTGTCTGTTTTCCTGTTTCCAGTCCATCACTCCTTCCAGAATTTCAGTTTTACAGTTCTATGGTTGTGAGAACCATGGTGGTATTGTTCACTATTATAGCCTCAGCATAAAACCCAGCACACCTGGAAAGAACTCCATTACTACTTCCTGAATGGCTTAGTATAAAAAATGAAGAAAGTCAGATGAATTGCTACTACTATTTTATGTTTTTTAGGAATTCAAAAGCAGGCAGAAACAAATATGGTTCAGTTGATCACAGTATCTTTCAATTCTTGGTCCTTTTACTACTTCTCAATTTATATGGGGTCCTTTCTACTTAAGAGAATAATAATACAACAAACACAAAAGTGTAACAGAAAAATAATGTCATCCAGAGAGCATTTTCTAGTCTCTGATGTGTTTTCAAATGTTTATTACCTCAACTGAAATAAAGAAAGCAGGTATTATTTCCATCTTATAGAATCATTAAGACTCAGGAAGGTCAGGGCACCTGGGTGGCTCAGTGGGTTAAGCCTCTGCCTTTGGCTTGGGTCATAGTCTCAGGGTCCTGGGATGGAGCTGTGCATCGCATTGGGCTATCTGCTCTGCGGGGGGCCTGCTTCCCCTGCCTCTGTGCCTACTTGTGATCTCTCTCTCTCTCTCTCTCTCTCTCTCTCTGTGTCTCTGTGTCAAATAAATAGATAAATAAATCTTTAAAAAAAAAAAAAGACTCAGGGAGGTCCATGAATTGTCTAAGATAACAGTTCTTTAGTGGTAGAGATGAGATTTTGAACCCTGTTCAAACCCTGTTTCTTCTACTTTCTTCTTTTTTGTGTTTTGTTTTAGTGCAGCTTCAACCTTTTTTTAAACTGAAGCTTACAGTAAAGCAGACAGTGAAATGTACAAATCCTAAGTATATAATGTCATGAATTTTTACAAAGTTAATATACCCAGATCAAGAAAGAACATCACCTGCAACCCAAAAGCCTCCTTCATAAATACTCCCTCCCAATCATTCACTACTCCTAATTGGACTGTAACCACTATTTGACTCCTAGCACCATAGTTAGTTAGTGTTACCTGTTTTCTAACTTTACCAAAATGGAATCAACAAGTATATATTCTTCTGTATTAGGTTTCTTTAACTCAAAACTATGTCTGCAAGATTTATCCATATTAATAACTACTGTGGGGTGGTCCATTCTTTTCTGTTACTGTACAATATTTAACTATAAAAATATACCAAAATTTATCTATTCTGTTAGAGTATTTTCCAGGTTTTAGCTATTATGAATAATGCGCCTGGGTGGCTCAGTGGGTTAAGCCGCTGCCTTCGGCTCAGGTCATGATCTCGCGTCCCGGGATCGAGTCCCACATCGGGCTCTCTGCTCAGCAGGGAGCCTGCTTCCTCCTCTCTCTCCCTCTGCCTGCTTCTCTGCCTACTTGTGATCTCTGTCTGTCAAATAAATAAATAAAAATATTTTTTTAAAAAAAATGAATAATGCTCTTAATGAAATTCTTATTTTGTAGATGAAGAAGCTAAGACCCAGAAGGGGAAAATGACTTATCAAAAAAACAAAACAATGGGGCAATCCAACTAGTCCCCAGAAGGCTTATTTCCCCTCCCCTACATGACACACTCAGCACTCAGAGCCATTTGAATCCTCAGAGATTTTTTTTAATGCTTGCATAATATAAAACCAAATCTTAAGTTACAAATAACTATGCCAAATATTATTGTAGCTTCTGGTTACCAAAGCAACTTCAGTAAAAACTTTTTAAACAAATGTCATCTTCTCTAACTTGTGGCATTCAATTAAGATTATGATGTTTGGGGGTAGAAGTCATTTGTTTTTACACATATCATTATTCCACAGGGGTCTATCTAATTTGCAGTCAAATTAAATTTTGGTTTCCAGATTAGAAATGTCTCAAGTTGGGAGTTCTATCAAAATATGGACAAATACAACAGTGCCAAATTATGAACAGGTAGCATTCCAAAACTCTGCATTTATGTCAGCGGTTTAGAATTCAGAATGCACTTTCTCACAAAAATTGTATAATACACTGTGATCAAGCCTTCAGATCAGTATGCAAAAGCCAACCGGACCTAAACATACATAAAACAGCACTAATAATAAGTCTTTAACTGCTATGAACACACACCTAACTAGGAATAATAATCTATAGAATTGTATCTTAATACCCAGAATCTCTTATGTTAATCCTCATAAACCATGAGAGACCCCACGCCTATCTTCGTCTTTTCAGATGCCTCTATGACCAGTTTATGTCTATCTTTTTAATCCCTCACCAATACTCTTCATGCTCCCAGATCCTGAGCCACAGAATTCAAACCACAACTTATCCCATAATTTCTATTCCTTAAATAACCCCTTGAGATTTTCAATGCTATAAAAACCTTTGGGAGGAGAAAGACAGAAATAGAGGGGGAAAAGGGGGAAGTCATAAAATCTCAAGAAATTCTAAAAAGTAGGGGTGCCTGGGTGGTTCAATTAGTTATGTATCTGTCTTCAGTTCAGGCCATGATCCCAGGGTCCTGAATTTGAGCTCCACTGCCTGGCCCCCTGCTCATCAAGGAGCCCGCTTCTCCCTCTGCCCTTCCCCAGCCCACCAATGGCTCACGCTTTGGCTCTCATTCTCTCTCTCTCTCTCAAATAAATAAACAAAACCTTAAAAAAAAAAAAAAAAGAAAGAAAGAAAGAAAATAAATCCTAAAAAGTAGTTCTTCTATCTTCACCGAAAGGCACATGGAATTTTTCTACATTCCTACATTCACTGAAATATTCTTTACTAGACCTGTACTCAAGCCTTCTAAACTTCTTAAAATCCTAGGCTGGGCATTTCTGAGCATCGCCCCTTGCATTAGGAAAGCTTCCTGTTTCATTACCTCTCACATTCTCTCTCATTTCTCACTTAGACTCTAAATGGAAAGATACAGAGGCATGTTGATAAATATCAAGTCTTTAGGTCACATAAAACTAAAATAAAGGAGAGATGGTACTCCAGGAGTAGTAAGGCCATTAAGGTCACCATTAATCTATAACATGTTTTTGTTGTTGTTGTTTTGCTTTTGTTTTCTGTTTTGTTTTTTTTTTTTTAATAACATGTTATATACAAGTTAGGAGCTATATATAAAAGCTTTGGAGCAAAGAAGTAAGTTTCATGAATGGACAATAAAGTTTCCAGAAGTGAGAAAAATCTATCTTATACATCACAATATAACATTCCTTTGTTCTTGTGGCTCACCTTTATTTCCAATAATTACAGTGAAGATGTATGCCATACTGTCTCAGTACAACTAACACTGACCCCAGTATACCACAAATAGGTAGAATCCAAGGTAACAAAAAATCAGGTCCCAACCTGATCAAATTATTTACCAACAAATGCAGAATAAGTCAATTTCTATTTACTCTAGGTGATGAAAACCAAAGGACAAGAGCTATATTAGCCTTAAAATCCAGTGAAGAAGATGGTAAATGACTCCAAAGGCCAAAAGAAATTTTAAGAATCAAAAATGTCCTCAGGGATGCCTGGGTGGCTCAGTTGGTTAAGCCGCTGCCTTCGGCTCAGGTCATGATCCCAGCGTCCTGGGATCGAGTCCCACATCCGGCTCCTTGCTCCGCAGGGAGCCTGCTTCTCCCTCTGACTCTGCCTGCCACTCTGTCTGCCTGTGCTCGCTCTCGCTCTCTCTAACAAATAAATAAATAAATAATCTTTAAAAAAAAAAAAATGTCCTCAGAGTTCCTAAGCACAAGAATGAGTAGAGGAGTCTCTAAACTTTGAATTATAGATATCTTACAGAAAGTAAACTAGGAAGATAAGACAGTATTATTCCATCAAATAAGTCTTTAAAATAAATATGTTATGGGCCAAAAATCTTAAATGGACTTAAAACTTTAGGTACAAACTATAAAACTACCACTGAAGTTAACAAGAAGCCACACACAGAAGTGTAGCAATGTAGATACTATACCCAAAAGTAATCTGAGCTAGCTTGTTACAGACAACTAAATAACCCATCAGAGAGCTGTCAACCTATAAACAATAAAAATTTACCTTTACCAACCCACTATTATTTTATATAAGCTGGTCTTGGTTCCACCACTTACTGTATGACTTTAGGCAAATTATTTAACTTCTCTGAGTCTCAATTTCTGCACTAGTAAAATAGAACTAAAAATGCTACCTACCTCATGATTATTATGAAAATTAAATACCATGAAGTGAATGGTGACTAGCTCCGGGACAAAGCAAATATTCCATAGTGGTTAACTACTACTGTTTTCTCCAAACTGATATGTTCAAAAGTTACTTGAAGTCACATCCACGACTTAAGTTACTTGAAGTCAGATCCACGACTACCTCTCAAAACTTCACAACCCTCAGGATAGTGCTAAACACTATGCAGATGTTCAATATTTACTGACTGAAGACTAGTAACACACATGGAATCTAGAACCTTGAAGCTGAAGTAGGTTTTACATGTCATCTGGAACAGTTTCACTTAATTCAATAATAAGAGTCATTGGAAATTATTAAATCTTTGTTGGAAAATTTCCAGAGTCAGAAACCTGCCATATCAAAAAGGCATAGAGTAACAATTCTAATTACCAGAATATAAGATTTCATTGTACTGATTACTTTCATAAACTTATCTGAAAGGCTGAATTCACTAGAGGGCATCACAATATTAGGAGAAATCAACTATCAGAAAGAATCAGTCAATATTTATTCTGAGAAACACTGCACCCAGTTGTATAACATATATATGCTAATTTTTAAATTGTTTAAATATACATTAACATACATGTACAGAAAGAATTTTTTTAAAAGGTTATAAAATCATTACTTACAAGTCCCTGTGAATAGGGTAATTCAGGTTATCATAAAGCCTGGGTTCTTTCTGATCCCATAATAAGGCCTCCTAACAATTTTAAGCAATTTTAATAATTATAGGCTTATAAAGGAAAAGCTTGCAAAACCAGACATTTATTATTGTTCCTTGCAGCCATATTCCAAGCAACCACCAGCTTTCCATAAAAGGACCCAGCGCCAAAGAGAAATTTATCAATTTCTCTTTAAGAAACCAAACCTGGACCTGTGTAAAACCAATTATTTAAAGGATCTAAAACTAAAATGTTCACATTCATTACCAAAATAATGGTACAACTCTGAAAGTTCATCAGGCTTGGTCCAAGAGAAATGTCTTCAAAAATCCTCTAACTCTCACTCATAATTCATAGCACCTGCTCACTGTGTAATATGCAGAAAGGAAAACAAGGAATTATCTATAGCACACTCTTCCACCTTATCACATTCCAATTGTATGTGAAATTTTACAGCTCACATGCAGATTCTATCAAAATTCCAATGGCCTTTTTTTTGCAGAAGTAAAAAGCTGATCCTCAAACTCACAAAGAATTGCAAAGTGTCTCAAGTAGGCAAGCAGTACTGAAAAAGGAGAACAAAGCTGAAGGATCACACTTGCCAACTTCAAATCTTACTACAAAGCTTACAATAATGAAAACACTGTGATACTGACATAAGGAGAGACATGCGGACCAAAGGAAAAGAATCCAGAAATAGACCCATGCATCTATGGCCAACTGATTTTGAACAAGGGTCCCAAGACATTCAATGCAGAAAGAACAGTCTGCAACAAATGGTACAAAGTGGACACGCACAGGCAAAAGAAAGAAGTTGACCTCTATACCATACATAAAATGGATTAACAACTTGAATGCAAGAGCTAAAACTGTAAAACTTTAGAAGAAAACATGCAGGTAAATCCTAATGACTTCAGATCTGACAACAGATTCTTAACTATGAAACTAAAAGCCCTAGCAACAGAAGAAAAAATAGGTAAGTTGGACTTAATCAAAATGTAAAACTTTTATATAGGGGTGCCTAGGTGGCTCAGTGGGTTAAGCCGCTGCCTTCAGCTCGGGTCATGATCTCAGGGTCCTGGGATCAAGCCCCACATCAGGCTCTTTGCTCAGCGGGGAGCCTGCTTCCTCCTCTCTCTCTGCCTGCCTCTCTGCCTACCTCTCTGCCTGCTTGTGATCTCTCTCTGTCAAATAAATAAATAAAATCTAAAAAAAAAGAAAAAAAAACTTTATATATCAAAGGACACTATCAACAAAGTAAAAAACACCCCACAGAAGAAAATTTTTGCAAATCAAGGGTCTAGTATCCAGAATGTAAGGAAACTCACAACTCAACCACAAAAAGACAAACAACTTTTTAAAATGGGCAAAGAATGGGGTGTTTGGGTGGTTTAGCTGGTTGAGCATCTTGATTCTTGATTTTAGCTCTGGTCATGATCTCAGGGTTGTGAGACTGCGCCTCACATCCAGCTCCACACTCAGCACGGAGTCAGCTTGAGAGTCTCTCTCCCTCTCCATCCCTCCTGCTTCGGCTCATGCTCCCGCCTTAAATAAATAAATAAATAAATAATCTTTGAAAATGGGCTAACAATGTAAATAGACATTTCTCCAAAGACAAAATACAAATGGTCACTAAGCACATGAAAAGATGCTCACAGTCACTGTCACTAGGGAAATGCTAATCGTAACCATGGTGAGATAGCACTATATACCCAACAAGGATGGCCAAATTTTAAAAATGGAAAATAACAAGTAATGGTGAAGTCATGGAAAACGTGGAACCCTTAAACATTGCTGGTGAGAATATGAAACACAGCTGCTATGGAAAACAGGTTGGCAGTTCCTCAAAAAGTTAAATATAGAATGACTAAATCACCCAGCAATTCCACTCCTAGGTATCTACCAAGAAGGACTACAGAAACAGGTACTCAGATACTTGTCCACAAATGTTTACAAAAGCAGCATTATTCACCATAGCCAAAAGGTAGAGACAACTCAAATGTCGATCAATGGATGAATGGCGAAACCCACTGTGGTATCTACACAGGAAATACTACTCATCCTTAAACATGAATCAAGTACTGATATATACTACAATGTGGATAAACCTTAAAAACATTATGCTAAGTGAAAAAAAAAAAAAGCAAGACTCAAAACATCACATATTATATGATTCTATTTATGTGAAATATCCAGAATGGGCAAATCCAGAGACAGAAAGCAGACTGGTGGTTGCTGAGAGCTGAGGAAAAAAAGAGAAGTAACTGCTTAAAGGTACAGAGTTCCCTTCTGAGTTAAATTAAGTGTTTTGGAACTAGACAGAGAGGTGGTGGTGGCACAACACTGTGAATGTACTAAATGCCACTGATTTGCTCACTTTAAAATGGTTAATTCTAAGATATGTGAATTTTATCTCAATTAGAAAAAAAAAATCAATAGAGAGATACCAAAGGTCACAGCCTTTTTTCCAAGTATCCAGAGTGGAGGTCATTCATAAAAACTGATTGCTAAGCCATAATGGAAATCTCAATTTTATAGGACACATTTTCTAATTATTATACAATAAAACTAAGAATTTATAATAAATTCAAAACAAAGAACCCTAATGATTTAGAATATTTAAACTTAAAAAATTAAGGATAAACAAAACTTACAGGTTCAAACGACTTTGGTTTGTATCCAAACGACCTGGGGAGCTTGTTTAAAATTAAGAAGTTCTACATACACATGTATATATAGTTTCCCACAGCTGCTATAATAAATTACTTGGCAGCTTAAAACACCAAAAATGTATTCTTTCACAGTTCTAGAAGCTAGAAGTATGAAATCAAGGTGTCAATGAGTCCACTCCCTCCAAAGGCTCTAGGGGAGAATCCATTCCTTGCCTCCTTCAGCTGCTGGTGGCTGCCAGAATTCCCTGCCTTGTGGCCCCATCATTCCAATCTGTCTCCTTGGTCACCACATCACCTCCTACTCTCCTGTGTTTGTGTATAATCTTTTTCTGCCTTCCTGTTATAAGGATATATGTGCTTGTCTTTGGGACCCACCCAGATAATCCAGAATAACTTCCCACTTCAAGATCCTCAACTTAATCATATCTGCAAAGACCCTTTTTGGCCATGTAAGATAACATTCACACGTACCAGGGATCAGAACTTAGATTTCTTTTTGGAGTCCACCGAAGTTCATCTCCTTAAAAACTATGTCAAATCTTTTGATCAGGAATTAGATAATCTTATTAGTCTCTAGATTTTATAATGCAACACCACCTTCTGACCCTCAGAACTACAAACACTATCTGAAATTAACTCAGGAATCTATCACAAGGTGTGCAGAGACTATCACAGCAGCACCCATTTGTCTCTTGCAAATATGCCTTTTTTTTTTTTAAGATTTTATTTATTTGACAGGGAGAGAGATCACAAGTAGGCAGAGAGGCAGGCAGAGAGAGAAGGGGGAGCAGGCTCCCTGCTGAGCAGAGAGCCTGATGCAGGACTCGATCCCAGGAACCTGAGATCATGACCTGAGCTCAAGAGGCTTAATCCACTGAGCCACCCAGGTACCCCGGGAATATAAGTCCTACATGTTTACTTTACTGTAAATATAAATGAATTATTCTCAAATTTTGTACTCTCTCCTGAACAATCTACATGCACGCATCTGGCATGCATACTCAACAATAAATTGAGTTTTCTTTCACTTCTACATTGGTAAGGAGGGGTCTTTTTGTTGGCAGGACTTTCCTTATTTCTCAACTCGTGTTACAGAGTTGGGTAATAATGAACTACATTTTTTAAATTAATTTGAAATGAACTACTTTCCAAAAACAGCAAAATTTTTCCAGACACATGATTTCAAGGCCTACTAGCCCATGAATCTCCTCTAGAATTAAGTAGTTTTCATTTCATAGAATCAAAATAAACTCCAGATGAATTAAAGAGGTTTTTGTAAAACATGAAAGCATTAAGAATTAGAAAATATAACAAAAAAAAATGAGCAAAGAATCAAAACAGTCACATACATAAAGGAACTAAAAAAAAAAAGAAAGAAAGAAAGAAAGACAAATATCAAATCAAAGCAGTGTGATGCCACATCTCCCACTACTACCTTTTCATTTAGGACAGTGGTAAGATCTAGCAAAAGTGAAGGCCTAGAGAAACAGGTACCCTTAATACATACAAATACCATGAGTAAAACTGACAGAGCTCTTTTGAAAAGGCAAATACATTTTTACCTAATAATTCTACTTCTAATCCTCTATCCTACATAAGTACTCATACAAGTAATATATATACATATATATATACACGTATAAAAATGCTCACTGAAGCACAATTCATGGGTAAAAAAGTCAAAATAATATAAATGTTCATCAATGGAAAAATGCCTACATGAGGGTTTATGCCTACAATGGAATGTAGGCAGCCAGTGAAAAGAATGATGTATACCATTCTAAGCTCTCCTTTAGAAAGTTAGCCATGGGGGACCTGGGTGGCTCAGGTCACAATTTCCGGGGTCCTGGGATCAAGCCCCATATCGGGCTCCCTGCTCACTGAGTCTGCTTCTCCCTTTCCCTCTCCCTGCGCTCCCCCTGCTCGTGCTCTCTGCAAATAAACATTAAAAAAGAAAGAAAGAAGAGAGAAAAAAGAAAGCTAGACATGACACATCAAGTGAAAAAAGTACTTAAAAGTGGGAACTAAATTACTGTAGTTTTATTTAAGGAAAAAAACAAAACTAACGAGCATAAGTAATATGACTACATATTAAAAAAAGCTATATTTTCAAAAAAAACTTATCACATGGGAAAATCCTTTTAACGTTCGGTGTAGACTACAAAATTGTATAAGCCGCTACATAAGCAAAAGTAGTGCAAAAGGGTTTTGAGCTGTAGTTTATGCATTTCTTGCTTTCAAAAATGCATAAATGTTACTTATATAATTGAAACAAAAATCAATTAACATTTTTCTATTTTACATGGGGACCCAGATGACCAATAAATCATTAATGGTCAGGAACCAACAGGACCAATTCGAACTCTACAGAATACAAGAAATTGATGTAAAATGATGTAGTGAGTTCATGTACAAAGAAGAGTTTTAAAAACATAGTCACCCAGTCTTAACGTAAAAAACGCTATTTCCTTCAGACTGGTTACTTTGAATATATTTCTTCTGATGTTGCACTACTAAATATACTTTCAGACTTGTATAGTTTGAAATTTCCTTTGGTCAGTTCAGGTGACAGATAAAAGGTAATATTCTCCATTGTATTTACACCTTATTTTTAAGTAAAATTGGTATTAACCAACATGATCACCTGTCCTGATCATCTAGGTTGGCCCAAGGATGACTAATTTCAAACAACTTTAGCTTCAAAGACCAGTTTTAGCACAAGTTCAGTTAGTTAAGTCAATATGCTGAAGCTTTTGAGGAAGTATTTTAAGACAGCAGATACTGGCTTCAGAAAACAAACTTCAGATGAACTGAAGTGTTCACTGCCATCAACACCACCTTTCAGTATGTGTCCATCAACCTCCTCCTTTCCTTTTCATTCGTGGGCATCGTGCCCGGAAGGATCCTCTTCCCCAGCCAATTATCAAAATCCTACCATCTCTTCAAGACCATACTCAAAATACATCTGCTCCATGAATTGCTCTTTTGAATTCTAGAAGCATTTCATTATCTGTACTGCTCATTTGGTCATCATGTGCTATTTTTATACTGACATTCTTTTAATATATTCTGACTTCTCAATTATAGTTTATAAGGAACTGGAAGATATATTCTCTATTTCCAATGCAATACACTGGACCTACACACTGAGTGGCCAATCCAGGAAACACAAGAGGTGTTTGTTTTCTTTTGTTCTATATAAAGACTGGGACAGTGTTACTAGTTTAGAACTGATGAACTATAGTGAATCTTGAACAGCTAGCTGCCTAAGGAGTGTGGGTTCCATCCTACCATAATGGAGAATTTCAAGTGCCTAAGCTCAAAAGTGATGTAGAAAAAGCAGTCCTCAGTCCACAGCTCAAAGATTGGTGGAGTTGTTAAGGTTCTAACCCTCCAATCAAGAGGGTTAGAAAGGGTTAACGGTTTACTTTAAGGGTTACATAAAGGGTAAAGTAAGGACTTTGGAATCAGAAAGCACTGGGTTTGCCACATCTAGCTCTATTACTCAGAGCAAGTTATATGACTTTTTAAAAACTTCACTTTCTTGGGGCGCCTGGGTGGCTCAGTGGGCTAAAGCCTCTGCCTTCAGCTCAGGTCATGATCCCAGGGTCCTGGGATCGAGCCCCGCATCGGGCTCTCTGCTCAGCAGGGAGACTGCTTCCTCCTCTCTCTCTCTCTCTCTCTGCCTGCCTCTCTGCCTACTTGTGATCTCTCTCTCTGTGAAATAAATAAAATCTTTAAAAAAAAACTTCACTTTCTTTATCTATAAAACAAGGAGATAAAACCAGAACCTACCTAGCTATAGTTAGTATTACATAAAATAACACATATCACAATGATTGACAAAGAACAAATACTGAATTCTGACACCAATTTTCTTGATACCACCAATTCCGGCACACTACCTGGAGCTAGCATCAGATCCCACAGTTAAAGGGCAAGATACTCAATAAGACTGCCCTTGCATCACATGTCCCCAAGCTATCAGAACTTCTGTCTAACCTTGCTACAAATTCAAGCGCTCCCACAACCCTCACAGAACTTGTTGAAAACACTATATTTAAACAATTAACAGTTTTATTATAAAGTACGTAATGTCGGAAAAGCCCAGTAGAAGACACGCATAGGACAAGGTCTAGGGGAAGAGAATGAGGGATTCAGAACTTCCAGACCTTCTCTTGGAGAAATTCAGGCATCACCCTTACAGCACATCCATGTGTTCACCAGCCTGGAAACTCCAGTGGTCCCAGAGTTTATATAAGGGGTTTCATTACGTAGGCATGGTTGATTAAATCACTTATGCATGAATGAACTCAAGCTCCAGTCTGTCTCCTCACCCCAGAGATCAAGAGGTGGTAAAGTTCCAACCCTCTAATTGATAGCTAAGTCTTTCCCAGCCCCTGCCTTGAAACTATCTAAAGGCCCATCCTAAGTCACATGATTAGTATAAACTCAGGTAAGGTTATAGGGGGCTCATTATGAATAATACAAGATACGCCTACCACTCAGGAAATGCCAAGTGTTATTGAAGCTCTACGTCTGGAACCAGGGACAAGAACTAGACAGTCTTTATTGTATCACATGCACAATAAATGGAAGCTATTATTTTAGAAACCTAATAGTAGGCTATTAAAATAATGCAAGCATAAAGATGAGAAGGGCGAAAACATCAAAAGCAGCAATAGAAAAAGGCAGGGTATGGGGCTTGGGTCAAATTGAGTATAATGATTCAAACCTGGACGACTCAATGGAGAAAAACACACATCCAGGGGAACTGAGGATGGGATTGAGGATGAACTTAGTGTTAGCCAAGTTGGGAAGGAAGGCAACAACCAGTGATTTTGAATGGACACAGACAGATGAATGTGCGCCTAGAGACAGAGGAGGACATAGCAGAATCAGTTCTCAAAGTTATCCTCATAGATAAGATTCCCTACTCACCCCCCAAGGAAGCCCTCACTACTCAAGGGGGGATACTTGTTAGTGGTGTCACATAACCATCTACAGGAATTAAATAAAAGCAAATTACTGCACTCAGCAGAAAAGTTAACGGCTGAAATCTAGAACATATTCATGGTGGCTCATTCAGTTAAGCGTCTGCCCTTGGCTCAGGTCCTGATCCAAGGGTCCTGGGATGAGAGCTGCATAGGGCTCCTTGCTCAGCGGCGAGCCTGCTTCTCCCTCTGCCTGCAGCTCTCCCTGCTTGTGACTGCTAACATGCGTGCACTCTCTCTCTCTCTCTCTCTGTGAGAAACAAATAAAATCTTTTATAAAGAAATATTTTGGACTCAAATGGTACTTCATTTTTAACATAAAGATTCAAAAAGAATCACATTACCAAATAGCAAACTGGAATGCTGGTCTTGTTCTTCAACAAAAAAGGACCATTTTTTTACCTAACAACAGGAAATTTATAACGCATCTCACAGAAGTGTTTATTTTTTCAAGGAAAAGTTTATGGAACAACCATAGAACATTTCAACAACACAACATAAACAGAACAACTATCATCAATTCAGAAAAGCTTCATACTCAGATACATGAAGCAAGATAAATACTTCAGGCACAGATACCATTACACAGACTTACTCAAATCTTTTACAGCCGGTCCAGCTTTTAGAAAGTACACTCAATACCTAGAAACTGCCACGTTAATGACCCATGGTTCAAAAGGATCACAATTTATTCTTCCATACAATGTACATATTATAGAGGCTGGTTTTAGGCAGTTAGGCTTGAACAATGGAAACGTGATCAAGGCAAAAGGGCCCCCGGTTAAATACAGACGGGCCCATAATGGACCCACCTCAGAATATCCATAGGCCCTAACTGAGGGCTACTTACAATTAGACAGTTACCAAAAAATTTCTGTAAGTCCCCATACCTCCTCACCCTCTTGAGAAACAGCCACCCCCTGCCCAACCACCAGCACCTAGTGGCAGACAGCCTCAGTAAACTTGTCTCCTTCATTCCGTCTTGGGTGAATCCTTTCACTGCTTGTGCCACCAGCCCCCACCCAATCATTGCGGCACATCTGGAGACCCCCCCATCCAATCTAGAGAGACCCCATACATATCATCTTGTCTTCTTGTTGCTAGAATCCTGAAAGAGTGTCCCAATTATCTTTCAGCCAGTGAGGGTGCCAAATAGGAGAAGAAAGGGAAAGCAGAGTTTGGGAGTTTGGGAACAACATACCGGGCTAGTCAGATGGTTCATGGTATCAAAAGGCTATAATGGGCCTATGGAAAGGAGATATTCCTTTATTAATGAGCAGGTTTACTGACTCAGGAATCTGGGAGGACTGTGCTGGGTACAGTACTAAGTAAGGTTGGGAATGACAGAAGGGTGCAGTAAGAGCCCAATGTGTCCCATGTCCCCAAGTTCCAGACTGAAAGCTAGGCAGCAATGTTACAATCCTCCAGGTCCTCAGAACTTTTGGGTTTTTCCCAGACAGCAACAGCCCCAGCCAGAATATGGACAGTGAGGACAAAATCTAAGCCTAGTTCCCAACGTCCACAAGGAATGGGATAAGTGGCAGCTCCCCCTCCCCATACTCCGTAATACTAGGTATATTCAAGTTCCAAAGATGGCTGAAATCTTCCTAAAACCTTCCTAAATAAAGCAGGCATGATACAGTCTCCCCACTTCCTGGACTCTAAAGCCAAACTACAAAGACCATTTTATTTTGCATGAAACTTTAAAATATATTTGCATTAGGCAGACTGCTACTTTTGTTTAGAGTAGTACTTAATTCCATTATAATATATAAACCAATTATAAACTCCCTGTTCACATGTGAGGCATTTTGCATTGAGGCTTATTTCCATTATCCTAAGCTAAGTGTAGCTGAGGACGCTCTTGGCTTGAACCATCCCCCAATTTGCTCCAATTACATAACCTACAAAAAAACAAGTTCTTCTCCCCAAACCACTGTTAAATTTCTGAGGGGCTTAAATTCTCTCAGCCTCTGAAGAATCCCTCTTCTAACTCAACCAATTCACCAAGTCTACCCTGCTCCCAACACCTGAACCCCCCCAAGCTCCAAAAAATTCTCAAGTAAAACATTTGTTAAATACTGATGGTCAGAGGAAACGGTCAATTTAAACAGCAGATATCTTTGAGCCACCTTTCCAGCTCCTCCCTCTCTTCAAAACATCCAGTGTCTGTACTCACCCAAAAATTACCTTTGAAACGCCAACAGTTATCCCTAGGTTAAGCAAAATTCAGCCCTTTCACCACTACTCACTGGCGAGCACGCCCACAGCCATCAAGGTGCTGAGTTCTGAATTTAGCCTTCCATCTATCAGAATCCACCCTCCACATTTTTTAAGGCCAAAGGGTAATATTTTCTGTACCTTGTTAAGCCACATTCCAGCCCTAATGCTTCTTCTCAGTACAAAGGAAGGCAAGAACAGGGTCTCCTCAATCAATGTTTACTGAACTGAATCACCAAGGCCACTGTTCTGAGTAATTGCTCACCAGATCAAACTGTGCATTTCCCTCTCTCAGAGCAGAAAGGTCACTTGCACGTTAAAAGTACCCTCACTTCCAAAAGCAACTATTACCAGTTGCTTTGCTGCATTCTTTCCAACTATTGCCAGTGAAACCCATGACCTAACAACCAAGTAAAAAGTCCCCTCATTTTTTGTTGTTGTTGTTACAAATTAAAGAAATTAAGTTTCAGGGTACCCCGGTGGCTTAATCAGTTGGGCATCCAACTCGGGTCATTATCTGGGGGTCCTGGGATCCAGCCTGTGTTGGGCTCTGCGCTAGGTAAGGGGTAGGCTTGGGGGTCTTTCTCCCTCCCTCTCTGCTCCCCTCCTTGCTCATACTCACAAGTCTCTCTCTAATAAATAAAACATTAAAAAAAAAAAAAGAAATCAAGTCTCAGGGAAGTAAAATTAGTTATTCATAGCCTTCTGATAACAAAAAGCAGAGTTCTGAAGATGTGGGAGGTACTATAAGAAATGTTACTTGCAACATCTCTTTTAATTTTTCATACCTCACAACTGCCATAGGAGAAAACAGCACCATGACCCCTCATTGCAGTGGGTAAACAAGTTAAAAAATAAAATCCCCTGTTCCAAGTCTCTATGACAGTAAGTGCTACCATGGGATTCAAGCCCAACAGGCTAAATTCAGAGTTCATGCTGTTAATGGATAATTTAAACAAACAAAAAGATAACATTGAGCCTTCCCTACAAATAAAAATTAACATCTATGATTTTATTTAACTCATTAATTACAGAACAAATAAAATTGCTTTATTTTGGGGGCGCCCTGGGTGGCTCAGTGGGTTAAGCCACTGCCTTTGGCTCAGGTCATGATCTCAGAGTCCTGCATCCGGCTCTCTGCTCGGCGGGAAACCTGCTTCCCTCTCTCTCTCTCTCTCTCTCTCTCTCTCTCTGCCTGCCTCTCTGCCTACTTTTGATCTGTCAAGTAAATAAATGAAATCTTTGAAAATAAATAAATAAAATAAAATGCCTTATTTGGTTCAAAAGTGACTCCAAAGAGCACAAACATATAGGCAATCAGAAATAGTGAAACAAATCTGCTTCACAGATCCAAAACTGGCTTCTTTCAGCAAAGAGGAAAAGAAATCAATTGTATCTCTAACCAAAAAAAAATTCACTTGCATGTCTAAGGACAAGAATAGCTTGTGTTGCTGTCAGGTACTCACAATTCTCAAAGTTGTAAAATAAATGAAAAAAAAAAAAAAAAAACAATAAAAGCTGAAGACCCCATAGATTAGATCTACAGGAAAAGTGCTCTAGATATCACCTAATTTCTAAAGAAGACCCCCACTAATCCTCAAAAGATTTTCACAGATTTTTCTTACATAGCTCTCAACCACTATCCATAACGCCTATTTCTTCTCTTAGAAAAGAATCCACAGCTTCAATATCTCTGACAACCTCCAGAGAAACTGAGGCTTCTCCAGAAACCTAATTTTTCAATAAGATACATTTTCCTCTATCACACACTAGTCAGAAATTTAGACTCACTATGAATTTATATATAAATGTATGTATGTGTGTGTATATATATATACACACATGCTTATATATAAATACAGAAATAATCTGTTGGATTGCCAAACTTTTAAAAGATCTAGAACTACTGGAAGTTTGGTTTTACTGAACAATGAGACACAAAATTATTCTCTGGAGAAATAAAGACCCAGTTAAACTATCACTTTCAAGTAACTGACCTCAAATTAACTTCTTAAGTATCTTACTGGTCAATTTATGTTTCTTAATTTCCACCCTACATTTCTTCAAAAAAAAAAAAAAAAAATCCCAGTCCAACTTCTGCCTCTGGTAAAATCAATAAGATATACAACCTCTCCTATTCCAGCTAAGTGTAACTAAAAACTCTGGACATCATATAGAAGACAACCAAAAGAGGACTCTGAAGATGGAGAGAGGAAGGCATGCCAGCTGGGGACCTGGGACCCATGGAACAACAGGGTGCTGAGTTCCCTGGGTTTTCCTTTTGCATCATATGGACGTGGAGGTAAAGAAGCCATTATCCCGAAATTGCCAAGGGGGTTAGACAAAAAATCTCTGCTCTTTCAAAGGACCAGAAAAGAGCAATACAGCAAGACAGAAAACTTTTAGACAATAACTACTGCACTCTAGCCAAAAAATCACAACAAAACTGGCCCATCCCTACCCATGACAGCGCAGGCCAGGTAGGGAGCCTAAACTTTCCCTCTCACCAGGCCGTAATGTCGTGCCTCGACATGACCTCTTTCCCTTATACAACCCCTGGCCCCTTCAGGGATCATATCAAAGGCTGGACTTTCTTCCCTGCCAGGTGGGTTTAAAGACCCCCTTCCCTAGCCACACAATGTCTACAGAGAGCATCTGGAGAGCCTGGACGTATATTCCCATGACAGCAACAAGGCACTCCTTCCCATCCCCATGGAGATGGTAGATGAAAGGCTGGATAGAGAGGCAGGACTTTCACCACCTCCAGGTTAGGAAGGTCATCCCCTCCCAGCAGTGTCCAGAGATCCATGGAAGCGGGAGGGGAGTCAGTTAAGGATACAGAGTAGTATTCAGGGTGCCCTAGAAGGGAGCTGAAATGCCACCTCCGCCAGCAGCAATGAGGAATCCCACTTTGTGTGTCAATGGACCAATTCCTGGAAAGCATACATTCACCCAAAATGAAATAAATCATTTATAGCCCTGTAACTGTTAAGGAAATTGAACTCATAATTAAAACCTCCAGAAAAGAAATCTCTTGGCCCAGATTGTTCCATCAGAGAATTATACCAAATTTTTAAAGAGGAATTATCACTTCCAGAAACACAAGAAACAGGGAGTATTTTCCAATTCCATTACAAAGCTAGTATTACCTTGACACAAAAACCAGAAAAAGATAGTAAAAAAAAAAATAAAACTACAGACCATTACATGAATATAAACATAAAATCCTTAACAATGTATTAGCAAACAGAATTCAACAGTACATAAAAAGCTGAATTTAGGGCGCCTGGGTGGCTCAATAGGTTGAGCGATCTCAGAGTCCTGGGATCGAGTCCCGCATCGGGCTCCCAGCTCCACTGGAAGTCTGCTTCTCCCTCTGATCTTCTCCCTTATCATGCTCTCTCTCACTGTCTCTCAAATAAATAAATAAACTTTTTTTTTAAAAAAGCTGAATTTAATCAAAGATACATGGTTAGTTCAATATTCAAGAATCAATCAATGTAATCCACAATATTAACTGAAAAAAAATCCACAAGGCCATACTAACTAATCTATACTGAAAAATCAACAGATAAAACTCAATACCTGTTCATAAGAGAAACTCTCAGAAAAAAATGGAATGAAAGAGAACTTCCTCAACTGGGTAATCAGCATCTACAAAAAACCTCCAGTAAACATTACTACACCCTAGAAGACAAACCGCATAATCCCTATTACTGGGAACATGGCAGGGATATCCACACTCACCACGCTAATCCACCACAGTACTGGAAGTCTAGTCAATGCAAGGAGCAGGAAAAAGGAAATAAAAGCCACAGAGAAAGAAGAAGTAAAACTCCTATTTGAAGATGACATGAGTTTTCCCAAAGAAAATCCCAAGAAAACTACTTTTAAAGTCTCCAGAACTAATAAATGAGTTCACCAAAGCTGTACATACAAGATAACGTTTTTTTTTTTTTTTAAGATTTTATTTATTTATTTGACACAGAGAGAGAGATCACAAGTACGCATAGAGACAGGCGGTGGGGGGGGGCAGGCTCCCTGCCGAGCAGAGAGCCCGAGATGCAGGGCTCAATCCCAGGACCCTGAGATCATGACCCGAGCCAAAGGCAGTGGCCCAACCCACTGAGCCACCCAGGTGCCCCAAGATAAACTTTTTTTCTTTTTTAAGATTTTATTTATTTATTTGACAGACAGAGATCACAAGTAGGCAGAGAGGCAGGCAGAGAGAGAGGGGAGGAACCAGGCTCCCCACTGAGCAGAGAGCCCAATGCGGGGCTCGATCCCAGGACCTTGGGATCATGACCCGAGCCGAAAGCAGAGGCTTAACCCACTGAGCCACCCAGGCGCCCCCACCAAGATAAACATTTTAAAAAGCAACTGCATTTCAAGTGAAAAGGCAACCTACACAAAAAAATTTTAGTCATTTATCATATATAATGTGTGTGTGTGTGTGTGTGTGTGTGTGTGTACACATACACATATAAAGGGCCTGGATCTAGAACATAAAGAACTTTACAACTCAGTAGTGAAAAGGCAAATAACCTAATTTAATATTTTATTCATTTACTTGACAGAGATCACAAGTAGGCAGAGAGGCAGACTGAGAGAGAGAGGGAAGCAGGATCCCCGCTGAGCATAGAGCTTGATGCGGGGCTTAATCCCAGGACCCTGAGATCATGACCTGAGCTGAAGGCAGAGGCTTAACCCACTGAGCCACCCAGGTGCCCCGGCAAATAACCTAATTTAAAAAATGGGCAAAGGATCTGAATAAACATTTCTCCAAGGAAAATATACAAAGTGACTAACAGGCACATGGAAAGATGTCTGATGACATTTGCCATCAGGGACATGCAAATCAAAACCACAATGACATCACCTCACACCCACTAGGATATTATAATACAGCTTCCCTAGTATGTCCCTATAATCAAAAAGACAGATAATAATAAGTGTTGGTGAGGCTGTAGAGAAATGGGAACACTCACACACTGCTGATGGGATTGTAAAATGGTACAGCCTGGAAGAGTCTAGCAGTCTCTCAAAAGAATAGAGTAATATGAAAACAGAGAGGGAGGCAAACCAAAGAGACTCTTAACTATAGGGAACAAACTGAAGGTTGCAGGAGGGGTGGTGGGTGAGGGGATGGGGTAACTGGGAATGGACACTGAGGAGGGCACTTGAAGTAACGAGCACTGGGTGTTACATGCAACTGATGAAAAACTAAATTCTGCCTCTGAAACTAGTAATACACTATGTTAACTAAATTGAATTTAAATAAATTTTTTTAAAAGGATTAAACATGTTTACCATATGACCCAGAAATTTAACTCCTAAGTATATACCAAAGAAAAATTAAAACATATACCTATACAAAAACTTGTACTTGAATGACCATAGCAGCATTACTCATAACAGCCAAAAAGTGATCATCAACTGATGGATGGATAAATAAAATGGGGCCTATCCATAAAATGGAATATCTATCAGCCATACAGATGACGCACTGATTCATGCTACAACAGGGATGAACCTTGAAAACATGTTGAGTGAAAGAAGATAATCACAAAAGACCACATACTGTATGATTCTACTTAAGTGAAATGTCCAGAATAGGCAAATACATAGACAGAAAGTAGATTAGATCTTATTTAGGGCCAAGGCTGGGAGAAAGGGGAGTGTTACTGCTAATGAACAGAGGACTACTTTTTGAGGTGATGAAAATGTTCTAAAATTAATTGTAGTGATGGTTATATAACTCAATGAATATATTAAAAATCACTAGCAAATCCACAGCGGGAAATCTTTGTAGAAATTAACAAAGTGATGCTAAAATTCATATGGATATGCTCGGGAACCTAGATTAATCAACACAAACTTGAAAAAGAAGAACAAAGTAGGAGGACTCATACTTCCTGATTTCAAAACTTACCACAAAGCAACTGTAATTAGGACAGTGTGGCACTTGCATAAGGACAGACATATATAGATCAATGCTATAGAACTGCGAGTTGAGAAATACACTCATTTGTCTATATAACCACAATATAACCCAGCAACTACACTCCTGGGCATTTATCCCAGTGAAATGAAAACTTAAGTTCACACAAAAACCTGTATATGAATGTTCTTAACAGTTTTTATTTAACAGCCATTCACTAGAAATCACCCAACATGTCCTTCAATGGATAGATCCACACCAAATACTAAGGCTCATGAGGAATACCACGCAGGAAAAAAGAACAAACTATTGATACATGCAACAACCTGAATGAACCTCCAGGGAATTATGCTATGTGGAAAACGACAATCCCCAAAGGTTAAATACTGTCTAATTCCAATTACATAACATTTTTGCAATGGAAGAATTCTAGAAATGACGAACACATTAGTGGTTGTCTGAGAAGGGGGTGTATGGCTATCGAAGGACCACATAAGGAACCTATATGCCAAAACGGTTCTGGATCTTGGCTCTATCAATGTCAATATTCTGGCTGTAATACTGTACTACAGTTTTGCAAGATGTTACCATTGGGGAAAACTGGGTAAGAGGTACATGGGTTCCTTTTGTACTATTTCTTACAACTATAGGTAGCTCTACAATTACCTCAAAATAAACTGTCTTAAAAAGAAGGCAAAGAAGGGACACCTGGGTGGGCGTCTGCCTTTGGCTCAGGTCATGATCCCAGGGTCCAGGGATCCAGCCCCAAGTCAGACTCCCTGCTCGGCGGACAGCCTGCTTCTCCCTCTCCCACTCCCCCTGCTTGAATTTGCTCTCTCGCTGTCTCTGTCAAATAAAGAAATAAAATCTTTAAAAAAAAAAAAAAAAAAGGAAGGAGGAGGAGGTGGAGGAAGACTGGACCACAGAAGAGGAAAAGGCAATGTGGCCACAGACGGAAGTAGTGGAGTGCTGTGATCACACCAAGAAATGAAGGCAGTCACCAGAAGCCAGAAGAGGCGAGAACATACTCTCCCTGGAGCCTCTGGAGGTGGCACGGTCCTCCCACACTTGGACCTCAGCCACTGATTCTGATCTAACTAAGACTTCTGGCCTCCAGAACTGTGAAAACGTAAACTGCTGCTATAGTAAGTCACCAAGTTTGTGGTATTTGTTACAGCAGCCACAAGAAACGAATATAAATACTCATCTCCTAGAAATGTAAAGAATTAACAAATGGGTATGGAAAAGGCCCTTGAGAAGTCTGAATTGCAACTGCAAAAGAAAACCAGATACAATTTTAGAGTTCTTAATTCAAAATAAGAATAGTAACACCCCTAATGTTTGAAAGTTAAAGAAATCTGAGATAAAGAGAAATAATACAGCTTTAGGAATATCTCTGTCCAATGCAGACTGAGTTCCCTGAAGATTAGCCCACTCAGCACACAAGAACTATTTATACGAGTAGCTGTAGGAAAGATTCAATCTTGATTAACTCTGACTTCCAAGGTATTTCTTCTCAGAAGGAAAGAAAAGGTAAATTGAGCTGGTTTCACTACAACCATAAATAAACTAAGCAAAATAAGGTTACTCCAGCACCCCCTAGACTACTCTAGATTATTTCAGTCCTGCTTCTACACTTCTCTTCCATTCTTACAGAGAACAAAGCAAACATAATTCTCCCTTTAATTTAATCAACTGGTCCTAATTAGCAGCCATGCTGAAAAAACAATTTAAGTTTAAATTTGTAGTTATTCACAAAAAGTATGTTACTCCCATAATTTGCAAACTCTCCAATTTGAATACAACATAAAACATCATTATGTGTATGTTTATAACACAAACAATAAAACCAGAAATACGTTTTTACTGAATTTCAGATGATATAATGACACATGTAAGAGTATTAAGAGAACCAAAACAATCACAACACAGGAACAGAGAAAAGCGCAAAAGGATCTCTCATTTGAAACTCCATATAGGGTGCCTGGGTGGCTCAGTTGGTAAAGCGACTACCTTCAGCGCAGGTCATGATCCTGGAGTCCCCAGATAAGAGTCTGGCATCATGCTCCCTGCTTATTAGCAGGGAGGCTCCCCTGACCGTCCCCCATCTCACGCTCTCTCTCCCTCTCTCACTGCTCTCTCTAAAATAATATATAAAATCTTCAAAAAGACAAAAAAAACTTCCACATCATAGGGGTATCTGGATGGCTGTCAGTTAAATGCCTGACTCTTGATTTCTGCTCAGGTCATGATCTCAGGGGCGTGACACTGAACCCCACATTGGGCTCCCTGATGGGCATGAAGCCCAAAGAGAGATTCTCTCTACCCCTCCTACCCCATTTCCCCCCCTCTAAAAAAGAAAAAACTCCCACATTATAGAATCATCTTAAGCAGCTACAGCAAACTATGTTCAACATGGATATTCAGAAACTTTGAGCATAACTTGTAATATAAAGCACATCTTATTCAAAAAATAATCTTACACTTAAAACCACATAAATAGAGTATATTTTTAAATTTAAAGTGAATTAAAACAGGCATTACAGCAGACCCTGGAACTAGACTGCTTAAATTCAAAACACATGTTACTTCACCTTTCCGGCCCCAGTTTCCTCAAAGGTAAAATGAAGATTATAATAGTATTCACCTCATAGCAGAATTAAAGGAACTGCAACAGTACGCACTTGGAACTTAAACCAGTATGCATTAAGCACTCAACAAATATTAACTGTATATAATGATTATTAATAACTACTAGAAGAACCTGTCACATGACTGCCTATGGACCTCATGTTTCACAGCTGTCATGCTTACCTTTTCATCACAGAAAATCTAGAGGTCACAAGAGATGACTCTCAGTGATCTCTGGAGAGAAGGCACTAATTCATCCCCCTCTAGAGAGTAAACTCAAGGATAGGAATCATGTCTTATATGACTCTGTCCCCACCACCAAGTTCATGGTGTCCAAAAATATTCAAGGTAAATAAATAAAAATGTTGGAGTTCAAGCAGCTCCTAGTTACCATCATTGTCTTCTGTAAACCCACATAGGCATTTTTTTATTTATTTAAAGGCTACACAATAAAAAGAAAACATAATTCTAAGAAACCATCTGTATGACAACAACAGGATGGCAGAAATAATAAGAGCCACAGACAAAGTTGGCTTCCCCAAGGTACCTGAACACTCCTGTGGGAAGAGTTGCTGTCTGAGCTAAAAATCACCTTTTTCCCTCCATAGTCCATACTCCCTCCATATTACATAGGGTCACACAGAACTCTACGAATGGCTGCCACCACTCTCTTCTCTTCCTCATTGTCTTATTCCTAATTTCCAACATTCGCCTTGCGACACCTATGGAGAGCAGCTCACCAACACTCAAAATTCCTGCTTCTCCCAAGGGGATTAACTATATACTTAAAACATAAAGTGGAGGCGAGCTCTTATTTGAGTTGGAAAACAATGGGTAGCTTCAGTCTTCCCTTTACTGTCCCCAGAGCAGCAATCTACTTCCCGGGAGGAAGTGAACAATTTCATTTTTCAGAAACCTCAACTGTGAAAGACTGCTGATAAAGTGGTTAATCCCCCCAGGTCAGCTTTCACTGATGGTGCCCCTCAGATACCCCTTCATTTGCCTCCAGGGTAATCACAGTAGGATCGTCATGTTCCCACTGCCAGGAGAGAGGACTAGGTAAAGAGGCAATGAACACCGTCAAATCAAGCTGAAGTTCACCACGGCCTTTTGTGAGCTTTACCCTGTGACTACAGGAACTCAACCACAGGCTTTCCTCAGCTTCACTCTTACATCCAAAACCTTGCAGCCAAAGGGATCACAGTGGTCCTCATTATCCAAGAGCAATTAGCATAGGAATGGAAAAAAAAACACACAGTGATTTCTCTTAAACAGGGGCATTACACAATGATGAGAAAAGAGTGGTTTGGGCACCTGGGTGGCTCAGTGGGTTAAGCCTCTGCCTTGCAGCTCAGGTCATGATATCAGAGTCCTGAGATCAAGCCTCACATCAGGCTCTCAGCTCAACGGGGAGACTGCTTCCCCCACTCTCTCTGTCTGCCTCTCTGCCTACTTTGATCTCTATCTCTCTCTGTTAAATAAACAAATAAATAAAATCCTTAAAAAAGAGAGAGAGAGACTAGGTTAGAATTTCTCCCTCAAAAATGAAACACAATATAAATCAATTTGTTTTCATAATATATCTGATATTAATGAAAACTTAGGTTACACTTGCAAGTATATACCAATTCTTAGGACAAGGAATTAACAAGGAATTGGGACGTAACTTTGTAGCCAAATTGTAAAACTGCATGATATGAGAACCTTGATTTCTCATTTGCCTTTTACAAGACAACTAAACAAAAGAAAAATTCTAGGTTTCATTATTAATTCCTATGAAGCCTCTCGTGCTTTTTTCAATTCTTAGCATTTTTTTCCATCATTCCTGCTGGGTTTCCTCATCAAAATTGGCTTAACACTGCCAAATTCTCACTAGAATCCTTTAAAGTATAACAGAAAGGGCAGAAATATTAGGTTGCAACTTGGAATTTTACATATACATGCACCCACATAACCTCCGCTCAATATATGGGACATTTCCAACACTCAAGAAGGTTCCTGAATGAACCACTATTCTGACTTCTATCACCAGGAAATAGCTGTCCCTTATTTCTGGACTTCATTTAAATGGAGTCATATGGTATGCAATCTTTTGTCTGCAAAACCCATCCATGTGGCTGTATCAGTAGTTCATTCATTAACTGCTTTGTATGTCCTCTTTTATAAATATACCACAATTTACTCATCCATTCTGCTGCTAATGTATCTTAGGTTTTATCTGATTTTTAGTTGTTATGAATAAAGGTTGTATGAACATTTTTTTACTTTTTTTTTTTGGTAGATCTATATATCCCTTCCTCTTGAGTATGTATCTAGGAATAGAACTGATGTTTTAATGGGTAAGATTAGACACAGCCACAGTTTTCCAAAATGATTGTACATTCCCACCAACATATACAAGATTCAGTTGCTCTACAATACTGGCATTAATAATTTTTTAATTTTAGCCATTCTGGAAGGCGTGTAGCAGCAGGTCACTATTTGAATTTCTATTTCTCCTTTGGGAGTTTCCATTTAGGACTAATAACATTGAACACCTTTTTATATGCATACAGACCATTCAGAGATCCTCTAGTAGAAAGTGCCTGTTCAGAACTTCTTTACATGTTTTAAATTGTCCTTTTGTTAATTTTATACACACACACACACACACACACAATCTGGGTAGGAGTCCTTGGGCAGATACATGAATTCCAAATTTCTTTTTCCAGTCTGTATTTTGCCATTCATTCTCTTAATGGTATCTTAGGTGGAGAGATGTTCTCGATTTTAATGAAGACTGACATCAAATTTTATCAATCATTGTTACAGTCATTGCTTTCAGAGTCCTTTTTTAAAGAAATTTAGTCTAAGAGTACTAGAGTACTAGTTCTCTGAGTCGTGCTTACGGTTTGAACAGTTCTCAACCTTGCTCTGAACGCATGAAATCCTTCATCTCTGCAAGGTTTCCAGCTTCACCTTGCAGTCCATTTAAAAATGTATTCATTCATGTTATGTTGTCAGATGCTAGACAACTCTACTGTTCTGAAAGTTTGATCAGTTTTACAACTAGAGAATTCATTTGTGATTATTTCCATATTATAATGGGACTTCTGTATATTAAAAACCTAACATAAAAATAAATGAAAAAAATTCTCTAATACCTGTTATTCTAACATTTTACCCCAACATACATTAGATGATTCTTCCCTCTCTTTTTAAGTGGCTTTGCTCCAGTGGAGCCAACTTTTTCACTAGACCATGTTGACTTTTATGAAATAATTGAGTTTTCTGTAGTCTATGAAACCAGAAGCCTATAGGAAGTTATAAGCCTGGTTCTATTAAATCTTATTGACCCCAAAACCTCAAGGAGTTTACAATCCTCCCAAAACCCAGTAACAAAGAACTTTCTGCTCTATCCTTTTCTTGAATTAATGAACAATATCTCCAATCTGCACCCATATTATTCCCAAAAAAAACCCAAAACAAAACAAAACAAAAACAAAATACCTGACTCTTTACTTGCTTTGCAAGTGTTCCCCTCTCCCATCCTATAATTCTTCACACCCAATCAATCTTCCCTTCTGCTTTCAAAATGTGTGTGGTGGACTCTGAACTCTACTCTGGCAGTGGATGCCCCATGCACTCCCTCGCCATGCACTCCCTCGCCACCTCTTGCTTGGAGTACGGAAACTGTCCTTAGCTAATCTCCTTACATTCTTTCACTCTGTCACCACCAGTCTTCTCTCCAAAACATGTATCAGATTGTATTACTCATTTGATTAGGATTTTTCTACAGGTCCCACTGCCCATGTGATAAAGTCCCTCTCTCAGCTGAGAATTCACTACCTTTCCTGTCTTCTTTCTCAGCAACTTCTGCAAAACTCTGGTCTGACCCATGGACACCCATGCACTCTCTCACCCTGACTCTCCCCTGCTAACTCCTTTGGCTGAAAGCACTTTCTCCTTTACCCTGCAGTCAGCTCCCTGCCTCACTTGGTCAGGGCCCCCACAACAAAACCAACTGTTCTCTTGTATGTGTTCCCACAGCTCTCTATACCCACCACAACTACATTTGAGTCCTTCTCAGATTACCTTAGTTAATTATTTATTTGTTTGTCTCATTCACCAGTCTACAAACTTCTGGACCTGGACTTCTCCCTGGACTTCCTGGATGATAAGGTCAGGAATTAATCTTCACACGCCAAAGACTTGGCAGGACAATTCCATAAAGGTTCAAAGAATGAATAAATGTCCAAGCCACTTTTATTCATATCCTTTTATTTTTTCTATAGAGGTGACTACTATATACAAACACGTCAAAGCAATGAACCTAACGTAAGTTTTCTTTCAAAAGTAACCCAATAAGTTATTGAGAGTTTAATAAAAACTAAAATTTTCCTTAATTATTGATTATTGCTTCCTGTTAGAAATTAATCAACTCTTTGTTCTGAAATGCTTTTTAAAATAAAGGGCATTAAATAAATAAATAGATAGATAGATGGCAGCAAAAGTAGGTTGAATATATCACTTAACCAAAGTTACTGTAATCATCACCATATAAATCACTATTGGTTACCAATGAAATGAATGAAACACGGTTATTACTTATACAACACAACCAAAGGATCACAAACAAAATACTTCATTGAAAAATGTGTTCCTATGTATCCCCTTAACACATAACAAATCTGAATGACACAGAAAGATGGTATGCACAGTGGTTGAGAACACAGTTGTTTAATTTGTGCCTCAGTTTCCTCATCAGTAAAAACAAAGATGAGAAAGTAAGCACTTCGCAAAGTTGCTAGGTGACTGAGTCTGCACAGACAACATCCTTGGCTGAGTAACCGTAGGGTAAGAATTGTCAACTGTTACCCCTGTATTTTTCACTTTTGTAAGCCCTTTCATATATATCATCTTGGTTTTCCTCACAAAAGTACAATGAGAGGAGGGCCTGGGTGGCTCAGATAGTTAAGTGTCTGCCTTCGGCTCAGGTCATGATCTTAGGGTCCTGGGACTGAGTCCCATATCAGGCTCCCTGCTCAATGGAAAACCTGCTTCTCTCTTTCCCTCTGCTTCTCCCTCTCCCTCCTCTGCTCCCTCTGCTTGTGCAAACTAGCTCTGTCAAATAAACAAATAAAATCTAAAAATTAAAAAAAAAAATACAATGAGATTGTCTGGACAAGTAATTCTTTGCCCATTTCAGAGGTAAGATACTGACGAAGAGGTTATATGATTTCCCTAACATATTTTAGGTGGCAGAGTAGGAACTAGAAACCACTCCTACCGAAGCCCCAGGCCAAACTGACCAAATCACCAGGTAGCAGTGTGGAACAAAGTATTTTGGGTTCTCCCCCCATTATTTCCTTCTGGTGGCAAGCAGCAGCCAGCCTAAATAACTGGTGGGGGCATATGAACTAACCCACTTGCTCGGATTAAAAGGTAGGAGAAGCCTCACTTTCACAATGCCTGACACACAGTGAGCACTCCAAAGACAGGAACTACTGATGACTGAAACACAAAGTGCTACTGTGCTTTCTCAATGACAGAACAAAGCACTCCACAAAATCATGCCTGCTATCAAATAAAAAGTCACTTGATAGTATGCTTATCTGTCACATCAAAGTACAATGTGGCAACAGGAACTTTTTTAAAAAACTTATAAAATAGATAATTTTCTTTTACTCTCAAAAATCAACGGAGTTGCAAAAAGGACTTCCATTAAGACACTTTTGGAAAACTAATTATATTTTATGATATATCTTTGCCCAAAAAGCAACATGAGTAGACAATATTTCATCCCTGAAAGGCCTTCACCATACTTTCCATTACTTCCCTAGGCTTAATGCTTAATCGGAATCCTAAACCTCAGCCTTATCTACAGCCACGTGCACATGAATACAGTCAATGAGCTTCGAAGGCAGAGGCAATATTCCAAGGAACCCATCTAAGCAGGAAACTGTACAAGGAAAGATAACGTCTCTAAGACACTCAAGTGCCCTTTTTATTTCGCCTCTTCAGTGAGACGGTCGAAGCTAAGATACACCTTAACAATCAGACTTGACATCAGTTCCTGGCTGGGGCCTAACTTTCCTTTGGTGGCACTGCCACACTGGCACCTATGGGCAGGCATCTGGCGCCTGAAAATACACAGATTAGGGCTCGACAACCCACGCTCAAGCCTCACACGTGGCGGAAACTTTGGGGCGTTTGCACATGTGATTCAACAATGGCAGAAACAGAGCTCCGTTTGGGGCGAGGCAGCTCCCGGACCCGTCCAGGTCTGGAGCAGGAAGGTCTTGACATTAACGGGGAACAGGGATGGCGCTCCTGGTCCAACTAGCCCCGCAGTCGCCTAGCTCTCGCCGAGCCCGCCCGCGCGGCCCCGCAGCGCTTCCACGCCTCCGCTTGCCTCTGGGAATCGCTTCCCAGCCTCCGCTCACCTGAGCCGGCGACGCCGCCACCTGCGTCGGGCCCCCAACTCCTGGTCAAGCGACCGTTATGCGGGTCGCAGCCCGGGGATGCCCGCAGCTCAGGGGGAAGAGTCCGTAGGGTTACTCCCCCTCCGCCACCTCGGGGATCCCCCGGCCGCCGCCGCCATTTTACCGGCGCGTAACACCTCCCCACCACCACCTGACAGTTCCAGCCTCCCACCTGTGACCAGCAGAGGACGTCACGCTTTGCCTTGGGGGTCGCGTGGACGAGCTGGAGAATAGTGGGGGTCACAACCGCAAGCAGAACCCGCCGCTAATTCATCCCGAAGCGGGGAGGCGTCGGGCCCGTCGCCCTAGTAATGCGTCCAGGCAGGCTCCACCCTGATTGGCTGCGAGCGCCCTGACGCGACGGCGTCCCCGGCTGCGTGGGAAGCCCGGGTCTCCGGCGCCCCGCCCCTGCTCTCCAGCCGGGGGCACCCCGGGCGCTGGCCCGTAGTGGAGGGCTCCCTTAAAGAGGCCGCGCTCACTTCGTCGTCTGGATTGGGGGTCATGCAGGGGCGAGAAATAATAGCAATAAGAAGCTGCGGAGGGCCTTGTCCCAGGGAACCTAATCGTCCAACCGACCCTTAGAATTTCAGAGTGGGAAACAGAAATCTGGGGAATTTAATTTACAAGACTAATTTATGGCCCAAGGTCCCTGGGCAAATCAGTAGAACCAGTTCTAGAACTCAGGTTCCTGATGGGCATACCAAGTGCTTCCCTGCAGACACAGTATTTCCCCACTGCCAAAGAAACTCCCTCCTCTGAGCGCCCACATCCCTTACATCACAGATGAAGTTTTAGAATATAGGTGAGGTTTTCACTGGGTCGGAGCCCAGAGCCGAGGACCAAGAAAGAATTCTTGAGACAGCTTTGGTGCAAAATGGTGGTTTATGAAAGTCCGCTGCTGTCCTGGGGTTGTGAGGGGGTGGCAGGTTTATACAATGGGGGTGGGGGAAAGAAAAAGGAGGTTTCAATAGAACTTAGTATGCTAAAGAGGACCTACAAGATACCAGAGGCCTTACCATTGCCAAGGTCTTTTTGCCCTTTTTAGCAAGCTGTTCACATTAAGATAGTTGGGAGATTCCTAGAGAACTTCACATAGGTCCCACCCAAGAGGGGTGTGGAGGAAGGTTGGAGGGTGTCAGCTTTTGCTTTGTCCTCAGCCAGCCTTCCGCTCCCTCGTCAACACAGCTCGTAAAAGTTGTTCATTGATGGAGGAAGACGGTAGGGTTTGAAGCCTACTGCCAAGAAAGAATTCTTGGGATGTCTTTAGTACAAAAAGGTAATTTTATTAAAATATGGGGACAGGACATGGGCAGAAAGAGCTGCAGTATGGTCATGAGGGGTGGTGATTATATACCTACAAGTTGGAAGGGGGGGTTAGGGGTAGTGTAATTCTCTAAGGAAGTTTGGAAATAAGTTCTCCAAGAGGGAGACTTGAGGGGACTAGCTATTGTTAGGAAAAGGTCATTTATTACCATCGAATAAAACCTTAGTCATGAGACCCTTCAGATATATATGGGTGGGCCATACACTTGAGAGATGATTGCCAGCAGGTATCTTAGGGGGATTAGAGATAAAGAAAATTTCTAAAGGCGTTTTTATATATTAAAGTAGACTTACAGGATGCAGGGGTCCTTTTCACCCTTAGCAAAGTATTAGTAGTTGAATAGTTGAGTCCCTACTCTGCCTGTTTCAAGGACTTGCTAATAGACTGTAGACAGTAAAGAAATTTAATTATTTTTCATCTGCCTTTGTTTCCCACACTATTCATCACTTTCTACCGTAGTATATCTGCCTCCCAACCTACTATACTCTAAAGCTCCTTAATGGTGGGGACTGTGGTTAAACCTCTTTTCATTTCCTACACTATGGCTTCCTCCTGCTGGCCTGCAACAAAGATTTATAGAATAAAAAAAATCTTAAAAATAATAAACATAGCCACTTACAACACACATACCACTCAAAAGTCATTCACGCATGTTTATGTATTTTTTTCGTTTATTCAACAAGGTGGGGGGTGGCTTTTTTTTTAAGAAGAAGTTTCCTGTCCTCAAAAAATTAAAATGTAATAATAATGGACATCTAGATTTGGGGTGCATGGCTTCAATACAGCTAAATTATCGCCCCAGTTTCTTTGTGAATCAAAAGTTCCTGACCTTCTTTCCTAAATCAGCTGCACAAATTCTCCAGTTTTGTTCAGAAATATTGAAATACTTAAGATGTGCTAAAATTGCAGCAGAAATGATGATAAACAGCAGAGGGAAACACCAATACAAAAGCCAGCCCTGCCAATTATCTCTATAATCTCAGGCCTTATTTTTATCTTTAAAAAAATAAGATTGCTTGGGGCGCCTGGGTAGCTCAGTGGGTTAAAGCCTCTGCCTTTGGCTCAGGTCATGATCCCACAGTCCTGGGATCAAGCCCCTCATTTGGCTCTCTGCTTGGCAGGGAGCCTGCTTCCCCCTCTCTCTCTGCCTGTCTCTCTGCCTACTTGTGATCTCTGTCAAATAAAATCTTAAAAAAAAAAATAAGATTGCTAGAATAAAAGGTCTCATTTTTTTTTTCCCCACTCCTACAAGTTTTTAAGTTTCTTGGTGTCAGAGATCAGGGGAAAAACCCCAAGACGCTGGAACTGGGTTTTGAAAGCAGAGACTATGTAAATAGCTTATCTTCATATCTCTCTTAACTCCTAGAACTGAAGAACAGAACTCTGTATTTGCATACAGCAGATGTTGAATAAAGATTAACGAACTTCAGTGAATCATCTGGGTTTGTTTTTTGGGGGTTTTTTTGTTCACTCTTTCACCTTCTAGCCTTTGGCCTTTCTTGGAGGTGAAGGTCGGACTTCAAGGAAAGGATAGAAACTGTGGAATCTGAGGGTGTTCACTGTTTTACCCAAAATACTTCTGACACACACCACATTTGTGAGTTTTCCACACCAAGCAACTATCCCATGCTCTGTGGACACCAACAGGGTGTCCTCTAGTATAACTCCATTCAATACTAACTCCTCGGAGTTAGTACAGACCCCACAGGTTAAGGGTTCAGTCCCACAAGACTGCTCCCCACTTCAGACACCAGTCAAAAGTTGGGGGCCTCCACTGCCTCTGACCACTCAACTGTTAGCTAGGGGGTCCCACAACCCTCCTGTTCTGGTTCTTTTTCTTTTTTTTTTTTTTTTTTAACAATTATTTATTTATTTGACAGAGAGAAAGATCACAAGTAGGCAGAGAGGCAGGCAGAGAGAGGGGAGGAAGCAGGCTCCCTGCTGAGCAGAGAGCCAGATGTGGGACTTAATCTTAACCAGGATCCTGAGGCCACGACCTGAGCTGAAGGCAGAGGCTTAACCCACTGAGCCACCCAGGCGCCCTCCTGCTCTAGTTCTAAGTTGCTAGAACAGCTCACAGGACACAGGGGAAATACCGTACTTATATTTCCTGGTATATTGTACAAGAGACAAACTCAGAAAGAGCCTAATGGAAGAGATGGATAGGGCTAGGTACAGGTAGTGGACATCAACCCAGAAGCTCTCAGAATCCCATTGTTAAGGGTTTCTTAATGGAGATCTCATTACATAGATAGGATTGATTAAGTCTTTGGATATTCATGATTAGCTCAACTTCCAGCTGGTCTCCCAACCCTGGAGTTAGATTCCAGCCCCCTAATCCTCTAATCACATGATTGGTTCTTCTAGCAGCCAGCACCCACCCTTTAGGAGTCAATCATTAACATAAACTCCTGTAGAAAGGGGCTTGTTGGGGTGCCTGGGGGCACTCAGTTGGGCATCTGCCTTCAGCTGAGGTCTTGATCCTGGGTTCCTGAGCTCGAGCCCCACATCCTGCTTCCTGCTCAGGGTAGAGCCTGCTTCTCCCTCTGCCATCACCCTCTTCCCCACCCCATTTGTGTTCTCTGGCTCTATCTCCCTGTCAAATAAATAAAATCTTTGAAAAAAAGACCCCCCCTATTTCCAATCAGTCAACAAAGTACGAGGGTATTAGAAGCTCTGTGCTAGGAAAGGGGACAAAAACCAACTATATAGTTATACCACAATATTACAGAGGATACAAGGAAAAAGATTGAAGGACAAATCCAAGGAATATGACATTAAAGCACCCTGGCTCAATCACACTGAGGACATTAAAAGACTTGAGCCCAAACCATTTCCTTGCAACTTTGGTAAATTTGTGCTGCCATCATCCAGGAAATTAGCACCCCCTCCCCTTCCAATAAGTGAACTCCCACAGCATACAGTGACCTTCAGGATATTTCTTGGAGTGTGTATCTGTGTATCTGAGTGTGTATCTGAGTGTGTATCTGACCATTCTTGAACTGTGTGCTCAACTCACTGCTTAAAATACATGAACTTATTTTTTTAAAGATTTTATTTATTTATTTGACAGAGAGAGAGATCACAAGTAGGCAGAGAGGCAGGCAGAGAGAGAGGGAAACAGGTTCCCTGCTGAGTAGAGAACCCAGTGTGGGGCTCGATCCCAGGACCCTGAGATCATGACCTAAGCCGAAGGCAGAAGCTTAACACACTGAGCCACCCAGGTGCCCCATATAAACTTTTAAACAGTCGGGCATCACTAATCATAAATTTTACAATTTAGGTAAACACCAAGGAAGAAGAGAGTTCAAATTGTATAGGGGGCACTTCTGTTCTACTTTAGGCTATCGTCCTATTAATAACTTATTACTCTTGGTAACAAAGGTCTTTTGCACTAGGAAGGAGGCCCACTAGGCTAAAACCATTCTTGACCCCCAAGCCCTACTGGAATTACAGTTTTCTAAGATCCTCCCCATAGAGTTTTCCTAAAATAAATTTCATCCCCAATCCTGCCTCGGTAAAAGAACATGTTAAGTAGTACAGAGAAGCTCAAATACCAGCTTCTTCCCTTTGCTAGTTAGGTGGCCTTAGTTGGTTCATGCAATCTGTCTGACCACAGGTGCATTCATCTGTAAAATAGGGAGAATAATTTTTCACTTTAGAATTGTAAAGGAGGGGCTCCTGGGTGGCTCAGTGGGTTAAGCCGCTGCCTTCGGCTCAGGTCATGATCTCGGGGTCCTGGGATCGAGTCCCGCATCGGGCTCTCTGCTCAGCGGGGAGCCTGCTTCCCTCTCTCTCTCTCTGCCTGCCTCTCCATCTACTTGGATTTCTCTCTGTCAAATAAAATAAATAGAATCTTGAAAAAAAAAAAAAAAGAATTGTAAAGGAAAGAATTCATCCAATAGCAAGCTCTTGTCTTGTATCTCACTTCTAAGTCAATTCCTCCAGCCCAGAGTAATATTAAAGCCACCTATGAGCTTGGAAGCCAAAGAAATCTTCATTTTTTCTTCATTTTTTTTAAACATTTTATTTATTTGTAAGAGAGAGAGGGCACAAGTGGCGAAAGCAGCAGGCAGAGGGCAAAACAGTCTCTCTGCTGAGCAAGGAGCCCAATGTAGGACTTAATCCCAGGACCCTGGAATCATGACCGGAGTTGAAGGCAGACGCTTAAACAACTGAGCCACCCAGGTGCCCCTGGAGATCCTGGAGGGTTAATCAGATTAAAGCAGCACCCCCCACAAGCCCATAAAAACCCCTAGATCTAACCACCAGATTAGCAACCCTCTCGGGTTCCCTCCCTCTTTGGGGGTCTTTTTACTATCCCTCAATAAACTTTACTTTACCATCATTCAATAAACCTTGCTTTGCAGCTCACCACTCTGTCTGGTCTACCTCTTCATTCCTCGAAGAGGTGTGACCCAGAACCATAGGCACTGAAGAAAAGGGAATCCTGTAACAAAAACATCCTTTTGATGAGTGGGGATAATGAAACCCAGGATGAGTAAGCCCCTTGCCCAGGGGCTCATAGCTAGTGGGGGTAGAGTTGAGGATTTGAGTACGGGTCACTCTGCTACTGATGGCCCTTGTTCCCAACTCCTCTGGCCAGCTGTACCGAACACTCTTTGGGGATAATTAGCATATGATTCAAAGGTCCTCACAATTTGCACTGACTCCCTGAGAAGAAAGACCCCAGTCTTTCAAGCTTGCCCCTGTCCAGCCAGCTAAGCCGTTTGCTACTGCATTTGTCCCTCTACATCCTCCTCTTGAGCCCGTTCACCCCCTAACAACATAAATGGCTGGGAACACAGGCCTCACCTGTGCCACACTGGGAAGATTGCTGTCACCCTGAGTAGGTCTGCAGTGAAGTAGCAGTCCCTTTTCCTCTTGCATCCACAGACCAAGCCTATCAACCTTCAATCACTTGAGGTTTTCCTCCTCTTGTCATCTGGTCAGGGAACTTCCTACGGGTGAAGGAAGAGGCATGGGTGCACAGCAGCAGGAGAAATGTGGAACCAGGCCATCTGTTCATGCAGCTTATGTGTGTCCTCTGGGCCTACCATACTCAGTTCTGGAGGTACCGCTTCCAATTTCAAAGAGCCGGTGGATCTGATACTGCCGATTCATGATGGGCAGTTAGAGTTGCATAGTCGTTGGCCCCATGGTCAGATGCTCAGAAAGCCAGGGCTCAAGCAGCCAGGAGATGCTTTCTAAGTACACGTGCTCTCCGTGTGCCTGGGCTCAATGGGTGAAGCGCCTGCCTTCAGCTCAGGTCCTGATCTCAGGGTTTGGGATCGAGTCCCACATCCTGCTCCCTGCTCAGCGGGGAGTCTGCTTCTCCCTCTCCCTCTGCCTCTTCCCACTGCTCAGGCTCTCTCTCTCTCGCTCACCTGCTCTGTCTCAAATAAATAAAATCTTTAAAAAAATAATAATAAATAAACAAATATGTGTGGCTCTCTCCTGCGGTTGGCTTGACCACCCCCTAGAACCCTTAAGGGGCTGCCCCGTGATTCTGGTTTTGGACTTGCCAGAGGCTCCACATGCTCTTAGCTCTGCAACAGATGCCTCTAGCTCCACGACATGTGTCATGCGGTACAGCCTAGGGACGGGGCCGCTGGTACCCGGGATGGACATCCTGCTGTGTCTTTTCTTGATCTGAGCCCTACTTAAAATAAGCCGCCTTCCATAATCTGAGAAGATCTAACAAGTGTTATGCTGCTTTCCTAGAGGCAGAAGGTACAAGGTGCAGTAAATTGTCCTTGACTTTGGAGGAAATGTTCTGACGTGCCCCAGACCAGTGGACCACTTCACTACCCAGATAAGGTCTATACTTTAGATAATAGATAGCATTGTGTCAAAGTTATTTTCTTTGTTTTTATATATGTTCTACACTGATACAAGGTATTAACGTGAGGACAAGCTGGGTTAAGGGCATAGAGAAGTTTTAGTTCTCCCTTTGCATCTCTCCTGTAAGTCTAAAGTTATGTAAAAAACCTTTTTTTAATAATAACTGTTATTTAAATTTATAGAGGACTTCTGAATTTTTCTGGGGTTTATCCACTCACTGGAATGTATGTTCCTCATCAAGTCATCCAAAATATTTGCATTTCTGCTCATCAAATTTGGCAAGCACGGTATTTCAGCGATAGACCAATGCGGTCATGTGTAGAATGGCCAGATCCTCCAGGTCTCTTCAGAATATAATATGAAAGAAAACAGGAAAACAAACAGAGCCCTAGAGTAAGATTATAAAAGTTTAATACTAATACTAGGGGTGCCTGGGGGGCTCAGTCGGTTGAGCGTCTGGCTTTGGCTCAGGTCATGATCCTGGGATGGAGCCCAGTGCCAGGTTCCTTGCTCAGTGGGGAATCTGCTTCTCCCTCTCCCTCAGCCCCCCACAAATAAATAAAATCTCTTTTAAAAGAGAGTAATATTGTCTGTCCCATACGAGTGTCATTTTCCCCTGGGTGTGATATCGGTTGTATTGTCTTTGTTCGGGGAGAGGGAGAAGTACCAGGGATTTGTTTGGCTTTTCCTGGACAATAGCTCCTACTCATTGGGTTGAGGGTCCTGTTAACTGCTGAGTATGTCCATTCCAATTATATATTCAGAAATAAGGGAAATGATCACCAGATTGGTCAGTGGACCCAGTGGACCCACGGTGAGATAGACCTGAGTGGAGACTTCATTTATTATCTGATTCCAATATGTCCCAACTTTAACAGGGGACCCATGCTTGTGCTTTGAACCCCTGCGTATACCTGTCAACTTGACCCTGAATCCAACATCTCTCAAAAGTTCAGGGTATCTCTCTTTCCCCAGTCAATGGTTATCCAGGGAATAAGCATAAATCACTTTAGAAGAGGACTGAAGAAATGGGAATATACTTGCTGTGCTGTTCCAGGTCCTTCCTTGTGGACACCCAGCCTCTCCTTTAGTCCTTGTGCTCTAGGTCTGAGAACAGGCTTAGTTCTTGAAACCAGGCAAGAGATCATGACTTATTGCAGCAACATTGGCCCCAGCCATCCACTCATGCTTTCTTAATCTTTCCTGATTATATATTGAGCAGTACCATTTCTTGCTGCTCACCTACTTCTCGTCCTTAGAAATACTGTGTTCTCAGGGCACCTGGATGGCTCAGCAGTTAAGCATCTGCCTTAGGGCTCAGGTCATGAATCCAGTGTCCTGGGATTGAGCCCTGCATTGGGCTCCCTGCTCAGCAGAAAGCCTGCTTCTCCCTATCCCTCTGCTGCTCCCCCTGCTTGTGCTCTCTCTCTCTCTCTCTCTCTGTCTCTCTCTCTCTCTGTCAAATAAATAAATAAAATCTTTAAAAAACAACAACAACGGGAAATACAGTGTTCTCTTATTCATCTCCATAGATCAGCTCAGTCTCCCGGGCTGCCGCAGGGGTCTCTGCTATTCTAGGATCCCAGTATCTCCATTGTTCTAGGGGCTTCTGTTCCATAACAGCATCTTCCACCCTCAGCCCTGGTCTACAGAATCAAACACCACTGCACTTCTCAATGATGCTGGTACCCCCTCTAGAGCATTTGCTATTTGACCTCAAGCATAAGCATTTGACCTTAATAGCCATCCAGGCTCTCTTGAAGAACATAGTCAGCTGAAGGTTTTCTGGTCTTACTTGATGGACGTATTTTAGCATACTTCCTTCTCGAAGCTTTTTGATTCCCATGTCTGCCCTCTATCATGAGAGTTCTGGCATCCGTACTTTATTTAATGTGGTTATTACTTTCTCCAGTTTACAAGAATCAGCTCAGCAGTGCATTAGAACTGGTTCCAAGAGCTCTTGCTACGGTATTAAATACTGTCATGGGAATGTGCTTCTTATTAGCAAATTCCCCTAAACCAGCCCTATATTCCACTCCCCCCTTAATCCAATACACCCATGATCCCACACCTAGACATAAATGCTCCTACTGTAAGCTAGGTCCTGCAGGCCCTGTGCATATAATCTTTTCTCTCCTTTATAGCCCCAGAACCTTCCCCAATCAGATCAGGATGAGATTTGACCCATTTTAAGAGAGGGTGGTTTCTACGTTCCAAAAGGCAGAGAGGCCCACTTCCGGATGGTTCCGGGAATCTGAGGGTTCAAGGTTCTCCAGGGCATCTACTCAGTTATCCCAACCCTAAGTCTCAAGGTTCCTCTTTTCCCCGGTTTCACTGAGATAAAATTGACACATAATGTTGTGTAAATTTAGGATGTACACGATACACATATATCATGAAATGCTTACCACAGTAAGGTTAGTGGACACATCTATCACCTCAGATAGTTACCTGTTTGTATGTGTGTGTGGTTCTCAGGAGCATGAATTACACCACAAGGTTATTCAACCTTGAGACAAGGGGCCCAGCCACTTGCATTCCTGTATCAATCAGTGGTTGACTGCAGGCTGCCTGAGAGTGCGGGAGGGGGTGCATAACCAGCTGGACAAGGCAGCTCTTATTTGGCTGAGGGGAATCCTTGCGGAAATGGGGAAGCCGTGAGCCATTGGGAATCAATGCTCACAACAGCAGGGACATGGCTGACCCATCTGGGAGGGGCACCAAGAGCATTCACTACAGACACAACATAAAAGCTAAGTCAGTGTTAGCCCGTTCTTCTCTTCTCTTCTCTTCTCTTTTATATACACTCCAAGCCCAATGTGGAGCCCAATGCAGGGCTTGAACTCACAACTCTGAGATCAAGACCTTAACTGAGATCCAGAGTCAATACTCAACTGTCTGAGTCCCCCGGTACCCTAATGTTAGTTTTTTAAAAGAATATGTATATGATCATGAATGTCTAGAATATTGGGGAACCCACTGCAGTAATTGCCTCTGGGAAGAAGAACTGAACACCCTTGAACCAACACATCAATGCATTGCACTTCGTACTGTCTGAATTCTAACCAGATGCATGAATTACCATTTTAATTTGGGAAGGGAAAAATTAAAAGCCCCTTTAGGACACGCTATGAAGCTTCTCTAGTGCCCCAAAGGCTAGTTTTCCCCAGGTTGCAGAATCCTTCCAGCAGCCTGTACCAGAGTATCACAGCTGATGAATTGTTCAAGCTCATGAGCCATTGATTTGATAGTCGCATATAATAGAGCACTCGGCAATGCTCAGGGAAACACGACGACACAGAGGAAATCCCAAGTCCTCGTTCTGACTGCACTTTTGTTATTTGGGGGCTACTCTATGCCCATGTAATTGCTTCCACTTCAAAATGGGACAGTAATGAAGTTGAATATGTATGTATTAATAGATATCAGAAAGAGGCAAGGAAACCGCTGCCAGTTAAACTGGAATAACTCTCAGTGGTAACAAGTGGAAGGAACACACAGCCCAGTGCTGGCAGAGACCCTTGAGAGCTATGCATTTCTTACAGCTCAGACTACCTGTTTGCAAAAATCCCCATGACCGAGACTTAGCATAATCTCAGTCACCCCGCGATGTTCTGATGTTCGAAAGGTATGTGAAAGCAAAGGTTCTGAGGTCCTGAGAAGGCGCTGTGTCTTCTGTAGTTCAGGAGTCTCAGTACTGGAATGAATGGCTCAGAAGATGCAATCCATGGATCGTTAATAGAAAACGGTGGTGGCATCTAATTCCAATAGTCCTCTTTTTGCTCCTCTAGCTCTAAAAGGTGTGTGTGTATCCCCCTACGGCACACACGTACACTTTTTGCTGATTCGTCCAGCTTGTCTCTCCTGGCTCCCTGGGTCTGTGTCTCTGGCGGGGTTCAGCTAATGGCAGGCACTGACAGGTGTCTGCACAATGGACTGAGAAAGAGATCAAAGCATTGGTTCCCTGGGCTCCCGCTCTGTGGGGCTGTGGCCTGACAATGGCTTTATACTCCACATAAGGCCGTAGCTCCTCCCCCAGAGCCCAGCTCTCCCTGAGTCCTGGGACCCATTCCCTTCCACTATCCCTTCACAATGTGTGGACTTCCTAATTTATCAAAGCTAGCCCTGGGGTGCTTCATTCTATTAATCTCCCTTAATTCCACCTTTATAGTAATCCCTTCTGAGCATTCTATTTGTTTCTTGCCAAAACCTTACCTGATACATCAGTGGACCAAAATTTCACTTAGGCTAAAAAGGTTAAAATGCCAGAAAGTAAATTTAGAACTCTGGTGATAAATCACTCAACCAGCACAAACATAAACATTTGTCCTCCTGCTTTTTAACACAAACCCTCTGGTATCAGTAAGAAATGCTTTCAGCTATAAGTAACAGCCAACTCAATTTACAATGGCTTAAACCAAGGGGTGTTTATTATTAATTACTCAAGGGATAGATGTAGGCAGTCTCAGAATTGGTTTTTATAACTCAAGGAGGACAGCAAGGACCCTGGTTCTTACCATCCTTCTGCTTTGCCTTCCTTAGCATGTTGGTTTTAAATGTTCATGCTTGTTGACTCATAGCCACAAAATGGTTACCACAACTCCAGGCATCAAAGGCAGGAAATAGTAACCAGAGAAAAAGTTGTTCTCCTTATGAGGCTTTATCTTTTTATCCAGGAAGAAAATCCTCTCCAGAACCTTTCCCAGAAATGTCCTTGATTATCCCATTGGCCAGAACTTAGTTACATGGCCACCTCTATCTGTAAGGAGTATGGGAAAGCAAGTATCTGACTTTCTAGAATCTACAGGGGGAGGTGACAAAAGAAAGGGGGGGGTTGGGAGTTGAAATTGAGTAATCAACCAACACCGTTTATCACATCCTATGCTGCCAGTGAGCCCCTCATTCCAACTGTCCCTCTCTGAGTAGTTACTTATGCTGTCTTGTAATAAGAAGTGTCTGTTACCTCTTCCCTACTGTTTCCCAAAATGGTAATGAACTTTAAGGCCCAACTCCAATTCCTTTGGCATCTATTTATAACCTCCATTGAATCACCCTAACGTCTACATCATCTGAGATAGCCATCCAGAAAACTGTACTAACTCTATTTTCTTATTTCTGTATTCTTGCTGCACTGGCATCTGGGATCTCATTCCTAGAGAGGGCAAGCAACTTGCTTTTCATATGTACACTAACCAATCCAGAACACAGCCCCCATCCCACTCCCACCTCCCCCTACACCTCTCTTCTCTGGCTCTTCTACGCCAGGCTAATTTCCCTGCCCTAATCACCCCAAGGCCCAGTACCAGACGACTTGGGACATCCCCTCTGCCCCAGAGCCTGCTCAAATTACTCAAACTAACCAGTCCTAAGCCTGCTTACTCTGCCCGTCCCTTCCCATGGAACCCACAGTAAAGGCTTTGCCAATGTTTTCTTCCCACTGCTTCACCTCCTGACTGAATCTGGTGCTTTCCCATATGGCCTCTGGCCTAGGCAGTGTCTCCTCCTCTTGGGAACTATGAATAACAGTTTTTTCCATGGCAGTCTTGTCTGTTGACCTCACTTTACCTGAATAATAATAAGATACATTTTTAATGAGATTTTAAGATTACATTTATTCATTTCATTGAGAGAAACAATACCCTTCTCAATAATCTACTCCCCTTGGTGGTTCCTACCTATTACTCTTTCTATCCAGGGACCAGCTCTGTAGGGTTATTGTTCCTGGACTACAACTGGTCACATCTTACTGTCCTTCCCTAGACTAGGCACACATTCCCCATGGTCTTCCCACCAGAGCTCCTACAGGACAGACCCATCTTCCCCTGCTAAGGTTGCCACTGCTGGGAAGTATAATTTAAGGGAGGTCAAGGACCACATGTTTTCAGCATTGAGGAGAAAGACACAAGGGGCATTATAGGAAAAGAATGCCATCTGCTACACACTAAATTATTTAATTTTATTACACCCCCAGAAATGCTAAATTGTTTTCATTTTACAGCTGTAAAAATGAGACTCGGTGTATAAGTTTCCTACTGCTGCTGTAACAAATTACCACATATGGTAGCTTAATATAGCATGGATTTATTCTCTTATGGGTGTAGAGGTCGGAAATCCAAAATCAGTTTCACTGGGCTAATGTTAAGGTGTTGCCTGTGCCAGTCCCTCCCAGAGGTTCTGAAGGGAGAACCCACTTCCCTGCCTGTTTCAGCTCAAGTGGCCATCCTCATTATGGGTGTGTGATCTTTTCTTCCATCTTCAAACATATCAGTCACTAATGTGATGTGTCTGCTCTCCACATCTTGTCACCTTCTCCTATTACTATAGAAACAGTAAAATGTCCTTCTGCTCCCCTTTTAATTTTCTTCTTTTTAAAAAAGATTTTATTTATTTATTTGACAGAGAGAACACAAGTAGGTTGAGAGGCAGGCAGAGAGAGAGGAAGCAGACTTCCTACCAAGCAGAGAGCCCAATGTGGGCTCAATCCCAGGACCCTGAGATCATGACCTGAGCCGAAGGCAGAGACTTAACACACTGAGCCACCCAGGTGCCCCTAATTTTCTTCTTTTTGTTTGAAGTGTAGTTGACACACAGTGTTACATTAGTCAGTTACACTGTAGTGATTCCACAAGTCTATACTTCATGCTGTACTCCCCCAAAGCGTGGCTGACATCTGTCACCATATAATGTTATTACAGTATCATCGACTATATTCCCTGTGCTGTACCTCTCATCCCTGTGACTTATGCATTCCAAAACTGGAAGCTTGTGCCTCCCACTCCCCTTCACCCCTGCCTCCCTCTTATAAGGACACTTATGATTACATTTAAGGCTCACCCAAATAATCCTGGATAATCTTTTCCTGTCAAAATTTGTAATTTAATTGTAATTACAAAATCTCTTTTGCCATCTAAGGTCATATTCATGGGTTCTAGACTGCATAGTTTTGAGGGCGATTATTTGGCCTATCACACTGGATTTCACTGAGCTGATATCGTAGTGTCAGCGTTCCTCTATGCAGCAAGGACTGCACCCTTCTAGAAAGACTAAGGAAGAATCCATCCCCTTGCCTTTTCCAGCTTCTAAGGGTCACTTGCACTCCTTGGCTTGTGGCTGCTTCCTCCTTCTTCAAAGCCACAGTGAAGCGTTTTCAAATCTCTCACTGACTCCAAGCCTGCCTCCTTCAGCACTTTCTTTTCTTTGACTTGACCCTCCTACCTCCCTCCCTCTTTCCCTTATAAGGACCTTGTGATGACACTGAGCCCAAGAAGACCTTACATGCAAAGTCCCTTCACCATATAAGGTAACATATTCATACTTAGGAGTTTAGGACCTGGGTATGTTTGTCTTTGATGGGGCCATTATTTCTGCCTCCCCCACTCAGGCAGAAAGCAATGCAGTGGTTGTCAGGGACAGGCCTGGAGAGGAACAGAAGGGAGGGCCTACAAAGGAGCAGGAGAAAACTTTGGGGCATGATATTTGTGACCATCATGATTGGATGATGGTTGCACTGATATACACATTTGTCAAAACTTATCAAATTGTATGCTTTTAAAAATATGTTCAGTATGCTTTATATCAATTATCCCTTAATAAAGCTATTTAAAAATTAAATGTGAAAAAAAAAGCAAACCTTAGAGTCTTTGGCCAAGTGTAGGAGCTAGATAGTCATGAAGCCAAGATGCACCCCCAGTCCTTCTGATGTCAAACCCCATGCCTACGATATAGAGCATCACTTCCTTTATCCTCTCTTCTGTATGTTTGGGACGATCATGTTTGCCCTTTAGGGTTATGAGTACATGGTACTTGCTCGATAAATGGTTACTTCCTTCCCTTTCTCCATTTAGGCTTACTAACTGGCCAGAGTTTCTGAGTATTCTGGCCCATGTTCTAGGTCAAAGAACCTGAAAGTGGACGTTTTCTTTATGAGAGAAAGAATGGCATCTGAGGAAGAAAATGCCAAACGGTGCCAACAGGATGGCAAATAGGCTTATCTTCAGGGATTCTCAATGCCCCAGACTCACACACACACACACACACACCAATGCCAAGGATCAGATGTAGTGTTTTATTTGGGTCTCTCAGAAATGCAGGCTGGTTCTCTCTGTTGGCTGGTGGTGAGAGATAATTCCCATGAACAAGGACAGGGCAGCAAACACACACAGAAGGCACCCGAATGACAAACAAACAATGGCATGAAGAATGCTTGCTGTCCCAAGGTCACAAAGCCCTCCGCACTTGATCCATGGGGGTGAAACACAACAGTCAAGATACCCAAACCCACTTCCAGGGTTTCCACAAAAGAGGAAACATCAGTTACGTATTTATGTGTTTAGGACTCCCAGTATCCTCAATTCCTAGGTAAATGAAACTGTTTTGAAAAAAAGGCCCACATTTCCATCTTCCCTTGGAATTCTTCATGGGACACTATATACCGCGGGCCACCGCACCCTTGATGGCACCTGTCATGGGCTTCAGATTCAGGTGTAGATTTCACCTTGGTTCCATTTCCTGAATCTCTGTATCTACCATTTCCACCTGAGGCCGTGTGTGTCCGATGATCATATTCACTTTATGTGGGTCATAGTCATCAAAGTAGGGAAATAGGAATAAATAAATGAAAAGAGTGATGGGGAGAGGGGAGACAATGGAGATCCACAGTCCTCAATTTACCACTGCAAAGCACCGTCCACAGACCAGCAGGCAAGCTACTACAGACAACGAATGTAAGATGGATAGTTCTGGTTTCAAAATTAGTAAATATAGGGGCGCCTGGGTGGCTCAGTGGGTTAAAGCCTCTGCCTTCGGCTCAGGTCATGATCCCACGGTTCTGGGATTGAGCCCCACATCGGGCTCTCTGCTCAGTGGGGAGCCTGCTTCCTCCTCTTTCTCTGCCTGTCTCTCTGCCTGCTTGTGATCTCTGTCTGTCAAATAAATAAATAAAAATCTTTAAAAAAAATTAGTAAATATAGTAAACAGCCAGACATGGTGATTGAATTCTGCTGCCACTTGTCAACCCTACGATTTGAGACAAATGAGTTTAACTTCTTGGAGCCTCAGTTTCCCCATCTGTTACAGGAGAGTAATAAGTAGTTTCTGGCTGTGGAGCGGCTGCAAGAAGATGCTTAACAGATAGAAGTTGCTTTCTCTTCCCTTCTTTTTCTTCTATCTGCCTTTATCTAATTTAGCTTATGAATTTGTTCCAGCTAAATGCCTCCGGGGAGACCAAAATGTGAATGTCAATCAACCCAGAACGAAAGTGCTAGTACACTGCGACCCATGGCGAACCATTACTCCTCAAAAGCACTGAGAGTAGGCAGTTCTGGCCGGCAGCCATGCTTTGGCACTGAATCATGTCCTGTTTTGCATTCTGCTCTAATTGTTTCAAGTCATTTCCCCACTCTTGGAGTCCATTTCCTAGCCAGTTGAATCCTGAGCCTGAATAAGATCTTCCGTAAGCCCCGTCCAGTTCTTTTCTCTTCCCCCTCCTACCCATCTACCTCTGCTTGCATCATAAAAATGCTGCGGATAGTAATGGTGACAGATAGCTAAGCAGAGCTCCCCCCCAACCTTTTAAAAAAATTTATTTATTCACTTGAGACAGAGAGATCCAGAGAGAGCATGAGCAAGGGGAGAGGTAGAGGGAGAGGGAGAAAGAGACTCTCTGCTGAGCAGGAAGCACAATGTGGGACTCAATCCCAGGTCCTGGAGAGGATGACCTGAGCAGAAGGCAGATGCTTAACCATCTGAGCCACCTAGACGCCCCTAACTCAGAGTCAGTTCTCTGCAGTATAAGGCTGAGACCGTCTTCTGGGCCTCTGGTTGCTGCCCAGAACGCCAGCTATCCTGGGCCATCCTAGATGAGTCATGACCCGCTACACTCAACTCAATGTCCACCCCTCCCAGAGGATCCGATGACAAAAGAGGAACCTCTGAGCTCAGGTAGTTCAAGACCAGCGTTCGGAAGGGTCCTGTTAGAATTGGGTGGTTGGCAAGTATTTGCAGCTTCTGTTGTTTCCCCCAAGCTAGCTGAGACGGTCACACTTTGTGCTCACGCTCAAGAAGCATGGTTCTCAACTTTGGCTACACATTAGAACTCCCAGGGGGAGCTTTTAAAATTTTTTTATAAAGATTTTATTTATCTATTTGACAGAGAGAGAGAGAGAGAGAGATATCACAGTAGGTACATACAGGCAGAGGGGGTTGGGGGAGAAGGATCCCCGCTGAGCAGAGAGCCCAATGCAGAGCTCCATCCCAGGACCCTGAGACCATGACCTGAGCCGAAGGCAGAGGCTTAACCCACTGAGCCACCCAGGCACTCCCTCCACCCAGGGGGAGCTTTTAAAACAGCAGAGATTATAATTGTATTGGTTTGTTGGGGTCTGGGCCTTGGTATTACCCCCGAGGCAATTCTAAATGCATTCAAGGTTGAGAATCATGGATCTAGGTCAGAGACTGGAGTGTAATTATGGGGGTCCATACCTGATTTTCTGAATACATCTGTGACAGCCTAGTGATGAGCCAGTTGAAAGAGTGAATGATTTTGTGTCTGAATTCCCAATACTTAGTATGGGGCCTTCTGCACAGTAGGTGTTCAGTAAGAGTTTGTTGGACAAATAAATGGATTGAAGGACAAACAAGTTTGAGACAGTATAATGGAAAGAGTATTGGACTACAGGCCAGAAATGCATGTTCCCTGCTGTGATTTTGTGGTTCATAATAAGAAATATATATTCAGTCTTCCTCCCTGTTCCTGGTACAGAGTTCCTAAAACCCTTGGAATTTCCTAAAGAATGATAGCAATCTTTTGTAATGTTAGTGAAGTGATTTCTGGAAACCTCCTAGGTCACTTTTGGTGGGGGCTGGTTGCCAGGGCAACAAACCACAGTGTCAAAGGGCTGGAATTTTCATTCTTAGCCGTCCCTCCTGCCCTACCTCTGGAGAGGAGCTGGAGATTGAGTTCTATCACCACTGGACAATGATTTAATCAATTATGCCTGTGTAATGAAACCTCCGTAAAATCCCAAAAGGATGGGGTTTGGAGAGCTTCCAGACTGATGAACACGGGGACATATGGGGAGCATGGCATACTTTGAGATTATGGAAGTCCTGAGCCCCTTCCCATACACCTTGCCTTCTGCTTCTCCTCCCACTTCCTGTTCCAGAGTTCTGTCTTGCCACAGAGCTGTTCCTCTGGTCCCCTGTCTGATCCTGGCATGACGGCTCTTCTTAGGGATCTGGAAGCCACGAGGACTGACCCACATCTCAGCCCTGCCAGCAAGCCTGGTATAGCAGGTCCTTGCCTGGATCCTCCCCGGTTGCCCTTGCCCCTGACTCACTGATTCTCAGCGCAGCACTGGCCTGAGGTGGGTGCTCAGTGGGTCAAGGAACCAGGGCGCCTGCGTTTCTGCCTCTGAGTGCAGCTTTAACACATGCCTCGGTCTCTTTCATCAGCTCTCTAAGCACCCATCTGATGGCTGTGGACTTGGTTTCTTGAAAGGGGTGTGAATGTGCCGGTTCCTCAGTTTGAACGTCCCCCAGCTGCCACCTGGGACAAGCATCTGCCACCCATAGCTCTGTGAGCCCCCCACCAGCCAAGCCAGCTCTTGGCCCTTCTTGGAGGGTATTTGGAATTCAGACAAAACACATGGTGTCTGCCCAGGATCTTGCTGTTTTTATTTATGTTTTTAAATAACTTGTTTTTCTTATTATTACAAAATAACACATGTTCGTTTGAAAAAAAAAAATTGGAAAAACCAGGCAAGCAAAAATTAAGAAAGTACAAATCTTTCATAAATTGCTCAGTGTCGGAGAATCGCTGTTAGATGTTCCTATCTGTGTATGCATGCGCGCACACACGTGCCTACGTGCTTACCTACTTAGAACAATGTGTTCATCCTGTCCTTACTTCGTGATTTGTAACCTTCTTTTCACTTACCAAGGTCTCAATGCTTTCAATTGTCACCTTGCGCTATTTATACCCCCCCCAAGTGTCTCCTCCTGCTGTTGTTAGTTGCTTATAGTCTTTTACAAAATGGCACCCTAAATCAACACAACCCAGATCAGTTGGCAATACAGAGGACTTTTCCAGCTACCCAACTGAGGCAGTGGTAATCTGCTTTGACCAGTGTGTCTACTCAGAGGGAAACCTTACATCCTATAAAAAGTTTCATCCAGAGCTCGGGGGCTCAGGCTTTAACAGAAACAAAGAGTTTACTGAGCAGCCTTAACCTTAAAATTGCTACAGTTTCTATGAAACTGGAAAATTCCATTGCCACAGCCAATGTCAACAGCACAGGCAAGAAAGGAATGTAGGAATTCAAAGGAAGGGAAGAATTTGATTAACAGCGACTACAGGTAACTGGCAAAAACTGTATGAAAATGACCAGAAGGCGCCGGCTTCAGCATAGGAGTCCAGAAATTAGATTATAGGCGCTGACCCTCCCTGAGGTGGCAGGCACGGAACACTTGTTTGTATAAAGAATGAACTTAGGCTGCATTTCAGGCTCTGGCAGATGAGCAACTAGTGCCCAGCATCCCAGAAAGCTCCTCCTCCAAGGGGACTACAGGTCTGGTCGCCTTGTGACTCCCACCAACCCGGTGCCTTGCAGTGGACAGCTTGATGGCTGGCAGGGAGGCGGGGGCGGGGGGTGGCGGTGAGAGCACTAGGACGCAGACTGGAAGAGAAGTAAGGAGGTATGACTCCTATCCCACATCAGACAAGAAGAGCTTAAATTGCCCTAGCTTCCAGGTTGGTCCTTCCCACCGACAGTAGTGCAGAGGTCTCCAAACGGGGCTCCCTTCTTCTCCGACGCCGTTCCTACACGACCCACTCACCAACATGCCTCCCAGAGTAATTTCCATAGTCTAACTCTACAGTTTCTTGTCTTAAATGTTCTCTGTTCTCTTTTTCTCAGTTACCAAACATTTTTCCAAGGAGGATGTTAAAGATGTACTCTATCCCCTTTCAAATACACAATTCAGTATTATCAGCCAGCTGTATATGACATGCACTCTCCTAATATTTATGAAAAGCAAGGAATGTTTGCGCACTGTTTACAAATCCAACAGAACCAAAAAGCCCATGGTGGAAAACATTAGTCACTTGCTTCCTCTCCCTACCAGTGCCTTGCCGCCTTGCCCCAATCATGGCTACTCTGTTGGAGCTGTGTTTCTCTTATTTATCTTCAAATATTTTTGTAATGTAGGTATATCAATAGGCAGCATTTTCTAATTTACCTTGTGCCAAGAACTGTGGATTATTTAAAGATTTATCTTTTTAATTTATTTTAGAGACAGAGACAGAAAGAGTGCACATAATGCATGTGAGTGGGGAAGGGGCAGAGGGAGAGCATCCCTAAGCAGACTCCCCTCTCTGCTGAGCACGGAGCCTAATGCTGGGCTTGCTGGGCTCAATTTTACAAACCTGAGATCATGACCTGAGCAGAAATCAAGAGTCTGTCGCCTAGCCAACTGAGCCACCCAGGAGCCAAGAACAGTGGATTACTTAATTCATATCTTACAAAACCTTACCAAGTAGGTACTACTATTATTCCCATTTCACAGATAAGGAAACAGAATCAGAGAGGTTGAGTGACTTGCTCCATGTGGCACAGCTAGTATATGGTGGACCCAGCATCACTTTATATTGCTTTTATAATTGTAAGACTGGACTCTATGTGTATTCTCCATATCTAATCACTCCAAGGTAAGCTTTATTAGGACAGAATCTCACTAACTGCACCCATCCCGCCAGTTAGCACCAGCGTTCCTTAGATGAGATAACAAATGAAAAAAAAAATTCAAGAAACTGAGGAAAGATTCATTTTAAAAGAAACTCGAGGGGCGTCTGGGTGGCTCAGTCGGTTAAATGGCTGCTTCAGCTTAGGTCACAACACCAGGGTCCTTGTATCGAGCCCCACGTCGGGCTCCCTGCTCAGGGAGGAGCTTGCTTCTCCCTCTCCCGCTCCCCCTGCTTGTGCTCACGCGCGCTCTCTCTCTGTGTGTCAAATAAATAAATAAAAATCTTTAACAAAGATAGAAAGAAAGAAACTGGAGATCAGCCCCTATGCCTGGTTTGCCTGTAGAGAGGGCCCCCTTGACTTGGTGGGGGCCCCGTAGCATGAAAAGGTGGTTTCTTTTCTTTTTCTCTCTCTTTTCTTACTCAGGGATTTATGTTTTTAGATATGTGTGTATGTATTTAATGCTTCGGAGATGACAAAATTAATAAGACTATTTTTGATTTGGGGGAATAAAAGAGAAGCTGCAGAGCAAAACTCTTCCCTTGCTGACGAGGCCTCCGTGGTAGCTGTTATCTCTGAGGTTTTTAGAACATCTAACCCTGGAGATGGCTTCCGGATGTCATTTCATTTCCACGAATCCCCTCTGCATTCCAGGGTCACTCCCCGCAAACAAGACACGGAGACTGAAGAGAGGAAATTGACCTCCAGGGAGTCCTGGAAGCAGAAACTCCTCGCATGGAGAGTGCGTTCTTTACAGAGTCCGGCCAGACACGCAAGCACCAGCCTACTCCTGAGTTACTGGTACACAGGAAGTGCACCCTGCCTTGCCCCAGCACCCCGAGATTCAGGAAGGAGGGAGCGCGTTTGGGGGCTGCTGAAATTTACCATGACTTCTATCTGATTTAGACAAGCAGAAAGTTCTAGTCTGTGTCGGAACATCCTCACGGGGACAGGAAGATAGAACTGGAACTTCGTGTTCTGACAGGATACAGTTACTTTGCAGATACTGTCTGGTACTCTGCTCTTAAGACCCAAGCGCTGGCTTCCGATTGAAAGGAGTACAGAGAAAAAAAGCAGGTTGGGACCCCTTGGAGATTTCAGGTATAAAAAACAAAAGCATCGTGCGTTGCTTCCGAAAATCAAATCAGAGAGGAGCGTGAGTGAAAGCAAAGCTCTGGAATTTCTCCATCATTGTTTCTCATCATCCCCATTGATAGGTAAATAGCCGGACAGTTCTTTCCTGGTTCATCAGACTTTGAAGCGTACAAAAACAAAACTCCAAAAATCCTATCAGAGAGAATCTGAACATGAACAGGGCACTGAGCGTAAACCAAAGCAGTTCTACAAGGAATGAAGATGGAAGCCTCAGATAGCATGTGCAGGCTCCCTCATCAGGCAGACAGCTCTGCGTTGAGATAAAGGAGACAGGGTGGTTGTGCCTGGGCTTGGGCATCAAGATAAAGGTTGGCGGGGACACCGGGAAATTGCAAGCAAGATATTGAACCTCCCTGAGGGTCTCTGCTGGAAAGCAGGCAGGAGCTCCAGCGAAGTAATAATCTAGTGACTCACATAGACAGACCAGAGATGACAATGGCCTCTAAGGTTGGGTCTGAGGAGCAAGAGAAAAACTGGCACCAGTAGAACAGGGACTGGCCCAATGGCAGGAAACAAAGGGGAGCAAAAACACCAAATGTTTCAAGGTAGGAAGAGATCACTGGTGATGAATCACGGAAAGAGATCTGTGAGAGCAACATTTTATTACTTTTGGATGCCCACAGCCGATGTATCATATCCAGGTTTCCTGATGGTAGAATAACAACAAAGCAAAGCAATGATAAAGGACAAGGCAATCAAATTAAAAAAAAAAAAGATTTATTTTACATAGTCACTAGGGTTGGCAAAATCAGACGTAGCACAATGCAAACGAAAGGTGGAAACCAGTGTCCCTGGAGAGAAGGCAGCAGCATGTGAGCCACGTAGGAAATCCAGTTACTTGAAGCGGAATGACAAAAGACAAGAGGTTAGAATGGGCAATCTGGGAAAGGAATAAGAAAATATTTTTGAGACATTGGAAAATTGGAAGCATTCAGAGATCTTGGTCCTTTTCCAGAAAAGAACCCTATTGTTCTGTATTGCTATGTCTGTGAACACATGTGGGACTCCCAGAGCCAAGGATGAATGACCCACAGGCTCCAATGACAGCCGTGCCAGATGCCACAGAGGACCAAACCTTTACAGTTCCTGTGCAAGGACACAGAGGAACTGCTTGATCAACCTCAACAGGGCGGAATTAAAGTTGGACCTTTTTTTTTTTTAAAGATTTTATTTATTTATTTGACAGACAGAGATCACAAGTAGGGAGAGAGGCAGGCAGAGAGAGAGAGAGAGAGGGAAACAGGCTCCCTGCTGAGCAGAGAGCCCGACTCGGGACTCAATCCCAGGACCCTGAGATCATGACCTGAGCTGAAGGCAAAGGCTTTAACCCACTGAGCCACCCAGGTGCCCCAAAGTTGGACTTTTTAAATCCCTGGATATTGGACATAGGTGACTTCACACGGACTTGAACTCTGTATATATCTGACTTGGTGTCTTTTTTTTTCTGACTGTCTCCTCCTTTTCATCTAGGTCACTGGTGGGCCCCTGGCTGGACACTGGGGATGGGCTCCCCACACAGGCCCTGGACTCCATGATTCTAATCCTGCCTTCAGACTCCGCTCTCCCTGGACCCACTCATGACCTACCCCAGGGTCATCACTTCAGCATCTCCATCACCATTGAGTACTCACTGGGCGACCACAAGGTCCAAGACCTTACTGTTTGTACTCTGAGCTAGAAGGAAAATGACCTAAGGTTAGGAAAAGAATGTATTTGCAAACAGATACTTCTCCCCGTGTTCCGCAGAAAATCAAGGACTTCCCCCTCTTACCGTCATCACTGTCGTCATCGTCGTCATCATCCACATTCTGAGCACTTATGGCTCAACTGGGCTAAGAGCTTTATCTTTAATATATCATGCAATCTTTATCTCACCTCTGTGAAGAAAGAAAGCACTGCTATCAGTCCCATTGTTCAGATGAGGCAAGTGAGGTTTAGTTTGCCCAACTAAGCGTCTGGGGGCTGGCAGATCTGGTGATTATATCAAGAACCTGCACCATATCTATCAGCTAACATTCCTGCGCATAACCTCCTAATTCCCTGTATCATCTTTTTTTTTTTCCTAGTGAAAAAATGTCCTGAATTCCCCTACAGGTTTGACCTAGGTATATAGTAGGTGCTCGATAAATGTTCAATGTAATTGAAACCCATGAGCCCTGAGCTCGTAGTACTCAACAGTTGCATTATGAACCCACTGGTCCCATGGACCTCGCTTTTGAGGGTTTTATCTTGATTACTTCACTCATTAGCTCATGCTCTGCGGTCAGCCAGCCAACCTTCTGTTGCATGAAGTAACACTTTTCAAGCCTCAGGCCCTGGACCACTGTGGGTCCGGTGAGGGCAGAAGCACAGGGTAAATTCTCGTTATGGCAGTCCAGTATTTTATCCAAAGTGGGAGGGGAATGCTAAGGCACATATGCTGGGAAACAGCCAGCTTGACTCTGTGTCTTGGCACTGTTAGCGAAGGTCGTGGAAAAGCTGAATCCAGAATGAACATCTGCCCAGGCTAGTCAGAAAGGAAACAGCTTTTGGTTAGCTAATTAATAGCTTTTTGTCTGCATCAGATGATTCCATTTGAGCATAGTGGCTTGAACAAAAGGGTCTGGGAGCCTGGATTCATTCTTTTTATATTTCCTAGGTAGTGCTAGTAGGTCATTGTGCCTCCCAGCCCACTTCCCATTCTGTCTGGCCACGGGCTTTAGAAGAGGACCTTGCATGGGTCTGGGTTGAATCCAGGGCTGACTTACTCTTCCATAAAGGCGTGGGCATCCGACCTGGAGGCTTTTCTAAGAAGCCTACAGGTTTGGGGAGTAGGGCCCGTATGCACCTCTCACTAGAACCAGATGATTTCACCAGGCACACACCAGGCGCACATCACACAGTATATGGCACAATGCAGATGCTCACTGCTCTTCGGGGGCTTTCAACCCAGTTTGGTGTGTGTGCACGTACATGTGTGAGTGTGTGTATGTGAGTGTGTGTGTGCATATGTGTGTGCATGTGGTTGGGGGTAAGGCATGGTGGATAAATTAATGTACATGAAACTGTGTACCATCAAGGGCTAAATTGTTCTACTGTTCTACCACACATTCAGAAATAGGAGAATTCAGTTTGGACCGAAAAGTCCTTGAAAGATGAAGGAAATTCGGAGAAGCCAAGAGGATCTTCCTGGAGGGACAACGAGCACAAAGGGATGGTGGTAGCAGAGACAATCATGGGTGCAAAGAAGGTTCACCTCTACGGTACAGTCCAGGTGGTTGGAAGACTGGCTATAGTGGAGCCTGGGGTTCATATCAGGGGATCTGGTTTCCTTCCTCCCAGTATCCCTCCAGAGCCCCTGAGGTATTACTGAGCAGCACGCCCCTGTACCCTGCACATGGCTCTCTCAAGCTACTTCTGACACCTCATTACTTTTCTCTCTGTACCTGTGTTCCCATTTCTAGACAGCGATCTCTTCAAAGCTAGAGACTGAGGCTACCCTGAAGTGTCCTTGTGTCGCACCTAGATATGCTTGATAAATTTGTGTCAAATGAAAGAATGAATGAAGACATCATTGAAGGTGAGCTTGAGTAAGTGGGTTTGTTCTAGAATGAAATGGGCTGTTGGTGCCCCGCATTCTAGCGGATGCTGCCTTCAAAGGACTAGGCATGGTGACGGGGCTTACATTAATTTACGCACTCATTTATTTATTCAAATACTATTTACTGAAAGCTTTCTATGTTCCAGGTGCCACACAGCCGCTTAGGCTACAAGAGTGATCCACACAGACAAAATCCAGCTTGGGCAGAGCTTACCTTTCAGTGTGGGAAACAGTCAGTTGGATCTGGCGACATTGTTTGTGGGACCCAGTGGAAATGTGGGGCTTCTCCTCCAAAGAGTAAGGAAAAGGTGCCTTCAGAGGCTCTCAAATATAGTTTTTTTTTTTTTATTTCTACATTCTCCCTCTCGACTTGTCATGGCATTTTTAATTTACTAATATCTTTTGAAGAAAAATGATCGCTTTAAAATGATCAGCAAGAATTTCACCATTGCTGTCTATCTTGTGCACTGCCAAACTGAAATCCCAGAGCGCTGAACTCACGTGTGTACTCATGAAATCGTGTACTGTATATTTCATAGCTCACACTTGCACATCTACTTCTTCCAGAACAGGGGAAATGGGGCATAACTCTAATGCAATTGTTTTTATTTTGTTTCTTTTTTTTTTTTTTAAGATTTTTATTTATTTATTTGACAGACAGAGATCACTAGTAGGCAGAGAGGCAGGCAGAGGGGGGTGGGGAGCAGAATCCTTGCTGAGCAGAGAGCCTAATGCAGGGCTCAATCCCAGGACCCTGGGATCATGACCCGAGCTGAAGGCAGAGGCTGTAACCCACTGAGCCACCCAGGCGACCCTTTATTTTGTTTCTTGACACGTGACATTTTGCTAACGTGCACTCCCTTCAGCTTCCTGGTGAGTAAGGAAGGACTCTAAAGAGAAAGGATTACAGTTTTCCCTAAGTGACTCTTTGTCAACCTGCATGTTATAGGAGGGGGAGAGGGGGCTCTGACAGTCCCTAGAGGCCACACCAGAACCGGCTTTGAATGCAGAAATAGGCAATGGTGTTCTAACCAACACAAAAGGCCAAGAAACCCTATCATATCCTTTCCTACTCCTGTTATTTTCCCATATTAGGGAAGTAGCTGTATAAGGATTGGGTTGGAATGTGCTTTTCTAGAAGTGTTGTATACTGAAAAAGAACCACAAAACCTTTGACCTTTTTTCCACTTTGTCTTTTCCATTATGCTTTCTCATAAAAGAGAGCTCTGTAAAGCTCATGACAGACTTGTAGATATGCACCAGAAAAGCTTAGACCCAGAATATCTGCTCACTCCCATGGCTCAGTGGTGCAGGAACTGCAGAATTCTTGATTAAAATGTTCGTTTGCCTTTGCGGCGACATCACTGGGGTGACGCTGGAGGATATGCAGTGATGTGTGGGTGGTGAGCATGCGATGTGTCTGTAAGGTTTAGACGGGGTGGTCGACGTGTGTGTGTGTGTGTGTGTGTGTGTGTGTGTGTGTATGCGGTCTTTGCGGCACATGTTTTGTGTGTCTGTGTGATTTGCATGTAGGGTTTGTGGCATGTTTGTGTATGTAGGCAATGTGAAATGAATATTAGTTTAAGTGTTCTCAGCAAACTTCTCTGGGCTAGAGTGCACATATCTTTTGCTTTCCCCCCAAAACACCAGTCTGTTCTCATGTTCTTCTAAAGTAAAATAACATGCAGCTTTTTGACATTCACAAACAAAACCCAGTGGTTTTTATCTGAGTCAAGTGCTCCCTGGGGCTTTGTTTTTTTGTTTTTTTTTTTCCCCTCCTCCTTCCTGTAAATCCATTTTATGCGTTGGAGTCAGAAGATGACATCTTGTTACATCATGTTAGACAGCACCATAATTTTTTCCAGCAGACCATTTCCAATCTGGCGAAGCAGACAGAACTGAACAAAGACAGACAACCCAGCATAAATAAAGGATCGGTTCATGGCCCTGCAGGATGGACCCAGAGGAGCCTTGTCCCTGAATCCGAGGCCGACTTGCCATTTTAAGTTTTAACTCCTTACACCGGAATGGAGAAATGGTTCGGGCTCGCTGCTCTTCCAGGGAAACTGTGAGGTCCCCCTGCTGGAATGAGGTTGCCTGTGGGGGAGGGGCACTCCGCAGCGGGAGGGAGCAACAGGGCGACTGATGCTCTGCCTGAGGTCCTCTTTAGACTACTCACAGGTCAGGCCTGACTTTCGCTTTCCAGCTGCAGCAGCTAGTCTTAGTCCCTTCCCGTTTGCCATTCTGCCCGTGACCCGTGGTCAGCTCAAGGCCCGTGTTTCAGCAGAGCTGTTCTACGCTTCAGTTCCAGTGCACCCTTCTGACTCTCCTTCAGCAGTCTACCATCCAAAACTCAAGGATGAGGGCTCCCCGGGTCCTCCCTATCCCCGGGGTATGTCACGTATCAGACTGGGTGTCTGGTTTCCTTCAACCCTGCCCCGTACCTATATCCACAGCTCGTGCTGTGGTCGGAACTAGTTCTGGGCAGGGAATGGTGATCTCTCAGATCTTAGCGGGGGTGGTCTGCCAGAATATTCTTTCTAAGCAACATGTCACTGTCAGCTTTTGGCCAGAAAATACTGACTGGCTCACAAGCTGGCCTGCCTAGGTAACTATGGCACATAGCCCTAGGATCTCTAAAATCAGGCGGTTGTAAGAACACTGGACTTAGAACAGGATGATTCAGGTTTGAGTTACAATCCCATGCTGTGTGACCTGGGGAAGTGGAGGAAACTCTCTGAGCTTCCCCTTCCTCCATGGAAAAAGAATGCCTGCCCCTTGTGTATGTTGCGAGAACCAAAATGTGATCCTGCCTGTGAAGCTGGTCTGGAAACTTGCCTGCTCCCGTATTCTGTTATTTTACCTTTTCACACTTCTCAAAAGAATGTGGCAAGAAATGAAGGTGGGAAGGAATTGAGATGCTCTGGAGAGAGTAGAGAAAAAGACTCTGTGTTGTCATTCAAGTCGTTCAGCAAAGAGAGGTAAAAATTGATTTTTCTCTAATTAAAAAAAATACTCTGTATTGAAATTTAGGATGATGTTAGTATATAATATGAATTCAATACACAAAAAGATTAATTGAACATATACTACATGCCAGTCAATATAGTTGGCACTGGAGATACTAAGAAAAACAAATAATCACAACGGTGATTTTTATCATTAATTAGGGAAAAGAGATAATTCAGAAAAAAAAGAGAAACCAGCACTCAGTCTCACTATATAAATGTGATATGTGACAAATAAGAGAGTAGAAAGAGCTCCCCAGTAACTACTGTGGGTATCACTGATCATCAATTTGGAAAATGTTTTATTTAGATCAATACTTTATATCATATTGTGACATAAAGGAAACTCCAGCTGGGCTAGGAATTATTAAAAACTAGACAATTTATAGGGCAAAGCTACACACAAAAAATCAGCATAGAAACTTTGCTGAAACAGTGGAGAAATAGCTTTCTCAATTTTGAAGCAATAAAGGGAATCATTGAGATACAAATAAATATTTTGGGAGTTTTAAAATAATGAAAAATGGTAACTCTAATATAAAATGCCATGAGAAGGCTGGGGAAATATTTTTAGCAATCCGGGCCAAGAGTATATACTTAATAAGTATGTGATATTTTATAAATAACTCATTAAAATTTTAAAACATTAAGATTTCCATAGGTGAAGAGAATCAGATGAACAATTAATTTACAAAAGAGAAACTATAGATTGCCTAGAAACTGAAGGAAAACGGTTTATCTTTATAATTAAGTAAGTGTAGATTAAAACAACATTGAATCAGCGATTTACATTGTTAAACTGGGGGAATTTAAAATGTGACATCCAATGCTGGTCAGGCTGTGAGTGACATTGGCAATTTGTACATTACTGGTGGCAGCCTAAACTGTTACAACCCATTTGGAAAATACTATGACAACCCATATCAAAACCTCTAGAAATATTCATACCCTATAAGCTAGATATTTCTCTCTTAGCAGTTTATCCTAAAGAAAGAAATCAATAACAAAGAAGCTATATGATTGATGTTACAGTTTTGTGCAGTAATCAAAATTGATAATAAAATGATGACCATGAAACCTTAAGGATACTATGCAGGTATTAAAATAATGAAATTAAAAGGTTGATGTATGGAAATGTTTGTGATAAAATGACAAAAATTAGAATATAAAATTTAAAATCATAGCAATAGAATAATTGAATTCAGATAGTGAATTATATATTTTAACAAGATGGAGAAAATATACAGAAGTTTGTGTTTTAAAGTGTTAAGATTTTGACTTTTTTAAAATTAAAATAGTGTTTTTGGCTTTGCTATATTGATTTTTGATTCAGAAAAAAAGAATATTAAAAAGAAGGGGAAAACCTTTCCCATGCTGATTGGAACTTCAGGTAGATTCTGAGTTTAGTACTTGCTCCTTCTACTTTGACCTGCTGCTTGTGGTCAGAGCCCCCACTGCCCATCCCCTACTCCCCCAACAACCCCCCCCCACCCCGCTCCCACCACACCACCACCCATCTATTACAGGGCAAGATCCAAACACCTGGCTGTCTATTGGCTTTCTGATCTTGCTTTTTTTGTGGGTTGTGTGTGTGTATGTGTGTGTGTTGCCACTTCTCTGGCAGGAAACAAGGAAGGAAATGTTTTCTATCAATCCGAGCCCAGACTGCCCAGTTCTATTCTAGAGCAGCAGCCCCCTTGCCCTGACAGCCTCCGCTGACACACATGCATCTACTCCTTGTAATGCGCCCAGCTGTCTTACTATAGTGAGAGTAAAGCTCTGGCTAGCTGATCACAAGCACAGTCTTAGCCTATACAGTTAGCTTGGAACAGGTTGAAAGAGAATACCAGAGTGAATTAAGTGCTTCCCTTCATTCCTCTGCCCTTCTATTATGTAGATCCTTTCTTAGGGCCAAGCCCTCGGTCACTGTTCGTTTCTGTAGGCTGACTCCACATTCCTTGCAATTCAGTCTGGCAGTCTTTCAGTGTCACAACACAGCTCCCAGGCCATGGCTTACAAAGACGAGGGAGACAGGGCTCCTGGTCCCAAGGAGCTTGCTATCCAGTGCAGAAGCACACAAATGTACCCTATACTAATGTGCTAAGTCCCAACTCTGACATCTGGTAGCATTCTCTGGGGGAACATTAAGAGGGTGCTAGCCCAATCTGGAAATTCAGAGATGGCACGGATGGGTTAGGCGGACAAGGAAGGACGAGGTGACCCAGCAGGGTAGGGTGGGATGAGGAAGAGGATCCTTGAGCCGGAGGACACAGCATTAGCCACGCCTGGCCGGAAAGACAGCAAAGCACAGCTGGCTGAAGGAGAGTTACCGTTCAGCTTCCTGGTGTTTTTAAAGATTTTGTTTATTTGAGTGAGAGAGAGGAGAGAGAGGGCACAAGCAAAGGGGAGAGGTGGAGAGAGAAGCAACATCCCCTCTGAGCAGGGAGCCTGATGCAGGACTTGGTCCCAGGACCCCAGGATCATGACCTGAGCAGAAAGCAGATGCTTACCTGACTGAGGCCCCCAGGTGCCCCTTCCTGGTGCTTTTTAAAAAGCAAGTTATTTCAGTGTCCAACATCTACCTTTTTAAATCATCAAGGACACTAGAGAAGCCCTTCTTTCAAACATCACAATTGGGAAGCCTTCAGTTCTTGGTCTGCTTTTTCATTCTTGTTTTCCTTCTTATGACTTCTGTCATCACTCTTCTCTCCTCTCCCAAGGTGTGCTTGCCTTTGCTACACCTTCATCTCCAGCCCCATGTCCCACAGCTCCCCCAGCCTCCCAACCCCGAGATGTACCTTCTCACTCTCTTTGGTTTATACTCTCAGTCTAAAAGTCCAAGTGATTCCCACTTGTGAAAATGTGCAGACTTGGATATGGCCAACTTTTCCTGGAGTGGATTCTGAATGTATAAGGGGAAGACAGGTCGAGGTGATTGCTGTATTTAAAAAAAAAAAAAAGTCTTGACATTATCAAGTTTTTCAAATCCTAGGACTGAACCAATGACCTTATTTCAAGTGATGATTTTAAGGAAATAACAGTGTAAAATATGAATGAAAAATTGATTCCAACAGGAGTGTAAAAACCATTCAACTGGGAAAGAACAGTCTTTTCAACAAATGGTGCTGGGACTAGATATCCACATGCAACAGAATAAATTTGGACCCATACTTTACACTATACACAAAAATAAATCAAAGACCTCAATACAAGACCTAAAATTACAAAATGTAAAGATTTTTAAAAAGATTTTATTTATTTACTTGACATCCAGAGAGATATCACAAGTAGACAGAGAGGCAGGCAGAGAAAGAGGGGGAAGCAGGCTTCCCTCAGAGCAGAAAGCCCAACACAGGACTTGATCCCAGGACCCTGAGATCACGACCTGAACCGAAGGCAGAGGCTTAACCCACTGAGCCACCCAGGTGCTCCTAAAATTACAAAACTCTTAGAAGGAAATATAGGTATAAACTTTAGGACCTGGGATGAAGCAATGGTTTCTTAGATATGGCAACAAAGGAAAAAAATAGATGAAAAGGACTTCATCAAAATTAAAACTTGTGCATCAAAGGTCACTACCAAGAAGGTGCAAAGAAAACCCATGGAATAAGAGAAAATATATGCTGGACATATGCCTGATAAGAATCTAATGTCCCAGATTTAAAAAAAAAAAAAACTTCTAGAATTAAATAGCAAAAAGACAAATAACCCAATTTAAAAATGGGCAAAGGACTTGAATAGACATTTTGCTAAAGAAGATCTACGAATGGCCAATAAGCATGTGAAAAGATGTTCAACATCATTAGTCAGTAGAGAAAATGCAATTCAAAGTCACAGTGAGATACCCACTTCATACCCATGGGGATGGTTATAACAAAAAACAAAAATAAAACAACAACAAAAGAGAATAACAAGTATTGGCAAGGAGGAGAAGAAATTGGAGCCCTGTGGCTGGTGGAAATGCAGAATGATGAAGTTCCTTTGGAAAAATTTGGTGCTTCTTCAGAATGTTAAATATAGGGTTAACATATGACCTACCAGTTCCACTTGTAAATGTACATACCCTGGAGAATTGAAAACATATGTCCACCCAAAGACATGTAAACAAATATTCACGGCAGCATTATTTAGAATAACTAAAAGGTAGAAACAACTCAAATGTCCCTCAACTGATGAATGGCTAGATCAGATGTAGTGTATCCATACAGTGACAGAGTGCAAACACATGCCACAATATGGATGAACCCCAAAAACATTATATTATAAAAGAAGCCAGTCATAAGAGGACACATATTGTATGATCCCACTTCTATGAGATGTCCCGAGTAGGCAAATTCATGGAGACAGAAGGTAGACTAGTAGTTCTCTGGAATCCAGGAAGGGGATAATAGGAAATGACTATTGAGTGGGTATGAGGTTGCTTTTTGGAGTGACAAAAATTTGCAATGAGTGCCAATGGTCCCACAACGCTGGGAACCACTGATCGCTACACGTTCAAATGATTTAAATGATGAATTGAATATTTGCAAGACATACACCTGATAACAATCTAATGTCCAGAATAAAGAACACTTGGAATTAAATAGCAAAAAGACAAATAACCCAATTTAAAAATGGGCAAAGGATTTGAAGAGACATTTTGCCAAAGAAGATCTACGATCATGGCCAATAAGCACGCTCAACACCATTAGTCAGTAGAGGAAATGGCCGCTGGTCTGAATAAAGCCTGGGCTCTGTCCTCGGGGGGCTCACCCTCTGCTGGAGGACACAGACACATGCTTCACTAACTAGAACACGAACCAGAAGATAGAATACATCACCACAGAGAGAGATGGTTCTGCTGGAGTACGAGGGACGGAAGGGATCCTGGACAACCTTACAGAAGAGACAACATTTGGGCAGGATTTTTAAGGACGAGTAGGAGTTTGACAAGTGGACTAGCTGGTTCATTTCAGGCAGAGGAAGAGCTTGAGCAAAAGCCTGGAGTTGTACAAAACATTCAAAGATATGCCAGATGGCATGATTTGAGTTATGGTTTCTCCTTCTAGTATTTTGCTACTGCTTTTTAAACTACATATCACCACCATTTCCCCTTTGAACCTTGGTTCTTGCCTCATAGAACATGAGCCTTCACTCTAAAAGTGAAGACACAGAAAGGTGGGTGGTAAGCCCTGGTGGGGTTTTTCAGGGCCCCTCAGTTCTCCCGCTCTGCCCACATCCTACCTGGAGTGTATTTTGCATGTGGCTCTGCTCCCACGCTCTGTTTCTCCCAAGTGGGGGCCCCTCTCGCGTCAACAGCGAGCTTCACCCATCTCCAGATGCACGGGCCCTCATTCCCCATTAAAAGGTTCTTGCTTGATGATGGCTTCTTCACTCCAGCCCTGCCTTCCCTCTGGTGCATCTAGAGGAGGAAGCCAGGGAGGAGGAAATGAGAGGCCCATCCCATTCCTCTGGGAAGTGTCTTCCTGTCTGGTTTCTTCGGTAGCTGGCACGACTTGGCTTCTATTTGTGTTGTGGACCCATTGCCTGGAGGGGAGGTGGAAAAACCAGCGCTCAAAACAAGGGCCCTGTGGGAGGAGTTCGGTGCTTAATGAATTATTCATCGAGGAGTGCAAGCACAGAGCATTCTGGAAGAAAAAGATGCTTTGCATAGGAAGCCCCCGAGACCCTGGGTGCCTCCCAGATGGAAAGCTAAACACATCTCAAGTGTGTTTGACTGATATTTGCTCCCCGATGCACTAAGCATAAGCCTGGTTTATTGTGTTGACAGTTTCGTATCTTCAGAGCATAACGGATTCGTGGCAAACAGGAGCGCCCTGGACAGGGGAGACGTCGCTGAATGGGCTTTTCCCTAAATCCAGGAATAATCCCCTGTGCAAGAGATCCAGTTTGATGAACTAGTCAGTGTTCCCAAACCTCTGGGCTTGGGGGAGATCAGGATAGGGAGACATCTGGCCGTAGGCAGCTCAGCTCAAGATAGAATATTGTCCCTCCCAGCAGTGGATCGCGTGTAACCTGTGAGGCCTGTGGGGCTGCCTGAGACTGAGCCTCCTGCCCTGGGATGGGTACTGAGGGCCAGACAGCGTTGGAAATATGCTCCCCCCAAACTCCAGATACAAAGAAACATTGATTTAACACTGATTTCTCCTTGAACCAGTTGCCTTCTTTTTTTTTAACCAACTTGCAGTCCGTTGTCTGCGGTCCTTCCAGGCAGGAGAGCACTGACGCTGCAGACAAGGACCAGCTGTGCGGTGGGAGGGTCAGCCTGGCGGGGGAGGGGGGCGTTGTGGTGGAGAGAGAGGAGGGGAAGCAGGCCTGAATGTCCTTACTTGGAGGGGTCAGGGGGTCAGTGACAGTGGCAAGGAACAGATTTTTCCAGCCGCTTTCAGGCCGAGATTTGCACTGCATAATCTGAATGCTTTTATCTGTTTCTGAAAATAGACAGGAATTTTTTCCACAGGCTGCTCCAATCTGGCCGTGGAGACGCAAGGGAGGATCATGGGGAGAGAGTTGTACCGCGTCCAGTAAGTGCGTTGTGTGACCCCTGACCTGCAGCTAGCCCTTCTCTGTATTGGCTCTGTGGAGCCACACTGTCTTAAGGCCCCTTGAAGTAGGGAGTCGAAGATGCTGGAAATACTTTCCATCCTGAATTTTATATAGCTTCTGATATACAGGACCAAAGAACCCCACGGTTAGTATAAAAGGCCTCTGTGAAGTAATACGTACCTATCCGGAGAGAATGGTTCATTGAGTCTGTCCAGGATGACATATGTGGGAAATGTGGGAAACGTAAACAGGACAGAAAGAAGAAAATGGTTTGGCCAGAAACTATAGTTTATGGTGGTTACCCATTCCGCAAATCATATTCTCCACCTTTGTCCTGGATTTAGACTACAAAGAAGCACCACAAATTATCTACAAAGAGCTTCTGCGAGGTTAACTCTGGATTAAATCAGACTCCGTCTCTCAGCAGCTGGTTCCTCTCATCTCAGATCAAAAGGATCTTGAACCTTCTAAGTGAACTGCTGTCAAGCAAACAGCAGGGGAATCTCTAATATTATTTACATAACATTTTCTCTTTTCCAGTCATGTATTGGTTTCTTCTTGGTACAAGCCTATCTTATAAATATGGAAACCAAGGCACGGAAAAAGAAAACAAGGTTTAGGGTCACACAGAGAGTCAGAGGTGGAACTGGGAAGAAGACAAGAGCCTTTGAACTTCAGATCAGTGTATCTAGGAACCACCTCTGCTTATTTCAACAAAACTTTATCATCACTATCCTCCCGCCTACCAAGCACACAAAGTTATTTGTGTTGAGCATGCAGGAAAGCCTGCCAACTTTACTGGTTTCTCAACCTGGAGAGTTTCTTGGGACCAGAGGTAACTGGGACGTCTTTGAGGCCGGTAAGGTTTTGGGGAGCTCCTCTGCAAGATTCCTCTGAAGTAAGTCTTGTTGGGAATGGAAGCAAGAGAAGAATGCCAGTTGGTTCTGAGATGCTGCCCATGTCTTGCATCTCTTGGACCCCTCTGTTGTCCTCATGACCAAAGAACCTCATGGTTAACTCAGGTCACCAGTGAAGAGGAAAGAGAAAGAGCAGAAACGTGAACTCTCCCTGTCCCCTACTGCAGGCTGAGATCCCCTCTTGGACCCTCTTCTGTTGAAGGTCATGCCTGGGAACTGGAGTTCATGAATCATGTTCTGAGACCACATTGAGCATCAAGGGAAGCATCTCCTTTGCCAGCTCCCAGGAACCTCACCCTCGGTACTGCTGTTGTCAGGCAGGATTGCTGCCGTCACGGGAAGGCAACTGCAGCTGGGTACAACCTTGTGTGTCTGCCCAGTGGTTAGTTCCTGGTCACCAAGGAGAACAAGACCGGGAGGAAGGATAGGGATGAGGTCCAAGAGATGTGGGAGAGTGATTGGAAAACAGAAAGGCTGAATAGAACATCATTGGGAAGGGGCGTTGCTAAAAGGCTTTGAAAGTCACAGGAGATGTCAAAGATCAAAGGAGAAAAGGGGCAGCAGAGAGAACCGAGGTACACCCGTGCCTCTGCCAGCCGGAACCACAGAGCTTGTGACGGACCCGGACAAACTGCCCAACCCTCTTGGACTCTGAAGCACCACCACGCACTGGGCTTCAAAAGAAAGAAAAGCAGGAAGTTGGTGGTTTCAGGTCCTTGGAAAAGAAGTGGGCTGGCGGCTGACTCAGCCTCCTGTGCCCCAAGAACCCAGCACAAAGCACAAGCTTTCCCATGCGGTCACTTGACCACCACTTGTAAACCACTCTGATTTGGTGGCGTATGGGGCCTGGTGCTTTATCAACACGATTCCTGACTTTCCCCAGTGCAGCTTCTGCGGAAGCTGTGGGCAGCACCTCTGTTGTTTTATAAGACTTTTATGGAGTACAGGGAAGGGCGAGACTTTTTTAAGAAGATACTCAAAATAGAAAAAGGAACAAACAGTAATGATTCCCCTTGATCCACCAAGAGGCGTGTGTATGGTGTGATGAAACACGTGGGCTTTGGTATCAGAAGGATGCAGGCTGGGATCCTACCTTTGCCAGTTTGTGACCTTGGGGAATTGGTTTAACATTCTTGATCTTTGGTTTTATCATCTACACACTGAGAGAATAACACATATTTTGCTGGGTTCTTGTAAAGTTTGGTGGTAAGATGGGCGCAGGGCCTGGTATTGAGGGGATCAGTAACTGTTAGCCGTTGGTACTCTCTACTCTGCTAGCTCCCACCACTGGCATGAGGACTAACTTCTCCAAGGAGCATTTTTCTAGAAGCCCCACCTCCCAAGTTATATATGTTTTTGTGCTACTTTGGAAAGGAACGATGATCATTTCATCTAAGCTATTCCTTTTTTTGTCCAAAGAGGTGACGGCTTGATTCAAGATCACAATGGATGCAAACTAGTGGCCAAAATGGGATTTGGGCACCTGGCTGCTTCCTCCTTACCTGCTGGCCTGTGTCTACAGGAGATCCTGATAGTCCTTGAACATGGCCAAGTGCATTTATTTCCTGCTAAGTTACCGACTGGATGGTACTTCTTTGTGATGACTCTTCAGAGGAGAAGACACAGGTGAAAAGAAATGAACATGCTGTCTCCTCCAAGTACCAATTTCTTCCCCATTCCTTTACCATCCAGGCTACGGCGCAAAGCAGATAAAGCCTCCATCTCTTGGGTGCTGCCAAGGGGCAGTGGGGAGACTCCTGCTTACAGAGTGCGGGCGCCTCCCTCAAGACTTCACACGAGCCTCCCCTGATTTCCGGGGAGGAGTAGCGGTAGGCACTTCCCACCATGGGATGCTTTGTCTGGCAGCCTTGGCTTGTGGGAAGCCATCCATGGCTGTGCAGGAAGTCATCTAAACTCTCTCTGCTGGTAAGAAAGTCCCAAACTGCCCAGAACCTTAGGGACAGCTGAGCTACTAATGGCAAGTGAATGAGCTCTGAGGCCCACGGAGTATAAACTGCATTTACATAGTTCCTAGTAGAACTAGGAACTATTACATAGTTCCATAGTCTAGAGAACTTTGGGGAAAGAAGGAAGAGGTAGCCTCATCCTTGGCTATTGATGTCAATTCTCATCCAATGGAAAGTTTTGGGGTTTTATTTATTTATTTATTTATTTTTGGGTTTCTTTTCCTGTGTGTTTGTGTGTTATGTTAGTCATCATACAGTACATCATTAGTTTTTGATGTAATGTTCCGTGATTCATTGTTTGCGTATAACACCCAGTACTCCGTGCAATACGTGCCCTCCTTATTCCCATCACTGTGCTAGCCCATTCCCCCCAACCCCCTCCTTTCTAAAACCCTCCATTTGTTTCCCGGGGTCCACAGTCTATCATGGGACAAAGGGGCAACCCACAGAATGGGAGAAGATATTTGCAAGTGACACTACAGACAAAGGGCTGATATCCAAGATCTATAAAGAACGTCTCAAGCTCAACACCCAGAAAACAGATAATCAAGTCAAAAAATGGGCAGAAGACATGAGCAGACACTTCTCCAAAGAAGACATACAAATGGCTAACAGACACATGAAAAAATGTTTATCATCATTAGCCATCAGGGAGAGTCAAACCAAAACTACCTTACACCAGTCAGAATGGTAAAGAGGCAGAAAACAACAAATGTTGGAGAGGATGTGGACAAAGGGGAACCCTCTTACATTGTTGGTGGGAATGCAAAGTGGTGCAGCCACTTTGGAAAACAGTGTGGAGGTTCCTCAAAAAATCAAATATAGAGCTACCCTGTGACCCAGCAATTGCACTACTGGGTATTTACCCCAAAGATACAGATGTAGTGAAAAGAAGGGCCACATGCACCTCAATGTTCATAGCAGCAATGGCCACAATAACCAAAATACGCAAAGAGCCAAGATGCCCTCCAACAGATGAGTGAATAAAGAAGATATGGTCCATATACACAATGGAATATTACTCAGCCATCAGAAAGGATGAATACCTAACTTTTGCATCAACTTGGATGGGACCGGAGGAGCTTATGCTAAGTGTAATAAGTCAAACAGAGATAGTCCATTATTACATGGTTTCACTTACTTGTGGAGCATAGGAGATAGCATGGAAGACATTAGGAGAAGAGAAATATGAAGGGGGACGATGGATAGTTTATGCCTCTTTTTCAGGGCTGAGAGATCTGCAGAGGTGGAAGTGGGAGGACATCCCTTCTAAGATGGAAGGAGAGAAGACTTGTGATGGAGAGGGAGCACGGCCTGGAGCCACACCCTGGTCTAGTCTTGCCTCAGGGCTGAGTTCAATGCAGAAAGAGAGCCAGTGATGGGTAAAAATGAGGGGTAACCTCTTCTCTGTCTCTTGCAAAAAGGGTGTGTGTGAGGGGGGCTAGGTGGGTGCCTATTTCCATGGTTGGGAAAGTTTTGTCTTTTAGGAAAATGGGTGCTTACGTGCTGAGTGGAGCAGAATCTATTTCCCAGAGACCTTCGAGCAGCCAGATGTTTGCAAGGCTATGATAGCAAAGCCAAGGGCACCTGCAGCTGGCCAACATCCCCCAGGGTCTAGGACACAGGCAGCTTTGCCCTCCATCTGGGAGGAGGGTCTGTGCACACGTGAAGGGGAGGTCAGGCCACCGTGGGGATGGGAGGGGTACTTCCAGAGCTGAGGCCCCACTTGAGTCCCAGGCCCTTTCCTCTCTCTCACCCATCCCCCCACGACTCTCTCCACACTGCCTCCCACCTGCGCACAAAGGAAGCCTGGCTTGGCTCAACGCTTGCAGTTCTGGCAGGACAGGGCCAGCCCATCCCTCCTCCTTTCCCTACGGGCACACATATGCACATGCACGGATGCACACAGCACACACTCACACTGTGCACATGCACACACACCACACACATGCACGCTGCGTATACCAGGTACCCCGAGCACAAGCACACCCATGCACACACACCATGCTCATACACACATATGGCATGCGCACACCGCGTACACCGTGCACGAGCGTGCACACACACCACACACGCACATCACCCGTGCACACATACATCACACACATGCAAGAACACTCACACACAGCATACAACCCACGCACGCCCCACACGCACACACCTGCATGATCTCCACGCCTGACTGGCTCAGTCACCTGACCTTAGTGCCTTCCATGGCCGGGGCCCCAGAGCCAGGAGCCCCGAGCCCAGCACTGGGCTGGCGTGGGCTCTAAAAATAGCTGTGTCCGACGTGATGAATGGGAAGGCATTGGCTCTCCTTTTCCTGCCTCAGCTTCAGGGCCTGAATCATGTTGGGAAATGACATTCTGTTAACACAAGCACTTTTGTTTCCTCCCGCGCTCTCTCATCATCCGGTGGGGCCCCCGCCAGGACTGGGTTTAAATGTTTAAATCCTCCCCGGGGGTTCATCAACACCCCCAAACACTGACATTAAGAAAAGCCATAGGTACAAACAGAGAGAAGCATCCTGGGGCCAGGGGAGGGACTGCTGGGCCCTGATACATTGCCACCCCAACACCACCAAGAACCCCCAGAACCCAGACACCAGGGCCAGCAAGGCCTCTGGGGCAGGGGTTCAGAAGCAGCCTGGGCTCATTCCGTACTGAGCTCAGGGGATCACTCAGTTAGAGTCAAGTGGATGGCACCCAGACGGATGACTTCGCCATGCTTCCACAATGGGGGCTCTGGTGCCACAGGAAATCAGACCTGCTGGCGAGCCGACTTCTCAGCAGTGCAGGGAAAGAATTTGAGAAAACTTTTTTAAAACTTCCCAAACTTTTGCAGTTCAACTTTTCATGACCCTTGTTCTAAGTTCTGTGAGGCCAAGGGCCCTGCTCCGCTGACTTTTGCATCCCCATAAACCCCAGTCTGGGTGCTTGGCTCTGAACGGGTATTTGCTAAGTTGGAAAAAAACAGCACCTAGAGGGGTTCAGTGGGAGAACTAGAGTCATACACCTTTTAAAGAGTAAAAGGTGGGACCTCTAATATCTGGAGATTCCGGCAAAACCTGGCAAAACCTTGAGAAAGATCATTTCCTACAGCCTATTCCAGCCTTGTTTCCATCCCAGCTCAGGGCTCCTTGGGAGCCTGTGGCTTTCCTAAGCGAAGGATTTGACAGCTCATTCCCGCTCAGACAGAAACCAGTTCCTCCTGTGAAGCCTCTCTTCTGGTCCCTATGTCTTGTTTCTATTTTTCTGCTTGGATGTATACAGGGTCTGGGGCTAATGGAACCTGCTTTAGAGGACTTTTTGGAAACATCCTCTTAACCTTTTAACCAGTTCTCAAGCAAAGCGACAAAAGCTTTGGGCTTAAGCAGTAAACCTGTAATTAGAGGCCTTGGAAATTCACGTTTCTCGGTTCTGAGAGTCTCACTGTTCACTGTTTAGACTAGGGCAGAATGTCACCAGCATTCAGACATGTGTAACCCGTAGGTCCGCCTGTGATCCTCTCTCCCATCTGTGTTTGGAAATGTGCAGGGACAGCGGTCTTAGTGGCCGCTCCCCTCCTTCCCCGCTCCCTCTACTTCCACACCCCACCCCACCCCTCCAAATCACACACATGCCTGTCCTGAGTGGAGATGGAAAACTTGTGCACCAGGAGCCAAGGCCAGGAGAGTCTCCGGGGCCTGTGGTGAAAGAGATCCGCCGGCAGGCCCAGGGCAGCTGGCAAAGGCTTGCTGCGCACTTGTGAACTCTGGGGCACAGATTTGCTACCTGCGGCACGAGATTCATGTAAACAAGAGGCTGAGATGGGAAGATGTCTAGAGCAGAGAGATAAGCAGACCCGAGAGACTCTTAGATTCCAAAGGGGGGCACAGAGATATGCCCTCTCTGGGTGCTTGAGATTGAAGTACGTGTGGAAAGACTTTTGGCTGGGGAAGGAGGGGTCCAGCCGGGGCCTCTATCGCCAGCTTTCAGGGTGACCTTAGGTATCTTCATCAGTAAAATAAGGCACGGTTGATCTCTAACTCTGTGATGCTGACACACTTGTATTCACAGGTGTGGAAGGAATACATCAACAGAAGGAACAGAACAGCCCCCCTGGCTCACCAGGTTGGTGGGAGGATGTTCCAGGCGGTCCCTAAATGGAGGGCTTCCCTTTGGCTTTTTAATTTCTGGACTCTTTCTTCCCAACCCTTTGCAATAGGTCAGAAGTGCCTGAACACCATTTGGCTTTTCTTCAGAGGCGCGTTTAGTTTAGGGCTTCCCTCCCTACATCAGCTTCCTCTGAGGGTCTCTGTGCTCTCACTTGCTCTCTAAACTTCTTGAAGACCTTTCCTGAATCAACTCATTCTCACACTGTCTTCCTTATTTCTCGTTTGGACACGGAAGTCTTTGCCTCTCTTTTTGGTCTTGGGTTTTTCTATGCTTTAGCTCTTATACTGATCACCAGAGGGTATGTACAAGGCACTGCCAAGAGGGAAAGACCATGAAGACCTGACTCCCCCAACCCCCACCTCAGTTTTCTCTATGGAGATAGGGTTACCATGAAATCTCTGAGAGTCTGGGGAACCTTCCTTCTTGCAGTTAAGATGGCTAATAGATCCCAGGGATTTTCCAGAGTGGACCCAAAACTCATATTCAGGATATTTACAGAGCTGACCAGAAACTCCAGCACTGAACAATGCAATGCGTTTTCACATAGTACATGTTCACTTTTGCTAAATTCTCTCTATTTATAGATGTCACTTCCTTGCTGGGGGTTACCTGCTCAGGAGGCTTTTGATCCGTATGTGAAAAAGCAACCAAAGTTGACCCAGCGGGCAGGCCAGCCGGCTGGCTCTCTCCTTCTCTGTTTGTAGATGACATCCAGATAGCCCCATTCTGGTGGGTGCCAAAGAGGTAACTATTCTCAAATTGAAGGGGAAGGAAGTCTTTTTAAAAACATTTTTTTAAAAGTTGGGCCTTGTAACTTACCCTTTCTCTCAGTGAGGCATGGCTGGTTCCATGCTATAAAGATAAATGGAAGGCCAAGTAGGTCTGAGAGCCCCTCGGGGGGCATGGCTGGGCACTAGACAAGTCATTTATTTCAGTGCATAGCCTGGCTCTTTGCCGGGCGCTCCAGTGTAAGCTCAGCTAAGGAGAAATCCGAGGAGGGTGGATGACCCCCAGCGTGGGTCTTCTGCTTCCCAGCTAGGGCCTTCCAGCATCTGGTGGATGTGCACAATTAGTAATGCTTTTGAGGATAATGATTTGGTCTCATGGAAAAAGGAGAATTGGTCCAAGATAATGTCTGGTAAACTTTGACATTCCACCCTCAAGTGATCTTGCACTCATGTAGAATCACTAACCAGCTGCGCGATCATATTACAGAATCTTCCTCAAGGGCCAACTTGCTGTTGACTCCATCCCCAAATTCCAGATTTGCTCAAACAAAAGGAGCCGTGATGTGGAAGGAGCTGCAATCAGCCAGATGGAAGGGAGGTGGAGATTGCCAAGATTCCAAGCACCCTCTTAGCTGTTTTGGCCCAACATCCTCCCCACCCCACCCCCTTTTCGTACATGAAGAAAACTGAGATCCAAAGAAGAGAATTTCCTAAGGTCACCCAGTGGAAGAAGGGGGACAAGAGAACAGAACGCTCAAACCATGGAAGCCCCAAGCCAAGGTGCTCACTCACCTCTTAGGGGCTACACAGCCCTCCTTGACCCCGTTCTTTAAATTACTTGTGCAAGTGAGGCTATAGGCCAGAGAGGTGGTGGTGGATTTGCTTCAGTGCAAAGACACAAAGCTGTGTTGATAGAGTCTGCCAAGAGGAGAAACCTTGATGTTCTTGAGGGGAGAGGAGAAGGAAATGGTAGCAAAGTCCTGCTTTTCCTAAGCCACACACGCAAAGTTAAACATGATGAAGCAAGTTGTCCAGGTCCATGATCCCACCAAGAACCCGAATCAGTGAGGTCTTTTCAGAGGATCATACAGAAAAGAGCAAATAATGTTAGTCATCCAATGGCAGGTCTCTTTAAAGCATCTACTCCGTGTGGGACATTGTGCTCGGTGTTATGAGGGACGAAGAGAGTCAAGTGTGGCAGAGAGCTACAGCCTCAAGAGTCAGCCAACGGCTTGTCAATGACCGTGTCTTTACAGGTGCACAAACACATGCGTGCACACACTCATGGTAAGGGGTGAGTCTTTCTCCATACTCAATATATTCTCTTTATTCTGAGATTGTGTCTTATCTCTTTGGGCTATTGTAATTTAACTTTCTCAGTTTCAACAGTATCCTCCCAGTAAAATGCTGGCAACTCAATCAGGGTTGTCTTGAGTATTTTTGAAACACTATTGGTTGATGAGATCCAAAAGTTTGGCAAATGGAGATGTGGTTAAAAGCACATGGGCTGTAGGGACAGAGACATGGGTTCAAATCAGGGTTCAGCTATTTATTAACTATGTGATCTTGGGAAAGTTTCTTAAAACTGAGTTTAAGTTTTCTGCCTGTGATGCAAAAAGTCCCCAAAGCAGTGTGGAAGTGCATACCTATGGAAGTATGTAAAAACGTGATGGCCCATTTCAGAAATAGTTTGTGTGTGTTTGTGCACACAGGGACACCTACATTGTACCAGGTGCTGTGGAGCTAACAGGAGACCTTTAATAGTCTTTGATGTCAAGGAGTTAAAAATGTTGCTGGTAAGACAGTCTTCCTCACCAGAAAGCATGGGAGAGACATAAAGTCTAGTATATCTTTCTCTTTTCCCTGAAGAGTTTCTTTGGTTTGGTAACAGTGACAGAATTTTCAACTATTGCTTTCCACAGTTCACATTATATTGTTTTTCCATGACTGGTTTCAGTTTATACTAAGGCTCCCTCAAAACTCATAAAGTTCCCTTTAAAACCTCATAAAATTTCACCTGTGGATGTTTATTGCCCACAGGATGTGAGCTATGTCCATTTGGTTTTGATAGATTTACCATTATTAAACTCGGACCTCCATTTTCCACCAGTCTTATGAAGATGGCTGCCTTCTTATTTAGCACAAGGGGCTCTTCCCTTTGTCCTCCAGTGGATACAAATTTCAGCTCCCTGGGATTGAGCTGGTGACTCTCAATTGATTGGTGATTGAGCTCAGTGACTCTTACTCTTAGTCTCTTCAAGTCCAGAAATTTGCTCCAGCTCTGGGAAGTGGATATCCTTTATGAAGGCACACTCCAAGCTTTCCAGCCTCCCCAGTCTCCTCCCAGCTGTCATTGCCAGAAATCCATCCAGAAGTGCTTGCTGAACTGCCCAGGGACTGGCATGTCAGAGATGACAGGGATGTTGAAGATGTTCTTGCTAAAGTCAAGGGCATTTCTCAAGAGCCTAGAAATAATCCAAAATAATTTCTTTATTGACTCTAGATTTAATCTCCTTGGGACATTCACCCATGGGTTCTAGTCCCATATGATAGTTTTATCAATATATGCAGAAAGACACCATGTTTCTCTTTTAGCCTTCCTTTTTCCAGGACAAATGCAACCATTTCTTTGCATCTGAATGTAGGCACCTGGTTTCTAGACTCCTTGTCATCCTGATTGGTCCCTTTTTGACTTCCCATTTGGGTGTGTATCTGAATCATACTGGTCTTTAGGGGTATATCTCAGCCTTCATGTCTCAAGACCCATTTCCCCAGGATAGAGCATAGACTTGGCTGTTGGGGTGCACTTCCAAGGTAGCCAACAAGTGCTCAAAGTTCACAGTAAGTTCAGACCCTGGCCAGGTACAGATCAATTTTGGGAGGTCCAAAGAGGTAGGAAGAGCCCCAGACCAGAGAATCCAGAGCAATCTGGCAGTGTGGGCCACAGAATCAGAATTAAAGAAGAACTACAGAGTTACCAACTGGGATAATGTGTAGGAGGAAGGGGTCACCTACAGCTGGAAGTAACTCAAATTCTTAAGCCTAAGGGGATTTTGGGTCCTGGGTAAGTTTGCCATGTGGGATGATCAGAGAAAAAGCTGGAGGAACAGTTTGAATTAAGAATTATTTTTTTGAATTCTAAGCTTCAACAGAACGTGGGGTCAAAGCTATTGACCTTGTCTGTATCATCAAGATTCTTTTTTTTTTTTGGAAGGGCAGACACCCAACTCATCCTGTTTTAAGCACAAAGGAAACTTACTGGTTCATAAAACTCCAAGCTACTGGTCTGGGGGTAAGTCCTGCTTCAGAAGCTATTGGACCTAGGTGACTCCATCTCTTAGCTCTAAGTAGGTGTTCCTCTTAAGCCCATGTTTCCAAGTGGCTCCTTCCAGAAGCTTTCATTCACTTCCTCCTAGTTTCAAATTCAGCTAAAAATGAATGTTTCCTAAGAACTGTAACAAAAAGTCCCACAGTTGGGTCATGCACACATTTTTGGAGCTCAGAGGTGGGCAGCTGACCATGTGAGGCAGAGAATGGTGGAGGGGTAATTTCCCAGAAGGAAATGAGGGTGGACCTGGGGAAGCTCAGATGGTAGATGTCCAACACTCTGCCCCACTCCAGATTAGCTCTGGGGATCTGGGGACAGGAGGCTGGAGATGGGGCAATGAAAAGAGCTGGCAATGGCATTGAGTTGAGAGTGTCTGTTGGTTGGAAGACCTCTCCTTTGTGAAAAATCAGCCCAGCAGTTCAGACACAGTCCAACCAGTGAGAGATAGAAAGGGACCATCTCCATATTCCAGGCTCTGTGCCTTAACAAAAGCCCAATCCTGGATTGCATGGGCTATTCTGAAGTTTCAGCACTCCTACTGGATCTTCTGCACATCAATTGTCATTAAGGTGCTCCATGTCCATCCTTTCTCAGCTGTGATGGTGGATGTTCAGGATTTTGCATTTAGCTTTGTCCCTTTCCAAATCAGGGGACATGTTCCAGGATAAAGAAAGAACATTTTGAGCCATTTTGCTTCTCTTCATTTTCTCTTCCTTTGGAAATAATCACCACAAAGCCTCATTATAATTTTAAAATTCAAGGCTTTGCTGGGTTTGGTAAGCCAGGGTCTGACTTGGACGTCAATGCCAGCACCAAACTAGGCTCAGCCTGGATCCTTGCTGAGTTATTTATCTTCCTCTGATCTTAATCTCAACATTCTTGTGAAGGCATTTTTGGGAGAGGGGTACCCCCCTTGAAGAGGCAGGGTGACTTCATCCCTTACCTCTGCCTCTTTTCTTTTCTTTCATTCTTTCCTGCTTGTTTGCTTTCTTACTTGCTTTCTCTTTTTTCTGGACAACAAGAATCTTGTCCTTTCCTGTCCTCCCTTTCAACTCTTCTACTCTCTGAACTGGGACCTTTCCTGACAAAGTAATGTCGGAGGTGACAAATCATTTATGGGTCACATACCCCTGTCTGTCCCTCCTCTTGGCTACTTCTAAGCTAAAAAGTCTGGAAAACGTCAGATGATTTAGAAAGTGAGCTAAATGTGTTCTTCATGCTTCTCATTTGGTGCCAGGGAGCAGAGCAGTGGCTGATGCAAGAACTGGATAGAGTAGGAGTTGAGCTTAAAAAATAAATGATAGGGGTGCCTGGGTGGCTCAGTGGGTTAAAGCCTCTGCCTTCAGCTTGGGTCGTGATCCCAGTGGTCCTGGGATTGAGCCCCACATCGGGCTCTCTGCTCAACAGGGAGCCTGCTTCCTCGTCTCTCTCTGCCTGCCTCTCTGCCTACTAGTGATCTCTGTCTGTCAAATAAATAAATAAAATCTTTTAAAAAACAAAAGAGAGAGAGAGAGAGTGCCCAAAGAATAAAATTGTGCAGGGCTCTCATAGCATTATTTAAAAAAAAAAAAAAAAGATAAAAGATAAAAAGAACCCATCCATAGCTAAGGACTCCTACACAAAGTACTTAGGAAGAGCACTCAATGGGGAACCATGCAAAGTTGTGGGTCTTCTGTTGAGGCTGGAAGACGGGCAGGGCAGGGCTCTGCCTGCAGGATGTTCTAGGTCAGTGCTTATAGGATCTGCACTTGGGGCCACTGAAAAGGGAGTGATGACATGAGGCAATTGGAGCAGTGGGGACAGGGCTAAGCAAAATCTTAGTGTATGGACAGATGTGACACTTATGACATCCACAGGTGGGGAGAAGGCAGCTATGGAGAAAAGGCCCTCATGGGACAGTGACTTGCACCCCTACTCTTCAGCACGTTCAATAGGCTGGTCATACTCCAGTGGGGATGGAAGCCTACAGGTTTGGTCTTTGGGAGCATGCTGCCCTTGTCAATGGTGAAGACTCACCTAGTTACTGCTGACTCCACTTTTCTCCATGAATCCCCCCAAATCATCTTTCTACCCCCAACTCATACCACCCTAGTCCCCTGGTTTCCAGGGTCCTGCTCCATCCTGCTCCCACCCAAGAGATCTCCTCTGCTTTCCAGGGGTGGGGGTGGGGTTGGGGGAGTGCAGCAGCTCAAGTGAAATGGTCTGGTCTTCCCCCATGCTCTCCCAGTCAATGTTGAGCATAAACTATCTTGTTTCCTTCAGGGCTGCCTGTTTTGATGTCATGAGCCTTTTCTTTCAACAAAACCCTTCTTGTATAAATAAAAAAATCAGTTTTCAAGATTTTTAAATTTGGAAGAGAAAAAAAAAACATTGGCTTTCCCCCTCTGCATTCTTATTTGAATAATCCTAATTATCACCAAATGACATGGATGTCTTGAGGAGAATTAAGACCAAGAAAGCATAGAGAAGCACAAAGATTACTATTTCAATACATAATTAGATTTCATTCTCATTGGTTGTTTGTAGACACAAAATTAGGTAGCAGAAAACTGACCTCCAAGATAATCTTTTTGAATAATAACCACTGGGTTGAGATGTCTTTCACAGACCATACAATTCACTCATTTAAAGCATATGATATAGTGAATTTTATTATCATCTTCACAGAGTTGTCACAAATAATCTTTCAATATAGGCAGTGCTTTGAGAGAGTAGATAATGGGATGATGCTGTTTCATTTTTTTCCCCCAGATTCTGCAGAAAGTCCAACTCAAACATACTACTCTCAACCCTGTGTAAAAGCCAGTCCAGTGTATCTGGGGGTACCAGCCCCACACCTGTTCCACACTGGGTTAGGGGAAAGGGACCTTACCTTTGCAGATGAGCCCTTGACATAGATTCTATTATGTAGTTTTCACAAAAAGATTTTTCTTTTGGGGGGGTATTTTATCCCCATTTCTCAGATGAGGTAACTGAGATCAGAGTCACCCAACTAGAGAGTGTTAGAGCTGGAGATTTTACTGTAAGTCTACATGAATCCAAAGCCATTATGTCCAAAGCTCCTTCTGCTGCCTTAGATTGCCTCAGGGGGTAAAAGCATAAGAGTGATCTTGGAAAGTACCTGAACTTAGATTCTGAAATCCTCTACTGTTCAGGAAACTTTTCACAGAAAGCTGTGCCACAGACTGGTGTTCTTGAAATGTGATTTTGAAATCACTGCTGTAGCCCTAAACTGAGACTCCAGAAGGTTTGGAGAAGACCTTGCTATTGGTTTCCCTCAAAAGGAACAGATGATATGGCCTGGTGGTCTAGTGCTGTGGGCTCAGATCATGGATACTTCCAGAATCATTCTGGCACTGCCTTAATGCTGAAGACCCAGTCCCCCGGGCAGATGGGCAGACTCCTAGGGTTTGAGCAGACCAGAGTAGAGACAGGTCTGCCTGCACATGGGACAGTCAGCCCTCTGATCTCAACCTCCCTCTCCCTCCTTGGACTTCTCAAACCTTGGGTATATTTTCTTTTGCTTCCCTGCCTCCCTCTTTGAACTTGCTCTTGTTCCTTTCTGTTCCAATAAAGTCCTCATGGAAAAGACCTAAAAGACTGGTGATGCCTCAAGTTGGTAGGTAGAGGGGAAGTCTCATCTACCAAGGCTGGAAATTTAAAGTGGTTTGCCCCATTTGGAAGGCAAATGACCGTATCTGTGAAAGACTCTAATAGGCAAATACACAGTCTCAACAGTTTCAGTTCATGAAACGGAAACACTTGCAAAATTGTGCAAAAATGTACATGCGACATTGCTTGTTAGAGTTCTATTTGTAGTTGTAACTATTTAGAAATAACCCAAACATGCATCAATAGGGGACTAGTTAGGTAAATTGGAATGACCACATCAAAATAGTATGTAGCCATGAAAAAGGTAGTGCTCTCCATATTTTCATGGAGATAAGCAAGCTGATTTATATGTAAGAGAACAACATGCATATGGTAATGGTTAATGTTTATTAGGGACTTACTGTATGTTGGACCTCTGTGCTTTCATTTGTTGTCTTACTTCTCAACATGACCCTATGAATACTATGGTTGTTCCTATTTTCAGATAAGGATTATGAAAACATTTTTAAATCTTGCGCCAGTGCCATACAGCTAATAAGTCGCCAACCCAAGTTGGAAACCTGGATCCCTCTCTCTCCTGAATTTCCCAGGACAATCACATTTTTGTAGAGAATATGAGGAAAGTCTATGCACCTATTGATGTTAGCCTGAGTGTTAAGTACAGAAAAGTTTGCTTGGTGGACTTGATCTTTCTAGACTCCCTGCGTGTTCTCTCCTTCCATCCCAGGCAGAGTTAATCACTCCTTCTAGGGGTTCCCAGAGCCACTTATGCATAACTTGAATCCCCTTTACTAACCTCCACCTTAAACTTTGGTTTCTATGTTTGTCGCCTCTATTATTATGCTCTGTCCTCAGGGGCTGAGTCTGACTTGCTCGGGTTTATGCCCCCCATTCCTGGCATAGAGCAGATAAATGGCCTCAGAACATCTGTTGAAACTGTACGAGGGTGTCATGCACACTGAGCCAAGGTCAGAGGATCAGGTTCAGGGTCAAAGTGTCAAGATAGATAGTCACTGTGGCTATTCTGGGAAAAGGGCCTGCCGAGCAGACCAGGAGCTACATCTCCAGCATGTTAGGGTTACCTGAGCAGAACACGGAGCCCCACCATGAAGTCTTCCAAAGGCTGGGGCAGATTTGCTTGGAAACTAGTGAACCCTAAAGCTGCAGGACCTACCAAGATCTGATACCTAATTTTGTAATCTTTACCTTAGAAAGGACATAAGCTTTGAATCTGGATCCACCCTTTCCAGAATGTCTCCTTCCTTCTTTCTCTGGGGTGTACATTTCCCTCCCCTTTTCCTGTGCTGATCTGATTTTTCCGAAGCGCACCCTTCAAAGCCACATTTCTCTGTTGAGTGTTCCCTTCATCAGTCACCTTAACTGTCACCTTCTGCACCTCAAAGCAATGTTCCCCAGGAAGGCAGAGTGCATGTCTTGGGTCTCCAGTGGTGTTCAAACATTCTTAGAAGCCCAGGGGAAGAAGCACACTTATCTGCCATCAAACCTCAAAGGTCAACTGAAATGTCAATTGGCCTCTGGCACCAAGCTGCAATTGTGCCTCGTCACGTGGGGACACCAAGTGCTCACGCCCACTGGAAGCCTGGATGGCAAACACATTCATCTATGATTCATTAGAACACGGAGAAATGAAGTCATCTTAATAGGTCGTTAAAAATAAAGTCATTTAATTGGTTGGAGACCAAATCTTTCAAAACAAATGTTTAGGGAGAAGCACCTGGAAGCAAAAGTATGGGGACTCACTCCCAGACACCTTTAGTCTCCAGCATATTAGACAGCTCCAAAACAGAGAAGATCCTGGAACTGGGAGCAGGCAGTTCTGAGCAGGTCAGGTGAGCATAAGCAGAAAGCCCACGTCCTCATCAGTGCAAGCCTGTCACTCCCAGTGTGGGGCTCCCAGAAGGCTCCCTCTGAGCGAGACTTTTTATTTTAAGGAAGTAATTACTGAACGAAAATCCCTTCAAGGCCCTGGACTCTGTTCACGTGGCCCACCCCTCCTGGTGGTAGACAGGAGAAGCCGCTTTTGTGCGGCACTTGGTTTAAGATATATATATTTTTAATTTATTTGAGACAGAGAGAGAGAGCATGAGCAGGGAGGGTTAAGGAGCTGGAGAAGCAGAGCTCTGTTGAGAAGAGAGCCAGATGCAGGGCTTGATCCCAGGACTCCAGGATCATGACCTGAACCAAAGGCAGATGCTTAACTGACTAAGCCACCCAGGGCGCCCCAAGGGTGGTTCATCCCCTCTTAGCCCGTCTCAGCCCAAGAAACCCCCCCAAAGACAAGGTCCGTGCAAGCGAGGTCCTACAAAAGCAACTCACAGATTTCAGAAACCCTCAGGAAAGGAAACAGTTGCCTTCCCTATAAATGGCAGATGCCCCCTCTACCAGGTGTCCTGTTCCGTGGCCCCAGCATGACCTTCCTTCACTTCTAGAACTGACTTCTCCAGCATAGGATCGGGGCTTCCTCTGCCACATTCGGAGGCTCCTGGGAGGTGACTTGTGCCTTTCAGAGTCCTGATGAGACTTTGCAAACCCCAAACAACATATAGCAGAGTCATTGCTCAACTGATTTCTTAAATACCACCACTTGGGGTAGACATGGGCCAGCTGTTGAACAGCTGTACCACTTTGGCACTCAGTCCCAGACGCAATAAAACAAGATGAAGAGGCACCTCCCGGGCAAGACACGCTCAGGGAGAGGGGAGCAGAGCCCAGCAGTGTCAGCTCAGCCCCTTGGCCTGGCTTCACCTTGTCTTTCCAGTTTTATTATAAATACACTCGTATAAAGCTAAGTACCACTCTACTTTTGTATAACACTGTATAATTTAAGCATTTCCCATGCATTATCTCCTTGGATCCCTTAGCACTTAAAATTGTTTAAAAATTAGCTAAATTTTTAATGCTTTTATAATTTTCCCCACCCAATCCATGTATCCTTTGCAAACGTTGTCTATCACTTTCTAAGGAATGCCATGTATACATGCAGCCCCCCCCCCCCCAAATCCCTTTCCCCTTTTTTCCCCTCTCTTCTCTAAAGCTGCCATTCCTCCTCTGGCCAGTTCTCTTAATACCATAATTATAGGTTTTGGCAATTTTTACTTTCCTGTCCTAATCTCTAAGATGGTAATCCTTTGTTCCTTTTTCCACTTACCTCTGGAAAAAATGTGTTCTTGGTCCCCGTGGCTTGCTCCTCAACTCCAGCTCCCACACTAGCTTAGCTGATTGTCTACAAATTCCTTCATGATGAAAGGACATTTAGAGACACAAGAATGACCTCTACCGAATCACCTTGTCCCTACGTCACATCTGGTGGCTGCCTTTCTGCCCCCAAATGTTACATTGTCCTGAATCCAGCTCTTCCACTACTCACCAGGTGGCCTTGGAAATGTGCCTTAAGATCTCTGAAGCTCTGAGCTTCTGTTCCCTCAATGTAAAATCAAGACACTAGTAGAACCAATCTCATAGGCTTATGATGAAGAACTAATGAGACAATGGGTCCTCCATGTCACAGAGACCGATGGCCAGCTTGGCCTTGGTGCCATAAGCTTGCATCTTAAGCTGAGCATGGAGCCCGATGTGGGGCTATGATCCCCGGACCCTGAGATCATGACCTGAGCCAAAGCAGACTCTTAACCAGCTGAGCCACCCAGGCATCCCTGGAGATCCTGGATGAGCCTTAGAGTCTTCATTCTTGGTGATGGGCAGTGGGGGCAATCATGTATAATAGAATAGGGTGTCCATGGTGCTGAGAAGCCAAAAGAGTTCCAGTAGCAGATACCATTCAATAGCTTATTAATATTCTTTAAAAATTACTTTCTCTTATGCCTTTTCCACTGTTGAAGTAAAAATATAGTTCTTGACTTCCCAGCTTCCTTGCTGCCAGACATGACCATGTAATGCAGTCTGGTCACTGAAATGTCCACTGGGGCAGACTTAGCTTCCAGAGACAAACACAAAGCCTTGGGAGGAGAAAGTCCTTCACCCCTTCCCATCTTCCTGCTTTGAACGTGGATGCAAGGCTACAAGGAGCATAGTTATCTTGCAACCATGAGGCAACAAGCAAGGGGTGAAGTCTGGAGGTCAACCATGGAGGAAAAGACCTCAGTGGAATGACTGAGCAATGGCTCCCCTCAACCTGCCTATGTCCTCATGCTTCAACCATGACTCTCCTATTTGCTTAAGCTATAGTTGGGCTTTCTTTGCAGTTGATTATAATCCTAGCTGGTATAAGAGCAGGGATATTACAATTGAAAAAACTAATAACTATCCCCTGAAATGGGGTCCTGTGAGGCACTAGGTGATGTTGGATGAGTTGGCTATGTGAGCCGTGAAAAACTTAGGTGATTGTGGAACTAACAGAGAGAACACTCTTTTCGCCCAGGGGCTGTGAGCTGCAGAAGAGGACGAGAAGAGTGTCTCTCATGCAAGACGTAATTTGAGGATATGATGCTCCTTGGAAGATGCCCAGTGTGATCCTGGGCGAGAATTGGCCCGAGACAAGCATAGAAGAGTAGATGAGCCAACCAACCCCGGGACTGACCAACTCCTGACTGTACTTCAGAACAATTGGACAAGATCGAGTTGAGTTGAGCTGTGGATAATTCAAGGAGATCGCATGCTCATGAAACACATTTTAGTTATCTATCTTCATAATTACTGCATTTTGAGTATTTGGGGAAAGGGGACCGTCTAAATGTCTAATGTCAGGCACGCTGTCTCATGTCTAAAATGGGGTTTATTTTTCTCAAATATTCTTGGTCTTTATAAGTTTCATTTGAAAAGTGTCAATTATACCTTTTTGCTCTGAAGATGAGGACGGTGCTGCTCCTGACTTTCCCAGGTGAAGAAGTAGAGAGAAGCCAGCCGAGCTAGAGCAGAGGTATGGAAACTCTAGGAACAGGGAGGCTGCAGAGACACTGTGTTGGCCTCAAGTCTTCACAAGTTCTCCCTCCTTGACCCACTGATTTCCTTCCCAACAGCCCTACATTGCTTTTTTTTTTTTTTTTAATTATATGAGACACAGAGAGAGAGTGAGTACAAGTACACAGCGGGGAGGGCAGAGGGAGGTGGGGAGGGGAGTCTCAGGCAGACTCTGCACTCAGTGCAGGGCAGGCTCCTACAACTGAGATTATGACCTGAGCTGAAACCAAGAGTCAGGCACTTAGCCAACAGCACCACCCAGGAGCCCCTACCTTGTTTTAAATTAACACCACTTTGGGGTCGCCGTTGGTCACTTGACTATTTTCCCATGCTTTGTTGATGTGTAGGACATTGTAGTCAGTGAAGTCACTAGGCTCAGGAGCATGCTCCCTGTCTTCAGGCTGATGGGTGCTGCTTTCTGGACCTGTTGTGATGGTTTGCAGGGCTGTCACCTGCGTGGCTCTCAGGAGGTCACCTGTGATCTGGCCTTCTCCCCACTATGAGCCACAGTCATCTTTCCCTTAGTCCTCTGATGTATCAAAAGATCTTGTCCTTTTTTCTTGATTAGCCATCTTTATCTTCACCCATCTCCATGATCCTGTTGATGTAGACATTCCTCATCTGTTTTTTGATGTTTGCTATTTCTGCTTCACTTCCTTTGCCTTTACGGGGCGGGGGGAATGCTCCACACTGATCACTTCTGAGCAAAGGGAGAGCTATTCCGTTAAAGTCCTTGGCATGGTGTCTCCCTTTGAGCATTTTTTAATGTATTTTTAACATGTCCTATTTCTTCATGGCATCTTGAAAAGGGAGTAAGTCTCCTCTCCCCTTAATAATCTTTTTTATAGTTCTAATTTCTTCTTGTTCCACTAGGAATTTGCATATTCTCTATTTGATCTTGCCAAGTTTCTAAGACTTTAAGAATTCCATTTTGATCAGGCGAGAGAATCATGGTCATCACCCCACTTTCATGAGCTTATGACCTTGAGTCAATCACTTAGCTCTGTGCACCCCTGGTTTTCCATTTACATTTAAGGATAAATATACTTACTGATATTTGAGGATAAATATCCTTTACTGAAAGGCAAGGGACGAACAAGATAATCTCTCAAGCTTCTTTCCTTCTTTAACACCTGGACTTCTATGATCATAAAGAGATGGTTTTCATTTTGTAATAACCTTTATTTCATGCATGTCCTGTTCTTTTCATTACCCTATTACTCTCTCACTTTTATTACATTTACGTCATACTGTGGGAATGATAAAATTTATGTAGTCCTTACAGTGTTCAGATACCTTTTAGATATAGCATCTACCTTTGTTCCATGGCTAACACATGCAAGTAATGGGACCTGAATTCTGTATCCTTAAACATGGTCACACAGGGGCACCTGGGTGGCTCAGTCAGTTAAGCATCTGACTCTTCATGTCACCTCAGGTCATGATCTCAGGGTCAGGAGATCAAGTCCTGTTTTGGGCTCTGCGCTGAGTGTGGAGCCTGCTTGGGATTCTCTCTCTCCTTCTCCGTCTGCCCCTTCCCCACCTCCTGTACACGTTCTCTCTCAAAAAATAAAATAAAAAGATTGTCACAGTGTGTAATTGTCCTATGTTTCCTCTCTGTCACTCTACTTTCCCCCGTATAACATTATATTAGGAACTCATTGCAAAGTTAACATATGTAGCATAACATATGTAACATTTTTATAAATGATTGTCTAATATTCAACTGTATGGATTACCATAATATGTCTAATCATTCTCCCACTGACATAATTGTTTTCAATTTTTTGCTGAATTTTTTGATGAATGTGCTTATCAGACATATATATTCATGTAATTATTTCTGTAAGATATTTTGTTAGAAGCAGGATTATGACTTCTAGGATATGCTCACTCTTAGTTTAATAGCAATGAGACCTAAATCATTGCATCCATATATGACTTTTTAACATTTGGCTTGGCTGTGTCCCTTTTTGTCATGACAATTCAATTCTTTTCTCTACACTTAAAATATGGCATTACCTAAAAAATATATATGCCCTCCCTCTGATGCAAAAATTCTAGAAATTTATCTTATAGAAATAATTAAGGATGAGTACAGAGAATAGTTACAAGGGTTTAAAAAGTTATCACTATTAAGTGCCTTTTATGTGCTAGGCATTACATAGTATTTTAAATATATTATTTCACTTAATTATAACAATACGTTCTGGTGTAGGTACTATTTTTTTTAAATAATTTTTATTTTTCTTTATTCTCCATTTAATATCATAAGCGGTTTTTATTTTTTGCATGAAAACAGGTAGTTTTTTTAATTAAAATTTTTAATTTTTTAATAAACATATAATGTATTTTTTATCCCCAGGGTTACAATCTATGAATCGCCAGGTTTACACACTTCACAGCACTCAGTAGGTACTATTTTTAAACTCATCCCACAAATGAAGAAACTAAGCCTTAATGAGATTAAGTAACTTTCCCAAAGATATGTGATTGATACACAGGAAATCCGGGAACTGACTTAAAATTTGTCATCAGAACCCATAGGATTAACCACACACAAACTCCTTCTGGCGCAGTATGCAATAAAGGAATGTTGGAAATAACCGAACTATCCAAAAATAAAGAAATGGCTAAATAAGTAGGATATATTTATGCAACAAATATTATATATATAAGCATTAAAATTGTGTTGCCCAAATTTCTTTCTTATTAGAGAATAAATATGACAAGATATTTCTGACTTTGGGTTATTTAAAAAGAGATATTGCAAAGTGATATGATGATGATCCCATATTCTTTTTTTTTTTTTTTAAAGGGAATAAACCCAGTTCCTTCTACATGCAAGGAAGAGCAGGAAGAAGATCATATTGGTGTTCATAGGATTGAGAGTAATTTAATATTTTAATATTGCCTTTTGATTTTTAAATTTCTTCTGACTTTTTCTATAATAATTATATATTACTTTTGTAAGAAGATTAGATTAAAACTAAGTCTTTTAAAAAAGATTTTATTTATTCATTTGAGATAGAGAGTAAGAGAGAGCATGAGCAGGGCAAGGGAAAGAGGGAGAAGCAGGCTGCCCATTGAGCAGGGAGCCCAACAGAGGGTCCAGTCCCAGGACCCGGAGATCATGACCCCAGCCAAAGACAGTTGTGTAACCAACTGAGCCCTTAGATGTCCTAAAACTAAGTCCTTTAAAAGTAACAAAAAGGAGATCCAGTTTTGTCCAAGAGGTTCTTTGTTTCTGTTTTATGTATTAGAGAAAGAAGTTCAAACCCACTTCAATTATATTATTGTGATTATATATATAATATTATAGTATAGTATATTAATTAATTATATTATATTATATATAGTATTATATAATACTATATATAATTATACTATATATTATATATAATTATACTATTAATAATATATACTATATATAATGTATATATTAATATGTAATATATATGGCTATATATAATATATATACTACATATAATTATACTATATAATTATATATTATATATAATTATAGTATAATTATATATATATTAATTATTATACTATATATAATATACTATTAATTAATATACTATACTATACTATTATATTATATATAATTCAATTATATTATTGAAGTGGGTTTGAATTTCCAAGAAACTTATTTCACCTATTTGATATTCTAGCTTGTTTTGGCTATCATCCATAAACTGACATAAAATAATCAACCTTTCCTTTATATATTTGCAAGTCTGGTGTATTTTTTTTTTAACTTTTGCTTTTATTCGTTCACTTTCTCTTTTACATTTGCTCCTCTTTCCAACCTGCTCCCATAGCTTCTGGAAAACCCACATTCCTTTCAGTGCCTTCCTTCTGCTTTTGGAGATGTTGGGCTCAGACACAGCTTTGGCCTCCCGCCCCTGTCTCCTGACACTGAGGAATTTCTGTGGAACCTTTTAGTTCATTCCATAGGAGGTTAACTCCAACAGCTGCTCCTATATAACTAGGGTTTTAGAGTTTAAAAGTGCCTTCATATGCATACACTTATTTGATTTTTCCCAGTGGGCCTGTATAAGAAACAGGAAAAAACCTTATAAATCCCATTTTACAGAATAGAAAACTGAGCTTCAGCAAATTTCACCTCAAGAAACCCACACATCTAGCAAGTGGCAATGCTAAAGGAGCAAAACCTGACCTCTTGATTCTAAGCCCAGTACTCTTTTAACCACCCCATATGACCTCTGAAGAAAATTATCAAAGACCATCAGATAGATAACTATTTCCTAGATCTAGAACCTTATAGCTTAGGGATGCCTGGGTGGCTCAGTTGGTTAAGCCACTGCCTTCGGCTCAGGTCATGATCCTGGAGTTCCAGGATCGAGTCCCACATCAGGCTCCCAGCTCCTTGGGGAGTCTGCTTCTCCCCTCTCATGCTCTCTCTCTCTCTCTCTCAAATAAATAAATAAAATCTTTTTAAAAATAAAAAGAAAAACTTATAGCTTAATTGGGGAAACAGATCCTTTTAATATCCCAAATGGGACCTCATCAGAGTTTCCAGTCAAGGTAACTCTGGGTTAAAGGGCACCGTTGTCCCAGACACCACAGACACAGAGCTATCCATGGTCCTGAGATCACTTGCCTTGAGCCCACACTGACCCTGTCGCTCTTGCCCATCTGACTTACTCATTACTCTATCATCATTAATTCTTTCGACTCTCAGTGACTATTCTATCTCATGTGGCCTCTGTTTCTCTTCTTGGTTATTCATTTCAGCAGGACTCTGGATCAGTAGTGTCTTCTGGTCCATAGTTGCATACATGCTCCTTAAAAACTTTTTCTTACATTTCATACTTTTTCTTAAAAACTTTTTCTTACAAGGTTGTTATCCTTAAATCCAGGAGTGGTTTTCTCCACTCATCTTCAGCCTTGAAAAATGAATACTAATCTGACTCCAATTTTTCTTTTTAGCCTTCTGCATATTTATGCCATGTGCCTCATGTGTGTCTGTCTTCAGTCTTGCTTTACCTATATTCAATAATGTCTTTTCTTATGTTTGTATTGTTTTCTCTTAAATTTAACTTCTCTCTTCCTTGCCTTCCCAGGTTTTATGAATGATTTGTTTCTATTGCCACTTTCCTACTCCTGGGGTTTCTGATCCAACAGTAGTTAATCAATATGCTTCTTAGTTTTAATTTGTCTGATCTTGATCAGTATCTCTCAAAAAAAAATCCCCATTCTGTGCAAGTAAAAAGCCTCTGTGGCAATCACTAACATTTAGATTTCTGGGCTCCATCTCTGACTGATTCTTCTGCTTTGGCCTGGGGCCCTTCTTCTTCTGGATCCCCTTACTATGGACTGTGATGCCCTTGTTCCCAACAAAGCCCGGGCCCAGATGACAAAGTCAATCTGTGCTCTGCTCTCCAAGACCCCATGCCGTCATTTCCTTCAATGGTATTTTTGCTCTGCTGCCCTTTGCCCCCATTGGACTGTGTGTGAAGGTTAAGAAATGCCCGCATAACAACTTCAACAGTTGTGTGCAGTACTTCAAGCTCTAATACATTTAATCATGACATAGGACTTAAAGAAAGGAAGGAATGCTTGAATGCTTTTAACTAGGAGCTAAGGAGTGATGGCACAGGAATTCCTGCCTGTGTGGAGTTGATATGGGCATTAAAAGCCATGTAGAATTTCTAGTGAAGTACAATGCATGTTTGGCAAGAATGCCCTGGGAACTTCAGGCTTGGGGGTTAAGAGATTTGAGAAGTAAGTAAGTCTAGGGAGGTAACTTGAGGCCACATCATGTAAGGACTTCAATGTCAAACTAAACTGGAAGTGGGAAAAGCCTGTAACTCTTATCATTAGAACAGGCTGTCTTCACGCATGCATGGGAAAACCACAGAATCCTAAATATTATTTTACAAATGATAGTACAGATTTGGACATATAAAATGGAGAACTTCAGCAAAAACAGAAAATGAGACAAGCAGAGAGACTAGGAGCAAGATGGTGACAGCAATTCTGAGCCTCACATGGGGGACACACACTCAAAGAGTAGCCCTGGAGAGGGCAGCCCTCCATGTCAAAGAGCAAGCTGACTTGTGCTGGCTTCCTGATGAGTGTTCTGAGTCTAAAAGATAGCCTGAATCTTGGGGTCTTTGTGATGTCTTTCACATTGTAGTAATGGTAAATAAATAAAAACTCCTATAAATACATCAAGCCACTAGGGTGGTGAAATAGGGGAGTGTGGGAAAAGGTGAAGTTTAAGTACGAACTAAAGGCTGAATTTCTAAAGCATGCATTAGCTGCATGTGGCTAAAAATAGCCACCTGTTCCAGGTCGGATTGCAGATTGGGAGAGCTCTTCACATACCATATTCAAAAAGCATCTGTCACCCAGTAACCATGGCAACAGGCATCCCTGAATAGATGTAGAGAGATGTTTTTGGAATGAAGCTGGAAAAGGAAGTGGACATAATAGCCTCTGGGTAAGGGGTGAGAGTTTCTGGTCCACCCATGAGTTGAAGCCTCATCTTTCTTTCCTACTTCCCAGTCCTTCTAATTTTGCACAGCCATTGGTTCTTATTTTTTCTGAAGAAGTAACCTCTAGAATTAATTAGTACCTTTCAATGGACTGAATAGGGAGAGAAGAAGGAAAGTAGTCTGGGACATCTACTGACATGAAGAGATGGGATAGGAAGCCAACCTGCATTCGGGAACTCCTGGAGAAGGAAGTGGCTCAGAAACCAATGTGCACTATATAATCCTGCTATTTGCATATTTCCTTTGTCAGTGATCCTCTTAAAATGTATTTGTCACTTCATGTTGACAATATTAAAATGTCATGGATCTGTCCTTTTGTTTCTATTGCTTTTTATTCTTTGTAAATGCCTTGAAAGCAGGGAGTCCTCTTGTAGCTCCCCACATAGCACCAGAACACTCCTTTAGTTTGTCAGTGCTGCTTGTGAGATACGGCAGCATAAAGTTCTCTTAGGGCTTAGAAGGTCTACCCAAAAGTTGTGTTTTGCCTTCCACCTGTCAATTCCCAAGAACACCAATTCTGACAAATGGCTGAATGTGTTGAGGGGGACTCTGTTGAACAGGTCCTCCTTGAAGACAGTCATAAATTATGGATGAGACCATTCCAAATAATTGTGCACAATAAACACTCTTAAGTGAATGAATACACATAAATGACTGAAGATGCTTGGAATGACTTTGGTGATAAGGGCAGAAATTTGAGGATGAAAAGGAGCCAGAATCTCTTGAGTGTGTTCTCCAGGCGACGGACAGCCTGAATAAGGCAGACATTTCACCTTCAGAAAGATGGGACCAAAATCAGATTACTAGTCAAATGAGGAGGCAACATATATTTTCTGAAGACAGAGTCAAGAGTCCTCATGGCAGATCTACTTGAGATCCACACTGGATAGGATCGGAAAACTATGTGGGTTCCTCTAGGAAGAGCTCTTTGCAAGCACATAGTTCTAAATCCTGGATAATAAGGTTGCTGAGGGTCACTTTTCCCTAGTATCCTCCTCAATGCCCTCTTGCTTACCTAGTGAAGAAACAAAGACCTTCATTGAGCACCTATGCCTATGTGTTCTTCATACTGCACAAAACTCTAAGCTCAGCAGCCCTAGGAACATTCATTCATTAATTCATTCAACAGACCCTTCCTGAATGCCACTGTGTGCTGGGTGCTACATGGTCTCTGTGGGACATTGTTGCTCTTATAATGGTTCCTGGCGATGATGATAACCATTCCAGCTATGGCAAGAGTACAAGACAGCCCAGCTTAGCACACACACAGTACATTAGCTACAGTGGACCCTTGAGCAACACAAATTTGACCTGCATGGGTTCACTTATACTGGACTTTTTTTTTTTTCAATAAATACAATAAAGTACTGTAAATGTATTTTCTCTTCTTTATGATTTTTAAACATTTTCTTTTTTCAGCTTATTTTATTGTAAGAATACAGTATATAATATAACATACAAAATATGTGTCAGTTGACTATTTATGTTCTTGTTAAGGCTTCTGGTCAACAGTAGGCTATTAGTAAAGTTTTGGGAAGCTCAAAAGTTGTATTTGGATTTTTCAAAAAAGTTATATGTGGATTTTTGACTGCAAGGGGGTTTGGCACCCCTAACCCCTATATGGTTCAAAGGTCAACTGTGTATTTTTTCTGTATTCTTGATGCTCCCGCATAGGAGGTCTTGCTAATCCTGGAAAGATGGCCTCTCCCAGGGCTAATTCTCAGAGATAGCAAATGACTCCCCTGTGAATCTGTTTCATATGCAAACCAACCAATTCAGAACCTATACTTGCCAACTACTTTCTTTATGGGACTCTCACAGGTTAAGCCACTAACCCCTGCCACAATCACAGGAGGGCCAGGTACCAGGCAATGAGGGGAAGGCCCTATACCCGGGGAGCTTGTTAACATCATTCAAACTAGCCAATCCTAAACCTGTATTACCTGCTTACTCTGCCTCACCCATTCTGTCCTAGGAAAACCACTCTACAGGCTCTTGCCCATGTTTTCCCTTCACTCTTTCTGCTTCTTGACCAACCCTCATGCTTCCCTGTGTGGTATGGAGTGCCCCTTCTCTTGAGAACCATAACAAACTGTCTTTTCAATGGCAATCATCCCCTGATCTGTTGGCCTCATTCTACCCAAATCATAATAAAGCTTACATTTAGGAAAAAAAAAAAGTCTTATTAAGTAATCTCTACATCCCATATGGGGCTCAGACTCATAATCCCAAGATCAACAGTTGCATGCTCCTCTGACTGAGCCAGCTAGGTGCCCCAATAAAACCGACATATGAAAACAAGAGCTCAAGAGCTGGAATCAGATAGCCTGGATTCAAATGCATTTCCATCATTTACTGGCTGTGAGACATAGCCTTAATTTCGTATCTCTAAAACAGAAACAGCATCTAACCCATTAGGCTCTCAGAAGAGTTAAATGAGATATTCCTTAGGAAGCACTTAACCTATAGTAACTGCCACACATGAATGCTAAATAAACATGAGAACTAGATATGTATTTGAGAGGACATAGAATGCAGCACTCATGCCTCTTTGAAGTCTATAATCAAGTGGAACTTTCTAGAATTTCCGAAGAGGCTTCATATTCCTTATCTTATTTCATCCTGACAGCTCTGTGAAGGTAGATGGGTAGGTAAGGCACCCAGGTTTTACAGACAAGGAAACTGAGACCGAAAGTGAACGAGCTAGTCAATGGAAAAGGTTGGAATAGGACCGAGCTGTCAGCTAGTTCCTTCCACCAGGCCTTTCTATGGAGAGGATGGCTGTGGTGTGGATGAGGACTTAGCAGTCAGGCAGACCAGGCTTCAAAGCCCGCTCCACCACTTCTCAACTTGCTTATGCTGAGAAAGGTTGGAAGCCTCTGATCTTCCATTTTCCTAACTGCTGAAAAGGGGGAAATGGTTTCTTCAATCAGACTTTTAAAAAGGAATTTAATCAAAGCTAGCTGGGGTATGGGATAATGAGCACAGACCTATGTAAAGCACTCTTCTTTTCTTTCTTTCTTTCTTTTTTTTTTTTTTTTAAGATTTTGTTTATTTATTTTGACACACACACAGAGAGAGAGAGAGAGAGAGAGACAGCAAGAGAAGGAACATAAGCAGAGGGAGTGGGAGAGGGAGAAGCAGGCTTCCTGCTGAGCAGGGAGCCTGATATGGGGCTCGATCCCAGGACCCTGGGATCATGACCTGAGCCGAAGACAGACACTTAAAGATTGAGCCACCCAGGTGCCCCAGCACTCTTATTTTCTTTTAAGGAAATCTCAAATATAGAAAAAGCTATCTGCGCAGGGTTGCTCACCACAATACTATCTGAATACAATTTGGAAGCAAAAGACATATTCAACAACAGGGAGATAAATAGATTAGAGTATATTCATGTGACGGGATAGTATACAGCCATTAAAAATGATGTTTCCCAAATTCATAACAAAAACTATATTGACTGTAAAGTCAATAAATCATGCCTTCTCTCCCATTTTGATATCACCTGATATTGCCTCAGGCGTCTCACTGAGGCAACAAGAGTGTTGCAGAGTGAAACTCTTGAGGAAGAAACGGATCCAGACGGTGGCATATGAACCCAGAGACTGGGCACTTGCTACCCAGTATTCCAGTGAGTGCCATAGTGAGACCGTGACAAGGTTGCCATTGGTCCCTTGTTTTCCGCATTGTCCCTCCCACTTACATCCTTATGCTTCAAACTGCTGAAGCAGCTCTTCCTACCTCAGCTTCACCTATTAGACCTGCTTTCCTCAGCACCTCTGAGTCTGCCCTGCCTGGATCTTAGCTTTCCCTCATGTGGCTCGGCTTAAACTTCCCCTTCCTGGTCTGTAACCAGATTGGCTGCACCTACAGCACGCTTCCCTGTTGGCTGAACGCTGGGTCCTTGTACTCGTCAGTCTCCCCTGGAACTGTGGGGTCGATACTCTTCCTTCCCACCAGGCAGAACGCGCTGCCAGGGCAAAGCCAGGCTCGTCTTCCTCACCATCATGTTCCTCGTGGTCCCCAGGCAGAAGCTCAATATACTCTGGTAGATGAATGAATGAACGAGTGAATGAATGATTTATGTGTGTATGCAGACATTGATGTGTAAGGGGGATTTCGGCCTTGAGTTTCTAGAATTCTGAGTACCAGGCTGCCAGACTCTGCCGGCTGACAGCTCTCCCTGTCCCTGTTTTTGTTTTTCTCCCCAGTTCAGGAAATGGCCCAGTCAGTAACACCCTCTCCCCCCAGGACAGCCCAGACAGAAAGAGTGTTGTCACTCCCCTGTTCCTTGCTCTTGCCCAGCAGAAGTCCTAGGACAGCCCTCCAGGTGCTGTGCCCTGCACAGTCGGTACCCAGCATTGAACCCAAAGAGGCTCTAACAGGGAGGCTTTGGAGGGTCGTGCTCTCTCCACAACTTCCTCCCAAACAGCAGATCCCAGCTGGATCGTAAGTAAGAGAACAATATAGCCACATATTTATAGTCTCTGTGAATCACTGGTGACTAATTTTTCCCATTTAGTAACCCCAAATAGTTTTCTCTTTAAGCTTCTAGTGAGGGCAAGAGCCAGCCAATCATTTAGATGATAATGCACATTTTTATTAAAATTTTTTTTTAAAGTCCCTTTCTTAACATGGGACAGAAGGTTGGCAAATACAGATATTTAACTAGTGACTGCTTTTCTTTCTCCAAACATGACATTCTTATCAGTACCCAGCTCAGGAAATTTTTCACTGAATCCAAGAACTTTTTCCACTGAATCTAGGCTATCCCAGGGCTTTTCAAGGCTGTATGGTCTGTCCTCTAACACCCAGAAGAGACTGAAAAGTAAAAAAAACCAAAAACACCCCAAACCCAAAAAACAGAAAACAACAAATCCCAGAGTAAAAGGTATCACTCTTGTTTTTCCATTGTGTTTGTTGGCTGGGACTCCTTAGCAAAGAAATGGCCTTCTTGTATTTTGGTTACATATCATTACGTTCCATTTAGTAAACCCAACTTACAAAAGAGGCAGGGACAGCCAGTTTCTAAAGCTCCAGTGCCTCTGACATGTTCTTATTTAATACTAATTGCTCCCTGTGAAATTTGGCCTCTTGAATTTTGTTTTTCCATGATCAGCATTCTTCAGTGTCTCCTACCAGAAGGCTCTATCAGTCATGCATAACTTAGATAATTTATTGCCTTGCCTATGAGGATTTATTTCTATGGAGTATTTCTAGAAAACTCATCTGACTCCTAAATCAAACAATGGAGGGAAATGAGGGTTGGAGAGAAGGGTCGAGAGAGGCAATCTGGAGTCCGAGGAGAAAATATCTAAAGATGTTATTTAACCAGAACCAAGATTACTGCGTTGAGGGGCGCCTAGGTGGCTCAGGGGGTTAAGCCTCTGCCTTGGCTCAGGTCATGATCTCAGGGTCCTGGGATCGAGTCCCACATGGGACTCCCTGCTCAGCGGGGAGCCAGCTTCCTCCTTTCTCTCTCTGCCTGTCTCTCTGCCTACTTGTGATCTCTTGTCAAATAAATAAATAAAGTCTTAAAAAAAAAAAGATTACTGCATTCAGCATTCTAAGTGATTGAGAAATCAACTGACGAAGGGGTGTGGCTTCACGAAGGTGGCCCATATGTGCATAGAGGTGACAAAATGTGAACTGAGAAGGCCTGGTCAGCTGAGTAGTGGGGCCCAGGCAGGAGCCCGTGGCTGGAAGGAAGGAGAGTTGCAAGGCCCCTGGGCTTCTGCAGGACAAACGAGGTGGATTCTGGGGAGTTTTACTTAATTCCAACCTGACTGAGGTCCCATCATAGTGCAAGTCCCGAGTCCCACCGACTCTAGCTAGGGCTGGTTGCCTCTTCTGAATTCCCATGGCAGTGAATGTGCTTGTGAAATAATTTAAGCCGGCTGCCTGTAATAATCTGAGGCATGCAATGTCATTTTGCCCTAGAGAGCTCAGACCTGCTCCTTTGGGTTTGAGTCTGTTTCGGGTTCCCAGAACCAAATGAATTTTTACCTCTGGATCTCTACCCAAGGCATGTTTTGACCATGGAACCAGGCAGGCTTCAAGGAGCCAGGTTTCCTGCCTGCCAACTGAGATTGGCCAGTGCTGATTTTACACATTCCTATTAGTTTTTAATGCGTATTTTGTTTTAGCTATAAAATCGCAACTGCAAAGCCATAAACTTACAGATCATATGATTCGAAGTGCGTGCATTTGTTTCCCAAGGGTCTCTGTGTACAACTAATTTCCTAATCTTTCATTTACCTCTCTCCTTGGTCAACTACTCCACAGGTATTAATTGAGCACTTACTGTATGCAGAGCTCCGTTCTAGATACTATACAGGGCACGAAGAGAGTCGCAGCCCTCCCTCGGGATTTGAAGCTAGAAAGGAGGGAGCAAGTAAGTACTAAGCAATCAAGCCAGGTGCCCGCACCCTCCTATTTCTGGTGCCCGCTTCCCTCTGAAGCCTCCCTCTCCTCCCACATTGCCCTCTGTGCCCAGTCATCAATGTCTCTCAGTGTCCGGAGGGTCCTGTCCTCTCTCTTTCCAGTCACTGGTCACTCACACCTGCCGTCTGCTTGATAAAAACTCCAGTCTCCCATTAATAGTCAGCTTTCCCAGGAAGCCTTCCCTGACTAGCCTAAACCCTCCCCGTCCCTCACCCCTGCCAAGTACTCCCTGGGTTGCGACACCTATCATTCTCCATTGTTGTTCCTTATTTCATTGCCAGTCACTCCTGTGAGCTCTGTGAGGGCAGGGCCTACACCTGTCTCCCACGTCTGTATCTCCAGTGTCCAGCTCAGTGCCTGGCTCTTGTAGAAGGGACCTAGTAAGAATGTACTAGAAGAGGGAAGAAAGCCCCCCCCCCCATAGATGGAGAGAGTCCCTGGAGGAGCTCACTTCATGACCTGTCCTGCTTTGGGGAAAACTTGCATTTTTGTCTTACCCACTTTGAATTTAGGATGATGACAACACACTCCCCTCTTCAGACCCCATGGCTTTGGGAACCCCAGGCAGATCTTCTTCAAGCCTGGATGGGTCAAGACTATGAGGATATAAGACCCCAGCCTTTGGCTCAGACACCCTGTAACCAACCCTCTATGAGAGTTTTCACAGTTATGCACAAATCTTTAGTTCTGTGAACCAGACAAGGCCTGATGAATACCAAGGCTCCACCTCTGGGAAAGCCCTCTGCTTTCCCAAAATACAGGCAAGCCCCTCACCATCGCTCATCAGTATCTTATTTTAGGCCTATTACGGCAGATAGACCAGTCCTATCTTCTTTTTTCCCAGCAAATAGACAATTGTTGTTTGGCTGGCAGGAAATGGTGACTGTCACCCAGGAGAAGTTTGCTCTGGTTGGCTCTCATTTCTCTGCCATATTCATTTGGGGTATTTCAACAATCTTGAGAACACACACACACACACACACACACACGGATATTCACTATTGCATTAGTCACACAGGCCTGGACAGTAGGGACATGGGGCACTAGGACAGGGATTGGGGTCAAGGTAGGAGTGGGGACAGCTTAGAGCCAAAAGTTGAAGCCAAGCTAGAGAGCACAGGTAACTCCCACTTGGAAGGCCAGAGATAAGAACTGAGGTCGGAGTCATAGATCCAAGAGTGGGAATCAGGTGGCAATGGGACCAATGCACAAAGAGGCTGAGAGTGAGGGGGTGGCCCTGGGCAGCCACCTGGAACACTGAGTAGTGGTTGGCGAGCCAGCAGGGGTGTGGTGCAGGGGTGGGTCAGGCTGGTTGCAATGGCTATGTGCAAGATGTATAAAACAGGATAAGCTCATGCCTCCAATAAGCTTAAAACCTCATAGGTGGAAGAGGAGTCATGGGCATGAATAGTTCTCATATGAGAGGGGCTGGGAACCTCATGCTGATCCCTGGAGTGCTTTCTGGAGGTGGTAGCATTTTAGAGGAGACTTGGTGGTAGACGTTAGATGCAGTCTATCCTGTCTGCCTTAGGAGAGAGAGAGGGACGCTTGAGTGGAGCAAAGCTGTGAAGACAAGACTGTGCTCCATTGGCTGGAAATTGGGTTGGAAGCGACAAAGGCCCTATGAAACCCGCCATATGCCAGGTTCTGTGCTAGAGTTTACTTCTAGTTAAGTAGAAATCTACTAACTTATAGATTAGAATTCTCATCATAGCACAGGGAGAGATGAATGATTAACCCTACTGCAGAGTTAAACCAAGGCCTTGTTGAAGGAAATTTGCCCCAAAGCCTGCGAGATTACAGTCAGGAGAGGATGGGGAGGAAAAGGGGGTAGCCTTGAGGAGGAAAACCTGAACATCTGGATGAAGCGTTTGTGCTTTGGACTGACTGTAAAGGGTTTTGGTGGTTTGATTGTTATAATTATTATTATTTTATTTATTTATTTTATTTTGGACACCAGCATTTCCAGATGATTGTCAAAGGCAGTCCAGAGCCCAGGACCAGCTCTGAGCCTTTGCCCAGCTTTTCCAGAGGCTTTGATAGGTGTATGTTAATGCTGTGTGATTCTTTCCCACTCAGACAGTAAAAGGCTAGTTGTCTTAAAGGAGTGAGACAGCAAAGACACCAAGGGCTTGGCTCTGGAGGCCCGACCAGGTATGAGGACAGGTGAAAAGATGATGAGATATAAAATATGGTACACCTTTGTTTTGGACACGCCTCTCTACCTCCTACCCCATCCCCAGATCAATAGCCTGTAACCCGGAGAAGAGGAAGAAAGTTTAAAAGGTGAAATGCACCCCCAGGGCCCAGGTGGTGGAGGTAGCAGACCCCACTCTAAGTTTGGAGGTCAGACACAGTGAGTAGTTGTGCCTCACTTGTCTGGGAAGTCCAGGGAGGATGGCGAAACTCAGGGGGTCCCCTTGGCCCCCAAGGTGTGCTCCAGAGACCCAGAGCAGAAGAGGCAGGGTGACATGCCTAGGTGGAGAGCCCCTTCAACCCCACTCACTCTTCATCCCTCTCCCCACACCCCTGCACACACGGGTTTCCCATGGCTCTTGCAGGGGGAGCAGGAACAAGCTTAGAGGGTGGCCACAGGGAAGCTCGAGGCTGAAAGGGGCCTGGGCAGGAGGGCGTGATGCCTGAGGATGGAGCAGCCTGGAGCAGCCTGGTCGGGGGGCCAAGTGGGGGAGGGGGGAAGGGGGTTATCCTGCCTGACCAGGCAGAGGCACCTTACATCTCACTTGGGCTTGGGACAGAAGGAGCAGAGCTGTCGCTTCGCTGCCTGCACAGCTGTGGCAGGGCCTGCACTCACTTCTGGGAGGGGCCAGAACACAAGCCCCCAGCACTGAAATGATCGAGATGATGACTCCAGTGGCCCATTCACCTGGAAACAGCTCTGCTAGCTTTTCTGCATCAACCAGAATGGGGGCTTGAGACAGAAAAGAAATCCAGGTACGGAAAGATAGAGAAAATGACTTGGTACACACTGATCCTCTGAGTGAGAGAGCCAAACCCACTGTGCTGGCTTCTTGCCTTCTCTCTCCCCTCCCCAGACTGCACACCCTCCCATCCGCCTCAACATGCTAAACGGGGTCTCCTGTACCCAGTACGCTGTGGGCCCGGTGAGAAAACCAGGGCTCAATAGCCTGAAAATCATAAAGCTAGAAGGGCCCATATTCACTTCACCAGTAAGGAGACTGGGACCCAAAGAAAGGACGGGCCTTGTGTCAGGGCTCGACACAGCTGAGCGGCCTAGCTGAGAAAACTGAGTTCTTAAATGTATCCCACCACCTTTTCCCACTCGGCTCCTGTCCCTGCTGGCCACCTAAGTGGGGAAAGCACGCCCTGGCCCCACGGTCATGGCTCCTTCGGTGCGAGCCACCTCTCTCGCTGCCTGGATGGGTGATTCAGGGCACATGTACCCCAGATCAGGGGAGAGGGCATGAGGGAGAAGGGGTGCTGCCCAGCATGTAGGCTTATCGGATACATCCTACAAACTGACCTTCTGGCCCCAGAACAAAGCAGTTCTCCAGCACAACGTGGGTTGTGCCTTGTGGGAGACAACGTGACACATGCTGGGGATTCTTCCCAAGCCACAATTGCTTCAGAGTCCTGGAGGGCAAGTCTCTGCCTGCTGGGGCCTGAGAGCTCCCCCCAGGCTATGGGGCAGGAAGGGAAGTCTCAGACTTCACCGAGGTAGGAGCGCCAGCTGCCAGGAGGCTCCCCCAAGCACTGAGAACTTGGGGGGATGAGCAGTGGGGCCTCCCTGTCCCAAGGGTCAACTCCAGGTGACTGCCAGCCTCACGCAGAGCGCCAGCCCTGGTGTTGTGTTAACTCTGCCAGCGCCAGGCCAGGACGTCTTGCTCCCGGTCCTCACTCACGCCTCCCAGCCCAGTACACAGGTGTTACTCTCTCCCGTTTAGAGATGAGAAAAATCAAGTTTGGAAAGGTTAAGCAACTTGAGGTCAAGGTCACACGGTTCTTAAGGAGAGGCTCTGGAATTAGATATGATAGATTCTCGTGTGTCTTCAGCTGCTGAGCCTTCCCCAGCCTCTCTCCCGAGAACCTCTTTCCTGGGAGTCCTTCCCACCAGAGTCGAAGGGGCAGAGATCGAGACTTCGAAGAGCCCAGCCTCGCAGATTAGGGGCTGGGAGTCAGGACACTCTAGCGCTTGGCTTCAGCTCTCACTGGCCACATTCCCTGACCACACACACTTGTCTTCCCAGGAGTCTGTTCCCCGGGCAGTGACTGCCACTGGTTCTCAGGATCTCCCACTTTCCCTTACAGCTACTTTAGGCTGTGAGCCCCCAAAGCTCTGTGTGTGGAGCAGGACTCCGGGAAGGCTGATCCCCTCACAAGCAGAGCTTACTGTAATCCAACAAACCTACAACGAAGTCAGACTTAGATGCACTGCCATGCCAGGCGTAACTATTTTTTTTTATAGATTTTTATTTATTTATCAGAGAGAGAGGGAGAAAGTGAGCACAGGCAGACAGAGTGGCAGGCAGAGGCAGAGGGAGAAGCAGGCTCCCTGCTGAGCAAGGAGCCCGATGTGGGACTCGATCCCAGGACGCTGGGATCATGACCTGAGCCAAAGGCAGCTGCTTAACCAACTGAGCCACCCAGGCGTCCCACCAGGCGTAACTATTATCGACCCCTGGGGCCCAGGCTCCTTGTCATCAAGCCTCAACCTTGGAAATCATGGAAATGAGACCTTAATGTTGAGTGGTTTTTGCCATTGGTGGAGTGTTCTTTTAAACAACTCAGCCACATTTTTACTTTTTCAGTCGTCACTCGGTTGCCTCTCTAGATATACTCTGCTACGGGGCTTGCAAGTTTCCTGTGGGGTCATGACTAGTTTTAGCCTTACTCCATTCCCAGCTTCTCCTACCACAGGCTCCCTGATCCCCGCACATATCCAAAGCAAATGTAGAGGCTGGTGCCTCCACTCACTGACGGCAGGGGCGTTGCTAACCCTTCCACAGTCCAGGGATGAGATTCCTGAGTCCCCTCATAGACGTACAGATGATTCTAGTTTCTTCTGCACTCATATCCTTGCCCGGCTCGGTGTGCGCTTGTACACACACATACACAAGTGCATGTAAGCTCGCCCAGGAGGACAAATCCTTGAAATGTCACCGATTCCCCACCCCAAGCTTTGGGTGCTTGATGGACTCAGGTGCAAGATTCGGGCCCTGAAGCTGCGGACAGTTGGACAGATCTCCTGGACCCACCCTCCGGGCCTTCAGCTGCGTCTGCTCCCATTCCCTGCAGGGTTAAGGTGTCCCTGGTGACTCAGTGGGGTCAGAGGCTGGCTCCCACCCACCCCTGGTGGCCTGACTCAGAGAGCAGTGTGTGGTCCCCTCTGCCACACCCCTGTCGGTAAGGATGCTGTTCCCTGTTTCCGAGGACCTGCTCTGCTACCCAGGCAGGCAGAGGAAGTGAGGAAAGGAGACACCCACGGGGTTTATAGAGAAGCCTGGCCCCTGGCTTTCTCCTTGTGTGGCGGCTACAAGCCCCAGGAGCAGAGGGAGCTGTTGGGGAGCTCTCCTGGGGGAGGCCAGAGATCAAAGGGAAGGTAATTTGGGCACATGCTAAAAATAGATCTGGTGGCTATTTTTGAGCTATTTGGCTTGAATCAGAGAAGTAAATTTTGGATTTTGCTCAAACTTCCTGTCAATTCCCCTAGTCTCTTCCTCCTCCACTTACTCCCCAGGCTGGTGGCATTCAAAGGGTTTTGACTATGACCTGTCATTTTACCCCGGGCTCTGTACACACACACACACACACACACACACACAGAACTGAAAAGAACCAGGAAACATTACTTCCCTTTACTAGATACAAGGCACCCGATGTTCTAGCCTGTCCTATTTCATTTTTTTTAAATGACTGGTTATGACCCACTAATGAATGTAATGACTGGTGAGAAGCACCCGCAGTTAGAAAAAACATCTAGACAATCTATCCTTTCTTTTCTCTGAAGCTGTCACTCGTCAGTTATGTGGCTTTGGGCAGATGGCCTCAACTTTACAGAACTTTGGTTTTTGGTTTTTTCTTTTTTCATCTATGCAGAGAGGGTTGGTCAAGTCATATCAATTCCCTAAACTTGGGTGGATTTGTTCTATTCTTTGTTTAAAGGGAATCAATCACCTGTGGCATTTTCTGGGCAGGCCCAGTTTGGAGCTTAAAGCGTCAAGTTTGAAAGGAAGGGAGTTGGATGTCCTTCCTCCATCAGTTTAGTCCTGGTTTTGTGAGGTCTTGAGCTCTGGAAGTGGAGAGATCCATCCCCAGCTCCCCAGGGGTCAGTGGTATAGCTGCCTGAACCTCTCTGTGTCTCAGTTTCCTCCTCTGTAGACAAGGATGACACTATCTCACGGGCTATTTGGGGGTTAATAGGATGACAGTGAAACGCTCTCCCTTCCTCCCTCCTGCTCCTCCCCTCCCCACTCAGATTTACTAAACTTCCTTGTGGAGCTCCTTCATCAACACCACTTCCTACCCCCAGAGCTGCAGAGAGGTGCCCCGCACTGTCCCCTTGGTCCTCCCAAGAACCTTGTGGCTTGGTTGGGTAGGGATATTGCCCATTTTATTGATCAGAAAAAGATTGTAAAGTGACCTGCTCAAGGTCACTCAAATAGTAGAGGCCATAGGCTCAGGGCTTCTCCTGGCTGATCAAGGTGTGCCCCGCAAATCTGTTAATTTCATGTAGCCGTGGGGAGAGCCCTTGACCTGGGAAAGGGCCACAGGCATGATTCCATGGGCAACCAGATACGATCACAGGTACTTGATTTTACACACACATGTTAGTTGTTTTTGTGGACAAGCACCCTAAATCGCTGACAATAAGCATAGAAAAAGTTTTGACTCATTTTGACCTTTACTATTGTTTCGAATCATCATATCTGTTCATTCACTTGTTTTTGTCTTTTTCCCTTTCCCGAACGTACAATCCATCTAGACAAGGACCATGTTTGCTTAGTCATCATTGTATCCCCAACACCCAGCACGGTGTCTGGCAAAATAAACATTTATTGCTTGAAAAATATTTGTTGAGTAAATGACTAAACATGCCACTTGTGGAGAGACTGGGCTGGGGACCTCTATGTTTACACAGCTTATTTCATATCTGTGCTCTTTGACCTGGATGATATTAATGTTATGTCTTAGACACACAACGGGAGTGGGGAAACGGAAGTGACGACATGGGTCATTGGAGCAAGATGGGCCATCCACCTGAACCTTGATGACCTGGTTATTCCAGGTACACAGAAGGAGTCTCAAACCCAAAGAACTGAAATAATGGCCTAATTTCTCCATTGCACTTAATTCTTGCAGTCCTACTGCAGACAGATGTGGAATGGCTTCCTCATTAAGAATGACCCAACGGCAGGCACAGAACATGAGGCGTGCGCTCACACACGGGAGTGGGAAGGGGAAAAGGAGTTTGAGAGAGAGATGGGAAAGGGAATCTAGGAGGCTCGCCTTCCGGCAGGAGAAAGCCTCCATGCCCGGTCCTCCTGCACAGCTCAGTTTCCTCCCCCAAGTGTGCATTGCGGGATCCCAGGTAAAGACTCCTTGACCTTGGCAAACGAGACTAGCTCCAAGCTGGACCCTCATGGACAGAAAGGACCGGACTGACAGGCAGAGTTCTAAGGAGATATATTTTTCAACTTTGGATTTAAAAAAAGAACAGAAAAAATTCAAGCCTAAGCCAAGAAGTTTGGCTTTGTCACGTCAATAGTATTTAAAAATGTTATTTGGCCGGACCTGGAAACCGCGAATGAAAAACAACTTGGCCTCCTCTCTCCTCTCCCGTCCTGCCCTCTCCCTGTTGGTTCCCAGCTGTCCTAGCTCCCCACTGAAGCCCCACCGCCCGAAGTAGTCTAAAGGTGCTTGGAAAAGGAACAGGAGGAGACACAGTTGTCACTGCCTACTGTACACGAGGTCAGTCCCAGCCGTTGCTTTAGGGGATGACGGACTTGAAGCTCAGACGAGGCTGGGAGATGGCTATTGTGGGTGGGGCCATCCCCATTTTACTATCGAGAACACTGAAGCTCAGAGTGGTTAAGTGATTTATCGAAGGTCACAACGTTTAGTTCGTGGTCACATCTTTGGAATTCCAAAACCCATGCTCTTTCCAGCATGTACAAGGAAGTGACTGGCGCTAAGTCAGGGAGCCATTTGAGGAAACTAACAAAACGTAATCCGGCCTCCCTTCGCCCCTGCCTGCCAGCCTTTGCCTTCCATCAACCCTCCACACGTCTCTCAGGCCGAGTTCATCTCTTCCTTCCTTCGCAAAGCTTCCCTCGCTTCTCTAAGCCAGAATTAATCTCTTTCTCTGTCCGCACAGGGGGTCTGTTTAATGACTCCTGTGCCGAAGCGTCTGTGTGGGTCTGCCTGGTGCTGTGGTTGCTGGGGCGGGAGGGTGCTGCTTCGCGACACCCGGACATCCTAACCCAGCCTGGCATCAGCTTGAGAAGGCACAGGATGGAGACAAGGTGTGGAGCACAGGAGGCAAAGGAGACTCTTCTCAGTTCCCAGGCTGCAAACCCGCCCTCCGCTGGAATTTGCCGCACTCGCATCACGCTCAGATTTCCCGAAAAGGCCTCCTCCATCTTGCTGAGAAATGCGGAGCACAAGAAACATTCGGGGGAAGACTGGGATATAAGCTCTGAGCACCCCCAAAGCAGGATACAGTAGATCTGCTTCAGGAATGGTTGTTAGGTGAATGAATGACTCACTTAATGAGTCAATGTTGCTACCCTCAGGAGCCACCCAGCTTGGTCCTCGGTCAAGACAGCTGGGGAAGAGAATTGTAAATATCACTCCCAAGTGCTTCTGGTTTTAGCCCAACCATGGAGACATGACCTGGGTACTGGCTGGTCTTCCAGCTTCTTCCCAGGCTGAGCCTGGCATTTTGCTCTCTTGGGAGCTTCTTGGGGGTGTGGAAAGCCAAGGCTCCACACCCTGCCTCCTGCCATGCCTCAGGGCAGGTCCCCATCCTCCTCCTCTCTGCTGTACCCTCCATGGTCCCACTCTCCACCTCACCATTGGAATGGTGCAGAGACCCGACCAGAGAGTGGCCCTGGGCCTCAGTCCTTCTCTCAACCTAATGGAAGTGGCCAAGAGGTGCCCAAGCCTGGAGCCCAAGTCCATGGCTTCCCATAAAGACCAGCTCCTTCTAACTTGGGCTCCGGGAAGAAAATGTGTGTGAGCCATTGTGCACACATGGGAGTGGGCACATGTGTGTGTGCAGAGGTGGTTTCTCAGCCTCAGGAGATCTAGAGACACTGCGTTGTTCTTGGAATTTGAAGTTTAGCCCATCCAATCCCTTCATTGTATAAATAGCTTATTTGGGTTAATAGGAGTCTTTACCTGAAGTGTGGGCCATCAGACGTCTGTGGGCAGAACTCATGGCCACCCAGGAAGAGGGACAGATACCTGCTCATTCTGACCTCCCTCTTCCACCACCACCCTGTGTTCTAGACCCTTCTTCTTATAGGGAGCTCCTCTCCTTTCCTCAGGCTCTTTACTGGAAACAAAACAAGCAGAAGACATTGTTGAGGAAGCCAGGATCCTTTTCATTGTCTGGGACCCCCACCTGTCCTTCCCTGCCCTGCCCCCTGTAGCTCAGGCTCCCCATCACAGGCCACCCTCCAGGACACACATTTGTTCCTTTCGTCCCTTTTTTCTTGTAACCTTGCAACAACCTTGCGAGCACGGTGTTAATATCCTACTTGACAAGTGAGAAGACGAAGCCTGGAGAAGTCCATAGGCTCGTCCGTAGCACTCCGCTGTCACCCCGCCAGGAGGGGGATGGGAACCCCCGCCTTCAGGCCCCCAAGTTTGTTGCCTCCACCGGCAGACCCGAGACGGCTCTGGGGCGCGTGCCCAGTGTCCCGTGACTCTCGGGGCCTCTGGGCCGCAGAACCGCCTGGGAGGAAGCCTGCTTCTCTCCCTCCACCCTCTCGCCACACTCGGGAAGCGCTCAGCCTCAGCTGCTGTGTGTGGCAGGTGCCTGCGAAGTGGCTCTGACACTGTGGGAGTCCTCAGTGAGGACAGCTGCTTGGTGTCTGCAGAGTATGGAACAACCCTCCCCCATCGCTGTATCCCCCGAAGCGCCCCTCTTGTGCTAGGACCACTGGTTCCCCACACAGCGAACGGCCTCAGAGGCCTGCCTCCCAGCTGTCAGCAGCGGCCCTCCTCAGGAGCTAAGCCCTGGCACTTCCCAGGCCTGCACGAAGCCAAGATTCCCTTCCAGAGAAATACTTCATCTGCCTTCCAGCCTAGGGCCTTGTCCCCCGTCCAGTGTCTTCATAGTTCGGATTCCTGTGACGATGAAGAGGCTGGCACCCACGAGCCGGCCCCCTTCCAGCTGAGCTCCATGAGACAGGTGATGTCTTGTCCATGAAATGCCAGGCTCTCTACCCCTTTTGGCCATTAAGGGATTAGAAGACACCCCCCTGCAAATTCTGGTGGCCTCTGACCCAACCCAGATACTCCAGGGGTCCCCTGTGATGGAACATTTGGCTTACTGTCACAGGCAAGGCCTGGGGTTGGGTCACGACTTGGGGACGAGGGTCTGGAGTTGGATAGAGGACAAAGGTTGGCAGCAAATGCAGCAGAAGTTGGGGGAGGGGGTCCTGCAACTTCCGGGGAGTCACATTTTAGGGTTCCTCTTGAAAATCGGTGCACAAGGAGAGACCGTGCGTGGCCAAAAGCCCCTTGAGGCCTCCTTTTGAAGGCACCAGGTCGGAGACTGTCAAATTGTCTTCCATTTGGTTTGCCAGCTGCTGTTTCCGTCAGCATGGGACCAGATGGGACTTTGGCTGAGCACGCACCGAGGTGGCTGGCTTACATTTGGGGACCGCATCGTATGCAAAGTGTGTACTTGGAGCACTAGACCCATGCTCTCAAGGGACTCAGGCAGACTCACACCTTCTGGCGCCCGGGGTGTATGCTCCTGACATGGACAGCCGGCCCAGTGCCCCCTCAACTGCCCCCAAACTAACACGGTGTGATCTCACAGCGCTCCACGCAGGGCTGTGTCTGGTTGGGCAAAGCAGCAGGACCAGGGTTAACAACACTGAGAAGCCAGGAGACCCTCCTCCCACCCCCCAGAGGCTTGAACCCTGTGCACCAAGCCTGCCTTCACTTTGCTTTTCAGGAAGTTGCTATTTTGAAGTGTTCCCTACTGCTGTCTCCTCATGACATCACCCGTCGGGACAGCCAGGCTCGGGGCCACGCTGGGGTACAGAACAGTAATGTTTCTCTAGCACAGTCATATTTTGGGAGCCTCTTCCTCCTTCCCCCTCCTGCCCTGAGAACTATCATTTGGTGGAGGGGTGATCCGTCCTACACACTGGAGGCAGGAGTCTTCTCGCCACTGAGGCACGAGAGGGGACAAGTGTGAGTCTCCAATGTGACTGTTGCCAACAGAGCACCAAGCGTAGGATGGATAGAAAGGCAGGGGGTGGTTTGGACAGCAGAGCAATAGTAGAGACAGAAGCTGATCAGGTCTGAAATGCTTCCTGTCCAGGAAGCTAAGGAAACTGGCCTTGAAAACAGCTAGGATAAGGGAGAGGGCACCAGTCACGCCTCGGTTGCATTAATTTAAAAAATCTTCCTCCAAAGGACTGTTGTTCCCCAAAAGTCCATTTGAAAGCGCAGGTAGCCGGTTATCTGCAAATACTGATGCAGGACCCGCGCCCCCCCCCCCCACCATTGTCTGACAGCAGAACCTTCGTATGAAACCTTTCTACGGTGTGCTGGTGGGAGAGCAAAGAAACCACGACCGTTCTGTAAAAGCGAAAACCCTCTTCGCAGTTCTTTCAGTTAGGAAAAACAGGTACCAGCACAGCTCTTTCGTAAAGTGGAGTGGCGTAACGTGGGCTTTCGAAAAGCGGGGGGTTCTTATACCAGCGTTTAAAACTTCGTTATTTATTGTAACAGAGGTAGTGCCATGGTCGTTGCAGGAAAGCTAAATGCCAGAGAAACGGATGACAAGGAAAGTGAAAGCCCCCATCAGTGCCCTGTACTGGAGATAAACGCCGCGAACGGTTTAGGATATCGACTCTCGGGTTTTAGTCAGCCAGTATTCAGAGAGCTAAGGCGCCTACAGGAGGAGAAGCGCGTGTTTTACATTGCCTTTCAGCTGTCCCCAGCCTGAGAGCACCTAAGACCAAGCCCCTTTGTCCACCTGGTGGCACCACCTGCATTTCCTGGTAGGAGGAGAGGGCTCTGGGCAGACTTTCCAGCCAGGTGGCAGCCACCTCGTCCGGCTGCCTCCTCCCTCTCCCTCCCTGCTGATCTGTCTGGCATCTGGGTCCCTCCCCAGGACTCCTGGGCGCAGGCAACACCTCCACAGCCGGCACCCGAAGTCCTGCCCTGTCCTCAAGGCTCAAGGATGGTCAGATTCTCGACGCTACACTTGAGCTCCCTGAACACTCGTTGCACCTAAAGCATTTAAGTCTTTCATCATGAGGATAAATGACTGACTCACGGTTACGCAGCTAGTCGTTGGGAGAGGTGGCTGGAAAAGCCCGTCCTGGCTGGTGGAGAAAGAGAAGACCTTGCTTGGGGTCCTTGCTGGTGTGATGGGCTGCACAAGCATGGGAAAGCTGCTTCACCTCCCCGGACTCAGTGTCCCCATCTGCAGAACAAGGAGACTGGTGTTTTGACCGTGCATTGGAAGCACCTGGGAATCTTTAACAAACGGATTCCTGGGCTCCATCTGGGGATGCAGAGGTCACCCATACAGTATGGGTCTGAGTATCTCGCCTTCTGTGGGTCCTTGGGGCCCTGGAGTGGCAGGGCCAGAGCTGGACTGCCCTTCACAGGTGATGGGTATTGCTTACCCCCACTTTATTTTTCTCTCCCTATGTCTGCTTCCCCAGACTCAAAGTGCTCCCGCCTGAGACAGTGTTAGAGTCCAAAAGCTGCGAGTTCATGTCCCAGTTCTCTCCTGGGTTGTAGTGCCCTTTCCTGACCTGTAAAATGTGCTTGCCTCTCGGGACTTCTGGGAAGATGGGATGAAATGGGCCAAGCCCCTTTCAGCAGGCCCAGAGCCTCAGCTCAACAGGATGACCCCCATTCTACAAGTTAACTATAAGGTCTGAGTTCGAAGGAGCACACTGAAGAGTCTTGAATGTCCCAAAGAAGGGAAAGCAGGAGAAGGTCCAGAGGGAAGGCAGGTAGAAGTCCCCGAGGGAGATGAACCTATTCTTCGGGGGCTCGGGGTGGGGGAGGGGGAGTTGCTTTTGTGACCTTCCTCATCCTCGGGGGACCGCTCCCTGCTGCGTCCAGCCTTTGGCAAAAGCTGGAGGAGTCACTTCTTCAAGATCCAAGGAAGCCCCTTAGCGTCTGAGCTCTTCTGCCAGGCAGCAGGCAGCTCCTCAGTGTCTGCCTCCAAGAGAGGTCCTCCTGGCCACCCCTTCACCCCCACACCCTGCCCTTTTTTTCTCTCAAGGGTTGGCTTCCGACTCACTGTTTTTTTGTGATCCTGTGGATGGGTTTTCCAAAGTTTGTCTGGGAGGAGGCCTGGGTCCTCCCTCAGGACTCAACCTTCGGAAAATCTCCGGACTCATCCCTGCTTGGTGAAGCAGGAGCTCCGCCTCCAGAGAGGGAGGGAGCCCCGCGCTGCAGCTGGACCCACCTGTGTTCCCTCCTCCCCTCACCCCTTGTCAGCTCTGTGATCTCAGGCCTCTCGAGAGGGGTCTGAACACTCGTTAGCCTGTGTGATTCCATCTCCTCCTGTTGTGTTTGATCCTGGAGCACGGTGACTGACTTTTCCCACAGGGGAAAGAGAGCTGAGGAGGCAAAAGGGTCACAACTGGAGTCTCATCTGCGGCCCTCCCAGCCCAGGACCTTGGAAACAGCTGCCCAGCGCTCAGACTGTGAGCCTGACGGTGGTCCCGCCCAGCCACCAGCTGACTGCCACCTCCTGCAAATCGAAGGCTTCTCCTCACCGCATGCACACAGCTGTGGTAGAAAGCCGTTGCTTTACATCAGTCATTCCCAAAGTGAATTACACTAGTTTTTCAAGCTGCCTCTCCAAAAAAAAAAAAAAAAAAAAAAAAAAACTCAAGGTCAAATAAACTTGAGGACTACTGCAAACTCTGCTTCCCAATTAGAACATCGTAAGACACACATCAACCTGTTAAAGACGCTAAGAGAACCAACGACAAAGAGGCAGGTTTGGCTTGATTCGACTCACGTTTTCCTAAACTCCTTTGACCACAAAACTTTCACATTCCTGTGAACACCTTGGTGCACTAGTGGTTGGAGAAGACCACGTGAGAAAGGATGGTCTCAGCAGGAGCCGGAGCCGGGCTTCTCCAACCGGAAGGTGCAGACAGAACCCCAGAGGCTCGTGTTGAAAGGCAGATTTTAACTCAGTGGGTGTGGTGGGGCTTTAAGCCTGCAAGTTCCCAGGTGACACACATCACTTCTCGAGCCCCCGAGGACAGATTCCCAAGGATTTTCAGCTCCCCTATTGGAAGTGGTGCAGACATGGTGACTGAGGGACCCTAGGCTCCTAGAGACCTGGGTTAGGGTCCTGGGGCCATGACTTTGCAGCAATGTGACCTTGAACAGGACTCTTTCCCACACTGAGCATTAGTTTTCTCATCTGTGAAGCTTCGATATAAATAGCACCGGCTCCATAGGATTGTTTGAGGATTAAATAAGACTGTTCAAATAGAACACGTTAGCCAGACCGAACCAGTGATAGGAGCAAACTGCATACTGGCTGTCATTAATTCAATAGAGTCTGCGAGGGTTGCCTGGGTGGCGTGGTCAGTTGGGCATCCGACTCTTGGTCCGGTTGTGATCTCAGGGTTGTGAGACCAAGCCCTGTGTCTCGCTCTTTGATCAGTGGAAAATGCTTAAGACTCTCTCTCTCTTTCCCCCTCTTCTTTCCCCTTCCCGCTCAAATAAATAAATAAATCTTAATTTTTAAAAAAGTCCACAAGACTGTCCTGACCCATAGGCTATTACCATTTTGACTTGCACAGCTTGCTACTGCCCCCAGATCTCTCTTCTCCCAGCATAATGGCACTGCTATCTGCCTATGGACCTTTGCATGACCTCTCTTCTCTAGCACATTTTAGTAACTTCTCTGGCTTTCAGGGCATCAGAAGAGCAGAGAGACAGTGGTTCTCCTCAGGGGACTATAGGCAAACTGTGCCAACAGGCCACTAGGAACAGCACAACACACTCCAGCAGAAGCAGAAGCAGGGTGACAGGTTTTTCATGACCCTGTCCAAAAGGGTCCTCATTGATGGGAGAAGCATTGTCCCTTCCCGCTATCCTGGGCCTGGCCCCTGCTGACTGTCTGGAATTTGTGTGTCACATGGACAGCTGTGCGAGAACAACCCTCCTCATACTCATTGTATTCACCTCCGTGTTCCTTGATAAGTGTTTTTGCAACTGAATCACATGAAAACCTCTCTATAAATATGTCCTCCTGCACTAGCAAGGCCAGTGTTTGGGCTCTACGCAGCTGCTTTCTTGTGTGTAGACAGTGCGTTAGGACCCCATTACCCTGGCTGCCCAGATCTTTCCCCGTCTTGGAAGCTAAGGAAGGAAGAGGCAAGAAGGATCACCGCTGAATGATCACCTTTCCGTAATTGGCTCCTGGTGTACATCCTCATTTAAGCCTTGCAGCAACTCTACATGGTAGGTATCATTGTTCTTATCGGGCTCAGAGAGGCTAAGTAATTTGCCCAAAGACACACAGCCAGTAAGTAATAGAGCAGGGATTACAGTTCAGGATGATGTGACTTCATTCTCACGTTGCTTTCTCTGCTCCCAATCCTCATGGCTGAGGATGACTACCCATGTCTTCCAAGTTTTACCTGTATGGGAACATCTGGAAAGGAAGTAAGTCCTCTCACAATTTGATCCCTGTCTGAGGTCAAGTTCTGTATCCGGATCACCATAGGGACAGTGCCACACTGTGCAGACATGGCAGCTTCTGTTCTGACCAGGTGGGCAGGAGTAGGGGCAGAGGAGAGAAGGTTGGTCCGTGCCTAGAACAGGGTGCTAGGCAGGGTCCACTCTAGTGTGCCAGTCTATGAAATACCTCTTATTAAGGGTAGTCACTGGAAACAGTAGCATTTAAAAGGCAGATGAGAAGGGAAATCTCACCTTGAGCAGATCCAGGCATCATGCTGGTCATCGTCTGACATTGATGTGGGTCAACATGGCCAGCCACGTCCCCTGCAGCGGCTTTGTCCCCAGAGGGCCCCAGGGGGAGAAGTAAATCACATCCTCATGCCCGACCTCCGGCACACTCCTAAGTCATGCCTCTACCTGGTCACAGAGACTGGTGTGTAAAGAGGTGTGCCAGGCTAGCCACACACAGTTGCACACATCTGGGAGGTTCTGGGCCTCAGGATCCCTGTCACACTGTGTCCCATGCTTTGTTTCTCTGGCCCTCAATGTATCTAGCGATGGAACCGGGAGTGAGCACCTCGATGTGTCCGGTGATGGAAGGGGGCGTGAGCATACGACCCATGTCACGGGCTCAGGGGAGAAACCAGCGATGCCAAGACTTTCTGGAATCTCCCTGAAGTTGCAGGGTAAAACCAGGTAAATCACAAGTTGTTTGCCAACCCCTCCTCCAGACTCTAGAAAACGGACTTTGGAGAGCCTCTCTGACCCCCATGGCCAACAAGTCATAGAGATGCACAAACACTATTCAAAGCTGACAGCTACCAACTTGACAATTGTCCTTGACCCCACGCAAATGTGAGTGCGCGTAATTAATAACCTGGATGCCCTGTCTGCTCTGTGCTCAGGAAGCTCAGTGCCTTTTTCTCGGTAACCGCTGCCAGCTGATTTTTCATGATCTTTAGGGACTGTCACCTCTTGGGACTCTGGGAGGGAAATGCTCACCCCAGCTGGGTGGGGGCCAGGCCTGTTGGAGAACACTGTCCTCCTCCACGTCCATTCTGTTTAGCTCTGGGCTGGAACGCCAGCCCTCAGATGGAGAGGAGTGCGGTCCTGCAAACCAAGAGGGAGAAGCAGTCTGGTGCCTGGCCGGTGCTTCTGTGGGCTGCTGAGCTGGCAGGATGCAAGATTCTAATCTCTTTTTAAGCAGTTAAAACTGAGCCTCTGGGAATGCGCCCTTGACCAAGGCAGCTGGGGTCTTTTATTACTTTTGTTAATCACCACCGATTTGATTGGGTTTTCTTTCCCAAGAGCGGTCCGGTGTTCACTGAGCGCCCACCCTGCGACAAGCACTGTGTTTCATGTGCGTTGCCTTAGTGAAGACTTGCAACTGGGTGAGGAGGGTGCGTTTGCTACCCCCACTTTAGAGAGGAGGGAACGGAGGCTCAGAGAGGGTAAGCCCCACTCTCCCCACCCCGGGATTGCACACAGTGGCAAGAAGATAGTACTGGGATGGGAGCTCAGGTAGTCAGGCTCCAGAGCTGACCCTTTAGCTTGGAATTGGGTATATGCTCAGCGCTGTGGACCTGGAAACAGGTGATGGGAAAACACCCCAAACACCCCAAGCTTCTGCTTGATAACTTCAACCTAGTCCATCCCAGCAGCCTGTGCACACCTGCTGCTCAGTAACGGAAGGGCTGTATAAGGTCAAGGTGCCATTTTCTCTCCAGAGCAGTGAGGGCTGAGGTTCAAGGTCTCAGGAGACAGACACAGGGACAGATGTCCATTTCCAGGACAAGGTGGCCAAGGTCCCGGGCTTCTAGGCTCCTGGATGTTCTCCAGCCAGCTGCATGGGGTGTCTTAGGAAAGAGATGGTTCCTTTTGTCTTCATCCAGAGCATAAGAGTCTGGGATACTGCAAAGAGGGAAGGAGTGAGACGTGGGGGGAGCGAGGGACTCCGGATGGAAGGCTTTTCTGCCTTCTGCTCTTTGTTGTTTTTCCACTACGCTGACCCTGGGGTCTACAACCCTGCCCCTTACCTTCTCTTTGACCTTCCTCTCTAGCATGTTGAAAGTCACAAAGCTGACAAGCCAGAATTTTAAAAAGTAGTCCCAGGACAAGTATAGTAGGTTGAATTGAGTCTCCTGAAAAGATATGTGCGTGTCCTAAGTCCTGTCACCAAGGAACGTGACTTGATTTGGAATTAAGGGGATTAATTAAGTTATGGATCTCAAGGGTGGGTCCTCACTCCAATGATGGTGTCCTTATGAAAGAAAGGGGAGGAAGCCTTGAGACATAGAGACACGAAGAGGAAGAAAGAGAGAATGTGTCACTCCTACGAAGGCAGGGAGACAGAAATTGGAGATATGTCATCACGAGCCAAGAGCTGCCTGGAGGATCTGAGGAAGCGTTCTCCTCTAGAGACTTCGGAGGGCACGTGGCCCTGCAGAACACCTTGATTTTGAACTTCTAGCCTCTAGAGCGTGAAAGAGCTCAAAATACAGTTTTGTCGTTTTTACACCAGCCAGTTTGTGGCAATTTGTTCTTGTGGCCCTAGGAAACGAACATACCAAGGCAAGAGTTTCTGTCACTGTCTGGGTTGCTGGGAGGGACCTGTAGAGCAGTGCCCACCCCCTGTGACAGAAATGGGGCTCGCTTAGCCCATAGTCAGCTGCCGGGGTGTATGTGTCTGAGGACAGGGACCGGGGTCAATGGCTGGAAAGGGGCGTTTGAGCCCGCTGACCAGTCAGAACTTCCCCGGAAAACAAGGGTCTGTTCGGAAATCAGCCATCTCTCCCACTTTCCCTCACCCTGACCCCCCACCCACCCAACCCCACCCAAATCAGGCACAGCCTGTCCCCTGGCTGGGTAGAAGAAGGTTGGAGGAAAAAAATGGGTTACGTGACTCCGTATAATACCATGACAGAAATGTGTGAAGAACCCTTGGAATCTCCAAGGGAAAGAGGCTTGGGCCTCCTCTGAGAGCTGGCAGAGTCTGGAAGAGGGCAGAAGGAGGGAGAGCGAGGGGATAGTTCTTTGGCAAAACAGCACCATGGGTGGAGCCACGAGGACCCGAAGGGCTGGCTGGTGAGAAGTTCCCTGACTCCGGATTGGCCAAGGGACCGGCCTCCATCTTTTTTTTTTTTTTTTTTTAAGATTATTTTTTTATTTGACAGAGACAGAGGTCACAAGCAGACAGAGAGGCAGGCAGAGAGAGAGGGGGGAAGCGGCCTCCCCGCTGAGCAGAGAGCCCGATGTGGGGCTCAATCCCAGGACCCCGAGATCATGACCTGAGCCGAAGGCAGAGGCTTTAATCCACTGAGCCACCCAGGCACCCCATCCTCCATTTTAAGCTTGTCTTTCTCCTCTGTTCTGTCGCCTTCCCCAACATTTCTACTGAACAGCAGAAGTCAGTTACGCCAGCTGTCCTGTGCTTCCTTGGCCAATGCAGGCCAAGGGATGTGAAGCCACGTGGAGAGCAGGTGGTGGCTACGGAGGACAGACCTGTGCGGGTCAAGAATCTGGAAACAAACTGCACTGAGAGACATATACTTGCAGGATCCCCAGGGACTGGACAGAGAGAATGGAGAAAGGCCTGAAATTCTGACTGCCCATGGGATCCGAGAGGCAGACAGGTGATCTGGACATTGGAGGGAAAGGTGAGCCACTCTTGGTCGACTCAGCTCCTCTCCCCCTACAGGCCTAGCAAGGCGTGTGGCACAGCGCAGAGTCTCAATCAACCCCTCATAAATGTACCTTGCAGGGTCCATCCAGAACCAGAATACTATAGACTATGCATGGGGAGCTCCTAGACTGCAAAGCAAAATCAGACTATGCACGGGGAGCTCCCAGGGATATGGCCTTCTGTTCTGTCCCTCCTGGCTCTGGAATGTCTTTCTTTTTCTCTTCCCCTAAACAAATTCTCCCCCGTGATTCAATCTGTAAACTTTCTCCTCCCCTCCCCCCACCATGATTGTTCCCTACACTCTAGAATTCTCATCAAGATTTCTTCTTTTCCTTCACAGTAAATTCTATTCCTTTCCACATCCTGGACTTGAGACATCTCTCTCGTTCTCTTCCCCCTCAACAGCTTTATTGAGATATGATTTACCTATCACAATGTTCAGTCTTCTAAAGTGTACATTTCAGTCATTTTCAGATGATGTAGAATTGTACAACCATCACCACTATATAAATCCAAAATGTTTTCACTGGCCCCCAAGGAAGAGCCCACACCCATCAGCCGTCATGCCCCATCTCCTGTCCCCTGAGTCCCTACAAACCACTAATCTACTTCCTGTCTCTGTGGATTTGCTTTTGCTAATTTGGGACATTTGACATAAACTGAACCATCCACATTGTAGCATACCCTGGTACTTACTCTTTCTGTTGAATGAGTGCTATTCCATTGTATGGATGTACCACTTCTGTTTATCCATTCATGAGTTGATGGACATGGGGTTATTTCCATTTATTAATCATTAGGAATAATGCTGCTACAGGCATTCCCAGAAAAGTGTTCATGTGGGCACCCATTTTCATTACCTGTGGGTAGGTGCTTGGAGTGGAATTGCCGGGTCACAGGGTAACCTCATCTGTCACATTTCAAAAAGCTTCTAGACTGTTTGCCCCAGTGGCTGCTCCAGCTGACATTTCTACCAGCAGCAGAAGATGGTTCTGATAGCTCTGCATCTTTACCAACACTTGTCTGGCTTTTCCATTTTAGCTCCAAACCTCCTTCAAAAGTTGCTCTCCTCTTGTTTACTCTTCCTCTCTGGCTTTTTGACCAAACGATTGTCACACAAGCCAAGAGTTGAAACACTTCCCCCTGAAATCAATGTCAACGTATCTAAGCTTTCATTTACAGGACAGGGAATCCTGTTTGCTCCAGCCACGCACAGACTCAGACCTATTTCAGAAAGGCGTTTCCCTCCACCTTGGTGGGAAAGAGAATAATATGGAGAACATGCTTCTTCTCTGGGTTCCTAGAGAAGCTACACACATGAGGTGGGTGTGTTCCCCGATCCTTTAAGAAGTTGAAGAAGTATGATCACTGGTTATATGGTACTAACTAGTGCCTTGGAGATCATGCAGAGATAGCCAGTATCACACATCTCATGGTTCCATCATTTTATTTGCCTTCTTATTTCTTAGAGAAACCCTGGGGCAACCATTACGAATCTGTCCATCTTCTGGATGGTCATCCAGCTAACGGATGGTGGAACGGAAGCTCCAGCTCAGGCTACGTTGTGCTCCTCTCTTACTTGAAGGCTGTTTAAAGGATCTATCCATCTTGTCATGGACTTGTTGGGAATATCTAAGGGACCCTTTCCTCTAGCTCACATTTCCTGCTGGTCAACCAGAGACCTACAACCTCAGTCTGTTGCAGGACTGACCTGGGCTTCCAGGGCCTGCCCAGGCTGCATAGGGCTGGTTTGGCAACAACTGGGCTTCTGGAGATTGCTTTAGCTGTTTTCTTTTCCACTTCATTGTTTCCATAGGATGTCTGCCTTCCCAAAATAGCACCGGGGCATTCCAGGTAAACTCAACATCCGACCAAAATCCCCTTTGAGCGGCAAATCTGAAGGGTTCTGGCTTGCCACGGTTTTCTCGCTTCCTTTGATCACTGTGGCCCCAGAGGAGTAAGTCTGGGGCTCACCGTGGGGCCTGGACAAAGAAGGAAGGGGGGGAGGGGAGGAGGGCCTGGCCAAGCTCTCTCAGGAGCTAGTCAGCTGACACTCCAGCCTTCTGCCCCAGCACTAGAGGGTGACCATGCCCCTGGCCTGGGAAAACGGAGTAAAAAATTGGTCAGGGTCATGTGGCAGAGAAAGAAAACAACCAGTGTGGACCCAGATTTTTCTCTGATTCCTGTAGGCACATGACACAATGAAGAAACACTGGCTTTGGATTAAGACAGAGCTGAATCCTGGAGCTAGTGCTGCAAGGCATAAAGTAGCTGTAAGTTGCATTAGAAACTCCCTTACCACTCTGAGCCTCTCATTCCTCATCGGTAAGATGGAGATTATAGTGCTCATCGTCAGCAATGAAGACTGATGGCTGCAAAGCCCCTAATGGGGGCCAGGTTTTGGTAGGTATTCAATCAATATAGATTAGTCTCTTACCAACTTCCTGGAGTTCAGGGGGGGAAAGTTACTTTTTCATTGGCTTTTTTTTTTTTTAAAGCTTTTATTTATTTGTTTGAGACAGAGAGAAGGAGCGTGAGTGAGGGGGGAAGGGCAGAAGGAGAGGAAGAAGCAGACTCCCTGCTCAGCGGGGAGCAAAGAGCCTGATCTAGGGCTCTGGTCAGGACCTGGGGATCATGACCTGAGTCAAAGGCAGACGCTTAACTGACTGAGCCACCCAGGCGCCCCTACATTGTTTTTTGTTTTGTTTTGTTTTGTTTTTTTACCTTTTGCTTTCGCTAGTGAGAACACTAAAGCTCTCTTTTAGCAAATTTCAACGATACATAACTGTATCATTAACTACAGTCACCATGCTCTATGTGAGATCCCCAGGACTTACACATAACTGAAAAACTTACCAATGTCCCCTCAACACCTGACCCACATCTTCATTGCCTTTTCATGTAATTATTACCCAAGTTTTGAGAAGGTCCTAGGGGCCAGTTTAGAGAAGTAAAAAATAGCACAAAATTTCCTCAGACTGTCAGGGGCCGCAGCCTTCAACTTTTCTTGCTCATTTAGGTACCCCCAAAATAACTTCCTAAAACCATCCACTCCCTGCCTCCAGCACATTTTAAAAATGAAATCTCAAAATTGTTTATCTAAGCTTAAATAGCTGCAAAGAGTGTGATTTCTGGTGTGTTGTGAATATTGATAATTAAAACTAACTGTTACATCACACTTTTAAACTTATCCAGTGAAATAGAACATCTATGATCTCATACTATCTACGATCCATTTTAAAATGTATTAAAAAAATCTCGTTTATCATTTAGAACGTTTACATCCTTTTACTCCTTGAACGTGTGTTACTATTCCTACTTCCTCTACAGACTTCTGTCCCGTTACATCTTTAATGCTTCAAAGTATTTTCTTGATTACATTTAAGTAGGTGGAGAAAGCCATTTTAACAATGAAGACTTTTTCTCTTTCCCCCTATAGGACTCTCCCTCAGGAGTGTGCATTCTTTGATGAAAGCAGGAGGAAAGAACAAAGTTATTAAATGAAAATTGTTTTTCCTCCCACCAGCAGTATAGGAGAGCAGCAGATCCTGCGGGGATGGAATTCTCCAGGCAACTCTCCGCCAGGTTGGGTCCCTCTTCTTTTGTAAATTGAAGGGGGAAGCTCTAGTGTGTGAATTCTCTTGTTCGCAAGCAACTCTATTTTAGGAAAGAGGGCTTGTGGAAGCGGAGGGTCTGGAAAGTGGTTTCCTGATTCCTATTTTTGCCTGATGACCCCCTGGAATGTCCCAGGGATCCCAGTTAGCGGACAGCTCAGTTCAAATTTGAAACTCAGCTTTGCCACTTAAAAGGGTCAAGGAACCCTAGACTAATTAACAAACTTGGGTTTCCCCAGAGGATTTTTTGATTAAAATGAGATTTAAAAAAATTAGGTGACAAAGTAGGATCTCGATACATAACATAGGTTCTCGGGGGCCAACTTTTTTTTTTTTTTTAACCATTTAGTGTCTATGACGTTTGGATATATATTATAATCACAGTGTACAGTTGATGGGATACAGTTTCCCCCAACTCGGTTATAAAATGAATGGCCTGTCTTGCAGGTGATGGCCACTCAGAAGTCAAGGTCTGGGGCAGTCTGCAAACTTTCAGCTCGTTCTCAGCCTGACTTCTTTTGGGTTGCCAGTGCTTTCCCTGCTAACATTTGGATTGGGCTTTACAGGGTCCAGAACTGACTCTGCAGCAACAGTATGGGACGCCTGCTGGAGCCTCACCCGGGCTGTCACTGTGACTCAGAGCTCATCAGCTTGGAAGTTCTGTGGGTCTATTTGTCTATTTTCTTTTGGGCCACCAGTCCCAACAATGAAGACACTGAGTTCCATCTGATGTCTGTTTCTCCCTCCACAGCTTTGTGCACAGTTTCGGCAATTTTCCTCGATCGGTTTGACAGATCATGGTCCCAGGAGATTTTGGGTTCCTCCAAGCCAGAGACATCACTGTGCCCTCCTGATCCTTTACAAGAAACGAAGATGGGGCACCAGGATGGCTCAGTCAGGGGAGCATGTGACTCCTGCTCTCGTAGTCTTAACTTCGAGCCCCACGTTAGGTGTAGAGATTACTTAAAAATTTAAAAAAAAAAAAAATCTGTAAAAAAATTTTTAAAAATGAAAGAAAAGTCAACTAAGAAGAGATCTTAACACTGACCTCTGTGATAGGTGACTGTAAATTGCTCCCAAAGGTCCCTCTGTCCCAGCTTTTGCGGCTCCACCCTGAGGGGATCACTGCTCAGCACGAAACGTCCTCTTCGGTCACATAGTAGGCGCTTGGCAAATGTTGTCAAATGAACGAATGAATGTCACCGAAATTCATTTGAACAAAAGCATTTTATAACGGAATGTTTCAAATGAATACAGAAGTAAACAGCATTGTGCTTCCCAAACCCCTCCCAGTCCCAGAAGATGCCCAGAAACTCATTTTCAAGAAACATCCCCAACGCCTTTGATGCACTCCGGGGAACCACACTTTGAGAAATGCCGGCTAAGCCAGTGGGAGCATCTGTCCTCTCCCCTGTCTCTTGTTTCAGCCCTTGGCCTTGCCTCTCCCCGTGCCCCACCTTGTACTCTGATCCAGTTGCTCTGAATTGATTTCAGGTCTTTGGATGCATCCTGTTCTCTCTCAATCTCTCTCTCTCTCTCTCACTCTTTAGATGATGCATGGCTATTTTTCTTTTTTACTGAAGTTCAGCTGACACCCCATGTTGGATTAATTTCAGGTGTACGACAGTGAGTTGACAGCTTTACTCACAAGTGTAGCTACTACTGTCTGTCACCATGCAACACTGTCACAATCCTATTGACTCAATTCCCTAAGCTGAACCTCTCATTCCCTGACTTACTCATCCCATAACTGGAAGGCTATGCCTCCCCGTCCCCATGCCCATTTTGCCCATCCCTCCTTTCTGGCAACCACCAGTTTGTTCCCTGAATTTGTGGGTCTGTTGCTGCTTTGCTTGTCTGTTCACATTTTTTTTAAAGATTTTATTTATTTCTTTGACAGACAGAGATTACAAGTAGGCAGAGAGGCAGGCAGAGAGAAAGGGGGAAGCAGGCTTCCCACTGAGCAGAGAGGCTGATCCCAGGACCCTGAGATCATGACCTGAACCGAAGGCAGTGGCTTAACCCACTGAGCCACCCAGGCGCCCCTGTTCACTTTGTTTTCTAATACCACATAGAAATGAAAGGTGCCATGCCCTCTTCATCTAGCCTTTGCATAGGCTTTGCTTTTGCCTACGTCATACCTGGGCTCCGTTGTACACCCTCACCCCTTTGTCACTTAATTAACTCTTATTCATGGTTGGGGTCCCAGTACAGCCTCTCTTCTTCCCTGCTGCGTTCCCTAACCTTCAATTCCAGGGCAGGTATCCTTCCTACCTGCTCTGCCAGTGCCCCACCCTTCCCATCATACTGATTTGTCGTTCCATATGAATGACTGGTCTTGCTCTCCAACCAGACTGCCAGTTCCCTGAGAGTAGACAACCATTTTGTCTACTGCTATAGTCCCAGCACTCAGCATGTGCCTGGCATGGACTTAGCAAGTCACTGAAACTAAATTCGACGAAAGTTTGTTTCAACCACACAGATGAGAGGAACAATTTTAACAGTAGAAAATACCCACATTTGATTAGTGTGCAACATAGAACCTTCAGGCATTAGCATGAACTTGCAAGATACAAACTAGTTATGAATGTATTTTCTATAACATTTGTTTGCTACGTGCTCACTGTATTTTTGGTCAGCACTTGTTGCTAGATATATCAAAGAACTGAGATTATCAAAGAATTGGGATGAATGAGGAAATGACCACCACTTACTTAGTTCTGTCCTCTTACTGAGAAAAGATGGTCTTTATCCATATTTTTGTTCATCTTGAGGAACGCCAGCCAAGTTTTGAGGGCACTCTCTTCTTTACACTCTCATTCGTTCCCAAGGCAACATACCATCCATTTCTCCACTGCCCAGTGGGGTAGCCATTGGCCACAAGTGGCTATTAAGCACTTGAAATGTGGCTAGAGCCAATTGAGATGTGCTCTAAGTATAAAATACACGTTGTATTTCAAGGACTCAATATGAAAACAAGAATGTAAAATATGCCATGAAAATTTTTAATACAGATTCCATGTTAAAATTAATAATACTTGATATATCTTAAACTATATTAATTAATAAAAATATTATTAAAGTAAATTTCACCTGTTTCTTCTTGCGTTTTTAACAAGGTTGCAAGAAAATTTTAAACTACATATGTGACTTGCATTATGTTTCTCCTGGAAAGCACTCATCAACCCAGCTATTTAAACTCTAACATGGTTTTTTCATCTGTGAAACAGGAATAGCCATAATATCTTCCTCATAGGATCATTTTGAGGATAAGATAAATTAATATCTGTAAGACACATAGAACAATATCTAGCATGTAACAAGTGCTTTGGATATGTCCGTAAAATAAAGAAGTGATGCTTACCATATATGGCATCTAATCCCCTTATATTACCCCAGCCCCCCTACCAAAGAGAATTTGAGGCAAAGCTCAGGGGCTAATGTTTTATTGGAGGATAGAATCCCAAGGAAGGTGGACTGAGGGAAAGGGGGAATGAAGCAGGGAAGGAAGGAAGTACAAGGTGGCATCTTGTATTGTGGAGATGACTACGTCTCAGAAATGTCAGAGGAGGGAAGGTAAACAGTGTATCTGCCAGTTCCTTCCCTGCTCTTTTTCACTTGGTCAAAGTTTGCCTCTTGCAGTACGAAGTCCTTTGTGCTCTCTGGTTATGTCACTGGGCCCCTCCAGGAGGACTCCAGGGGTCTAGGTGGGCTGGACCGAAACTCTGGAGCCACTGTCGTCCCTGGCAGGACAGGTCTCATGGAAGTCAGTCTTGATGGAGCCTGACCCTTATCCCTGGAGGGTCTTTGAGCAGTATCAGATGACACAACAGCAGTGACAGCCTTTATGACGGTGCGGAGGTCATCCTGTGGTTGGGGCTGGGTCAGCTAGGAGTCAGGACAAGAACGAAAGCCCAGGGTAGAGAGGTCCAAGTGGAATGAGGGAAGGAGGCGTGTTGTCTCAACTTCTCCTCTGGGATCCTGACATACCTACTATTGGTCTTCTCACCTGGAAAGACTGACAAGCATCTCAAGTTTGCATATTTGAGATTAAACTCTTGATCTCCAGCCTTGGATGGATGCTCTGACTCCAGACCCTCCATTCCCATCTTCTACGGCCCAGTAGACTCACCCACTTGCTCCAGCCTTAAACTCGGGCCCTGTACTTGAGGTCTTCCCACTCTCCAGCCCCACATACCTCCATCTGCAAATCCTGTTGATTCTACCTCCGAATCACATCTCAAAGCCCCCCGTGTCTCCTCACCCTGACCCGGAGGCCAGGCCGCCCACACCTCTCCCGCCACCTATTGCAGTAGAGGGGAAGTGGGTCTTCCTGCTTCCTGTCTTTCCGCTGGCCAGTTCTTTCTCCTCTCTCCACACAGCAGCTAGAGTAATCTTGTGAAGGTGTGAACACAATCCTGTCCTTTGACTGCTTTAAAAACCTCCCCTGGCTTTCCACCGCGTTTAGAATCCGGCCCAACTCCTTACGCCCTCCGCACCCCACCCTTGTTTCGTCATCTCCTTACCTGGAGACACTTCCCTCCTGGTTCCTCCAAGGCCAGCCTCATTCTTTCCTGACATGCTCCCAGTGGTTTCTTGTTTTAGGGCACAAATTGGCAGAATACTTCCCGCGTCTATTTTGTAAATAAAGTTTTATCAGAACATCAACAATACAGAGACTTATGGACAGTGAGGCCTTACCTGTGTGGAATCTGACCCTTTACAGAAAAAGTATGCCTACCCCTGTTTTAAGGCCTTTGACCTTGCCTAGGGCTCTTTCCCCAGCATCTTGCCCAGCTGGTTCATCGCCTTTTAACTCAAATAAAGCTTCCTTGACAATCTTGCTTTTACTAGAAGCTTCTTCCTGAAACCCACCCCCACCACACACCCCTTTATTCTCTGTCACCCCACTCTGCTTTTTGCCTTTCTAGTTCTTTCCCAAGTTGAGATTACATATTTACCAGTTTACTTGTTTATAGTCTCTTTCCTCGCCTTTCCATGCAAAGCTCCATGCGGGCAAGGGCCATGGCTGCCTCGTTTGTATGGTATCCCTCACACCTCCAAGTGCCTACTTTCATGGAAAAACTATTAGACTAAATGGCCCCTTTGGGGCGGTTCCTACCCTCCTCCTCCCCACCACCCTGATCTGCATGGACCCAGCAACTCTGCTACTGCTGAGAACAGCTTGGGGGTGGCCGACACTTCGAGAACACTTGAGTGTTGACTCTGAGCAGCGGTGTTGGAATTCCTGACAATTCTCACCCATCCGGGAGCTGTGATTCCACCTCACTGTGCAATTTCTTTTTTTAACAACTCTACCATTTCCACGCTGTTTCATGCACATCAGAAGATTAAAAATGAGCACAGGGCACTGTGCATTTACCTTGTCATTAAAGCAGCCTGAGAGTTCCCTTATTGGGGGACACCTACCTGCTCGAGAGGGCAGCTGGAGGCAGTCACCAACCTCCGCCAAGGCACCAAGGCATCGGGGGTTACCTCCTCCACAGCCACCAGGGGGCTGTGCCACCTTCCAGCATCGGGATTATGTACCCAACACCCCAGACAGGTAGGACAGGTGCCTCTGAGCTGGGGACACTGGCAAACAGCAACAGGGCAGGGGCTGGAGGAAGCAGGCCTGGTGTCCTTCACCAGGGACAGGCCAAGCATGGGCAGGAAGAGCTGTGGACACATCGACACACCAGACTGAGACCCAGGACCAAGCACAGCTGGCTTCAGATATGCACAGGCAGTCATGGGGTGGAGGGGGCAGGGCAGGAAGTGGCTCAGGGGGCCACTCCCTCTTCTTTACACATCAGAACACCGACATCTAGAGAAAGGAGCTGCTAAAATTAGAAGCAACTAGAACTCAGGTCTCCCCGTTCTCTTAAAATCTCCCTCTGTCAGCTATCTGGTGCTGCCAGGCTGTCTTACCAGGCAGTATCTAGAATGGCTGAACACAGGTACGATTTCTCTGGAAAGCTGTCATGAAGAAGGCTTGAAAGATGGACCCAGGCCCGAATCCGGGCTACCCAATAGCTATGATGCCACAGCAAAGGCCCCAGACCTCTTTGGGTCTCAGTTCCATGCCCATAAATTGGGACAAGAGTCCCTGCATGGCCGGGCAGTTTTGAGGATTCAATGGAAAACGCCCGAGGTGTGCTGAACCAGCAGCAGACACAGAGCAGACGTGTGGGCGTTTAGTCAATGCTCGTTGAATTCTGAGCAGCCCAACCTGGCAGAGGAGAGGGCAGAGGCAGGAGTTCAACTCTCCATGGCTTATAAACAGCCTTTGTAACAACTATGAACCCCCTTGCAGAAGGAAGAATCCACAGCAGAGGCCCCTTCCCCAGCCCCTCCCTCCTGATCTCCCAGAAAGCCTGTATGGCGAGGGATTCTGGGCCACATTTACTAAGCAAAAGAAATGCACAAGCGTTTCACTCCTGCTAGGGCAAACCTTCCTGTTCAGCAGCTGTGGAGGTGATGCTGTCCCCTCTGCGTGTCTGCCGAGTCAGGCTGTGTTCTCATCACATTTTACTTTCTGGGATCCAGGCTTCAGTATTTTCCAACCTCGCTCTAGCCTTTGGAACTGTTCTTAAGAAAGGCATTGCACCTGCTCTAGGCCATTTTATGAGTATCCAGCAAAACAATGCTATCATGAGTGTGATTTTCGACTTTCCTGGAAGTCCTGAAACAAATGTGTATCCACAAAATGTTACCATGGTCTAAAGAGATGCCTGGCTGCCTAGCCTGGGGGGTAGAGTATAGCAATGGATGTGAGGTTATGGGTTTGGTCCCTTTTATGCAGATTATGCTCTCCACCACCCCCTCATGCCCCGCGCCCTTCCTCAGCCAGGTAATAAGGGAATAAGGTAAGAGGGGCTTGTATAAATCCATTAGTCCTTCTGGGAGAAAAGCCTCAACGCATGGGCCATTGGTGGTGGGTCATTAACTCCCTCTGTGGGATGAAGGGCACCATTTGTTCTAATATGGGACATTTATTCAGAGGCCCCTGAGATCTCACAGTATCTTGCTTCTTTCGAATGGAGGAATTCTAAGGAATTCTGGGTCTTCAGCACCCACCAACCTCCCTCCAGAGAAGTCTTGCTTTTTTGCACATCTTTGTAAGATTGCATTTGAACTAAAATTTTGGCAGCTAAAAACCAGTTTGAAAACCATTGCATTAGAGTCTTAAAATTATGGGTACCAGGCTCTGTTCTGGGGGGATCTACATACGTCATCTTGTGACATACACTTCTTAAAGCCATTTCAGTAGGTGGTGGCAGCCCCATTTCCTTGGCAAGGAAACCAAGGCTCAGAGAAAGCTAAGGAAGGGAGGAGCCCAGGCCCTGAACCCAGGTCTGCCTGGATAGAAGCCAATGTCTCCAGATCCTGTGGAATAACAGTGTGTGCAAATGACACAGGATTTCTAGCTGGAGATCTGGATTCAAGGTTGGCTTCTGCCTCTCCTTACCCGAGAGGTCCCTGATTGGACACTTTATGTTTTCTGACCCTCATCTTTCTCCTCCACAAAATGAGCACGAGAATAACCCCAGGGAGGAGATGCACATACCACATCAGATCCTAGGGGTGCTGTTTGTGTGGAGTCTCAGGAAAGAGACCAGAGCGCCTCCCCCAGGACGCCCTGCACCCCCAGTTGGAGGATTTATGGCACTATAACCAGCAGACTTCATGATTCCCAAAGACCCCAGGTTTGGGGGTGCTGAGCTACAAGGTCGTGGTGTCCCTTGGGGACCAGAAGCCCGCAGTTGCCCTTGGTCTGGGGCTCTGGACCCAGGCTCAGGATCAAAGCAAGTGCTCTGTTCACCAGGGCAAGACACACACCCCTTCCCCCCGGCAGTCCTCTTTAATTAACTGGGAGCCTTGGAGCAATACCTTTTTTGGGTGCTTATCAGTGTATCCTGATAAAATAATTAATGGGTTTCTCTTCTCCGCTGAGCATCCTCCTGCCCCAAGAGGGCTGTGCTCGGAAGGAAGGTGCTAATTAGTTCCTGTGTGATTATCTGGTTGAAGACACTGCTCCAAGTCTCTGCAAATCATCCTCAGCCCTCCCCCTCCCCTGGGTGAGACTTGAGCTCTCTGTTTATTCCTTTTGCTGGGCGCCGGCTCTGCCCACAAAGCTCAGCCCCTTCCGCAGACAGCCTCTCTCTCTCTCTGACCTCAGTGTCTGCAGGTGGCAACCTGGTGCCCAGGGCCCCGCCTTGAGCCTGTGAGCCATCACCAGGAAGCTCTCAGGGAGGTTCCTGGAAACACTTCAGAGCAAGTCCAGACTTTCTAAGCCTGCTTCAGTGGAAAGAGCAAGAACAGCAGAGTGTCGTGGAAAGAGCCCTTTGCTAGGGCCGGAGGAGGGATTCTAGACTGAGCTGTGTGGCCTGGCCTAAATTGTGCTTTCTCTCCTTGTCTCAGTTTCCTTAGCTGTACAAAAGGAGCTGGTCTACAAACAGAAGCAGCAAATGTGTGGTTTTGCCAACTGTGATGAACAGGTCACAGCTCCGCACTGCATCAAGATCGTGGAGCCACGGCCAACTTCCGTGGGATGACTGAGCTGCAGAGGTTGATCAGTGATGTTGGTCATGGTTGATGCAGGTGCTGTGGTCCCCAAAGTGGCGCTGATGGCATTCAGCTGAGGACAGTCCTCACGGTGTTTAACTGTGCTGTGCCTTTCAGGATGCTCAGTGTCCTTGTCAACACTCACTAAATGGCAAACACGCCACACATTTCCAAACATTCCAGGGGGGCAACGCCATCCCTGGCTAAGAACCACAGGTAGGGAAGTAGAAATAACAATTGGGATGCTTTTGGCTGCAAGAAAACAAAGGCGATTCTTAAAGTATCTTAGCTGAAATGGAAATCTATTTGTTTATGTGACAGAGAAACAACGGGAGTGGCTTGGGCCACCTTTCTCCATCCAACAAAGAGCTCCCCTCCAAGGGAATCTGTAGGAGGGCAGGTTTTTCTGTGTTTGCCTCCACCAGCCCCTTTCTATTTGGGGGGAAATAATGAAACAGATGAGCAGCAAGGCCCTTTCAACTATGGAAGCCAAAGGGTGGGGGGGAGTGAGCTCTTCTTCTCACCTGTGGCATCTAGATTATTAGCAAGCACAGCCAACTGCAGGTGCCTGGCTGGGACTTAGAATCCAGAGAGGCCACACAGAGTCTCAAGGGTCCATCGGGGATAATATGTGCTAATGGTGCTGAGGCTGGGGTTTCTAGGTGTCCAGGGGGTGATGCGCGGCAGCAGGGCTGCAGGGGGTCAGTGGCAATGATGGCTCAGACATCATCCCAGGCTCACTGCTCCAGTAATGGGCTTGACTGAGCCTTTGCCATCCTCGGCTCCTGCCTCTGCTCTGTTCTTCAGCCTTCCTATAGATTCTGTGAATGACCCAGTACCCTTTCAGTAAATGACTTTCCCTACCAAGTTGGCTGGAGTTGATTTCCATTGCTTACAACCCAAACTCTCACTACTATAGTTGGAATGGAGAATCTAGGTAGGATGGAAAACCAGAAAGCAAGTGGGATGCTTCGAAGTCTCAGGGCACTTGGAAAAGGCAGCTGGGAATCAAAAGCCAACAGGACCCAGGGGCCACCAAGGCAATTTTCCATGATGGTGCCCGTGCCAGTGATCTTGTTGAAGACTGCGAATTCCTTCCCACACGGGCAGTGCTCACCACCCATGATGCCCCTTTCTTTGCCACATAGGGTTAAACAGACAGGTGACTCCAAGCTTGTCACCACCAGTTCTAGAAAACAGCGCTTGTTTGAACTTGAAAAAGCAACAACACCAATGCCTGAGTCTTTCCCTCCTCCCTGATCCACAAAGACACACAAAAGAAGGGCCAGTGTTGTTGCCATGGACTCTGTGGGTAAGGAGAGCCCCCTTGGCAGCAGAGGTGATTACTATACCCTCCCCCTCTTCCTCTAGCAGGAAATGGCCAAAGGTAAAAGCTTTGATGGGGCAGGAATCCAGCAGAAGCTGTAGGAGGAACAAGAGAAGCACCCTCTGTTGGAGCAGCAAAGGGAAGGAATCTAGCTGTGAAGCTAGTTGCTTTCCTTGGAGACCTTCTGCTTCATGGTTGGACTTGGGAGTGGCTCTTAAAGTTTCCTAGTTAGTTGTTTACCCCTCCTCCACCCCTACCTCCCTGCCCCACCTCCTAAGTGCCTGGAAGGTAGAAGCCTTCAAGAGGCAGAGACTGGGTGTGGGGGGGTGGAGATCATGAGCTCTGGACCCGGAGTCGAATTTCCTGGGTCCAAATTCCAGCTCTGTCCCAAGCTGTGTATATATATGGGCAAGTTATTAAATGACTGTTCCTCAGTTTTCTCCCTTAGAATGATAAAAATAGTGAGAGCTACCTCAGAAGATTACTCTGAAGATTAAATGAGTAGGGGCGCCTGGGTGGCTCAGTTGGTTGAACGTCTGACTCTTGGTTCAGCTAAGGTCCTGATCTCAGTGTTGTGAGACTGAGTCCTGGGTTGGGCTCCATGCTCAGCACAGAATCTACTTAAGACTCTTGCCCTCCAACTGGACAGCCACATGCAGAAGAATGAAACTGGACCATTTCCTTATACTATACACAAAAATAGACTCAAAATGGAAGAAAGACCTAAATGTGAGTTAAAAATCATCAAAATCTTAGAGGAGAACACAAACAGAAACCTCTTTAACCTCGGATTCAGCAACTTCTTGCTAGACACGTCTCCAAAGGCAAGGGAAACAAAGGCAAAAATGAACTATTGGGACTTCATCAGGATAAAAAGGTTTGCACAGCAAAGGAAGCAGTTGACAAAACCAAAAGACAACCGACAGAATGGGAGAAGATATTTGCAAATGACACATCAGATTAAGGACTAGTATGTAAAATCTATAAAGAACTTATTAAACTCAATACCCAAAGAACAAATAATCCAGTTGAGAAATGGGCAGAAGACATGAACAGACATTTCTGTGAAGAAATCATCCAGATGGCCAACAGACAATGAAAAAGTGCTCCACATCATTCGGCATCAGGGAAATACAAATCAAAATCTCAGTGAGATACCACCTCACCTACCAGTCAGAATGACTAAAATTAACAAGTTAGGAAACAACAGATGTTGGTGAGGTTGCGGAGAAAGGGGAACCCTCCTACAGTGTTGTTGAGAATGCAAGCTGGTGCAGCCACTCAACACACACAACAGTGTGGCGTTTCCTCAGAAAGTTGAAAATAGAGCTACTGTATGATCCAGCAATTGTATTACTAGGTATTTACCCCAAAGATACAAATGTAGTGATCTGAAGGGGCACCTGCACCCCAATGTATATAGCAGCAATGTCCACAATAGCCCAACTACGGAAAAGGTCCAGATGTCCATTGACAGATGAATGGATAAAGAAGATGTGGCGCGCGTGCACACACACACGCACACGCACACACACAGAGGAATATTACGCAGCATCAGAAAATGAAATCTTGCCATTTGCCATGATGTGGATGGAACTTGAGGGTTTTATGCTAAGTGAAATAAGTCAATCAGAGAATGACAACTATCATATAAGCTCACTGATATGCGTAATTTAAGAAACAAAATGGGATAATCAGGAAAGAGAAAAAAATAAAACAAGGTGAAACCATAGAGGGAGACAAACCCTAAGAGACTCTAAGTCATAGGAAATAAACTGAGGGTTGCTGGAGGGGGTGTGAAGGCCTGGGGTAACTGGATGATGGACATTAAGGAGGGCGTGTGATGTAACGAGCATTGGTGGATGTTACATTAAGACTGATGAATCACAGACCTGTACCTCTGAAACACTAATACATTACATATTAATTAATTGAATTAAAATACTTTAAAAAATAAATTAAATCTTACCCTTTGCCACTCTCCCCAGCTTGCGCTCTCTCTCTCTCTCTCAAATAAATAAATAATTTTAAAAAAAAGATTAAATGAATTATAAATACAATGTGCTCAGAATGGGGCCTGGCACAGAGTAGGATCTCAGTACATGTAAAGTAAAAGTCTTAGTTCCTCTGGGTGGCGCCTGGCACCAGGTTGGGTCTTCCGACCTGTTGAATAAAGGATCCAGTTCTCCAAAGAGTCCTGAACGGAACCAGGAAGTTAGGAAGAACAAGGTCATCACAGTCTGGGAGGGCCCCAGATTAATGTTTGCTCCTTAAAACCAGAGAGATAACCTATCTCTCTTATCAGAGAGATAAGTCCGGCACTGCAGGAACTCTGCAGCAGGCCCGCAGCATACGCACACATGCATGCCCGCACAAACACGCCTGCACACACACACGCACAGGCTCACACACACACAGGCACACAGCCGGCCTCACGCAGCCCAGCCTCCAGCACCCAGCACCTTCCTTACATCCCCAACAACTCCTTGCCCCCTTTGACCTACTTTCCCAGGCATGGGATTCCACCAGTCACTTTTCTCAGCCTACAGTCCACTTCTGTACCCTCAGTGTTCAAGATCCAGGCCCTCCTGGAAGAGGGAAAGAGGAACTGGAAAACCCAGCGCTCCTAAGCTCCTCCTGCCATGAACCCTCTGGCTTTCTCTTCTCAACGTTCCTAACTAACACAGAGTTGGAAATCTGCAGAGCTATTGACTTCTCTGTAGGTCTGGGAGCAGACAGCCGCGCCCTTGTCCCAACTTCTCTTTTCGGGCCAGAATAATACCTTTAGTGACAATACTATGACTACTGGTACTGCTGCTAGTGACAATAGTACGACTACTGCTGCTGCTGCTGGTACTTAAAACGTGCTAAGTACTCTTCTGTACCCCTTTTGGATAGTAACTCTTTATCATCCTCTTAACAATCTTATGAAGAGGTAAGTACTATAATCATTGTTCCATTTTACAGATGGGGAAACTGAGTCAAAAAAAGTGGTGGCTAGCCCAAGGCCATGCAACTAGTAAGAGGCAACCAATCTGTCCCCAGTGTCTGAACCATTAACCACTGCAAGAACTTTACTTTGAGCCCTGAAAGGCTTGTAGCACCCCCACCCCCACTCACACATGTAGTTCAAAGCAAAACTAGGACTCCATCATAAAACAACGTGAGAAGGTACAGCAGAGTTCTGACTGTTTTCCCTAGTGGCTACTTCAGCGCTTTAAAAAATAATCGTTCCAGACATACATTTCCCCCCCCCCTTGTCTTGTTCCCCCAGACATACATATTTTCCCCCTGGTGCCGTAAGCATACGTTGCTCAGCCTCACAGGTAATCCAAGGATTGGTTTCTCCTCCCTCTGACCAGAGCAGCCTCTACCTGAGAAGTTCAAGGTTGGTCAAGCCTGGGATAGGTTGCTGCCCCCTGGGAGGCATGGAAAGTGCTTCTCGGTTGGAAGGGGATTGACTTTGCCCCCTCCTCCCCGGCCCCCGCCATCTGTAAATGGCTGGAGGGGCTGGCTGCCCTGGAGGACAGCCTTGTGTGAACTGAGGAGTGTCCTTTGGGAGATGAAGGGGACTGCCAGGGCTCTGTGTTTGTGTGTGTGTGTGTGTGTGTGTGTGTGTGTGTGTGTGTGTGTGTTGACGGAGGTATCTTAGAGCTCCTCCCTGGTCGCCTTGACCCACTGACTCTTCTAGTCACGGAGGAGATTTCTGGCCCCCATTCCATTAGTGGCACGTAGGCCGTAGTGTGTTCTTGGTCAATGGTTGTCCCTGAAAGAATGCCCCCCCCAAACCCTTCCTTTCATTTCAGTCAGTTCTGTGACAGAATACTAACAGAACTGCAGATTTTGCAGCCTCCAATTTACTGCCTCTCCCTCATTCAGTGTGCAGCAAGGACCACCCCCTCCCCCAACACACACACACCTAGTTCCAGGGCCGGGACTAGGTTGAAAAGGTGAGTAAAACTCACAGGGCCAGCGATCACACGTGCTCAGAGTCGGGGGGACCTCATGCCTCATTTCCTTGCGGTACTCTCCCCGCCCATCCATCTGCCACCACACTGCGGGACAGAGATAGGGTTTCACGTTTCTCCAAATCCCCAACAACAATGGAACCCACAACAGTCCCATTGCCTAGCTCAAAGCCTTGAGGACCATAATCCCCCATACGTGTTTGACAAGCTGAGGCTGGAAGCCGGGGGGACCTGAAAATTTATTTAGCCCCATGGTTCTCAAAGGGGTAATACTTCCTCCCTAAGAAGCGTTTTGAAAATTTGTGGAGCACTTTTGCTCGCTGGGAGGAGAGGGTCACAGCAGCTACATGTCTTGCAGTGCAGGGGACAGTCCTATAGAATGCCCCGTCCTCCCTCCCACCTGTCTCTCCAGTGTTTCCTCCAGACATTCGTGCACTGAAAACCTGAGTCATCATTTCCAGAGCCTGGAAACTCTAATTCCATATTACCTAGAAACCACGCTTTTGCGTGGTTTTTAACGTATAGGGAATATTCTAGATATACCACTTCTCTGAACATCAAGGGAAAATTGTGCTTGATTTTAGCCTTCACTTTCCCAAGCGTCGTTGGCTGCTGTGGAAAATCACTTCACCAATGGTGGCACCTGCTCTTGGTAGTGGAATTGCCAAGAAGACAACACGTGGATATCGGTTTGCATGGGCAGCTGCGGCTGTCAAGTTGAATCTACATGGGGACTCAAACATTTCTCATTGAGTCTTTCCGTGTAATGGGGGTTTGGCATTTCCATATTGATTAGGTCACTGAATGTAGGTATGGACGTGTCTGTCTATCCTCTTACTTCTCCTAGTGGTTTATTACTAGGGCATTAAATTGAATTTAAATTAAATTTTGAAATAGTGAGGGTGGTCAACATTTTTAGGAATTTCATTTCAGGATAATATAGGGGGTGTTACATTTGTTACAAAAGGGGGCCATGGAGTCTGATGAGGGGAAGGACCCTGGAGCGAGTTCAATCCCACAGCTTTGGTCTCCGCTGTCCCCAGTGGATGCAACCCTACCGAAATTTTAAAGTTTTCCGGAATAAAAGTTTACACTATCCTCCACAGCAAACCATTTATTAAATTATTCATGTTGTGAGTCTCTGAAATGATGGTGTGCTTGGGACCACAATGAATATCAGTCCCTTCTAAACTCCTTTTCTTGCCTTGAGAAGGACCTTGATCCAGGGGGAACCTTGATCCAGGCAGTGGGAAGGGAGAAGGGCTGGGAAGGCTGGAAACAGAGACACTTTGGAGATAAGAGGCTGGGTTGTAGGCACTGTGTGGACAACAATCTGGGAATGTCTCTGGGTCTCATGCGCAAAATGAGGCATCTGGGCTGGGTCGATCTAGTGCTGTGGCAAACTGTGACTCTGTCTGGTTCTTCGGTTCTGCAGGATGGCTCAGAGTGGGCGTAGCAGGTAAAGAGACGGGCTTTAAAGTCAGTCTGGTCTCTGAATCCTGCCCTTCCACTCAATAGCAGGTGACCTCCTGCAAATGACTTAACCTATCTGAGGCTCAGTGACCTCACCTATAATAAGAGGATCAAAAAGCACCCATCTGGTAGGGTGTTTGTGCATGCTAAGACAAAGGACACAGGGATCCTGGCACGTGCTGAATATGACTGCTACCACGCTGTTGCCTTGCCCTGTGCCAAAGACTTGTCCCTTACCTGGCGGATATATTTCTGTTGTCTTCTGATGTGTGCTGTGATAGGATGTGAGGACCCCACTGATACACTGTGGTGCCACATCCCAGAGGGTTTCACCTCACCCCAATACCAAGCAGCCTAGTCTGATGTTGCTGATTTCAATAGCCAGCCCTGACCAAAGCTAAAATCTTGTGCTCCAGGCCACGGAAGCCCAAACAACACCAAGATAAAATCATCAGTTTAATAATAGGATGATATGAACTTGTTGTTTACTCACTTAACAAATAAGCAGAGCAGAAATTGTTACGCAAGTCGGTAGAGCAGTGTTACTAGTCTGCCTCACTGGCTCTCCACACTGTGTGGGGCAGTTTGGGTGGAACACAATCTCTTGCCTACACTAATAAAAGCATGCTATTCCCGAATCAAAATAACAGTAGCCTCCTCTAGGGTTCCCGACGAAGATAAACGTTGTTGGAATAGTTAGGGTGCTATGCCTCTATTCCCCTGGCAAGTTTGGCTCAGTGGATGTCAGAAGGTGAGGAGGACAGAGCCCAAGGTGATGACACTCTCAGGAAGCAAGAGGATCTAGCAGACATGCAGACTGACCTAGCTTTGCCCCAGATGGAGACTTCTACTGGATCAGTAGGCTCATCAAGGCAACAGGCTTGATGCTTTCTCTGCCCAAAGGCAGGGGGCTGGGTGGGAAGGCCCTCTCTGGTCACATTTCATTCTCTGAGCCTCAATTATGAGTCTGTGACTCAGAGCCTCTCCATGGCTGAGAGGTGCTAATTGGTTCACATGCTGCTTTCCAAGATGTGAGCTGGGAAGGGCTAGCTGTTTTGGTGCAGCCCATTCCAGAATATTCCCTAGGGTTCTCTGTGATCCTGGGGCAGGACATGGGGAGGGGTGGTGAAGAGGAGAGAAGTGCTGGAAAATTCGATCAAGGAGTAGAAATGATAAATCCGTTGGCTCCAGAATTATGTCAGCTAAAGGTAGCAGACGACTTCAAGGATGAAAATTCTAGGGATTTTTCCCACCAATCTGTAAGCAAGCAGATGTACCTGTCTGTTTGTCCCTGGTGGGATTACACACAAGTCCCTGTGGTTTAAGCGCTGAAGGGTCATAGAGGATAAATGCAAAAACATGGTTACCTCTGACCAAGTCCTCGAAAGTCTCTAAGACCATATACATAACCATTTGTTCTTGTGCTTTCTTCCCTTACTGGGACCAACAAGGAGTTAGAGGTAAGTCAGTGCCAATAAGACCTGATAGACAAAACATTGTGTGTGTGTGTGTGTGCGTGTGTAATTGTGTGTGTCTGTGTGTGTGTGTGTGCTGGGAGGAGTTCGCAAAATGAATAGGGTCTGGGGCACATTTTATCGGGTAAATTGGGGACTTCCCAAGAATGAACATGCTTGGCCATGAGCTGGCCTGGTCTGCTTACTTGGATAAGAGGGCCGAGGCACACATGGCTTTATTAATAGCCCCAGCATCCCAGAATCCTTTTTCCCTAAACTAGTTCCATTTGTGGTTCCAATGGGGTTTTGTGTTTGGTTCTCATGAGTTATTTTCTGTCCTCTGCCCTCTGCCCTCTGCCCTTCTGCAGTGGGTCAGCCAGGGGAGCTGAGCTAGGGGCCCGACTGGTGGCACCGGGGCCAGTCCTCCAAGAAGAAAGAAAGGCTATGGGGGTTGGGTGGGGCCTTCCAGAGAAAGTCCCCACCAAGTGCTTTGTGACGACTCCAAGGTTACTGCTGCAGAGAACGAACACTGATGGGAGCAAACTAGGCATTTAGGAAAAAAAAAAAAAATCCAAGTGGAGGTGCTTCTGAGGACTACCAAGGCCTAAGGCTCATCCCTAAAGGAAGGGATAAACATGTTCCCTGTGCACAAGGACTGAGTTCTCCAAAATTTGCAGCCCAGAATTCCTTGAATAAGTGCTAAGGCCACAAATTCAAGCTCGGCTCCTTGTTCCCATCTTCCTTCTTGCTGGGAGCCAGGGTTTGCTGTAGTGACAAAAGACTCCATTGTGCTGACAAGACACTTCATGCCCAGCATCACAACCCAACACCTTCCCAAGTTAGGTCAATTTTGTTAAGAAAGAGAGAGCATCTTGTGGCACAATAACTGTCATTATTTGAAGAATAGTGGCACTGTTCATCACACCTGTTCCTTACTACCCTCCAGGGATACTGGGCTGATAATTATGTTTATCATCACACTTTGGAAGAAAGAGCAGTGCAGCTGGCTGTAGGACCTCTGGGGGTGGGGGGCAGTGGCTCCAGCGCCTCGGGGCTGGGGCATGGACATTTGGGAGAAAAGTCCACCCTTGATTTGCAGATTTGGGGCTGAATGACTCACTATTCATTGAAGCTTGAAGTGGTGGATGTGGATGAGAAGAAACAGAAGAGTGAAAGTGAAAAGGAGAGTAAGGATGAAAGCCAGGGGTAGTTCACCTCGAGGTGACGTGAAGGAGGGAAGAAAGGAGGGGAAAATCACGCTTAAGCCAACTTTGTGTTTCTTAAGTCATTCTTGTGCCTAGAACATGCTTAAGGAAGGAAAGAGAGAAGGAGGAAGGTGGGCAGGCCACCAGAATGACAAGGGAACGAATATTTATCCAGCACCTTCTCTGTGTCTCATACTTCGGTTGTTGTTGTAGAGTGTGTGTGTGTGTGTGTGTGTGTGTGTGTGTGTGTGGTGTACTTGGAATATATCAACACACTCGATTATTCACTTATTCTCGTGTTCCAGATGAAGGTCCAGCAGTTCAGAGACAGGTACCCAAAGGCCCACAGGTAGAAAGTCATAGAGATCAGATGGGATCCCAGCCTGTTTGACTCCGCCCACCCTTACCTTTCACAGTATTCCCTATAGGAAGACAACCAACTTCAGTCGGTCAGAGTGCGAAGGTAGAGAGAATTAGTAGTTCCAAGGGGAGGCAAGAGCAAACCAAAGTTTATTCAAGAAAGGGGAGATGTGGGGCACCTGGGTGGCTCAGTGAGTTGAGCCTCTGCCTTCGGCTCAGGTCATGATCTCAGGGTCCTGGGATGGAGCCCTGCATCGGGCTCTCTACTCAGCAGGGAGCCTGTTTTCCCCTCTCTCTGCCTGCCTCTCTGCCTGCTTGTAATCTCTCTCTCTGTGTCAAATAAATAAATAAACAAAATCTTTAAAAAAGAAGATAGGGGAGATCTGAGCGTTCCTTTAGACAAAGTGGATGGAGCACCAAGATTGGAAGAAACGAAAGATCCTGAATGGGATGTGGTGGGGTGGGGAGTGGGATTGAGGACAAATGGTCTCTACAGATAATGTGGGCAATAAAGAGAACACCCTGGAGGGGAAGGCGGGGGCTCGGGGAAGTCTGCAGAAATTGGAACCTAATGGAAAAGAAGAGTTCACTAGAAGAAAAGACAGAGAAGGACATTTAAGGCAGGGGAAGTCAAATGGACAATGTGAGGAGGGCTACAACACATGAACTGTGTATCAGTTAAGATTGTTTGGCAGAGAGTAGCAGAAAACCCTCACCTAGTGGCTTAAATGAGTAAGGGGTTCATCTTTCTCATACAACTGGGAGACCAGAGGGAGATAGCCCAGGTCTGGTATGGCAGTTTAATGAGGCCCTTGGAGACCCAACTTCTTCTGTCCTCCTGTTCTGACATCCCCAACTCAAAGCTTCTGTCCTGTTCCTCACAAAGGGGTTGCTGCACTACCAAACATTGTGTCTGAGTTCGAGGAAGGAAGAGGGAGGAAGTGATGGACTTGGTGGGAAGCTATTCTCCAGGACTTCTGCCTACCTTGGGCCAGCTAGAATGGTATCATCAACCTGGTACCTTACCTGCAAGACAGGGTGGGAATTTGAGTATTTCTCTTTCCACCCTCTGTACTATATATGGGACACAAGGTAGAAGAGTATCAGAATGGAGGTTGACCAAGCCAAGCTATGGAATCTGCCACAGTGTGTTTAGCAAAATTGTGAATGGTCCAGATTAGATGAAGATGAAGAAGGGACTGCAGAGAGGGTTGGTAGGTGGAGCTGAATTGTGAGTGTCCTTTCTCACCAGGCTTGGCTATAACTACTTAGAAGAATCCAGACCCCAAGGGACTGTCAGTCCTTTAGTTGTGACCCAGGGTTTGGTCATTGGCAAGCAGGTGACTATATCTTTCCAAAATGGTCTACTCTTAGTTTTCAGAAGAATGTCATAGATAAACATGATTCCTTTTCCCATCAAATTCCTTCTTTCTTCCATCCATCCATCCATCCATCCATCCATCCATCCATCTGGTGTCAAAGAAGCATTTATTATCTTCGTACCAGATGTTGTGCTAAGCTTGTTCTCCCCCTGCCCTTGTCTCAGTCTCTCCTTTTTAATCTCTCCTTCTCTTCCCCAGGCTGGGCCAAGACCTTTTGCAAACGTGGGAGCCTGAGGATGAAGAGTTATCTAAGACAGTTGCTATTTCAGTCCCGAACTTGAAGCTAAAAATGTTCAAATGGAAAAAAAAAAAAAGTTTAAAAATATAGATGTGTATTTTTCTAAAACCCCATTAAGCTGTCAAGGGCCCTCAGTGTGTGTTTCCTTTCCCATCGTTGCTAATCAGCAAGGTATGTGTGTGCCCCAAACAGAGGAGTAGCCAGCCAGCCTCCTCCTCCTACTTTTTCTCCCCCAACCTCTTTCTGCTGTTGCTGGCACCAGAGCTGTTCCCCAGGCTTAGGAACCTGGGAACTGGGCCTCCACTCCCCAGGGAGACTGCTGGATGGAACAGCACCCCAGCCCCTCCACAGCAGCTGGAAAACCAGCTCTCCCTTTCCTAATGGCACATTTGGACTGTCTGGGCTCAAATCCTGGCTGCACCACTTACTAGATGTGTAACTTTAAGTGCTTCATTATTTCTGCGTCTCAGCTTCCTCATCTGTAAAATGGGGATAGATAACATTAGGCACATCTTAGTGTCACTGCGACATTAGCATTTAGAATAGGGACCGTGTTCACAGAACTCAGTGTACACTGTCCATTATAACTGTTACTGTTTCCAGCAGTGCTATTGCCTCATTGCGCTCCATTCCTTTCCCCACATTTAGACCGTCTTAGAACACAAGAGATGAAAAACAGACCCTGAGATCCCCTTATCCCATCACACGACACCTGTCATACCAGCCACGCAGACAGAAGCCTGAGGAGGAGGGGCTCGGAAGAGAGACTCTGACGGTGGGGAGGCACGGGCCAGTCCCAGGCAGGGGGACCGCACTCCCAGCCCAGATTCAAGACAACCCCTTGGGACACCCCTTCACCCTCGATGTCTCTTTTGGCTCAACAGGTGACTGCCTCAAAGGAGGTATTTACAAGAGGAGGTTTGAGGAAGTCAAACTCTGGAATCAATGATTCTGATATTTATATAAATAGTCAGCACCATGGCCAGCCAGTGAATAAGAGGTACGGAGCCCAGGGTCTGGGGGGATTGTGAACATTCCCATCTATTGACCTGGGTGATTTAGGACTAGCCCTTCTAGAAGGAGAAGTGCGTGTGTGTGTATATATGTACATGTACATACATATACATGTTAATGGTTTATTTGTTTCTATGTATTATTAATGTTTTGACATCTTAAAAACCTTTCTGGCTGGGGAGAAATGCTCATCCCAAGGCTAGCCAATCATTAGGCAGAGCAGAGAACTCAGCTAAGCACGTGTCTTTGCGGTACAAACTAAGCAGTCCAGAGCCACACACCTCCACTATCCTAGCCACTGCAGAAGGCAATATGCCTCTGCTTTCATCACACAGGGTCAGGTACCAGGCACTAGAGACCATTTCTACAGCCAAAGTCTATCGAAATTATTCCAACTAGTTAATCCTAAGCTGTTGACCCTGCTCTGACTTGCCTTTCCCCCAGCAGCCCCAATAAAGACTGTGACCTAAATCTTGTCTTTGCTCCTGTCTTTTGCCTCCTGACCACCCTGGTGTCTTCCCACGTGACTCTGCGTGGAGCCCCATGCCTTCTGTCTTTAGCACCCATGAATGCAATAAATTTGGGGTTTTTTTGAGCTTTTGTCTCCTCTCACGACAGCACCTGGATGACCATTATGTGAAAGATCCCAGAACCAGGTGCAAAAGTTCCCCAAATATCTCCCCGGCCGATGACATTTTTGCAGTCTTTTCACTACATCTGCTGATTAGAAATGAAGTTAACTGTTTGTTGGGTGTCCCGCGTGCATAACGGCGTCCAACACAGGTATGTCAGGACCCCAGCTTTCCAGAAGCTTGCAATTTAGTTGGGAAGATAAGTTATGAACAGGTGAATTGTTCCATGACAGCAGATTCAAATGACAGTTTGAGTCCGCCCGGGTCAGCTCAGGATGAGGAGCAATAAACGATAGCCCCAGGGTCCTGGGAAAGGCCCCTGTGTGGGGGTCAGGAGACAAAGGCTCTGCTCCCAGCACTACCAACATCTTGCTCTTACCGGAGTCATCTTTGACCTCTTGGGAGGTGAGTGGTTGGCCTGGACCCCTAGCTCCTTGTATTCACCCCTCCGGGCCTCAGTCTCCTCATTTTATAAATATGGTGGGACTGGGTGCTCCTTCTCTAGGTTGGTGTCCCCCTCCTGTCCGTGGGTCTTAGAGTAACTGCTACCTACATTCGGGGCCGGGACCAGACTTGTGCTGGCAGACACACAGCCTGGCCTGTCCTCACACCTTACCCTCCCGCTCCTGGGGGGAGAGGTATCCCCGATCCGCCCTGGACAGCAGGTGGGCCAGGGAGAAGCAGGGTCTGGGGGAGCCCCACATGGGGTTTTCTGCCCCAGGAGCGCATAGCCTCAGCGTCTGATTCACTGTGTAAGACACCCAGAGAGCGAGAACTAAGGTACTTTTATTTGGGGGAACAGTTATCATCCTCCCTCATTTGCTTTATATGACACAAGGGTTCAAATTCTAGCACTTTCCTGTGGACCACTGGCCTGAAGGAGACCTCGCCATGTGGCTACAGTGGTGACTTCTCAGCACAGCTTTCCCTGGCGCCCTTCTCAGATGCCTGGACCACATCCCTTATTCATGTCCAGATGCTTGCGAGCCCAGCACACTAATGTCCTCTCTGTCCTTCTTGTTCAAGCCTGCCTCCGTAAAATGTGCCATGGGGAGAAATAACTTCTTTCATAGCAGCAGAAACCTTACTTAACAGCTAGAAGGTTTTAGGCTGCAAGGTCTACAATATCCTACTGAGAGTGGCTTCAAACATACCAACATCCACTATTGTATTTAATAGAACATCTGGAAACAGGCAGGGGTTAGGACCATTTAATGGCCCAGTGATTTCAGCAGGGCCTAGGCTTTTCCTGTCTTTTCTCTCTACTGTTCTCACGGATAAAAGATGGCAGCCCTAGTTCCAAGTGGCAAGTCCTCACCTGGGAGACCATAACTGGAAGTGGGTAGTGACTAAAGGCCATTTCTCTTCCCATGTCTCTTTAATCAAGGAGGAAAGTCTTTCCCAAACAGGATTCCTTCATGTTTCACCTGCCAGAACTGGATCAGATGCCCACTCCAGACCAGTCACTTGCAAAAGTCCTTCTTTGTTGACTAAGACCATCATGCATTGCCAAAGGGGGTGATGTCACCCTCCAGGGGGTGAAAATTGGTTTCAGGGAGCAAAAATTCTTACTCTTTTTATGTATAAAGCAGAGATACACATACAGCATATAAACATACACAGTATATCTATGGTGTTAAAATTTCGTGGGAGGCTACCAGGGGGAAGAAAGTCTAAAAAGATTCCATAGGGTGATAAAAATAACAATGTTATTATTGTAATAATAACAATTTTTTTAAAAAGCTTGATCAGCACAAGTGCCCACATGGGGATGTTCGTGGCAATTTTATTCATAACAGCCCAAACTCGGAAGCAACCAAGACGTCTTTCTGTAGGTGAATGGGTAAATAAAGCACGGTCCCTCTAGACAATGGAATTTCATTCAGCGTCAAGAAGAAATGAGCTAGTCAAACCATGAAAAGACATGGAGGAAACTTAAATGCATATTACTAAAGGAAATAAGACAATCTGAAAATGTTACACACTGTAGGATTCCAACTCTATGACATTCTAGAAAAGGTAAAACTGTAAGACAGTAAAAAGATCAGTGGTTGCCAACAGTTAGTGGGAAGGGAGGGATGAGTAGAGCACAGGGGATTTTTAGATCAGTGAATTGTATATCTGATATGATATGTATAATATGATCGATCACAATGCTGTATGACGTTATTATGCTGGAAACACGTCATTGTATATTCATCCAAACCAGTAGAATACACACCAGCAAGAGTGAACCCTGATGTATACTCTGGGCTCTGAGTGATGATGACATGTAGGTGCAAGTTCATCCTTGGTCACATAGGTACCATTCTGGTGGGGGATGGAGATAATGGGGGGCGGAATACTATACATGTGTGGGAGCAGGGAGAATTTGGGGAAACTCTGTCTCTTCCCCATCAATGTCACTTTGAACCTAAGACTGCTCTAAAAATATAGTCTTGAACAACAACAACAACGAAGAACCATTGGCCTGGACCAGTTACAACACTTTGCCAGGCCCCGGGGATATTTCCCTTGGCCAGAAAGTCTGGGGAATGATGGCCAAATAGGCACCAACAATGTTTGCCACATCCTGCCTAGAAAGAACCGTGCTTTGTGGGGTGAATGCTCTGTGGGTGTGTGTAGGTGTGAAACTTTCAGGGCACGCCGCCTTCGGTGTGTAATCATCACTCACCTGCTTGCAAAGATGGGCAGGGCTGGTGAGCTCCACGGTTGAGTTGGGTTTGTAAGCTGAGGGCCAGAGCTGAATTTCTGGGGATAGTGATGAGACTAAGCCAAGGACTGTGGGGGAAAGAACAGAGACATTGAAAGGAGCTTTTTATGGAGTTTGGCGGCGTGGTGAGAGACTGTGTTAAATGATTCAAAATATGTATTTTTTTTTTCTCTCCGTGTGCGGCTCCAACAACATAAAGTCTGTAGCTTGAGATCGTTAGCATTCTATCCCAACGAGTGCAGACCACCATGACCAGTGAAAAAAATCGAGGGGACCAATCTTTTTGCACAGTTGGCTAACTCCAGGCATTATGAGGAAGACAAAGGAATAAGGTGTCTTGCATTCCTCCGTTCCTAGAACTCAACTCTAATCATGCAGAGAAGTCAATAAGGTTGGGATTATTCAAGTCCATTTCAGTGGAAAGAAGATCTGTGTTTTGACTAAGGAAGGACACATTGATGCCTCTGTAAAGATTAGGACACTGAGAAACACAAAGGAATTTAAAGCTGTGTAGTTTTACTTTTTTACAAAACTGCATCAGTTTAGCACCTACTGGATGACGACCTCCAGTAGGGTCCCTTTTATGGGGGGGGGGCATATGAAGACACACCCATACCATCTGCCCTCCCAGAACTCAAGGAAATCAAACACATCTGCATAGGCTGGACCAGAAAGGAGACCCCTCTGGCTCACCCCATGGGTAAAAGTCATTCTTCTCTTTCCCTTGAACTTGTTAGAAAGATCCAGTTCACAATGACCTTGGTCTTTGTCTTAGGGGGAACTGAGCAGCATTTTGGATCTAGCCTCTGGAAAGACAAGCGACTGCCTCAGTTGGGGTGCTCCCTGAAGTCAACCCCCGCCCCCATGGAGCTCTTTGCCAGAGGCTTCCACTCATTACCCACTTGCCTCTCAACCTCCCAGCTCCCTCTCTCCCCAGCTCCCCCACTTGCTTGGGCTGTCACTCTCCACCTGATTCCTCTTTCTGCTCTTCTGTGGCCCATTGGGCCCCTGAGTTCCTTGGTTAGGGCCCACCCATCTTTTCCCTTACCCCGCTTGGCCCACCTGCACTGATGCACCCTGGTTTCCACACCCCACTAGCCCCTGCTCAAAGCCCACCCTGCCAGCCCGGAGCAGCACTGGTGGGACATTACTCTTCACTCTTACACTCCCCACTTGGGTGACTGCAAGCATGTCACCTTTCCTTCTCTTTTAAATCAATTGCATCGTGATGAAATGATTTACAAGAAATGCACCCATTTAAGGGTTCAGTGCAATGGGTTCTCACCAATGTATACACCCCTGCAGATGCCTCCCCCTCTGTAAAGCATTTTTATACCCAAGGCTCTTCCCCCAACAACTCTCAGGAAACCGCTGATCACTTTTTAGTTCTACGTCTTCTAGAATTTGATATAAAAGGAGTCAAACAGCATGTTCCTTTTTCTCAGCAGGCTTTTGAGACTGATCTGTGTCATTGCCTATAGGCATAGTTCCTGCCTTTTTACTGACCAGTCGTATGTCATTGTATGCTTGTGCCACCCAACTTTTACCTCCTCACCCACTGATGGATGTTGGTTTCTTTTCCTGCCCTGCGGCTATAATAAATAAAGCTGTGATGAGTACATGTGCACTTGCTTCTGTATGGACAGATATTTTTCATGTCTCACAGGCAAATACCTAGGAGTAGAATTCCTGACTCACTTGGCAAGAGTCTGTTTAACTTTATAGCTAAAAAGCCCAAACGGTAAGAACCTGCCCAGCTTCTCCAAAGTGAAGGTGCCGGCTCCCACTTCACCACTACAATATGAACATTTCCAGTTGCTGTCTGCCCTCACCAACACTTGGTGCTGTCAGTCTTTTAAATTTTAGCCACTTTGGTGAGGAGTCACAGTAGCTCACAGTGGTTATCCATTGTATTTCTGTAATGACTAACGATGTCGAGCCTCCTTTCCTGTGCTGATCTAACCTTTCATACATCAAGGAGGTTACTTTTAACTTTTCAGGGTCTGTTTCCTTGTCTACAATGGAGATGACTCTCACTAACCCTCTTCAATAGGGTGATAGTGGCAGAGATGAGAAGTTTTTTGTTTTTTGTTTTAAACTCTGAAGATTCACATAATGGGAAAATACTCTATTTCTTCCAAGTGAGGAACTTCTTAGGCAATAGGCTCTGGAAGTACTCATAAGATTGGTTTTTCTCAGATATCATTTTGTCATCCTCTCTAGGTCAAGTAAAGTCACTGGCTCTCTCTTTCTTATTTTAGGAGATCTAAGATCCTCATTCCAAGTCTAAATCCCTTTAGCAGCATTGTTTCCACCCTGACCTTGGCCGAGATTCACCCGGAAGTTTGTCTCCTTGTCTGTAATAGGTTAGTTCTCCTCAGCAGCTATGAGTCTGACCTCTGTCCCTTTCTGGCCTTTGCACCGGCATTTCCTACTCCATGTGACCCTCCTTGTTTTGTCCATGGCATTTCCTTTTTGAAACTCTCTTTCCTGCTCACCTCTTGCAGGAAGCCCTTCATGTGGCCCATCCAGTCTTCTCTTTGGATCCCTTTAGCACTGAAGCCGATAGACTGTAATATAGGGACTTTCTCTTGAGTCCCTCTAAGTTCCATGTTTCCAACTTGGAAGTTCCCATCTGAAAGTTCCATAGGCACCTCAAACCCATAAGACCCCAGAGCTTACCACCTATTTGTCCCCTGTGGCCCCCCTCCCATTTCTGCTTACACATCACACTATCCTAGTTGCCCTGGCTCAAAGGCCCTCCGGATGCTCTGCAGCCCCTCCCTTTCCCTAAGCCCTCATCAGTTACCAAACCCTGCCAATTCTACCTCCACAGTACCTCTTTCACTCTCTTCCTCTTCTCCCTCCTCTTGACCATGGTCCTGGCCTTCATCTTTGGAGGCCCATACTTGGTCTATTTGTAACCAGTCCTCATGGCTGGCTGCCTTACCCATGGCCCTTCCCCAGCAGCCCCCTTCCCCACAGGCAGACCCCACTCATCATGAAAGACAGAGCAAATCCAGCTGCTTACTTTCCCAGACTTCCTTATGGCCAGGCATGGCCACATGACCTGGTTCTGATCCATCAGGTAGCAAGGGAGGTCTTCTGGAATGATTTTCCTCCCACCTTTCAGTCGTCTTCTGCCCCTGGAGACTCCTTGCTACTCTTAATTCCCTCCCACTTCTATCCTTCCATGCTAATTCTCTCCCTGCATGTCTGCAAGATCACCTCTCAGAAACATAGATTTTGGATCAGATTACATACATCTCTTCTCTGAAATGTTCAACAGCTCCCCATCAGATGCTGGTGAAAGCCTAGAAGCCCATAGCCTGGCATATAAGGCCTTTCAGGATTTAATTCTAATGTATCTTTCTTATTTTCTGCCTGGTGATTTGCTTTCCTATCATCAAGCCTGGCCAAAAGGGGATACATGCATTCCCCTGTGAATTAGCTAGGGTTCCCCAGAGCTTAGAAGGAGAGGTGGTCAGAATGGTGAGACTGACCTTCACTGCCCTGCCCTATCACCCTGTTCAAGATGGCCTCGGGAGCAGGTGCGTGGCATGGCTGCCCACCATCACAGTGTGACTTGATTCAAGAAGGCCAAGGTCTCAGATAACTTGGTTCTTCCAGGTGTCATGGAGTCTGGAATACCACCATTTGCGATCCATAAAAGCAGGGGGGCTTATTGTCTGTGCTGTCCTCTAAAGCCAGGATGTGTATGATGGCATAGGCTAGAAACAAACAAGGTTGCCCACATCCTCAAACAAAGATCTTCCCATCTAAGATCAGGTGGATTCAGAAAAAGAGCAGGTGAATTCCAGCAATCAGAGTGGGGAGAGGAGAGAAAGGTGGGAATGCCAAGGGAAATGGAGACACATGATATACCAAAGCCTACATTTCTCACTGAGCTACACACCATGCTCCAGGATCATTGAATTTAATGTCCCCCTTGGTTCTGCTTCCTGAAAATAGTCATCGTAAAAACACCTAATATTTACCGGGCATTTCAGATGCCTGATCTCATTTAATCCTCATACAACCCCATGGCAGGAGTACTGTTGGTACTACTGTTTTTTAGTTCCATGCTCCAGGTTTGGAGCAGGTGACAGAGCAGAGGACAGAATTCCAAAGGTTCTGTAGGCCCTGCTGACATTTTCATTCATTCATTCATTCATTCATTCATTCATGCATGCATTCCTTTACCAGCCTTTTTTGGAGTCAGGGATTGTACCGGGGATCCAAAGATAAATAAGGCATAACTCCTGCCCCCAAGGAACTCACCAGCTACTGAATCACTTGTAGAAGCTAATACTCATAACTGTATCAGTGTGAGTACTATAGTAGGAGTGTGGGCAACTTACTCATCTTGCCTTTGACGTGTAACAAACTCCTGAGAGTTCGCCCTTCCTCGTCCAACCTCTGTCTCTTGCCACATCTTTTGTTATCCTCCAGGATGCTGACATCTGTGTCTGTGACTTCATCTGATACCCTCTGGCATGCTTGTTCTTGTCTTTCTAGACTTGGCCGTCCTCCAGCTCCATTCAGCACTGGCTACACAATATCCTGTCAGGTCTGAGGGGGTGAAGGTAGGGGCCTAAGACCAGTCTAGGGACCCAGTTCTCCTCATGTGCCTGGAAGCAAGTCTTTGGATAAGTCACTGAAGGCTAGGGGGCCTCATTTTCCACCATTTGTAGAAGACAATGTAGGGCTAGACGGTCTTTGGTACTAACTTTAGGTAGCATGAGCTGAGCCCAACTTTCCAGCATGGTGTCAGAATAGAAGGGGAAGGGGTGAGTGGTACCATTGCCCTGAACTTTCTAGTAAGCTCACCCTCTCTTTTTCCCCCATCCTAGGCCTCACTTGTAGTAAACCTACCTGACTCCACTGATAGGCCACTCCTTTCTATCAGGCACCCCCCTCACTAGGTGAGCTCGGGCCCCTGGTTCTATCCTGGGTCATAATCCAATGACTTCTGACCCTGAGTGGCTTTCAATGTCTATGGCACCCACACTTGGGTTCCAAATGACTGATCTGGACCCATGTCACCTGTGGAAGCAGAGGAAATCCAGGATTCCCAGCGGCTGGCCCGGGCTCAGAGCCACTTGAGTGAACCGGCTGCTTCCCTGTCCTGAGGTCTAAGACTTCCTTCCTTGCCAAGAGACGATCACAGGCCAACAAGGGAGGCTCTGCCAGCTGCCACCAGACTTGTGCTTTCTCTCTGTTGTCAGCCCAGAGTCTACTACTGAACTGTAGCACCCCAGGAAACGGCGCTGTGGGCACTTTCTCTACAAAAGAACATTTCAGGCATGTTTGTGGCTCAGGTTGTTCCTTCTACCCTGCTTCTCCAAACCAGCCACATGTAGGAAACTAGTGGCCAGGCTAACCTACCAGCTCGGCACTCTCTCCCAATGGTGCCAAAATAACATAACCATAGAATCCCGAGATTTACAGAGAGGAAGTATCAGACCTCAGATGATCTCGCTCACAGTGGGCCTGGCCCAGACCAGAGCCCCCACTGCCCTCAGGCTCTCCAGTGAGCACACATGCCTTGTATCCTGGATGCACGGTCACCCTTTGCTCTTCCCCACCCAGGTCCAAGTACAAAAAGACCCGCCATCCCTTCCATAGTGGACTGTCATAGCAGGAGGATTTTGAGTGGAGATCTTGGTGTGAAATGAATTGTTCTGCTCTGGAAGGTGGCATCTGAAATGCTTCAGAGACTGAGCCCTGGGCTTTGCTTCCTTTGTGTTCCTGCCATTTGCTGTTATAAACACCCTCTCTCTCAATAGAAAGACCATATAGCTGAAGGCACAGCTGTCTCCCAAATATCGATATTCCTTAATTGGTCTCAGTAGCCAGCCTTCTTCCCAGGACATCTGTCCCACTGAATCACCCTTCTAAAGAAGGAGCCAGTGTTGACCTTTGCAGCATTCTCAAGCATTGACTGAGCACCTGCTATGCCCCATGCTATACAGCAGGCCCCCCATAACATAAAAAGAGTTTCCTTCAGTAAATACTTATACACACTTAGCAGGTGCAGAGAATGTGGCTGTGAATAAGAGGCAAGTCCTTGACCTCTTCAGGCTTACATTCTAGCAGCATGTGAACCTATAAGGATCTGAAATATGTAAACATGAAAAGAATGTATACCTTATCCTTAAGGAGCTATAATCAACTAGAGAAAAATAAAACATGGTGATCAGTCAGTAATACTGATCTAAAAGCCAAGGTCAATATCCAGGCTGCCCACCCCTTTGCTGTTGGGAAGAACATGGCCCCTGTTTCCATCATCTGTGCTAACAAGGACTTGTGGTGGAGAGAGCTCTGGCTTTGGACAGCCTACCCAGCTGGGTTCCAGACTCAGCTATGTACTGACTGAGAAGCCTCAAGCAAGTCCCTTAACTTTTCTGGGTCTTGGGCTTTTCATCTTCAAAAGGGTTTGCCTTGCTTTCTTGCTGGTTGTTTTGAGACAGGTAAGTTAATATACAAGAAAAATTTTACAAACTCTAAATTGCACCAAAACATTTTTATTTTTTAGATCAAAGGCCAGTGTTTAAAAAAAATAAAATGCTGGGCACCTGGGTGGCTCAGTTGGTTAAGCAACTATTTGACTCAAGTCATGATCCTGGAGTCCCAGGTTTGAGTCCTGTGTCGGGCTCCTTGCTCTGCAGGGAGTTTGCTTCTCCCTTGACCCTCCCCCTTCTCATGCTTTCTCTCTCTCTCTCTCTCTCTCTCTCTCTCAAATAAATAAACTGAATCTAAAAATAAAATAAAAAATTGTGCTCGCTTCGGCAGCACATATACTAAAAATAAAATAAAATAAAATGTTCCAAGTGACATATTTGCTATCTTAGGATTCCCAAGGACTAGAGTGACAAGTGCACTCAGGTGCATCTGTGTCAAAGAGATTTTCTAGCCCTGACCTTCAACAAGACCAGGGTCAGTTCTCAATGAAATTTGCTACCACTTACGTGGGGGTGATTTCCAAGCTGGCTGCTGGCATTTGAAATTTATAATCAGAATTTCATCATTTTAAGGTTAAGCTAAATGGGGTTTTGTCATGTGTTGAATGAAAATACTCTGCCTCAGTGAGAATGAATTTATAATCTTGGGCATAAGTTCTGATAAGGTGATTCATTCAACAAGCGTCTACTCTGTGCTGGGAAGATATTCAATCTAGGAAGACAATGGTGGTCAAGACACGCATGTCCCCTGGGCTCACAGAGCACTGTCCAGTGGAGACCTTAAGGGTAAGTACAGTGACAGGGGTGGTCAGGCGAAACATGGATGCACCAGGCAGGTACAGCTCACCCAGATTCGGGGTTGGGAGTAGGGGCTGTGAAACACTTTGGTGAAGAAATGCTGTTGAAGCTGTTAGCTGGAGGATGAGTTGGGAATAAGGTGTTCAGGGTGGGTGGGGGGGTGAGTAGAGAAGTTCCTGGAAGAGGAACAGCATATGCAAAGGTGCAGAGGGGAAAGAGTGGGCTGGAAAAGAAATGTGGGGCCAAGAGGGTGGAAGACAGGGCCAATGTGTCCAGACATGAGGCCACAACGTCAGCAGGGGCTTAACATGAGTGATCCCGTGTAACAAGGAAAGCAGCTGGGACTCTGTCCTTAGGAAAATGACCAGCTTTGCCAGGGACAATCATGGCTCATGCCTATTGCCTCAGGAGAGTCACACATAGCCCCATTTCCCTTCCCTCTTCAGAGATACCTCAGTTGGATGATAACTGACATTGTCACCTATCCTTAGGGAGGTGGGAAGGTAGCAGGGGGCAGTAACTGGGAAGGTGTGGGGACAGAAGACATTCAGTGCCTTTCAATGATGTGGGGGAATGTGGGCACCGACTGACATGTCTCAAAACATTAATGGGGACATTTCCTCCTTTAAGGCAACTATTTTTTTTTAAGATTTATTTATTTATTTGAGAGAGAGAGAGAGAATGAGGGGAGGGGCAGAGGGAGAGAATCTCAAGCAGACTCCCTGCTGAGCACAGAGCCCCACACAGGGCTCCATCTAAGGACCCTGAGATCATGACCCTGAGATCATGACCTGAGCCAAAACCAAGAGTTGGATGCTTAACCAATTGAACGACCCAGGAGTCCCTAAGGTAACCATTTCTTAAATACCAAAAGGGATGATTGAGTTCTCACTCCATCTCACAGATTTCTTTGGTCACCCAAAGAAGTTTGAGGATAGGATAGCTTGGCTCTAAAGGATCAGTGAGGAAGGACGCTGGTACCAGGAGAGGGGAACAGAACAGCACTTCCTTCTGGAGAGAATAGGGAAGCAAGCAGCTTCTTCCTTCAGCTCTCATTGGGGAAGGAAAGGTGTCTAAAATCACCTAATTAGGCACCACCCAAACCCGCAGTTCCCAGCTGGTGTGGGGTGGGGACCGACTCTGCAGGGGGACACTAGGGCCTTTTCTCCTGCCTCCTCACCCTAGAAACCAGCCATGCTCAGTTGCCCTGAACCAAAGGTCTCCTGGAAGACCAGCTCCCTTCCATGCTGTTCGCAGCAGAGTAGGCCTGTCATCGGAGTTAATGTGAATTACTCATGGTTTAAGTGCCATTTCTGACCTAAAGTTGGCATTTCTTCTCTGGTTCTGCCTCTCCACCATAATTAACTAATTAACTATCAATAAGGGGTGACACAGTTATGACACAGAGAGCCTGGCTCTGTGGCATCTCACCCAGAGAACCCCCTGTGCCCTCAAGGATCAAAAGGTACTGGCCTGAGTTAAACAGGGTTCCCTCAGGCCCCAGCGTTGGTCACTCAGCCAGTGTTCAAGGCCACTCCCTTCCTGGGTTCCAGAGCCCAAGCTGGGGCTGGAGCTGCTCTGATGGTGAACACGGGACTCTCAACAAACCGAGTAGCTACCAGCCACTGTGTGCCCTTAGGAAGTGCCCACTGCTGTGGCCCAGGCATTGTCACTGAGTCTTCCTGAGCTTCTATCCCTCATCAGTCAACAGACATAACAAAAGCTTCAAGTTACAGAACGTAGAAGTGCACTACGCCATCCCTCCTTGTATGGATGGACAAACTGAGGCCAGGGCCTTTAAGTCGCTTGCCTGGGACCAGTAGCGGGCAAGTGGCACTTGGGTCCAAATCCGGGGTCCTGCGCCCAGCCAGCCTGGCCTAGAACAGCTCTCTGAAGAGCAGCTCTCAGGACAGCTGACCCACCAGAGGGGTGGGAGTCTTTACCCCCTCTACCCCAGCTTCCGAAGATGGTGGGTCAGGAGCTCCAGAAGTCAGAGTCCCCAGCAGGAGTCTGGGGGAACTCCACAAGGGGGAGTTCCACCTGAAGGGGATTCAGTCTATCACATGGCCCCAGGAGTCTTGGAGGCCCAAAGCCATTGAACTGGGGCTGGGGCCTGAGCTGGTGGGCTTCCAGCTAGCCCACACTTTGTTTTATCATGTGACTCCAGCATCCATGAGATGCGTGGGAGAGCTGTTCTGTAGAAGCCCCTCTCAAACCAGATTCTTGATGCTTCGACTTGGAAGCTTGAGGCAGAATAACTGTGGAAGGAGCCTCCAGTCAGAATTCACTCACAGTCTTGTGTTTGGTGATAGATTCCCAGCTCGGCTGTGAGGTCCTCCTGGGGCAAGCCTCAGGCCGCAAGCTTCTTTGAATCTCCCAGAGCACTTACCACAGTGCCTCAGCCGAACAGCTGCTCAATTATACTCATATTATCAATCACAGACTGTTTGCATTACCAGTAATTTCTTTCCAAATCCTGTCAATGTAATTTCTAAACATGTTAGCATTACTGTAATGGTATGCAAGTGCTATTTGATTCCCAACATTTTTTATTTGACATTATTTTATCTATTGCACACTTCAATGCATAATCCACATACTTGTCATTGTTAATGGCTACACCAGATTCCAGGGTCCCGATGTCCCATACTTTGTTTAAGCGTTCCCTGATGGCTGGGCAGTTGGGTTGCCTCCAATGTTTGAGCACTATAAATAGTGCTGCTCGGTCACCAGGCTTTTCTCCCCATCGCCTGGACATGAGAATAGGGTGGGATGGGGGTAAGAAGCTCTTCTCTTGTGCATTCCTGGAAAGGCCTACTCTTCATACTACTTTCCTAAACTGGGGGTAACATAAACCCACATCTGCTGCTCTGTCCCAGATGGGCTGGGGTCTCGGGCTGTCACTGGGGGACTTCTTACCTGGCTTCTGGTGTTCTAGGAATGAGAAAGAGTCCTCACCTCTGAAGTTTTGAATCAGCAGGTCTCCCACATTAAATAATTTGCTTTGGAGCTGGCCTTTGGGTACAATGGCCATTGGATCATCTCATCAGACAGGCCCTGAGGGGAGACCCAATAACATATTGCTTATGTTCTGGAAGGTCAGTTCAAGGTTACACTGGGAATCACAGAATGTCTGAACTGAAAAGGGGACTTTCAGTTGATCTAATCTAACCTTTCCATTTCATGGCTGAAGAACCCTAGAGCCAGAGAGGGGAAGTGACTTTTCCAAGATCACCCAACTTGGCAGATTTGGGTCCAGAGCCAGGATGCTCTTATAACCTTAACATTCTCCAGCCTCCTCACTGGAGCATGTCAATGGATTGGAATACTCACCATGGTTAACATGCTAATTCTCTACACATTGACCTATAGGCCTTCCCAATCAAAACCACAGCAAGAGTCTTTGGAGGTATGGACAAGAGGACTCTAAAATTTGTATGGGAAGGTAAGCCAAAGCCTTTTTGGAAAAAGAAGAACAAATTTGGAGACTCACACTACCTGACATTAAGACATACTGTAAAGTGACAGTCCTCAAGACAGTGTGGTTTTGGTGAGAGGACGATCCAGAAATAAGCCCCCACAAGTATGGGCACTTGATTTCTGGAAAAGTTGGAAAAGGCAATTCAATAGAGAGAGGAGAGTTCTTTCAACAAATGGTGCCCAAACAAGTAGACAACCCACACAAGAACAATAAACACTGACCTATTCCTCATACCTCATACAAAGACGAACTAAAAATAGGTCATAGACTTAAACAGAAAAATGTATAACTATAAAACTCTTAGAAAGGGTACCTGGGTGGCTCAGTCGTTAAGCACGTGCCTTCGGCTGAGGTCAGGACTGCAGGGTCCTGGAATTGAGCCCTGCGTCAGGCTCACTACTCAATGGGAAGCCTGTTTCTCCCTCTCCCTTCCCCCTGCTTGCGTTCCCTCTTGGCTGTCTCTCTCTCTGTCAAGTAAATAAAATCTTAAAAATAAAGAAATAAAACTTTTAGAAGAAAACATAGAAATTCTTTGTGAGTTCTTAGGTACAATAACAAATGCATGATCTATAGAGGAAAAAATAATTAGATTTGATCAAAATTAAACACATTTACTCTTGTGAGAGACACTTTAAAGAGAATGAGTATAAACCTGACATATTGGGAGAAAATATTTGTAAATCAGAGATCAGACAGCAGATTTATACCCAGAATATACCAAAAAAAACCTCCTGAAATTCAGGAAGACTCAAATTTTTTGGGTGGGTGGGCAAAGATTTGAGAAGGTGCCTTACCAAATAAGACAGACAGGTGACAAATAAATACATGAAAAGATCTCCAGCATCATTAGTCATTGAGGAAATGCAGATTAAAACCAGAGTGAAATATCATCACATCCCTATAAGAATAACTAAAAATACTGAGAATACCAAATGAAGAATGAAGCAACTGGAACTCTCATCATACATTGCTAATGGGAATGCAAAATGGAGCAGCCACTGTGGAAAACAATTTGGCTATTTCTTCTGAAGCTAAACATATATTTACCATATGACCTGGCAATCCCACTTCTAGGTATTTATACTAGAGAAATGAAAACCTATGTTCATACAAAAACCTGTACTTGGATGTGTACAAGAGCATTATCTACAGTTGCCAAAATCTAGAAACAACTCAAACATCTCTCATTGGGTGAATGTATAAACAGACAGTGGTACAACCACGAAACAGGATATGATACTACTGGGTAATAAAGAACAGTAAACATCAATGCATACAACTTGGATGAATCTCGCACGCATGCTGCTTGGTGGAGAAGCCAGTCTCAAGGGTTACTGCACGGGAGGAAAAATAATTTTCCCTTCACCCTCCTGAGTTCTTGGCTGAGACCCCCCTATCATAAAAGATTAACAAGAAAAAAATGAACAGAAGTGTGTTAATATATACCTCATATATGTATGAGAGATACCCAGAAAAACTGAGTAACTCTCTGAGGTGGTCCAAGCCACCACCTTAAATACCATCTTCAGCTAAAGACATAAGAAAGAAGTTTGGGGCATGGGTCGGGGGAAGCTGGCTATGGGAAATTACTAGGAAATGCAGGGCAAATAGGGTAAGGTTTTGTTATGCAGATTAAAGACTGTGCCTTCTCCCCTGATAACTCTGGAGGTTTAGAGTCTCCCTTTTCTTCCTGGTACAAAGAAGGAGACATCTTTGCAACTGAAGACTTCCTTTTTTTTTTTTTTTAATATTTTATTTATTTGTCAGAGAGAGAGAGGGAGAGCCAGCAAGCACAGGCAGACAGAATGGCAGGCAGAGACAGAGGGAGAAGCAGGCTCCCTGCCGAGCAAGGAGCCCAATGTGGGACTCGATTTCCAGACACCGGGATCATGACCCGAGCCGAAGGCAGCTGCTTAACCAACTGAGCCACCCAGGCGACCCGAAGACTTCCTTTTTGAATGTAAATATCCCTTACAAAAGGGTAACTTCTACTCTGTTTTTAAAACTTCTGTGTCTACTGTTTCTTAAAATAATCAGCTCAAAATGATTTTCATGCCAAAGAGGCATATTTTGGGGTGGCGTACATTTCATTATATACTGTATAATTTCATTATATGATGTTCTGGAAAAGGCAAAACTGCGGGGACAGAGAATAGATCAGAGGTTTCCAGGGGCTTGGGGTAGGGGAAGAGTCTGAGTAAAAGGGTAGATGAGGGAGTTCTTTATAGTGTTAGAATTGTTCTTTATCTTGTCTGTGGTGACACTTACATGAACTTGCATATGTTAAAACCCAGGCAACTGTATGTAAATTTAAGATACAAAGACACTTCTACTGTAAATTAAAAAATACAAAAAGCAAAAGTGACAAGGCACTTTTGTATCATTAACTCATCTGAGTCTTTTAACAACCCAGTAGTGGATCCATGAGCACGTCTGAAGAAGGAATAGATTCTTTAAGAAATATTTAGGGGCCATTGCTATGGGAACTGTTCTAGGTATAGACTCAAGGCAAAGTCTTGACCTCAGAGAGTCAGGTCAAATACCACCATTCCAGCAGACAATTCTGAAGAGTGCCTTGCCTGTGATGGAGTAAACTGCCATCTCAATTCTGGTTTCCCTGGGGAAAATCACCTCTCCTAGGGCAAGTGCTATGGTCTTTGTAAGGCAACCCCAGGGCCCTGGGAGGCTGCACCAGGCAGGAGGAGCTTTACCAAAAGCAGCATTCCCAGGCATCTGGGACACAGATGGCCCAGGCCACCCACTGCAGGGGCTGCATTTGGCCCAACCTTTCCAACATAGAAAAGAGACCCCCCCCACCTTGGCATGGCCCACCTTCTCAGGTTCACACCAGTTCTGCTGTGAATTCCTCCTTTTCTCTCATGATTAAAATCAACCCAATATGGGTAGGGAAGGTTGAGGGGGAGGAATGTAAGAGCAAGAGAGTAGGTAAACGAGCTAGAGCAGTGGGTGGGGAAGCAACAGTAAGCCATGCCCAGTGACACTCTAGTCCACTGTTCACATGCCATTCTTTGAGTCCTCAACAGTCTGTCTATATATATATATATGTATATATATAAATATATAAATTTTATATATATATATATATATATATATATAATTTATTTATTTGACAGAGAGAGAGAGATCACACGTAGGCAGAGAGGCAGGCAGAGAGAGGGGGGAAGCAAGCTTCCTGCTGAGCAGAGAGCCCGATCTGGGGCTCCATCCCAGGACCCTGAGATCATGACCTGAACTGAAGGCAGAGTCTTAACCCACTGAGCCACCAAGGCGCCCCAGAGTCCTCAACAATCTTATAAAGCAGATACTTCTCCCCTATACAGAGGTGACATAAATGAGCCCTGGGGAGATTAAATGACTTGCCTGAGTCCCACGACTAGGAAACAACTGGACCAGGCTTCTAACTCCTCTTTGGGATTCCACTAACCTTGACAGAATAAATAGGATAGACTAATGATTCTCAAACTTGACTGAGTGTCAGAGAATCATGTGGTGGGGGCTTGTCCAACCAGTTTGCTGCTTCCCACCCCTGGAATTTCTGAGTCTGTAGCTCTGGGGTGGGTTCTGAGAATTTGCATTTCCAACAAGTTCCCAGATGTTGCTGGGGCGGTTGGCCCAGATTTCTTTGAGAATCATTGATATAAACACTGAGCTTGTGTGCTCTTGAGCTACACACTTTCGAGTGGGGGGAAATTCTAGTTTCACCACTTTTCTAGCTCTGGACTCTGAACAGTTAACACATCACAGTTCTTCACCTAGAAAGTGAGGAGAATTGTACCTTAGGATTGTTGTAGGGTGCTACAAAGATGAATGAGTTAGTAAATAAAAAAAGTTTTTAGAAAACTGCCCGATCAAATGTAATCACTCAAAAATGTCAGCTCTCGGTACATGCTGGACTCTTTTAAAATACATCCTCTCATTTAGTTTCAAAAGATCTTTAGAAGTTAATAGCATCATTTCCAACATTTTCATTTTACAGTTGGTCAGGAAGATGAGGGACACCAAGCAACTCATCACGACCCAAGCAAGGATCTGAATCCAGGTTTTCTGGCTCATCATTAGGGCTCATAACAAATTAGGTCTCACTGCTTCCTGGAGTCTGGTCCCCTTTCTTTAAACTCCAAGCCCTGGACTGTGGATGATTGGACCCTTAAGGCTGAGTGCACACCTAATTAGCTGAGAGTGGGTGAGACTGAGTAAGCGAGAAAGGAAGAGGGAACAGGAGGCTTCAGGAGGATGTTTGTCTGAGAACCTGGCACGGAGTCACTAGGGATGCCTGGAGTGGGCATTTTTTTGTCTTCAGAGGGCAGATAACACAGGGTGACTCAATATCTTGCCCACACATTCCCTCTTTTCTCTTGGCTGCTGTAACTGATTGAAGTCATCAGCGAATGATGTGACAGGTGCAAACGGATCACCCACTGATGGTTTACACAGCACCAGAGGACACCCCTACTCTCAGCCTAATATGGACAGAAAATCCAGCTACTGGACTAAAGCATCAGCACACACTGCAACCCTTCCCAGGATGAATCAGAGCATCCCACTCACCCACACTGAACACAATGTTCCATGAGAAGTAAGGATCAACAGCAGCAAGCCCTTCTGTGGTGGGCAGGGAGGTCTTGGTATCCCCCAGTCCTATTTGCAGTGGTTTCCCTGCATTAAATGTTTATGAACATCAGTGGTGGCATGGTCTAGGGTCAGCCCAATCACTCTTTCGCTGCAAAGGAAACTCTGACCCGTGCCTGGCACTCGATGGGTTTATAAATGGATGACTCCCATTTTTTTTTTTTTTGGTAGTTTATTTATTTATTTATTTAAAAATTTTTTAAAATTTTTTTAAATTTTTTAAAATTTTTTATTTTTTATAAACATATATTTTTATCCCCAGGGACTCCCATTTGAAATTGGGAAGCCTGATTTCTTCCCTGAATTCCAGACTCTTCCATCTGCTGATTTAGGAGAGATATCTACCTGGGAGTCTCCCATATTCACCATGTCCAAACCTCCTCTCAATATCCTCTTCCCCCATAAGTTTGCTCTTTCTCTTGTCTTCACTATCTTGATTGGTGATAACGGCCAAGGAGCACCTAAGCCAGAGGCTCAGAGAGGACCCGAGGTGCACATCCTAATGCAAAATCCACTCTGAAAGCTGCCAATGGCCCTAAAGTGGGGGACACTCTGTGAAGGGCACTCAGGACATCTTTGGCAGTTGCCTTGCCATGCTTGCCCTAGGAATGTCCATCCCTTCTGGCTGGTTCCCAGTTGCCTGGGCCCTGACTTGCTTCTTCCGGAGAGGAACTCTGTATGGTGTGTAGGTTAACCCTTATCTTAAATGCCAAGCTAGAGGAATCACCTCACACACATTTGGGGGTGATCTGAGATGCAGATCGGTTACAGTAGGTTATAGTGCAAGTCTTGTTTCTTGACCATGGTGCCTGCAATTCATTCTCAACTTGCTCCTTGTCAACTTCTTCTACTCACTTAGTTTCCGACAGCAGGGTCTCCATCACTAGCCCTGGATTTGGGGGAGAGAACAAAAAGTGGGGAGGCAGCGGAGACAGGGGATAGCTGGAATCCTAAACAGCAGCCTTCAGTCAGCTGTCCATTTGATCTTGAAGTCCCCTACTAGAGGGCTCCCTCCCATCTCCTCTCTCCTACCCTAGAGATTTCCAGAGCTGGGGGAGGGAGGTGGGAAGAAAGACAAAGCACACCAGGAACTGAGGAGTTAAACCATCCTCTATTTTTCAAATTCCCACAGCTGAAGACTTGGGTCAGCCTTGAGGCTCAGATGCTGAAACAGTTAACTTTAGAGGGAACAACGGAGTGATTTGGAATGTTTCCACTTATTACAGGGAAAAGGAACACATTGTTCAGATTTCTTAGCCTTTTTTTTTTTTTTAATTTAAGATGTGGGCTATTAAAATATTTCCTCCAAAAATAAAAAGCCTTTTGAAAGTTCCATGAAGGTAGCCACATTTCAGTTTCATTTATTACAACTAGATTCAGACATATACTTGGTGTACTGCTGGGTTTAATGTAAAGCCAGGGATGAACATTCTGAACTCATCCCCAGAAAAATACACTTTTTGATTATACATGTAAAATTTGCATGCCTGGTGGGGGTGGGGAAACTTGTCACAAACTGTAGATTGTCCACAGTCATCTAGGTAGATTCCACTAGGCTCATGAACTTTAAAGAACCAAGCTCATGGCCACGGAGAAGTTGAGAGACCTCAATCAAATCCCAGCCCAGGGTCTCAGCCTAGACCACAAGATGAAGAAGGCCTCTTCTGGCCTTCATATTCCGATTCTATACTAGAGCTAGTATGCGTGTGTGTGTGTGTGTGTGCATACACGCAGATGACCAAATGTAATAAATAATAAAATTACTAGTCTGTGTCTCTTGTTTTCTGACTCAACCCTTGTTGGAGGAGTTCCTACTGACACCCCACCCTGCCTCTGTATGGGTTTAACCACTCTGTGACACCGTCCTCTCTGGGAAGGGGTGTTCCTCCCACCAAGAACCCAACTTCCCCTTAGCAGACTTTTATGAATATTGTAGAAACAATTTTTTGTTTCAGTGGAAAACTATGCATGTCTAGAACACACCCTCCCTGGTTATCAGATTCTCCTGTTGTACTGTCTTTAAGCTATTTTGCAATGTCCTGGAAATTATAACTGATTAGATATGTAAATCATAACTGATAGATATGTAAATTCTGTCCTGATAGAGATTTAATTGACTTCCTCAACCCAGTTTTATCTCCATTTATCTCCAATTCATCTCAACATTATTTACTCAATATCCACTTGGATGTTTCTGACTTTTCCTTTGAACATCTGCCTGGTTCCCTCATTTCATGAGGAAAATAAATACCTGAACATGCACATTTTTAAATCTGTGTGCCAGTCAGGATTTTACCTTTTTGTGAAAATTATCTTTTAATAATATGTTGTTTCTTCCTTACCTTTTAGGAGACTGTTTCTATTTTTAGCCCATTATTTGAATTCAGTTTCACTTCACGGCTCTCCTATCCTCACCAATTACCTGCTCACCTCCTCCTTACCCCACCCCGTGCATTCCGCCTTCTAGAGTCTTCTATTCTTTTACCCTGGACTTGTACAGAATCAGGCTTGAACATATCCAGGCACTGCTGGAAACCAAATGTTTTGGGGGTTTGTTATGTGGGAAATTTCAACTTCAGTGCTTTAGAAACACAGCCTGGGCATGTTTTGGTATTTGGGATCATTTAAGAGCTGCCTGTTTGGTGCCAGGAGACAGACACCATAGTTAGCCTTTTCCTAGCTTTGGAAGACAGAGCTGGGGCCTGCGTCTTTTCAGACAATTTGTATGACATTAACTATGCAAATAATTTAACCCTTCATTCCAGATTTTTTTTTCCCTTTGCAATAGAAGGGGTATAATACTGAGGGCGAGTTCTGTTACCTTTGGTTAATGTTTTTGTTTTCTTAATGGCTTCAGTTAACAGTTGGGGGTTTTTGTTTGTTTGTTTGTTTGTTTGTTTTTAATGGCTTTAAGAACTACAACACACCCTGAATGCGACTTTGCCTATACGTTTAGCTGGCTTATTTGGGTGTGCACATATGTGTGAAACACAGGAGAGGGAGGAAATGAGAGAATGCCCCAACAATTTGCGAAGTGTATGAACTGCGATACTTACGTTTATAATTTCCGTTTTCTTCAGCTGTCAGGTTGGGGCCCCAAACAATGATTATCCTGGGGGAAACAAGAGCCTTTGCAGGCAGCCCAAGTTCATGGCTTTTCTGGGCCCTTAACAGGGTGGGGGATACTTTGTTCCTTGGACAAGCTAATTAGAGACACTTCATTTACTCTTGGTCAAATTTACAGCCAGGGAGGAAGGAGAGAGAGGAAGTGAATGGGTCTCACTTCTTAACTTTTTTTTTTTTTTTAACCTTAACTCTTCCTTTACCTTGGTGTAGACAAAGTACATTTTAATCCCCAAAGTCATGGTTCCAAGCGCATACTTGATTAATGCTCTCAGATGTCTTGCCAGAAAACATGTTGCTGCATCAAAGAAAGGGGGAAATTTATACATGTGGTACGTAGCTTATGGAGGAACATTTTCTGAAAATAGGCATAGAGGATGGATCACAGATTGGGACTAAACATAGACTCTGTGGGCCTTGAGGAAATTTCTCTGAATAGTTCAGTGAGAACAGGGGAGCCCATTTCAACATTTTATGAATGAAATTCTTCATTAACATTTTTTCATTAGAGAGTGGCAGACTTAATCCTAGGCTAATATAATTGTCGCACCAGAGATATTAATGTAATTTTAATATCACATTATAAAAAGTCAGTACTATAAAAGCCTCTAACTTGCCAAGCTCCTCTGGTACCAGATGGTACACTTACACAGAAAAATCTTCTCTTTAAACAGGAGAAAGTCTGTGAGGTTATAGGCAGAGAAGTCATGGATGCTTAGGATCTTAATTTGGATACTGGTATTCTTTGGAGCCTCCAGAAGAAAAGGCCCATCAGATACCCAGAGCAGGGGTCTAAGTTGTTTGGGTCCTAACTCTGCCTCCTTCTTGGAATTGGATTTCTGCTTGCAGACAAAGAAATTCAACACGGAGTGATTGGAAATTCTTGGCCTCTGGAAACCCCACTAATGGCTTCACATGGATCTCATTTCCTCTGAATCCACCAGAAGCCCAAATGAGAAACCTTGGATCATTTCAGACTCAGTCTTCTCCCTCTTGCTTGGCCCACACAAAGCACCACTGACTCCAACCCTATTTCCAACCTCTGCACTGGCTATTGCCTGAACAGTCTTCTCCATTCCCTTGTCTGGATAAGCAGTAGGCGCTGCGTGGGGTCTCTCTGCTGTCCCATCCTTTCCCTTCTATCTTCTTCATTCTGCCAGAGTGGTTTCATTAATTGCAAATCCTATTGTGACCCTCTCTTACTTACAAATCACTGCCTGCCCCAGTAATGGGAAAATTGGGTCCTTAACTACAGGTTATGTGGGTCCTATCTAAGAAACTTGAAAGCAAGTCTCAAAAGATCAAATTGTGGGGCGCCTGGGTGGCTCAGTGGGTTAAAGCCTCTGCCTTCAGCTCAGGTCATGATCCCAGGGTGCTGGGATTGAGCCCCGCATTGGGCTCTCTGCTCAGCATGGAGCCTGCTTCCCTTCCTCTCTCTCTGCCTGCCTCTCTGCCGACTTGTGATCTCTGTCTGTCAAATAAATAAAATATTTTTTAAAAAAAAGATCAAATTGCTTCCAGGTAACTTAACTGAGTTTCAGAATAAAGCTCAAAAATATTTAAATTAAAAAATATCCCATATTTAACAATGTAAAATTCATATTACCTGTCATTCAATTAAAAATTATCAAGCACAGGGGTACATGGGTGGTTCATTTGGTTAAGCATCTACCTTCTGGCTCAGGTCATGATCTCAGGGTCCTGAGATCAAGCCCTCCATCAGGCTTCCTGCTCAATGGGGACCCTGCATCTCCCTCTCCTCCACCTGCCATTCCCACTATTTGTGCTCTGTCTCTCTTTAATAAAAAATTAAAAAATATATATTTTTAAAAAATTATCAGGCATCAAAGAACGAGGAAATAAAATCCATAATGGGAAAAAAATCAATTGATAGAGATAGATATAGAAATGACACCAATGATAGAAATAGCAGACAAGAACATTTTTTTAAAAAGTTATTATAAATACATTCCACATGTTCAAGAAGATAGAGGAATGCATGGACAAGTTAGGAAAAATATAAAAGATTTTTTTTTTTTTCAAAAGAACCAAATCAAATTTCTAGGGATAAGAAAACTAAATGTCTAAGATGGAAAACATATCAGATGGGACTAACCATAGATTAAACACTGACTTAAGGAAAAAACAGAGCATGTAGGACAATGAGCTGTAGGACAACTTCAAGCACATAATAGAGGAATGATTGCAGCCCCAAAGGAGAGTAAAGAGATAAAGAAAAGGAAGAGCTGAAAATTTTCCCTATTTTGATAAAAGGAACCAAGAAACTCAACTGACTCCCAAACACAAGAAACATGAAGAAAATGACACCAATACATATAGTCAAATTGCTTAAGAAGTGATAAAGAAAGGGGCGCCTGGGTGGCTCAGTCAGTTAAGTGTCTGCCTTCCACTTGCGTCATGGTCCCTGGGCCCTGGGATCAAGCCCCACATCAGGCTCCCTGTTCAATAGAAAACCTGCTTCTCCCTCTCCTCCCCCCTCATGCTCTCTCAGGCTATCTCTGTCTCCTCAAATAAATAAATAAAATATATATTTTTTTAAAGTGATAAAGAGAAAAATCTTGAAGGCAGCCAGAGAACAGCCAGGAAGAACAAAGAGAAGAATGACAGCAGACCCATGGTTGGAGGCAATGCCATCCAGAGGACAGTTGAGCAACTTCTTTTAAGTTGTATGAAAATGTATAGAGTGCTATACAAAGCAAAAAAAAAAAAAAAAAAAAAAAAATCTTGCAAAACTGAAATGAAGTGAAGATTTGTTTCAGACATCCACCAGCCAAAAGAACTGATCACAAGTCCTATGAGAAAGTTAAAGGAGGAACTTTGTGCTGAAGGAAAATGAAATCAAATAGGAATCTGATTCCACACAAAGGAATGAAGAGATGGTAAGTGCTAAATATGTGGGAAAATATTAAAAAAAAAAAAACTTTTGAATTTAAGATATTTAAGATTTTGAATTTAAGATATCTTTAAAAGATAATTGATTGTTTAGAGTAAAAATAATAACAATATATTATGGGATTTACGTTATATGTACAAACAAAATATTTGACAAGAGTAACACAAAAGTTTGGGGAGAGGAATGAAGAGGGAGTATACTATAAAGTTCTATGTTATATGTGAGTTGGCATAATATTACTTGAAGGTAAATTGTGACAAATTAAAGATGAATGTATATTATAAGCAGTAAGGAAACAATCCAAACCAAACCAAACCAAAAAGGTATCAGTAATAAGCCAATATGAGAAAGAAAACAGAATTATAAAAAATATAATCTAATGTAAAAATGAAAACAAAGAAGGTAGGGAAAAAACAGATGGGACAAATGGGAAATAGAGGGAAAGACCATATAAATTTAGAGCTAATTATAGCAATAATGACATTAAATGTAAATTGTATATATAGTTCCATTTAAAAGGCAGAAATTGTCAGACTAGATTTTTTAAAAGGTAAATTCTAATCACATTTTGTCTATCAGAAACCAAACTGAAATATGAAGACACATATAGGTTTAAAAAAAAAGGGGGGGGATGGAGGGGGCCCCTGGGTGGCTCAGTTGGTTAAGTATCTGCCTTCAGCTCAGGTCATGATCTCGGGGCCCTGGGACTGAGCCCTGCATTGGGCATTGGGCTTTCTGCTTGGCAGGGAAACCTACTCCCCCACCCCCCGCCTGCCCCTCTGCCTACTTGTGATCTCTGTCAAATAAATAAAATATTTTCTTTTAAAAAAGATGGAAAAAGACATGTCATGATCACATCAATCAGAAAATCTCTCCTCTAACCATGGAAATTAGAAGCCTGAGGGTTGGGAAGGGATGTACAGAAAAAAAGGCATCAGTAGTGTTCCTCCCACACCTTCCCTTGCTGGGAAAACTGAATATCCTCTTCTATGAACTGCTATCAAGTGGGCATCAGTAGCCTCAGTGGTCATTGTGCATAGACAATGGGGAAAGGGGAGGAGAGAAGGAATCTGGGTGAGAGACTGGTTTTGTCTTCGTGTCCAGGCAGGAGCAGCTGCTAGAAAAGTGCCCATAGGAAGAGCTGTGGGTGGAGTGACCAGAAAATGTGCCAAGTCATCATGGCTCCCAAGCCAGGGGCAGACGTGAGAGCTGAGTACAGGGTAGAGCCCCCTTAAATGACAAGGATGTTGGTATTATTATTATTTTTTTTTTTAATTGAACCTTTTTTATGCTGTTGGGTGAAGGATGCTAGCCAAGTTGGGAGTGCTGGGGCATCCTCAGGTCCTGGTGTGAATTCAGCCCCAGTGGAGTGCAATTCTGCCTACTTCATTCAAACTGAGTTAACCCTTCCTCCAACGTGATTTGGCTATCCACGCAAAATCAAAATCTACTCCCTGGAACTTCCTGCCATAGCTGCTGGCAATTACCTTTGCGTCAGTGGAAACCACCATGACTGTGAGGGAGCATCCATGGTGCTTGCTGATGAGTACCTGAGTAGAGTCAGACAGATAGGGAAGCAGGACAGCTAAATACCTAAGGGATGAGGTCAAGGTCAATGGTATAGGGCTGAACCAAGGAAGCTCTACCAGGCTCAAACTATTAGGTAGCCGCATGGGACAGTCCTTTCTATGGGGAGGAACAAAGGGCTAAGACTGTTCCGTTCTGGGGGCAAAGAGCTCTGGTCTCAGAGCAGAACTTCTGAAGCATTTAGCCATTTTAGGCAATGTTTTCCCAGAACTGAATTTCAGAGTTGCACATCAGAGACACCAGTCTCTAACACCCTGCCCTCGACAAAGCATGGAACTCTCCCTGGAGGTGACTGATAATGGCGCTCAAGGGGCTCAGAGACACTCTCTCAAGGGATAAGTGAGGCTCCACAGCAGGGGCTCATCTCTTTCCCTCACCCACTGTTTCTTCCAAAGAAAGGCTGGTCACCCACAGGCCACCAGACAAGTAAGCACACAAGTAAGTTGCCTGAGTTCAGCCCAACACCTCCCAGACCTGTGTGCCTGCCGCCACCCAGAGTATATCCGAACCTGCATTTTTTCACCATCCCCCCTGTCCCCCACTAGGCTGCAAAAGTTATCTTCCTGCAAATTACAGCTCCCTCTTATCACAGAAAAAAATCCACATCCTCCAGCCTGGAACTCTCCACAACCTCTATTCCGTCCTTAGCATAAATGATGTGCATTCATGTCTGTTTTCCCAGAAGCTTGCCTTAGCCTGGGTACCCCAGAAAGCAGAGCTCAAGGCACAAGAAGATACGCTACTGCCTTATTAGGGTGTGCAGTTCTTGAGAAACAAGAACAAATGAAAAGGGGGCGAGGCAGGAAGCCAGGGGAGCCAACATGCCGTGTACTACTGAGCTGGCTCTCACTTACGTGAAATCAACTGATTGTTTGGTATCATGGGGCCATCTTCCAAGAAGCTGTATGAAACTCTGAGTCTCAGCATGGCCCAGCCAAAGGGAAGGATGCAGAAAGAATGTGTGCACTGTCTCCATTGGCCAAAGATCTGCCCAACCTCCTGCTTTGGGGTTGTGTGTATGAGACCTGAAAGTGGCACCTCCTACCTCAGAGGCAACATGGAAGCCCAGAGGTAGGAAGAAGAGGTGTACAGTGTGCAGTTGAGCTGAGGGGCTGGCAAGACGGTGCCCCTGGGTGTTGGCTGGAGCTGAGGCACAGAAGCAACTGAAGTACAAGCAGCAGCCAGGGACCCAGAAACGGTGAGGCCGAGGGTGAAGGTGCTTTAGAAGGGTGTCTCATGGACACACGAGTCTTGTATCTGCCACTTGCAGAGGGTTCTTGAAGAACATTTGAAGAGGAGAGGCGCTTCAATAGAACAACTCTAACAATCTGTGTCAGGTGTTTACTTGGCCTGGTGCTTTGGAAGTGCTCAGTAAACAAGAGCCACTATTATTACTATCATCGTCCATGATATCAGCCCTGCTCCACCTCTCTGACCCGGAAAAGGTGTTTCTTGCCCACCCCACTGGCAGTGTTGCTAACACACGGCAGGGGGGTCTTTCCCAAAGGCCATTCCCAGACATCGCACAGCTCATTCTGGCAGCTGGCGGAGCTGCGCAAGAGAAGAGCAAGTGGGCCTAAGGGCAGACAGGGTGGGGCTGTTCTGGGGGTCCCTCAGCTGCATCTCCCCAGACGACTTCTGCCCAGCCCCGCTTCTGCTTCTCTCCACTTGGTCAGCAGACATGAACCAACACAGCAGGCCTCCTACCCAGCTGCCCAGGGCCGGGACCCAGGGATGTACTGGAGCAGTTCTGCAGGGGCAAGGGCTCTTTCCTAGGCTGAGCACCTTGGGAAGGAGGGAGCATCTGTTGGAAAATACCAGGAACTCCCATTTGAAGGTGGTGAGAGGCTGGGCCGTGAAGCATTTCTTCCTCATTCCCTCATCCTGATGCAGACCTTAGCCTCGCTCCATCGTCATGGTCATGGTCTCTCCTTATCACTCTTAGTCTGGAACTAAGGTCTATTGGCTTTGAGCAATTCAGTGGTTCCATGTGACACCAAAAGCAGAGTCAGGCTCCCCCAGGAAAATAGCTCACTGGTAATGGGGAGAGGGGCCCGAGCTGGGACTCTATCTCCCTTCCCCACCCTCTAGAAGCAGAATCCCAAGTCCCTCCCCGTTATAGGAACTCACCCAGTAGCTTGCATCAAAGAAGTCCTCTGGACCCGGCTGGAGAGACCCAAGAGGAACATCAGGAAAGCTCTGCCAGAGGGATGCAGCACCAGAGCTTGACACGTGACCCAAGAGTTTAGCATATATGGTGGGGGGCAAGTCATACCTATGTTCCTCAGTTTAAAGTTACGATTAAGTGATGTGATCTCATTAGCTTATTTTTTCATTCATCCAGCAAATGAGTTATTAGCACGAGAATGAGGGACATGATCATGAAGTCCAGCCACAGCTGGAAGAAGGTTCACAAGCAAGTTAATGAAATTATGACAGAGGGAAAGAAAAGGCTATTAGCTTACACAGAAGGAGAAACTAACTTTGCCTTAAGGAACCAGGAAGGAATTGCCAAGAAGGATTTTTAAAACCAGGTCAGGAAGGAAGAATAGGAGTCTTCCAGGAGGAAAAGTGAGGAGGCGTTGGACAGGACTGGTGCATTCCAGAGAGTCAGAAAACTGTACTAAACTATGGGGATTTTTACCTAAACTTTACTAGGTTCCAGGTAACTGGGTTCAGTGTCAGGAGAGCAGAAAATAACAAGGCAGAAATGACCCTTCTCTCTTTCTAGTGGAAAAACAGGAATTAAACAAACAAAATTCACACAGATAAGTATACAGTTGTGCCAAGTTTGTGAAGGGGAAGAGGAGCTATGGGAACATGAATGGGGTGAGAGGGGCCCTCTTGATCTGGGAACCAGGAAATGCTTCCCTGCGGAAGACAAGTTGAGCTGATCAGTCAGACAAAACATTCCAGCAAAACGGAACAGTATGCATGACAGTTCTGGAGTAGAAAAAGCATAGGTTCAAGAACATCTGAAGGTAGTACTGAATGGAAGACTGGACAGTAGAGCACCCTGGCTTATGGGATGAAGGCAAAGTGAGATGACACAGGGCCAGAAGGCCTCATCCTTTATCTTAAGAGCAAGAGGGGTGACATAATGAGATTTGTCTGCCCCTGACCACCCCCACAGAAAACAGAGTGGAGAAGTAATGGATGTGGGGAAACCAGTTAAACCAGTGTGTCTTGATCATAACTATAAGTTAGAGTTCACTGTGAAAGTTGTAATAAGGAAGGTAATCTCCCACTACCAGAGATTTTTTTTTTTTAATTGGTCTGGGATGTAGTTTTGGCATTAGTGGATTTTTAAAGTCCTGCTTGCATATCTAGGGATGACAAGCCTGGAGTATGAGGATATCTCTTTGAAGAAGAGGAAGAGGAACAGGGTGTCATCTCTCCACTGCAGGTGACCGAATGGTAGCTCGGCGTAATGGTGATGGAAGGCAAACAATGGGTACTTTTAGGAGGTAGAAGAGAGAAGTAACCAAGAAGTACTACCTTCCAGAGTTTGGGTTATTGCAATTCACTGAGAACTGAAATATTGGGGAAGTGCCAATCGTGGGGTCATGACATAAATTCCAGTCTGGATTTGTAGGATGTAAGAGCTGCAGCCATCTGAGTGGATGGCAGGAAGTTGGTTCCATAGACCTGGAGCTCAGAGAAGCCTGGGCTGGGGTGCAAATTTGAGAGTCATGAATGTAGAGGTGGTATTTGAGATGCAGCTGGGATGGCCTAGTAAAAGGAAAATATTGGGGCTGAGAGGAGAGAAGAGGACCTGGGATGAAGGTTGAGGGACTCCTAAGCTGGAGGTTGAGGAGTGACAACAAAATCTATAAATAAGAGGCCGGAGAGAGTTGAAGCCCAAAGTCAACATTTCAGGGTTCCCGAAGGTCAAAAAACTTTGATTGGATTTGGCAACCTCTGGGTCATGGATGACTTTGGAGAGAGATGTTTTGGTAGAGCAATTAGGGCAAAAGCCAGACTGGAGAGAATGCGAAGGAAGGAAATGTAGAAGACACCACAAGAGTTTGGTTGTAGAAGGAAGAAGGAGAGGGTGGTAGTTGCTGGAGAGTGTTGTGGGATCAAGGAAATATTTGCTAAAATGGAAGAGAACTGAGTGATCTGAAATATTATTGAGAAGGAGAGGGAGGGAGTCCAGATACCAGAGAAAGATGGGATAATTGCAAATGTAGAGGGGTGCAGTGGGACCGAGAGCCCTGGCAGAGGAATTGGGATCAGTGATACGGAGTTACCCTCTATCGTAGGAAGACTGAGCAATGAATGGTTGGTCACTGAAGTGAACAGCTTTGTCCCTTTAGGGTGGAAAGGGAAGAGACACCCCATCTAATAGCTTTCATACTCTCCATAAATATGTCTACTGGGAGCAAGGGGTGTGTGTATTGGGAAGGACTCTTCAAAGGTGGGTGTTAGGAGGCCGAGAAATCTGAAGAGTGTTGGTATTGTGGAGAGACAATGGTTGAGGTGACCAGAGAAACATTAGAATGTGGGGCTGTAGGACAGATCTGTGGAAATGCCAGTTAAGAATTTATAGTAGTATGAAATTCTAGAGTGGCTTTCTAAAACCTGGCGGGACTGTATTATGTTGATTATTTATTACTGTTCATCAAGTTATCTCAAAACTTGTTAAAGTTTTGTTTACTATCTCAGTTTTGGGTTAGGAAGTTGAGTACAGCTTAGCTGGGTGATCTGTTTCAAAGCCTCTCACACAGCTCCAGCCCAGGGCTGGGGTCTCCTTGGAAGACTCCACTTGGGAAAGCTCAGAGTCAAGCTGTTGGTGAGATTCCAGTTTCTCACAGGTTACTGGGCTGAGGGTTTCAGCTTCTCCTTGGCACTTGACCTATAGCTTCCTTCAGTTCTTTACCTTGTGGGCTTCTCTGGAAAGCAGCTCCCAACATGGCAGTTGGCCTCCCTCAGGGCAAGTGAGAGTGAGGAAGGTTGTGCAAGAGAGAAGCCATTGTCTTTTGGGACTTAATCTCAGAACTGATAGCCCATTGTTTCTGCCTTACTCTGACAGTAAAAGCAAACCACCATGGCCTGCAACTCTCAAGAGAAGGGGATTACACACAAGTCAGGAGATTGGGTTGACTGGGGGCTGCCTGCCACATTGCACGGAGCAGGCCGAATGGGAGAGGCCAGGGAAGGGATATGGTCAAGTTGTGTAGGGCCATGGATGCCAGAGAAGAGATTAGAGTTTCATTCCCATAGACTACTGGGAGTCAGGAGCAATTCTGAGGCAGAAAGGGGTTAGATGAGTTTTTTAAAGTTTTACTCTGAGGACAAGGAGATGTCAGAAGAGGTTCAGGAAGAGCCAGGAGCCCATGGCAATCATCTCCTGAGTGGATGGGGACTTCAGTTGGAGCCTGAGAGTGGTTATGGGGAAGAAAAAATGGATTCCAGGGACAGCTGAGCAATATTACATGGTTCTCAGCCAGCCCACTGTTTGTCGCCCCAATGAGGAGTCAAGGGGTTCTTTAAATGTTGGGATGAAGGACAATGTGGAAACTTCCAGTATGAAGCAGTATCTGTTTTTGTCTTGGTGATACCAACAGGCCCAGGGTTGGGGTAGCCTCCAAGGGCTATAGATGAGCCACATCATTCAGGGAAGGTGGGGACTTTCATAAAGCAAAGGAGCTTTAGGAAAAATGCAGATTTTTGAGAAGCTAGTGGAGGATGGGCTGATTCAGAGTCACCAACTCAATAGGAAAACACATGGGGTAAGAGAAGGAGGAAACAGGAAGGAGCGCTGCTGGGTGGAACCCGGCTGGGTGGACTGAGGTGGGGGCTGAGCCACCCAGCTGAGGCATGGCACCAGGCCAGGAAAGCCAGCCACGTGGCTCCGCAACAACACAGTGGGTCCTAACCACATGCCCTTCCACGGCATTTGATAGCCCACAGGACCCTTCCATGTGGGTTCCACTGTACTTTCACAACAGTGTAGAGAGGTGAGAAGGGCAGGGTGGATAATGTCCACAGGAGAGGTGGAGAGAGAGAGCCTTGGGGCCCTCGGATGATTTGTTCAAGGTCATGTGGCTAGTACTTGGCTGAGCTGGAGGGTAAACCCGAGCCCTGGAGTTCACGCCCAGAGCTCTCTGCCTCACAGCACTACCTGAAACAATCAGTACTCCCCCAACCCCTGCCACCCCTCCATCGACACCCCCCCCAACCCTGCACAGAAGTTGCCACTCCTCCAGGGATGCAGATGGCAAAAGGCAGGGCAATAGAGCAACACAAAGAATCCCAGAGTTCGGGCTCTGGGGCTCACTTAGGAAGGAGAAAGGGAGGAAGAGGTGGGAGTAATGACAGAGATACAGGTAGATTCCCTTGGTAGAACCTGGGGGGCCTCTCCAGGAGGTATGGGAATCAGAAACCCACAGCTGTTAGGAACCCTAAAAACGGTCTGTCTCCCTCTCTCCCAGTCTCCAGCTTCCCACTTTCTATCTTTGTGTCCATTTCTCTGGTCTCTCCCTCTGTCCGTGTGCACCCCTGTCTCTGGGCCTTCCTCTTTCCTCCTACCCACGCATCTGCTTTACCATCTCATCACCAACAGTTTTCTCTGCTTCTGTGCATGAATGTGATGCTGAGGGAGGAGGGTACAAATGGACTCACCCCATGGCTCTTGAGGCCATGGCACAGCTCCACAACCAGACCACTAACAGAACCTCCTGGAACACAGGATCTAATATGGCTAGCCTGGTGACTCTTAGAAAAATGGGTCCCTGTGAGCTGGGACCTGAGCATGGGGGTCCTCAGGAGGGACCCTGGTTTGATGCTGTACCAAAGAAACAACCCCTGGGGCCATGATAGTGACTGCCATCAACCAGGTATCCTCCAACCTCAGGGCCTTTGTACATCCAGTTTTTTGCTTCCTGGAATACATTTCCTAGATATTCATATAGTGGGGTCCCTCATATTGCCCCAGTCTTTGCTAACATGGAAGTTGCCAATGAGATCTCTTCTGATCCCATGATCTACAACCACGCTGCCCTTCCCTCCCCATATTCCTTACTCCCGGCTTCCTCTCCCTCCATTATACATCACCATCAGGCTCACTATAGGTTCGTCATTTATTTTTTTGTTGCCTATATCCTCCTCTTGCAATGTAAGCACCACAGAGGCCAGGAGTTTTTACTGTCTTGTTCACTTTCCTGTCCCCAGGGCTGAAGCACAGAGTGGGTGCTCAGTGAAGATTTGCCAAATGTCCTCTGCCCACAACAGTGGATGTGAAGCAACGGTCTTGTGAAGTGGGGGGTGCGTGGGCTCCCTCGAATGGATGAGAAAATGATTACGAATCCAGAGGTAGACCTTTACAAAAGATATCTTTCCTTCTCTAGTGCTTATGGGTTGGCAGAATGAGCTAATGGTTTGGGAATGAACACAAATACAGACTCTCTAGGTAAGATAACTACAGAAGTGACAAACCCTACGAAATGGAGTGAGTGTTGTAAACGTTAGTGAAGGGCGCCATGGTGTGGGGTTCCCCGTGGCCGGACACCTAGCCTTTAAATGACTAAGGCTGGCTTCCCTGGCCTTGTTCCTGCCCTAAGGAACACAAGTGTGCTACCAAGTGAGGAAGCCTTGGCCAGAGATGTTGTTGCCCAGAGTGCCAGGAGGAACCATCCAGTTTGGTGTAGACCCAGGTGGGGCAAGGCTTCTGATGAGGCAAGCCAAGTGCTTAAGGTGCAAAATTTAAGGAGGCATACACTCTGGGGTTAGTGACGGGTAGGATTGGTCCTTGCATGATACTAAAGCTAAGAGCCTCCTTAAATGCTGTGTCCTTCATAGGACCCTTCATAGCTCCCAGAATGGGAACCATGAAGACTTACAGGGCCCTATGCACTATTGTCTTTGTGGACCCCTTCCTTCCTAAAAAATATGTATCAAAATTTATATTTTCAAACTGTGCTAACAAAAAGACTAATGTAATCCAAGCTGGATTCTATTCACATTTTTCTTCTGATTTTAAAGATTTTCATTTATTTATTTGAGAGGGAGAGAGTGTTTGAGAGAATGGGTGGGAGGAGGGGCAGAGGGAGAAGCAGAGTCCCCAAAGAGTGGGGAGCCCAATGCGGGACTCAATCCCAGGACCCTGGGATCATGACCTGAGACTAAGGCAGATGGTTAATCAACTAATCCACCCAAGTGCCCTCTTCTGATTTTAAAATAAAACATTGTAATGGCCCCTAAAATTATCCTGGGCCCTAGGCACTGTGTTTGGTGACAAAGCTGCCCATGGCAAAGGGTTGTGTTGCTTGGGACTGAGTTCTTTTGAATTCTGCACCTTAGATGGCTTATTTGCCTCCCCCTAGTCACAACCCCAGACACAAGAGTATTTACCATCCCGAAGTTAAAACCTCTTTCAAGTGATTTTATCTCCTTCCCTTCTCTGAGCTTCAGTACCCTCATGTCTCAAACAGTTATAATCAAGTAAGAGATGTTCATTGCAATATAAATAGGAGAATCTACTAAAATCACCACGTGACCCAGCAATTCCGCTCCTATGTAACACCCACAAGAACTGAAAGCAGCCACCCAGATACTCCTTCACCTATGTTCACAGTGTCCCTTGGGGAAACAGAGAGAGACACAAAATTCGATGTACACACACTGTGGAATATTATTCATCCAGAAAATGGAGGGAAGTGCTGACACAGGCTGCAGGGATGAATCTGAAAACATCTGGCTAAGCGAAATAAACCAGACACAAAAGGACAAATGCTGGAGGATCCCACTCATATGAAATTATCTAGAACAGGCAGATCCATAGAGACTGAAAATGGTACGGAATTTCTGTTTGTGATGATGAAGTAGTTCTGGAAACAGATAGTAGGGATGGTTGCTCAGTACAACGAAAGTACTTAGAGCCATTGACTGAGACATTTAAAAATGATTAAGATGGCACATTTTATGTCTATTTTACCACAATAAAAGAATATATACCGAAGTGCTTCACACAGGGTAAAAAGTGTCACACAAAAGTAAGACATCGTTATATTATTGTTATTGATAATTACTACAGCGCCGTGGTTGAGGAGCGTTCCAAAGTTCACAGACAGACAGGCAGACATAAAACTGCTTTGTAAACACAACCTTCTCCAGCCCAGACCTGTTGCTCACCGCTCACTGTAGCCACAGATTTAATGCCCAAGTCAAAGAATGCATGGATGGTAGCCAAGATTCTAGAAGCCTTGGGTATGGCAGAGTGTACACTTTCACTCTTGAGACTTGCCATTCCCTGCCTTCCAATAGCATTTCCTTGGGGGGTGGGGGACATGGGCTTGGCTAAGAGTTCGAAGACAGTCTTGGTGTTGGCGGTGTGAGGAGTGACCCATGAGAGGTCAGGTTGCCCACAGGGCCCAGATGGTGTGTGCTTTGTGCTGAGCTTGGCCTGACCCTGTCTCCTCATTTGGAAAGAAGGTCTTGGTATCTGAGCTGAAAAAAGAGCTCTGGGGACATTCCAGAACTTCTCCAGAACCTGGGAGGGGGGCCCATGGGCCTCCGTGTGGGAGCTACTTCTCCTTCCATGAGCAAACCCTATTTGCCAAGATGAATCTTCCAAAACACACGAAAGGGGGTGAGGTGGGATGAGGGAGTTCAAGGACAGAAGAACACTTTGCAAAGAGATTCCCCACACAGTTTCTTCAGATAACAAGTCTATCCAGGGGCAGCTGGGTGGCTCAGTTGGTTTAGCATCTGCCTTCATTCAGCTCAGGTCATGATCCCAGGGTCCTGGGATCAAGCCCTGCATGGGGCTCCCTGCTCAGTAGGAAGCTGGCTTCTCCCTCTCCCTCTCCTATTTCCCCTGCTTGTGTTCTCTCTCTCTCTCTCTCCCTCCCACATAAATAAATAAAATCTTAAAACAAACAAATAAAACCCCACAAAAACCTAAGTCTATCCTATCCTGTACAATTTTGGTTCCCAGGATACCCTGCCTCTTAGGGAAGCCTGTGAATTCCCTGGAATTGGCAAGCAGTATGCTGATGTTTGTGGGGGAAAAGCTTAGAGGTCCCATCAGATTTCCAAAGAAGTGCATGAGCCCCCCAAAATGCTTTTAAAACCACTGTTCCTGTGAATCTAAGGACCAGTATTTGACCTACACCCAGTTTCCAGCAAACATACAGATGGCTTCCAACTGTGTGTTGGGCTGCATGCATCTGGCAGTAGAGAGACGATACTTTGGGAAGGGACACTGTACAATCCTCCTACCTTCTCAAGTGAAGCAATTGGTTTTCTAAACATGCAAGCTTTACATCTGGACATGAAGCCTGGCACCAGGTGACAGCACATCAACCTGTGGACTGTGGTCCCTCCTCCTTCCTTTCAGCTTCAATGAGACGCCCAAGTCACCAGTGAGCCCAGAGCACTGAGCCCATAGAAGAATGACCCCCACAAGCCTGACTGATCCCAGTCTGCTTTAAGCCCCACACAGAGCCCTAGACAATCTGCAGGGACTTCAGGCCAGCTGGCCTGGCCCCGTGCTTCCCTGCACGGAAGACAGCAAGAAGAAGGGTCATAACGCATGGGTAATTTAAAGGCTCTGAAGAGTGACTCAGACATTCCAATGGGGCTTTTCTTTTTCCTTTTTGTTGATGTGTGAAATGTAATTGTAGTCATTTTTTCCGATGAGTTGATAAATGGTGATTGTCCGTGTCAGCTTGCAAGTTAGGGCCATCGGGAACAACTCCAGATGCCAACGCTTTTCTCTCTCTCACCCCCAACACCTAAGATAAACTCCCCAAGGCCAAGGGCAGAGGCTTCTTGGTCCCAGAAATCGCATCAAAGGAACAGGTGCAAATGGTCCCAGGAGGTTGTCCGGGAAGGGGATCCCACGGAGGGGTGGGAAGCCTGTGAGGTCAGGCCGACCACGGCCCGTCCCACCCCCAACTCCTCTGTTCCCTGGCATGAAGGAAGAGCAGAGAAATGGCTCATTGCACCTCAGAGAGGTGCTCATCGAGAACGGGAAAGACCCATCATATGGGGTGAGCACCGTCTCGGGGCCAGGAGCCGAGGTAACTGCGCCCTTCTTTCCATGGGTAACATTTCATGTCGCCCTCATAACAGTAAGGACTATTTGAGCCTGAATGTGTACTTAGTGTCAGCGACGACACATACCCCATCTTTAGGGCAATTGCTCTGGTTCGTTATGGTCTTCTTCCAGTTCACCGAGGAGAAAACCTAAGCTCGACTTCAGTCCCATGGTCAGCTATGGTGTGGTGGGAGGATAGGGGTATTGAACCCGGTGTGACTTTGAAATTCCATCTGTCACCGCTACACAAGGCTGCCTCCCATCAGAGAGCTGTCCGTGCAGGACCCCACTGGGGCCACGGAGTAGAGCTTTCCATGGATTTCACAGGCTCACCAGCCATAGAGATCCAAGCTCCCGAAGAGAACTGCTCTGCGCATCAGCTCGTTCCTCACTAACAGACACGCCAGGGAAGGACAGTGGACAAGAAGAGCTGGGGCCGTGGGTCCTGCTGGGTATCATTGCTGTCCGCTGTAAAATCTGCCTTCCTCCAGGCAAGGGGACAGGAGGACAGACCCTTCGATCGGCATTGCGCTATAGCATAGCCCTCACCTCTGTGGGGAGACTCTCTTTGTTGGCAGGACTGTTGGGGGACCTCCCCACAACCTGCCACCCAGGACCCCAGAGCCTAAACCTAGCTAGTAGTATTGGGTAAAGGACAGAGAAACAGGGCAGGACTGGGTGGTTCTTTTGTGCACTGCTTAAGGACATTCTAGCCGGGCTGCACCTCTCACATTTGGGGAGAAGCCCCCCCATAGTGCGGGGCCATGGCGGTGGGGTCGGGCCAGGGTGGAGTAGTGACAGAGGTGAGAGAGCGAAGGGGTGTTTGGGAAGGAAGTTCTGGTGAAGGTCTGACTGGGCAGGGCAGAATCTGAGGACTCAGATGTGAACAAGAGATAGGAAGTGAGATTTTCAAAATGGACCTTTCTCTAGTTCAGTTTGTACTAGACACTGGGTAAGGTTTGCAACCCCTAAGATCAGTTTTCTTCAGACCCAAAAGTTTGGTAGTCACAATTTTAAAAGGAAGTGGTGAGAAAGGGATGGATGCCTTACCCCAAAGAGCCTTGGTGTCTCGGAATTAAAACAGCCACTAAGAGTATGGGACTCGGAGCTACTCTCTCCTTAAGGTGGGGGCTACCCCTCTTCGGAGTTGGTTTTGTTTTGAGTACGGGGAGGGAGTTTGGAGACACTTTAATATTAAATTCCTTGAAGTTAATCATCTTTTTCTTTCTGGCTGCTTTTAGGATTTCCTTCTTGTCTCAGTTGTTCTAGATGTTAATTTGTTGCATTTAGCTGTGTATCTCCATCTTTTGAGGGGGGCATTTCTGTGGCCTTCTCAAATCCATGGGATGTTGTAGCTAATCTCTTATGACAAATTCTCATCCATTTCTTTGTTAACTATTGTACCCATCTCATTTTTTTCCCATCTGCTTCCGAAGCCCCAACTGGATGTGTACTAGATATTCATCTCTGCTCTGTCTCTACTGGGTGTTTTCATATTTTTCACCTGTGTATCCCCAAAGTTCTTAAGGAAGATGTTTGGCACGTGAGAAATCATTGCAGCCTTTTCTGGTAAAGGTAGGAAACATAGTTATATGGCAGGGGGATAGGGGAGTAAGTCTTCTATTTAAAAGACAAACTGAAAAACGCATTGCTACAAAATAGATTTATATGCAGAAGAGCTAAGATGCAGAATGGCCCTCTGTCTTTGCTACTCAAGGCCTTTTTTCTGGACTGGTAGCCCTGGTCCTACTCAGCAGCTTGTTAGAAATGAAGAGGCTGGGGCACCTGGGTGGCTCAGTGGGTTAAAGCCTCTGCCTTCAGCTCGGGTCATGATCTCAGGATCCTGGGATTGAGCCCCACATCAGGCTCTCTGCTCGGCAGTGAGCCTGCTTCCCTTGCTCTCTCTCTGCTTGCCTCTTTGCCTACTTGTGATCTCTGTCTGTCAAATAAATACTAAATAAAATCTTAAAAAAAAAAAAAGAAGAAGAAGAAGAAGAAGAAGAAGAAGAAATGCAGAGGCTTAGAGCACTCCAGCCCTCTTGAATTAGAATCTGCCTTTTAACAAGAGCTCCAGAAAGTTCATACACACTGTAAAGTCTGAGAAGAGCTTCTTCCTCACAAACCTGCCTGAGAATATTAGCATTGCCTGAGGAATTTCTAAAAATACTGGCACCTGGGTGTTCATTCCCAGCGACACTGAGTTCATGGGTCTGGGGTGAGGCCTGGGCATCCAAAGGGTTTTGTGGGTTTTTTTTAAGCTCCCCTGGAGATTCTAACGTGCAGCGAGCACAGAGGCAGTCAGGTGGGACGGGTGTCTGGGCAGGGGGAGAAACGGAAGAAACAGAGGAGGCAGGCTCAGCCAGTGGGAGCCAGTCCTGGCTTTTTCCCAAAGGCGGCCATCGGGCTTACAGGAAGAAAGTTACCCTCAGATCCTGGGTCCTTACCCTCAGATCCTGGGTCCTTACCCTCGTTCTGCCTCCCCTCCACGGGCTGTGATCCTGAACCCAGTCACTGCCCATCAAATGAAGGGCTAAGTGAACCATCCCTCTTCGATTCCTGGTGTCCTTCCTGGAAAACAAGGTTACTTATTCCCTCTAGCCATAAGGCCTGGTATTTTCCCTACATGCTCTCTACCGCCCCACCCCTTGCTTCGTGGTCCTTCTGAAAGGGGGGCTCTCCCAACACTGGTCCCCTGAGCAGTTTCAATAGGGCAGGTGTGTCCCTAATGGGTACAGAGTGCAAGATTCCCTTGATGTGAAAGTGGCAGTGGTCAGAACAACAGTTACCCTTTGGAGTAAGGCACAGCAAAGGGACACTCAGAAGCCTTCTGGGGCATGCTAGCACTCTAGATCTAGACCTGGCGGCTGGTTTTGTGGGTGCATACCTCACTGAGCTATTCACCTGGGAATTGAGCACTTTATGTAAATTATACCCCAATTAAAAACAAAGAGCCAGTGGTGCTCGCAGCAGGCCCCAGGGGAATGAGACGTTCAAATCACTCGAGCAGCAGGAGCTGGGGGAGCACGGAGGGTGCTAAAGGAAAAATGGGGTGGAGGGGGAGAGAAGGGGAGCCAGAAACCCAGATAGACACACGCAGATTAAGGTGGTCAGAGAAGGTGTTTACAGGAAGAAGTCGACCCGAATTCCAGGCAGTTGAATTAGTCCTAGGAGGAAAGGGTGGGGTTTGGCTTCCAAGTAGGGTAACCAGTTTGCCCAGGACTCTTGCTTTGGGCACCAAAGGTTCTGTATTCTGGGAAACGTCTCAGGCCAAGGCAGTGGGACAGCTCAGCTTTCTGCTCCCAAGGCCTGGCGCTGGGCAGGGGTGGGGAGGAATGGAGTGGACCCAGGAAGTAATAGCCACCACCTTTGAGACCCTCCTGTTTCTCCAACAGCCTTCTGTCCAGTCTCCACCTTCACCGCGCCCATCAGGTTAGTGCACAGTTGTTGATTTGCTTATTGGTATTTTCTTGGCTCTGAGCCCCTGGGGGTATGGGCGAAGCTTCCTTGCCTTTGCACACTATTCTAGCTCTGCTCCGTGCCCCTGCACCAGTGCTGGGGGGTGGGCGCAGGTTTCTTGAACTTTTTGTGCCACAGAGCCTCCCGGCAGCCTGAAGACACCTCAGAAGAATGCTTTCCATGCACAGGATCGGATGGGGAGGGTCACACAGAACATCTATGACGCGGAGAGACTGCTGGCAAAAGATTTTTGTATGGGCATTTGCAATCAAATCACAAACGTCCTCCTCCACGAATGCTTTACCTACTGGAACCCAGCAGCGTGTGGGGTGCCAGAGTGCTCAGGACGATGAATGGCCGTTCGTGACCACGCAGCGACCGCACCGCGGAAGGGGGACTGCCTGCGATGTCCGCTGGTGGCTGTCCCAGGTGCCACCTAGCTTGCTGTGGCGGGCGGCCCCCACTCCCACCAGGAGGGAATGCTGAGTTTCACTTAGTAGTTCATGAAAATAGAGGGGTAATTTCTGGCCCATCCAAGTTCACCCATACGCGTGAATTCTACCCATGTACTGCAGGCGAAAAAGCACTGTGTAAGTGTAGGAAAGGCGGGTGCAAACTGTAGAGTGCAGGGCCCTGGGAGTGCTCTGAGCCCTTGAGGGACGTGGGTGCTTCTGGGATGGGCACAGGAGGCTGAGAAGCAGGCTCAAACCGGATTATTAGCCGACAAACCTTGAGGCCAGAAGCAAACAGGGGAGCCCAGTCTCTGTATCTCAGAGCTGGCTGCCGGTTCTCAGTAACAGGCTTCATGCTAATAAAAATAACATTTGGCGTGACCCTGGCCTCCTCCCTCCAATGCTGTGTGGGAGGAAAGATGGCTGGCAGAGTGCAGGCCCAGGGCAGCCGGGCAGCCGGGGCTCTGCAGCCTGGAGAGAGTTCTTTGGGGACCAGGGGGAGAAGCCTTGGGGTCAGCCCACCACCTGGCCAAGGGAGAGGCTTTGAGGGCCGCTTGGCAACCTCATCCCTGAGGCCTCCCTGAAGAGACCCCGTGGAAGACCAGCTTCAGGGAAGCCCCCCTAACAGAGACTCCCCCTGGGAGAGGTGGTACAGTCAGGCCTCCACGTCTTACCAGGAGGTGATTATTTTTTATATATCTCACCCTGTGCACGAGTACAGGAGACCAGAGACCCTGGGGGAGGGAGGGGTTTGCTGGCCCAGCCCAAGCGACCTCCAGCTGGAAAACTGCCTTCTAATTAGCAATCAGGAAATCAAGGCCTAGCACGGCGCCAAGCAGCGTGACCCCAGCCGTAGCCTGGTGACATCTCCACCCTCTAGACAGCATGCCCTGCGCTGCACATCAGGGCTGCAGACCCCACGGGTTATTTTTATCTAATGGTGCTATTGTTGGTCGTTGAGTAGCTGCTGCGGTGGGTTCCAGCAGCCGTGAGCTCGCAGGGACGGTTTCCTGCGTCGCTTCCTCTCGTAAGGTTCCCTCCCTCCACCAGGGCTCACAGGCAGGCCACCCCCAAGGGCTTCTGGAGCCTGGCCCTGGCCTTGGAGGCAGCCAAGGGCCTTCCCTGGCTCGTCCCCCCTCTCCCCACCACGAGAGTACCCCAGCCTCTCTCTCCCTGTGCAGAGAATGGGGGCAAAGCTAGTTCTTTTAGGTGACTCTCACACCAAGCAAGGCTCTAGGAGATAAAAGCACTGCTTTCTAGCAAGCCAGCTAGCTCTCCCACTGTTTAGACTGTGACTGACAGCAAGAAAAAGGTCTTTGTTTTTCCTAACCGGGGACACACATCATACCTCCGTAGGAATGAAAGGTTTCAAGGAAGAACCATCTTCCCGTGTCTGGGGAAAAAAAAACTCTGATTTTTTTTTTTTTTTTACCCCTCTGTTCTATTCTAGTTTTTCCTGTTTGAAGATTCTGGTTGCAACCCAACTAAATCAATTTCACAACCCAGTAAGGATTCATGATTCAGTTTGAAAAATATGGCACAAGATACCTCTTTCTGGAGCTGGTTCTCTTTTCTGAATGAAAGGCGCTGGGGGTTCTGGAGGTCCTCTGAACCAGGCACTGCCCTGGTTTGGAGTTCTGTTCATTTTGCAGAAAAGGAAGCTGAGACTCCCCAAGCCTGAGTGGCTTGCCCATGAATCAGCCCCGGGGGGGACATTGACAGCATGGAAGACGGCAAATGCTGCAAATCAGGGCTTCCCCCCGCCCCCGCCCTTGGAAAACCAGCCCTTAACACACTTACTGTGCACTGGTGCTTCCCACCCTGCTCTTTCTGGTTCCACAGTCAGTATATCTTGAAGCCTTCTGACCTCAGCTTCCTCATCTGTAAATAACATTAAAAAATGCCCACTTCATGGGAAAAATTCTATTCACTGAAGAAAGACAGTCTGGTAAGAGGGACAATGACTGGAAGGAAACAAAAATGCAAATAATTATTTGCCTCTGTGATGGGATTTGAAATGGGGTCCCAAACTCCACTATCTTGTGTTATTTCCATCACTGCTAAATGAAATTTGGGGGTTGGGGGAAACACACAAATACAAAAAACAAAAAACACTTTGCAAAACTATTGAGAATTAGAATAAAGGCAGCCTATAGCCCAGCTATGAGCGGTGTAAACGGAAGAGGGAATTCGTGTTTTTTCTAATTGGAAATAGCAAAGAAAGTATTGCAAATGGATTGCATTTCAAAGCAGGACTGTCTATGCAGACAGAAGAGAGAAAGGAGTATTTTGATAAATATTCTGATTCCTAGACTATACTGACAAATATATCCTACACTAATCACTAATTTTCAAAATTCTAGAATAAGGGCTTTACAGCTTCAAATTTATCCAGTCCCGTGCAATGGTTGCCCCCCTCCCCGTCTGACGGATTCCTCAGCCTGGTGACCCCCCGGAGTAGAGTCTGACTGGAACCTTCTCCCGTTCGTGGCCACCCTGCTCTCTGAGGCCACACAGGAGTCTGTATCCTCATCCTCGCCATATTTATAATAATAATGGCTGTATTCATTTCCATGGTGGCTGTCACAAATTACTACTAATTTTATGACTTACCACAAACTTAGTATTTTCTCGCGTTAGAAGTCAGAAGTCTGGAATGGGTGTTGCTCAGCTAAAATCAAGGTGCTGGCAGGGCTGTGTGCTTTCTGGAAGCTTCAGGGAGAATCTTTTCCTGGTCTTTCCCATTTTCCAGGGGCACCCACATTTCGTGGTTAGTTGACTTTCCTCCATCCTCAAAGCCAGCAGCATTTCACGGAGGAACCTCTCTCCGACTGGGGCACTCACGCTTCTGCTTCCCTGTTTTGTGATAAGGACCATCGCAATTCGATTGGGCTCAATTGGATAATCCAAGCCAGTCAGCTGATTAGCAGCCTTAATTCCACCTGCAACCTTAATTACCACTTTTACCATGAAACACAGCACATTCGCAGGTTCCTGAAATTAGGATGTGGGCATCTTTATTCTGCCTACCACAATGGTTAACATTTTGAGTGCTTCCTATGTACCTGGTAGAGTTCTAAGCATGTTACTTATAAAGATGTGTTTAAATCTCACCACAGCTCTGTGAAGTAGGAATTGATTTCATAGAGGAGGAAAGTGAGGCCCGGAGAGCAAAACCAAATTGCCCAAGGTCACACAGCTAGTAAGAGGCAGGGCTGAGCTACAGATTCAGGAATCCAATCTCCAAGCCCATTCTCTGAAGCCATAATCACATTTTAGTAACTGAAGGATAGATGTACAAATAAAATTCTACTTAGCTTAATCCTCACTTGATGATCTAGAAACCCCTACAGAATGTGACAGTGCCTCAGGTCAATTAATAATGACTGTAATTTGCCACTGATCAGACAACTTTGGATGAGGTGACCAGTGGATTTCCAGGAGCTAGGATGTCCTATAAGTCTGCTTCCTTCCCCAGTGGGCTTCTCACAATGGGCAATAGTGATTCTCCACTCTGCTCTGTGGTATCTGACCTCAGCTACTTCTCTTTCCCTCTATTCCAGCCATGCTAGCTTCACAGACATCCCTCAAAAAATCAAGTTAATTTCTACCACAGGACCTTTGCACTCACTATCACCCCCACCTGGAATCTCTCCCCAGTATACATAAAGCTCAACCATCACTTCAAATAGGTCTCTGACCAAGAATCACCTCTTTAAAAAGGAGCTAGAAAACAGGCCCATCTTAGTGGGTGGTGTCTCCCTCTTCCCTCTCCAATATTTTGGTGGAAAGAAGACAAGACATTAACATTCTCTTCTTTTTCCTGCTTTCTCTCCCTCATGGTGATGAACATGGAGTTGCATTTGCAGGAAAGGAGGGGTCTTCACCTTGAGGTTTTCCTTGACTGTATGTGTACAAATGATCCTGAGCAAATAGCAGGGGACAGAAGGCAGGGACTAGTTTCTTAACTGCCAGATCTTTAAAGGGAAGAGAGAAAAAATCTTGACTTACGGAGCACCTACTGAGTGCTCAAAATTTCCTAGTACTAGGAAAAGAATGCTGTGGTTGCTAGACATTAAGAAATTGGTCCAGATTACATGTGGAGGGACTGAGTAGGCCTTGAATGCAAGTCAGCCTGAATAACACATCAAGGTTACTCATCCTTTACAGAGAGAAGTGAACTGGGATAAAGCAGGGACAGCATTGAAGCAATTGGCCATAGGGGAGGAAAAATTTTTTTTTCTCTAAATGAGTAATTATTCTATTTAGAAACTCACATGGAGACAATGGGAAACAGAAGTGAAGACTTTGTTTCTATCCCCAGGAGATATTTGCATATGATACACAACTGTTTTAGCACCACATGTAGAAAAGACTTCTTTCTCCACTGAGTTGCCTTGGCACTTTTTGTCAAAATCAATGCACTATATTTGTGTCTATTTCTGGACTGTCTGGTCTGTTCCACAGATCAATTTGTCTGTCTTGATGCAAATACCAAACTGTTTTGATTACCGTAGCTTCATAATAGGTTTGACGATGAGATTTGGGTCCTCTAACTTTGTTCTTTTTCAAAGTTGTTGTTTTGGCTATTCTAAGTCTTTTGTGTTTCCATATGAATTTCGGAATCAGATTCTCAATTTCTGCAAAAAAAAAAAAAAAAAAAAGCTAGCTGGATTTTGACTGTTGAATTTATAGATCAATTTGGAGACAACTGCCATCTTAACAACAGCTAATCTTCAGATTCATGAACATGGTATACCTGTTTATGTAAGTTTAATTTTTCTCAACAGTGTTTTGTAGTTTTCACTGAATAGATTTCGCACATCTTTTGTCAGATTTATCCCTATACCTCATATTTTTTATGCTCATGTAAGTGATAATTTAAATTTCAATTTTTAATTGTCCATTGCTAGTATATAGAAGATAGCTGAGTTCTGTACATTGATCTTAGATCCTACAACCATGCTGAACTCATTTTGTCAGTTCTGGTAGGTTTTTTGGTTTTTTTGTTTGTTTGTCTTGGGGAAGGCTTTTTGGTGGATTTTTGGTGGGGTTTTGGTGGATTTATTTTCCTATATAGATGATGTTATCTGTGAATAAAGACCATTTTATGAAGGGTTATCTCTAAGAATGCTGTGTTCTAATAAACTCCATCCTCAAGCTGTTGGAAGGAAATAGAGGGACAATCCAGGATGAGAATGACACAAGGCTACAAGTTATTCTTAGGGCAGCAGATCTGTAAATCTGATGGTTTTATTTAGGCTAATGTTAAAATGGACTCATATTCTATTAATCCTGGGAGACATCCTCAGCACAGATCACTTGATTATCTATACTCACTAGTTATGAACCCAGATATGGGCTAAGTAAAGGCAAAAATATCCAGCCTTAGGTTGGAAAATGTCAGAAAACCCTTTCCACAAAGCACCATCTCTTTAACTCCCACCTTCATGAGGCCTCCTTCTTGAACTCTGGGCCTTCCATCTTGTCCCCTCCAATCCCATCTCCACAGAGATGGCATAAAAAAATGTAAATGATACCATTCTATGCCCTGCACCTAGAATAAAATCCAAACTCTTCACCCAGGCATTAGCAGCCCTCCTGCCACTCCTTCCCCACCCCCACTAGCTAAGCTCATCCCCAGCCTCTCTGCTATTAGTGTTCTCTCTGTGCACCTCACCCCCTTCTTCGGAGGTCCATCTTGGCCCTTCCAACAGATACTCTCAGGGCATTCTATTTTTCCTGTGTGGCCCTTACCATCCTTGTCATTTACACTAAAGCAACGCAGTGAGGGCTGGGACCACGGTTAATGGCGTTTATCTCAATCTGTGAATGATGCCTGACAAATCATAGGCACTCAGTAAATGTTCTGAGTGGCTACGAGAGCTCTTGTTAGCTGTATACAAGCCCATCCACTCCTCCCCAAGAGTCTTGGTGAATGACCTTTTAAGATATCATGGGTGTTTGTCTTCTCTAAGAAAGGTGACTTAAAACTGTGGCTGGGTGTTGAAAGCTCCCCATGATTCTAAAGAAAAAATAATAATAATTAGTGCTCAGCCCATATCCTAGCCCATTGAAATTCAAGTCTCTGGGGGTAGAATCCAGATAGCTGTACTTCTTAAAAAGCTTTCCTGGTGATTCTGATGTACATCTAGGGTTAAAAAGTGCTGGCACAGAAGGGAAGGCTGCTTTCATTCAGTCAAGTGACTAAAACCCATGGATGGACTCACCCCGGAAGGGCCAACAGGCAAGACACATCCAGAACCTCACCTGGATCTTCTCCTGACTCAGCCTCCCATGAACGAGGCATCTCAGGGCTGTGCTCTGCCACTTCCAGCAGAGGTGGAAGAAAGAAGGGAACTAGACCAGAATGGAAAGCATTTTCAAACTTTATTTACAACTGTCACAGTGACAAAAAGTAGTTTGGAAAAAAAAAAAAAAAATGCTAGTTTCTCCCTGAGCCTCAAAAAAGAACAGATAGAAGTTACAGGAGGTTCATCTTACAACAGGCATTTTTACTGAAATACTATTTTTTTTATATGATCAGTTAGAAATACACACAAGTTACTTAAAAAAAAAAAAAAAGAGGCCAGACAGGAGCTCAGCCACTTGTCCAGGAGTGGCTGGGTCCCACCCACAGGCTCGCTGCTGCAGGTCCTGACTCGAGCTGTCAGCCCCCGGCCTGCTCGGACTCCAAAGGGTCATACGAAGGTGTCTAGCGACCGACAAAATAACAAGTCACCCCCATAAACACACATATACACGAAGTAGATTTGTTATGCAGTTTACAAGCACGTTCCCATCACACGGCAAGACCAGGACAGATGAGAGGGACACAGAAACACAGGATTTTAAAAGGCAAGAGTCCATCCACGAAGGGAGGCAGGTGCAGGAGAAGAAATGCTGCTGTGAGGGCATAGGAAGGAGGGAGGAGTCTGCGCAGCCAGAACAGGACCAGCGGGAGCACGGGAGAGACACCCGGGCGGAGCAGGCTGCAGGCCTCTCCCAGCCCCAAGGAGCTGGAAGAAGTTATTGCCATCGGTGTGTGTAACACAAGCAGACAACACGGGTGGGAAGGGGGCGGGGAGGGGCGAGCGTCAGCTTCCCAGAACCAAATCCTGCCACGATGTCAATCACACACCCTCCTCCTGCCCCAGATCCCCCCAACCACACCAACCTTGAGGTATTAAATACAGCTCTATACACAAGTCCCAAACTGGGGTCAACCCAGACCTACGGGAGAGCTGCCAGCATGCCTCCGTGGGCCCAGTTCAGCCTCCGGGAGGCTCTGGAGCTCAGCTCTCAGCTGCACACTCGTGCTGAAAGCCAGAGAAGGTTCCAAGAGTGCGTCCTGCAACCGGCTGCTCCAGATGGTTTTTAACTATAAGAAGCTGTAAGTCCAAGGCTAGCTTTCTCGTGCAGCTGTGCCCTTGCAGGGGACAAGTAGGGGCGGAGAGGGATGAGGACCAATGCTCAGTGTTCCCTGACCATGCCGTCCATCTACCTACGTCCAGAGCACAAGGAGAAACCAGGGGGATCTCATGACCCCTTGTTTCACACTCAGTCCCCAGGCTGCTGCATGAGAGCCCTGTTACCCCCATCAGATAATTCCCAGATCTAGGACCTCCCTTAAAGCTCAGCTTCCCAACAAGAAACAGAAAGAGTCTCCACTTCTCTCCCCTCAGCTCCCACCAGAAAAAGGGACCGGGAGCCCATGCGGGGGTGGGCACCACCGCGGGGCAGGCTGGGAGTCGCCTCCGCCTGACTGCTCGGCCCAGGGGCTACAGAGATGGTGCTAAGGAGAAGGAGGGCCGGCCTGGTAGAGCCAGGGCTCTGTGCCTCTGCTCGGAACAGAGCAAGCCTGGGGGGGCAAGGGGGAGGGGTCTTCATGTCAGCGTCCACCTCGGTGTCCCCACCAGAGTGGGAAATGCTCCCGCTCCTCCTAAAGGGCTGGGGGAGGGCAAAAGAATAAATCAGGAGAGAGAAGCTCAAGAGTGCTGCCTCTTAAGAAACCTCCAGAACCTGCCACAGCTGGAGCAGAGGCTGGAGGAGGAGCAGGGAGTCCTCCTTTCCCACGCTTGCCTCCGGCCGGCTTTGCAGACGCCGGTTTCTGCGGCTCTTCTTTCCCAGCCTCCCGTGAACAGACCAACATAGCTGACATAAAAGCAAAGGCTGGTGGTGGGCAGAGCTGGAGAGAGTGAGGAACGCGTTGTTTTCGGATACCCCAGCAGCCGCTGGCGGGCAACTTCCCAGAGGCCCCCCTCTGCTCAAGGCTTCCTTTCAAACGGGTATTTTATCTTCCGTCTCCTGTCTCCCATGGGTTCTCTTAACCTGAATGTTTCTTACGGGCGATGCACAACTCCCTACCCCCCTCCCCAGCCCCCCAGGGCCCCCTGGAATCCCGCGCTGCCTCTAGCCTGCGCCGGTTCAGATACCCATCTCGAAGACGCACCACCTCCCACCCCGCACCCCCCCACCCCTGCTCTAAGCGGCTTCCTTTCTCAGAAGGCCTTGCAAATGGTCGCAGAGGGCTCCACTGCCCAGCACGTTTCAAAAGAAGAAAAGAAAAGAAAAGAAAACCAACTCGGTGATTTGCAGGTGCAAAACGGAAGCCATCATTTGACATTTTCAGAACGACTGTGGCTCACTCCCTTCTTCCATCACAATGGGAAAGAACACAGTTCAGGGACAGATGCCGTCTGGTGTGGCCCCCGAGGGAGTCGACAGGGACTCTATTGCTCCTTGTTGTCTTTCTCTGTCTCTTCACAGTTGTCCGGCTCATCCTCCTGGACCAAAAACTCCTCGGGGGGCCACCGGAGCTCCCCGCTCTCCACCTCGCCCTCCGTGGGCTCCACCACGATGGACGGCAGACGGTCCTTGAGCTTGCAGCAGCGGTCAAAGTCCGACGGGTCGGGGAAGATCTAAAAGAAAAGCAGAGCGAGTCCCCATCACCTACAGTCCCCGAAAAGAGAAATCCCGTTCCTCTGTTGCACACACGGGGAGGACTGAGCGGGAGCCAGGGAACACACACATTCTGGGGCCCAGGAAACCGTCCCCCAGCAGACTTTAATCCTGAAGCTGCAAGTTTCCAGGGCAGTGCCCCCAAATCTGTGGGGTGGCTCTGTTCGTAGCTTTTCTTGTCTTTTACTTGCAGATAAAAGAACTTAAAATCACGTCAACCGTAGTACGCCGCACCTGCCTGCAGCCAGCACGTGACCCTGGCAGCCAAAAGCATGGCCACAAGCACCTTAGCACTGGCGCCCCCCACCCCTCAGGGTGACCATCAGTGACTAGGAGGAGCCAGTTTCCAGGTGTTCTACATACATCGTTGTGAACCAGTACAGTCGTGCTGAAAACACCTGTTGCTAATACTCTCTTAAAGACTCTCGGGTTTGAAGAAGGAGGTGGCCCAAACCATACAGCCTGGAAATGAGTGGTAGAGGAATGGATTCAAACCCAGGTCTGTCGGAGCCCCGTGCACATGGCCCACTAACACCCCGCCCCTCACACAGATGGGTCCTGATCTCGCTGCAACTCTTAAGTCAAGGCCAAATCAGGGTTGATCAGGGACATGTGCTCGCATGGCCGCAGTCACAGCGAAGCCATGAACAGAATTCTTCAGCTGTGAACAGCTCTTGGCTCCTTGGCGGTTCTACCCCTGGAAGTCTTTTCAGTCCCGTCAGCGAGACTGTTTTTTTTTTTTAACGCCTACTGTGTGTCCTGCCCAGCGCTGGGAGAAACCCCGCACCAGGCCATAAAATCAAGGGCCATGAGGGGCTCTGCGGATTCCCTGCATACACACTGCCCTGTGACTGCAGCTGACCCAATTCTTGGCCCAGCAGCTTAAATACTTAATCCGATGGGCTGCTGGTCCCTTGCCATCCACAGCCTTAAGTGACAGACCCAAGAGCGGGAGAGAGGAGCCTCTGTCTGGGACACTGAGGCTCACAGGACACAGACATTGAGAGCCACGTGGTGCCTTCAAGGCCATCTCTTCCAATGTCTCCATTTGGTAGATGAGGAAACCAATGGCCAGAGGGGACAGGAGGTTTGCTCAAGGTCACACAGCCTGTTAATGGCAAGAGAAAGGAAAGCAAAGTCGGGAGTGGGGGGAGACAACATTTGCAAGTGAGCCTGGGCATTGCCTGAACAAGGCAACGATCAAGACAGGCCCCCAGCAATGGGCAAGTGTCCTGTATTCTCAGGAGGGAGAAGAAATGTCTCCTACAAACTCAGGCCTTCACAGCTCCTGCGGTGCCCGATCTCCCTGCACCCCAGCCCCGAGCAGTGCTGGCTCAGCCACAGACCACGTCACAGGCCATGTCACAGGCCACATGGGGCTTTCGGGAGTCACGGGCCTCAACAAACCTCCCCAATCCCTGTGGACAAGTGATTATTAACCATTTATCCAATAAAGCCCTATTGCTGGGATTAAGCCTTAAGCCAGCTGCACAACCCAGCATCATTAAAGACTTAACAGGCTCATAAAAAGTATGGTAATGGCAGCCGGGAGGAAAATGAACCAGAGGAGGGGCTAGACGAGTTGGGGCAAAAGTAGACCCCCACTCCAACCTTTCTCTTCCTGATGCAGCCGACCTCGTGGTTCTGCCCTGGATCTATGCTGGGCACACATATCTGATGCGCTGAGCAGGGAGAGGGTCAAGTCGTCTATTTGGCCTGTCCTCACTGCTCCTCACTGGACCTGGAGCCCCTCCATGGGGGTGAAACACAGGTACCCTCCACGCACGAGCTTTGGGAGTGAGGAAGGGGAAACCCAGCAAGGGGAAAGCACACTACAGTTTGCAAAGCTCTTTCAGACCTCACCTCACATAGGCCTGACCACACCTGAGAAGCAGTGAGATCCTGGGCTCTGAGGGACACATGGAAGGGCCAGGATTCAAACCTAGATCTGCTGTTTTCAGGGCCTCGGCCTTTTGAAAAGTGAATGGATGCCCATTTTACAGATTGAAAACTGACCAGGGAGAGTGGGCAAGACTTGGTGTCAACTGCCGTCCAGCTCAGGTGCCAGGATGACCTCTGGGCAGCTCAGCCTAAAAGATGTGCTTCCTGGTCTAGAAGATAAGATTCCTGGTCTAGAGAGTTGTTCTAAATCTTCCAGACCTGCAAAAGAGCTATGAAATGTCAAAAGGAGTTGGGACACCTGGCTCAGCGCAGACCTTGGCCCCTGCCTCTACCCTCTGACCTACCTGCCTCTACCCTCTGACCCACCTGTGACGTCCCAACAACCGGATTCTATGATCGCCCGAGCCAAGGAAGAGCGAAAGGGACAAGACACAGGGAGACCAGCTGTAGGAAGATGAGAAGCATGGTGGGAGTGGAGAGCGTGTAATTTTGTTTCAGGCTGGGAATAGGTCTTTAACTAAAATTAGGGGGTTAGAATGTTAAAAAGATGATGGTGCTGACGGAAGAGAAGCCAGGCACATTTGTTGGGCAGAAGCTCAACCTTCACAATAATCCTATTAAGTATTTAGTAGTGTGAGCCCTATTCTACAGAAGGGAAAACTGAAGCACAGAGAAAGCAAGCAACTTATTCAAGGCCACACAGCTAGGAAGTGGCTGAATGGGGACCTGCCCTCAGACCTGCAGGACTTCAGATGAGGTGCTCATTGGATAACACACTGCGTAGAGCCACAGACCCCAGGTCCTCACTGTGTCCTTGACATCACTTCCATAACCCCAGTCAGGTCCTCTCAACCGCCCGTGACTCAGTTTCTCCTTTTGAAAAGCAAAGCGACCTTCGTGTCTCACCAGATGGGTACAAATTCTTGGCAGACACAAAGATGAGAAAATGCTTTGAGGACATATGCTGAATTAAAATCGGAATGTCCTCTTTGGAGCTGTATCAACAAGATGACAGTAAGTATGCATTCAGTAAGCAAGAGGTGGCAATTCTCACATGGTAATTAAAATAACTCCAAACAATGCCTTCCCTACCAGGAGCTGCACAATTAAGTCTCCTAAGTCCTTGGGGGGAAGGCTGGGCATTGAATTTCTGATACTGCTCAGTTGCTAGAGAACTTTGCTCCCTGAATTGCTCAAAGCAGGTGCCGTTAAACAAACAAACAAACAAACAAATAACTCTTTTTTTCTTGACAAAGTCTGCTCCCTGAATTTTAAAAAAAGCACTCTAATATTCTCACCTTTCCATCAAAGATTTTAATTTTGTATCCAATAATACCAATTGATGCCTCTGAAAACTGGAGCTCTCTCCCAAGACAAACAACATGCACCCGGAACCGATCAGCTTCTCATTTCCTCCCGTGCAGACAGAAAGCCTTGCAAAGTGTGGCTGAGTATTCTGCCGGCACAATCTTATCTCCAACAGCTGCTTAAGAGGCTGACCCTAAGGAGGTTGAGATTTTTCCACTAAGTCATGCTTTTTAATCATCTAGGCAGAAAAATGAGAGGTTGCAACTGCAGTGTGACGGGGTAGGGAGGCAGTGGAAAAAAGGACTCAAGTCAGACTTGCCAAGCACATGACAGGTAGGGCTGGGGCGCCAGGCCAGCCTGGCGTGCTTTCTGCCTGCAGGAGCTGGCAGGGAGTAACGAACTGCCCCCGGTCCAAAGAGAAACTGCTTCTGGTTAAACCTCTTACTCCAATGTGCCCCTTCTCTCTGCAGTGGGGAAGGGCAAGCAAAAAAATAAATAAATAAAAGAAGAAGAAGGAAAAAAAAAGAATCCTTTTCTCTTCCCTCTGCAGCCAAGACTCCCCTCCAAGAGGTCCAGAAAGGAAGTGGAGAGGCTCTGAGAAGCATTTTCCACCCTAACCCCCACCGAGGGCAGGGCAGGTCTGGAAGCATCCATCCCCAGCTGTGGTTTTCTCAGGCCTACCCTGCCCTCCTTCTGCCAACACTGGATTCCACATCCAGCCACCCAGCTGTCCTATGCGGCTGCCAGGGCTGAGGGCTTGGATGAAACTCATGGATGCCCAGTTCCTTCCTTTACAAAGGGAGTGAAGTCTCAAAGATCCTACACACCGTTCTGGCTGGGTCCTGCATGACCCACTGCGTGGGGACGGCAGGCACGCAAACATGGCGCTCATGAATCTTATAGAGGACATGTCTTCTGAGGCATCCTTGGCCAGGGGGGGCCTCTAACCCCAACAGGCCCTGACATTTTGGGAACTCACATGGGTTCATTTGAAAGGTCAAGGGAGCTTTAGAACCTTCCATGAGAGAGAGATGGTCCATGAGATGGAACTGCGGCTGCCAATATACTGGCATTTCTGGCTGTGTGGATTAGAGCTGTCCACTAGAACTTTCTATGACAGTGGAAATGTTCTTTAGCTGCACAAGCAGTAGCCAGTGGCCACAGATGGCTACTGAGCACTTGAAACAACAAGATAAACTGTTAATTTTTTTCTCTAACTTGTATTAATATAAATTTATCTGATATATGTAAATACAAAATAAATTTAAGTGTAAATAGTTGCGTGTGGCTAGTGGCCGCTGCATTGGGCGGTGCAAACACAAACAGTTAAATATGAGGACCATGAAAAGAGGGTTGTCCAGAAAAACCGTCAGGAGGTTTGGCCAATGGGCCCTCATGGGCAGAGCCTCATGGCAGAAAAAAGTCGAGCTGGGGTGGGGGGGTGAGGAATTAGTCAGAAACCTTTTTGCTTAAGTGTAAGAGCTGCTGGTCAGTCAGCTCCTATTTCACCCGTGGAGGGGGAATTGAAAGGTAATAGCAGATCTTCAAAGGCCTGAAATTTGGGGGCCTAGCTATCAACTGTCTGCCTCTAAGCCAGGTGACCTAACCCTCACTGCTTCTGCGGCGGGGAAAGAAGAGAGATGTCTGGCACCTGGGATGGAAAATGTGAGCAATTCTGGTTGAAGCGGCCCTCCCCTGAGTGCACATATCCCTCAGCCATCATCCCTGACAAACAACTCGAGCTGGCCACAAACTGGGCGGAGGGCTCAGCAAAGAGCTGAGAGATGCTAATAGGGAAAGCGGACACCAGCGGGAGCAGGAGATGAAAGGTGGCAAACTGGACACACAAAGGGCTCATTACCAGCTCTGCAAGCTGAGACCTCCGGAGCGTGGGCAGCTCGCTCCTCTTTGCCGGGCTCCCACAGAGGGATGAGGTGTGTTGGCGTAGGGTAGAGAGGGGAGACGGGGCAGAGGGCCTGAGGTGGATAACCAGGCAGTCCCCAAGGCACTGAGAGGGACCTGCCTCTGCACACAAAACCATGCAGTGAGCCTCTCCCCTCTCTGATCCCAGAGGGGGAATAATCAACCTCAAGCCTGTGATGGAAACTTGCCACGCCCACTGGTGGTAGACCAGGAGTCTGAAAGATTGGGCTTTAACTTTGCCCCCATGTCTTCTTCATTATCTCTGTGACCTTGGTCCAGTTACTGTAACTTCTCTGAGCTTCAGTAGCCTCCTGAGTGAAACAAGGAAGGGATTCCTACTTTATAGGATTGATTACACGTTCCTGCATGTTGAGTCCCAGCAGAGGACCCAAAGGCTCGAAGCTGCGGTGGCCCATTTCCCTCCTGTCTTCATCTACAGGTTGGGATTAATGTTAATTCCCAACTCATAGGGCTTCGGATAGGATCCAACATAGGTATGTGTGAACATGTTCTGTAAACTTTAAATTCTTAATGATGGCTCTCATTAAGTAACACTGGGGTCCCCAAGGAGAGTTAGAGTGAGGTCCCAATGGCTTGGACCAGGAGCAAGTAAGCAGCACTCCTGGGCTTGGGGTCAACAATTCTAGACCAGGTCCTTTGGAGGAATGTATTTGACTTCATCACTTCTCTCCTGGTGTTTCTGTTTTTGCAGGGCATGGGTTAGGCCAAGCGGAACAAAAAGCATTGTCTTGTCCAGATCCTGGTCTTCCATAGAAGCCCCTGCGGCTAGCAATCTTTCCCTTATGCACCTCCACAACCTCCCCCTCTCCCAGCCCACTCCAGCAGTCGACTGCCCGGGCCATCCGACCCCTCCTGCCGCTCAGCTTCCCAAAGTCTGGGTTTCTTATTTTTCCTGCAGAACAACAATGGATTGGCCATGTGTGTTTATTCCTTCCTAGGAGTGGCTGGTTTCTAACAATGGGCAGATCTCCACCAGCATCCTGCTCTGCCAAGGGAGCAGTGAATCCAAACTAAAGCCACCCTGCTGTTTGTCCCCTAACAACATGTGAAGGCAAGGAATATATGTATGTTCTTCGAAATACTTGCCTCCTGCTATTTTACCATCATCACCACCATCATCACTATTTGCATTTTACTGACTTTTCAAAGTGCAACGTGGTTAGTAAGAACAGAAAGAACCAGAGCAAACAGCAGAGGGGCTCCTAACTGGATTCAGGGAGGAAGAACAGTCTCATCTCCAGTCGGATGCAAGTCGCCTCATTTCCCATCCCTGACGCTCTCGCTCTGCTCAAATCCCTCTGGTCTGGGGCTTTGGAACATCCACCCTACTCTCTCCTACCCTTCTCTGGTGTCTCTAATCCTATGAGGAGACTTGAGGAGAGATTTCAGGCTTTGTAACAACTGTGGGTTCTCCTTCCTTTGGATTAGAGATGCTTAAACCTCCAGCCCTGAAACTTAAAAGAAAAGGAAATCCTCCAGATAAACACCATCCTTCATAAACATCTCTCAAACACACACCCATCCTGCAGGTCAAGAGTTCCAAATTCCAATTAATTAGCACTAATTGCTACTGATAACTCTGGGCCCAGTGAGCTGATGGGGATTTTGGAAGGTTAAAGAACATTTCTCAAAGCTCTCCAGAGCAGTAAGAGAAAGAGCGCCATTATCCGGCATAGATGATTTCAAATACCCACATCCTATTGACTATATTATCATTGCCCTTTAGAAAGAAGACATGCCTCCCAATCACCTCTGGGCCCCTAGGGATGACAGATCCCTTTCTCCATCCTCCTCCATTAATACTGGCCAAATGTCCCAAAGCATACCTCCTCTCATTCAGAAAGCCCAAAATGGCACAGCTACCATTTCCAACCATTCTCTCATTCTTGGTTTTGGAGACAAAAATCTTGAATGTTTGGCCTAGTTCCACAGACCTCCCGTCATTGTCTGGATTCCCCTTCCTGACCCCTAACCACTTGACTTCCAAACACGTCCCTGCATGGAAACAGCCCCTTCAAGTCTCTGAGGACTTCCTTACAGTCCTGCCCCATGGCCTTTGCCTGGCTTTCACTCAACACCACCTCTGCAGCACCCCACCAGGCCATTCAGCCTGCTTCAGGCTTCACAGTCTCTCCTGATTCATATGCCCCTGCCCTGGCTCATCTACCTTCATCTTCCCTAGACAGATGCCCTCCCTAGACTAGGTGTCATCCTAGGCTTCTCTTCAGACTCTGCTTCCTGGCTTCACCTGTCCATCACAGGCAGAGGATTTCCCAATCTACAGCTGCACTTCCCTCCTCCCACCTTCCATGAAACATCTCCACTTAGATAACATCCATCATCTCCAACTCACTTGTCCCAAAGTGGGGTCATCAGCTAATGGACCCATCTTCCTTTAAGTTAAAAACTTTTTTTTTTCTTCCCAAACAGGAAGCCTTGCTTGATAGTAGGCGCTATAAGAGAGGTCTGGAGATTTTACTTGGTCAGAACTGCAGTACTGATGCTACAACACTGAAACGAACAAGGCTGTACTCCTAGAAGCTGTCTATACTAGCAAGGAGGCAATGGCCCTGTTGTCCTCTGATCAGACCTATTCTTTCTGTTCAGTCTAGAGCAGTGGTTCTCAAAGCTCAGATCCCAAGCTCCTTTCCTGGAAGGAGTGTCCACAGAGTTAAAATACTTTCTTTTTTTTTTTTTTTTTTTTAGATTTTATTTATTTGATAGAGATCACAAGTAGGCAGAAAGGCAGGGAGAAAGGAGGAAGCAGGCTCGCCGCTGAGCAGAGAGCCTAATGCGGGGCTCGATCCCAGGACCCTGAGATCATGACCTGAGCTGAAGGCAGAGGCTTTAACCCACTGAGCCACCCAGGCGCCCCTAAAATACTTTCTTAATAGTACAAAGATGTCATTTGCCTTTCTCCCTGTGTTGACCCTGGCACTAATGGCATACAAAACACTGGGGGGTGAAATTGCTGACACCTTGGCAGAATTAATGAATGCAGCAGCAGCAAACTGTACCCGTAGTCATTATAGTCTTTACCACCTCCAACTCACAATAAAAAAAAAAAGAAAAAAAGAAAAGAGAAAAGGAAAAAAGAAAAGAAAAAAAGACCTAATATCCTTGATAAAGCAGTCAAAATGAATTTTTATTAAATAATGCTTCTTAAGTACATGTTGTTTTAGTACTGTATGTGATAAAATGGAAAGCCAGCAGCAGACAGCACTCTGCTGCATCCCAAAGTACAACGGTCATCTCAAGAAAAAGCACTCATGTGATGCAGTTACCAGCTCAACTAGCCACTTCCCCCATGGAACACTGTGTCTACTTGAAAACATGACTGCCCAATAAACCATGGTTGTTTTGACTTGGGTATTCGGGGGACATGTCCTCAAAAGTGAGCAAAATAAGCACATCACTTTGTGGAAAATGACTAACAATATTTGGTCCCAATGATAAAAAATCACGCTTTCAAGCATAAATCGTATCAGCCACTGTAAACATGTCTGTTCCCTAATACTTGAAGGTTTTCTGATGAGACCGGTAAAGACATGCATAAATGTGACTTTCTGATGTTTTAGGATGCAATGTGTCCATATTTGGAAGCTCTGTCTTACTCATCGAACAGGTATTTTCCAAATGATCAACACATCACATTACAAAACCAAAAGTGGGGAAAGGACCCATTCAAAGTGTCAGACAGACTGCTGCTGGATTTGAATGGAAGAGCACAAAAACCTCACTGATAAGGTTTCAGATTCCATGTTGCTGCTAGCCTTTCAGAAACCACCACTTGTTGAATTTTCATGAAACAGCAAAGAAAAAATACCTGAATAAGGCTATGAAGATATTTCTTCCTTTTCTTAACTTTTCTAACAGATCTTGCATGGCCCAGATTGTCTTCATTTACTTCAACCAACATGTATGGCAACAAATTGAATGCAGAAGCAGGTATGAGAGTCTAGCCATTTTCTATTAAGCCAGATATTAAACAGATTTGCCAAAAAAAAAAAATGCGAAACAATGCCTTTCTTCTCACTAAACTTTGGTCTGGGTTTGGTTTTTAAAAACATATTTATCTTTATTAAAAACCGTTATTTATATTAACATGTAATGGTTTTACTGCTATTTTAAAGGGATTAAAACATGAAAATTTTAAACATTCTGTTTTAATATCAAAAGACAGAGCCCACATAAACAAAGAACTCTGGGGGTCCTAAATAATTTTTAAGAATGTGAAAGGGGCTGAGATCAAAACATTTGAGAACTGCTGGCCTAGAGAAAAAAACACCCTCCAGAGGATGACCACATTAAGTCAAGGTTGAAGGAAGGTATGTTTTAAAACTGGAGAAGACTGGAGAGGAACACAAAGTTGCCTTCAAACAGCTAGAAGGCTGACATGAAGAAAAGAGCAGATTTCTTTCTAACTCCAGTGGGTGGAGCTAGGATCAGGACGGAGGATTTCACCTCATTACACGACCTTCTAACAAAGGTGAGAGAATCCACTCTGTCCCGTAGAGTTGGGGAAATCAAGGCCAAAAGAAGTGATGTGAGTTTCCTCCTGAGATGACAGAGTTCTGTAGGAGCAAAGCCAAGATTAGAAACCAGTTATCCAGATTTGTAGCCCATCATCCCCTGTGCTGAGATGTTCTGAAATGCCATCGCTGGTTATGTCCAAAGAACACCTAAGTGACCCAAGACCACACTGCAGTCACGTGTACTCCCGCGTCTGAGCGGCTCTAGTGCCAGTTTGAGTCCACCTGCTTATCTACTCTCTGAAAGAATTTGGAAAAACTCTGTGTCCTTCCACATGTTCTTAAACTGACATCTAAAACTCCTGATATATTACAAACATGAACATTTTCTTTTCTTTTTTTCTTTTAGGATTTTATTTATTTATTTGACAGAGAGAGATCACAAGTAGGCAGAGAGGCAAGCAGAGAGAAAGAGGGAAGCAGGCTCCCTGCTGAGCAGAGAGCCCGATGCGGGGCTCCATCCCAGGACCCTGAGATCATGACCCGAGCCGAAGGCAGAGGCTTTAACCCACTGAGCCACCCAGGCGCCCACAAACATTAACATTTGAAAATGGAATTTTTATACCACTCTTTTAAATGTACCCAATGTCTCATAAATTCCAAAGTAACTTGGTATCAACTATCACCCATGAAAAAACTCATGAACAGGACACCTGGGTGGCTCAGTCGCTTAAGCATCTGCCATCACTTCAGGTCATGATCCCAGGGTCCTGGGATGGAGCCCCATGTCTGGCTCCCTGTTCCACAGGGAGTCTGCTTTTGCCTCTGCCCTTCCCTCCCCAACCCCCCTAACTCGTGCACTCTCTCTCAAATAAATAAAATATTTAAATATTTAAATAAAATATTTAAAAAGATAAAAAACAAACTCATAAACAAGCTCTAAAATCTTATTCTTTTCTCTGCTTGAAACTGTATCTCCATCCTACTGTTCATTGGAATTTTAATATAAGTTTTTAGTCATTAGCTTTTTTCATACTTCTCTACAATAGACAGTCACATATACAAATGGACAGTTAATATTTTTATGTCAAATGACCCTAAGGCCTGTTAGCAACAACAAATCTGGACTGGCTCATGGCAGCTATGTAACTGATCAATAAACATACCGCAAGTAATTGTTCCACACAAAGGTAATCTTTTTTATTGGTTTCTTCATGTGATAGATCGGCGGGATTTTATGGAACTTCCTAGGCAGTAGCATTTTGAATGGCCCATTTGTCTGATGACCTTCTGGTTTCTACACCCTAGGGAAAGTCACCTTAAAAGACTCAGGAGCAAGAAGCAGTTCCTTCTCTTATAAGTGGGGGGGGGGGGGGGGGCGCAGAAGGGCACGCTTGACAAGAAAGTAGGCAAAGAACCTGGGGAAGCCCGGGTTCAGGAAACGGGATTTTCGAACAGCAACACAGGGAGGCTGAAGATGTGGGACTAGGTTTCGCGAAAATACTCTCTGCTGTCACATCCCTTCGAAAATTTCCGTGAACCCCAGGGGCAGCTGTCCTCTGGTTTTAACACTTTGTTAAAACATCAAGTAGTATATACACGGAGCATTATTAACAAGTAATTTGGCCTGAGAACCTCTGATCTCAGGCTGCCGAGGAAAACAGCCAGAAAAGATACTAAGGCTTCAACTGCCACATGTGAGGGGCAAATGACCAAAGAATTACAGGAATCATGATTGAGTGTTAGCTAATCTTTAAGAATGCTTTCATCTAGAGGATACAAGAGTCGGAGAGAAGAAATTCCTTCATGATAACAATAGTGATGCCAGTCTCCGGAAGTTGGACACCATGGTAATTAACGCCTACTTGTCCACATACACAGGATGGCTCAATTATCTTACTTACTTGTTTAAAACACATAAAAATAAAACTCTATCACTACATAGATGGAAAACTAGTATTACTTGTCATAAGCAGTAACCATAAAAATATACTGCCATTTCTAAAGTTTGCGTTAACACCTGAACGCACTTTGTAAACCACCAGGAATCTGCGGACCCTACTGGAACACTGGCTTGGGCTGCTTACTTGTTGCAAAGAAACTGAGGTTTGCACAGTTGTTAGGTAAAAGGCACCTGAGTTCTGGGCCCAAAACTTCTATAATGCTCAGATCTGCTTCTAAGAGCCCAGTCCATCCTGGATTCCAGAGAAGCCATATTTCTAAACCATGACCATTCCATGAGCCACACGTGGCACCCCAAGAGAGCATGATGGCTTAGGGGACCATATTTGCATCTGTCCAAACGTCATGGGTCTCCAGGCAGAGATGATATCACTGGTCTTCCTCAAGGTCACTTGGTGTTCCATTGTCATTAACAGAATAAAGGAGACAAGTAGGACAGTTGCCGACCCACATGCATCTATAATCCAGAGTGTGTCATTATACCCAGGAAGGGACAAAAACATGATCACCAGCTATTTTGCAAGGCTGGCTAAGTGCTGCCTAAACATCATTTGTTGTTATCGTCTCTGCTCAAAATACACAAGGAACAAACTACAAGATGTACAACATCGCCTAAACACTCTGAAATAAACCAAACACCTTTCTGACTTTTGCCACAGAGCGCTTTCATGATCTCATCTCTATAGCTTTTATACCCCTGAAGTTCTAGGCGCTAGAGCTTTCCAGGCGAGAAGATTCTCTTCTGATAAACCCTTCTATTTGTTTTCTGTCTTTAAAGTAATATATAATCAAGAAGCTTAATGATGTTGAATCTCTTTGAATTAGTACTTCCAAGAATTTATTCCAAGGAAAGAAATCAAGTCTATGCAGAGATTCATGTAAAATAATGTTCAGAGCAGTGTTCTTTGCAGGAACAAAATGTGCCATACCCTAAAAAGATTTGGCAGTAAGAAGTAGCATGTAACAAAACGAAAGGCCTTTTTCCAAAGAAAAACAAATGGACAGAGTCACAAAATTATAGTAAGTGAAAAAAAATTTACTAGAGCATACACATATTTATCCCAATTTTATTTTTTTAAACATAAATGTATACAAAAATACTAGAAGTAAACATACCAAAATATTTCAGTGACAGAAATATGGGTGGGTTTTTGTATTTTAAATTCTTCTAAATTTCTAGAAGAAATCAGTATTATCTTTATAGTTATAACACACACCACTCACACACACAACTTTTGACTTAGAAACTGTCCTAAGACTCTACTCTGAGAAAAATGTATCAACTATGGACAGACTGATATATAAAGCTATATATAAATCATCACATAATTTGTAAGAGGAAAAACAGATAATCTAAAAGTTTTCAACAACTGGAGAATGGGAAAAAGAATCATGTTTTAGGCGCGCCTGGGTGGCTCAGTGGATTAAGCCACTGCCTTTGGCTCAGGTCATGATCTCAGGGTCCTGGGATTGAGTCCCGCATCAGGCTCTCTGCTCAGCGGGGAGCCTGCTTCTCTCTCTGCCTGCCTCTCTACCTACTTGTGATCTCTCTCTGTCAAATAAATAAATAAAAATCTTAAAAAAAAAAAAAAGAATCGTGTTTTAACTTTAGGATCTAATACTGTACACTTATTAAAAATTCTGGCTTTGAAGCATTTTTAAGATAAGTTGAAATGATGAGATGCTGACAACTTCCACAATGGTAAGTAAAAAAAAAAAAGCAGAACGCAGCTCTGCAATTTTGGCTATGTGAAAATATTAAGGGTGTTGGAAAAGATGCTAAAATGTGAACAGCTGTGATTTGGGCAAGGTGAGATCACGGTGATTTAGAAAACAAAAAGGTTAAAGAAAATTAAAATTCCATCCTGGGCAGAGGTTATGAAGACATGGCCAGTGTCTTCACAGTTTGGGAAGTAACTTTGAGAAGTAAGCAAGAGGACAATAAAATACATACTCTTCAATGAAAATATGAAATTACTGGGAAAAGGAAGAGAAAATTTTCCTATCATCTCAGCACTCCAGTCTAAAACAATCCCTATTAACATTCCACCAGCGGCCCTTTGGTCATAAGTGAGTGGTGTGTATACATGTGTGCACGTGTGTGCATGCGTGGGTGTTCGTGTGAGTGTCTACAAGTGTGTGTGTATGAGTCTGAGTCTTCAGCAGGCACCTGGGGCTCTGTCCACAGACATCAGTGGCTGAGCTCAGTGCTGCCCACACACTTTGGGCTAATAGTGACCTACTAAATCAGAGCTTGTATGCAGGTGTATGTCTGGAAAAAAACATTCGGGAATTTGGAAAGTCAAGGATGCTTCTGAAATCCACAGGGTGGACCAGTGTTCTACAAAGTAAAGGCAGGACCCAAGTTCAAGGTATATTATTAATTCCGTCTGAGAACCACCTTCAGATTCAAGTTAGGTTAAGGTCAGACCTAGAAGCCAGCCACCTCTGAACTTAGATTTGTGAATGCCCTTCAGGTTCAGGCCAATTCTACTTCGGGTGAGAGATCCAGAACCTTCCTTCCTGTTGGCTCCAATAATATCTGTGGCTGAGAAGCAAGCAGTCAATGCTGCTTCAGCTAAATGCTTGGGTGCCTCTTCTCTATAGTTTGCCTAAAAAAGGAGTTTCTGACAGCGCAGGCACCTAATGCTAGCAGTCAGGGGGCCAAAGGAGCTCCCAAACTTCCTTTAAATATAAAATGCTAGCTGAACAGTAGTCTGGAGAAACTTCTGGCAAATTAATTTTCTTCTAAGAAGATCTGTGCAATAAGGGACCTCCCCCAGCCAAGGAATGAAGCAGCAGACACGAGATCTGATTTGCTGATCAAGAATCCCCCTGGGGTGGGCACAGGGACAAGGGAAGTGTGGGGAGGCCATAGGTGGCAGAGTCAGTCCAGCGTCTCTGAACTGGAAAGGAGTGAAGGCTTGACAACCCTGAGCCCCATGTGAATGAGGGCCTGTCTTCATATGCTCCCAAGATTATTTCAGGACTTGGACCTGAAAGATCATTTCAGGACATTCACTAGACACCCAGGAATAGCTCTTGGCTCCGGTCACAAGATTCGCCACCCAAACTCATCCCTTTCCCCAATGGTACAATCCTCCTTTCTATTCAACTTCGAAGTCTGGGCCGATGTCAAGAAGATGCTGATGCTTTAAAAATCTCTGCCGTGGGATGGCTGTGGGATGGCCTCGGTAGAGGGATAGCTCTGCGTGCAGGAAACGGACAGGGGAAGGGTCCAGTGGACCCCTGCGAGCTCAGGACACAGGGGCGCAGGAACAGAGCAGTCTCAGACACAGCCCCTGGCTCCGGGCAGTGAGGATCGTGCCACCACTAGACAGGCGTCAGGCCTAACACAGGCTCTTTGAGAGAAGGCTGGGCTGCTCGGTTCTAGCGTGCAACACGTTGGCCGGGGAAGTGAAGAAAGCTTGTTCTCTCCCTGGCCACGAGACAGACTGCTGTGACCACAGCGTGTGAGCTGTTGGGGGGGCTGCAGGCCCCCCAGGGGGGCTGATTCCAGCCTCCTGCAGGCCCTCACCCCCTGGGGCACTCTAAAACAGTGAACAAGATGTTTGTGTCAAGGCTTTGGGCCTAAGAAGGAAGGCACTGGGTCCCTCAAAGGAGAGCTGATCTGAACGAGGTAGGCACGGACTTAGAGGCCACGTGTGTAGACACATGCCCACTCAGAAACGAGGCGCTCCTTGGGCTTTGGCCCCAGGTGACCCGAACTGCCTGTTTTGCCTCACCTCGTTATGAGCTGTACCAGGGAGGGAGCGGAGCGGAGGGGGTGGGGAGAGGAGAAACAAAACTTGCTGCGATTCCAGTAACACGTCGTGGCCACAGCTGGACGTGTCCTGCCAAGTGCTCGGCAATTTTAGCTTTATTTCCCTCCAGGGACAACAGAGGCTTTTCAAGTCTGATGTTGTAGAAGATGATTTCCTAGTGACCGTGGGACTTCCGTGAGGCCACGCAGCAGGGCCTCCCAAACTCTTGAGAACATGTGGGGTACCACCCCTGGGCCTCACCAGGCGGTGGATGGGTCCCCCCCGGGAATGGCCTCCTGAGCAGGGCTTGTCGGGGAGGGAAGCGGGGACGATGAGGAGCTCAAACCTCTCTGAGCGCTGAACCCTGGCTGGAAGCTCGACCTGTCATGTATTTCAGCACGTGCATTTGCACCGATGGGAGCACCCAGGAGGAGCCAGACTCGGGGGTCTTCCTAAAGAAAGGCTCCACACAGAGGGGGTTTCCAAACCGAGGCCTAACTTTAGAGATTAACCCGAGCCTGTTCGCTGAGACAGGACTTGCGCTTCTGATAAAGGGAGGCAGCAAGAGGGGGACGGGGGATCCCACTGCTGTCGGGCCTTGCAGAGAGAGGAGACTGAGAGATCCCATCGGGGTGGGGGCCAGCTCTCAGCCGGCCTAGTGCTCTACCCCCGTCCTGAACGCCCAGCTCCGACTCGGGCTCTCACACTGCAAGAAGCAAAGGACAGAACTGTGGCAAGAGGTCAGCCACCCCCCCCACTCTCCCTCCTCCCTCTGGTGCAAAAGCCAGGCTATCCCTCCTCCAGTCTTAGGAAGAAGGGGAGGAGGCAGGGAAGTCCTGAGCTCTGCAGATCAAAGGCAAGGCACAGGACACAGAAGGCTGCGAAGAGCGAGCTCCTTCTCCGGTGCCTCCTCCCTGCCTTCCCCCGAGGAGAGCCCGCTGCCTGTCGGACTGCCGAAGGGATGTCAGGGGGCAGGAGTACGTGACCAAGAACAGCAGAGGGGATAAGGAACAGCCAGAGATGCGCCAGCTGATCAGAGAGGAATTTAAAGAGCCTAGAGAAGGACAGAGCTATCAGATCTCCGTCCAGATGCTAGAGAAGAGACTATTTTAAATGCAAACCTAGAAGCCATACCTCTCTCTAAGGCTTAGTGAGAACGGTAAGACTGCTGAAGGCTCACTGTGCTGTGCCGGGGGCAAGTCAGGGAGCAAGGCCAGACTGCCGAGAGCCCTTGGGTCTGGGCCGTGCCGGCATCTACAGACAAACGCTCAGGATCCTTCCCCACGCAGGACCCAGGCCAGGTCAGCTGCAGCAGGAAAAGAGACCCCATCAGAGAGGCGAGGCACTCCAAAATGCTTCCCTCTTAGAGCCTCCGGAGCCAATGGAGGGCCCCACAAGGCAGCCGCTGACCAGTGCTTCCTTAAGTTGGGGCCAAGGAAGAAGGTGTCAGCAGGAGATGCTTTGGTGCCACGAGTGGGGGTACCATGGGAGGCCCACAGACTCCATGAGGGGAGGGAGCTGCCACCATCCGGGATCTAAATGTCCTCAAGGGGACCCTCCCACTCAGTCCAAGTGACCCGGAGACTCCCCACAGCCCACCCAGAATGTACTCAGACTTTCATGTAACTGTTTACTCACACCCCCAGCAAGGTGCCATAATTCATGCCTAGCGGGTGTGCAGACATGGAGTTCCTATACCGAGCTGACTCTCCAAATAAATGCTAAGATGAAACCAGGCACTGGCTCTGTTGACTTTTATAGATGCTCACAAAACAACACTAACTCCCAAGCACGAAAGGTAGGGCTGACCCAAATTTTCCAGGGGATAAAGATATTTATCCAAAGCCTTGGTAGGCCTGAGCTGGAAAGACCCTTTAAAAACCCTAAAGCAGAGGGGTGCCTGGGTGGCTCAGTGGGTTGGGCCTCTGCCTTCAGCTCAGGTCATGATCTTGGGGTCCTGGGATCAAGTCCTGCATCGGGCTCCCTGCTCAGCGGGGAGCCTGCATCTCCCTCTCTCTCTCTCTGCCTGCCTCTCTGCCTACTTGTGATCTGTCAAACAAATAAATAAACTCTTTTAAAAAAGAAAACGAAACAAAACCCTAAAGCAGAAGCAAAGACGGCCAGCTTTCAGATCATCAAACTCAACCTCACCAAAACAACCACCATTCACTTGGCACCTGTCTGGAAAGGCCTGGAACCAGCAAGTATCTTGGGCTGGGGAGGCTGATGGGCACAAAGAAGGAAAGAAGGCCTCCCCTGCCCTCAGAGCCTTGGGCAGGACCCGCACCCACAAAGGGCAGGGCGGCATTACTTCAGAACACAAATGCCACAGGTGTTGAAAGAAGAAAGAGGTCACATCTGGGGCAGAGAAATGAGGAAAGCTTCCTTCTTGGGTAGATCTGGAAGGTGGGGGAATGACTGACAAAGTCCAGGGTGCCTATCCATTTTACGACCTTGTCTCAAGGTCAAATCACAAGCCTGAGGTTCTTTTTTATCTGCCAAGTTGGGACTGATGTCTCCTCCCCACTTTCAGTGCCTTGGAAAAGCAGGGCCTGGTGAAAGCCATGTACTATTATTACTCTCTCGGGAAGGACGCCAAGAGCAGAGTTCTGAGATGTCCCGCCCCAGATCTGAGCCCAGCCCGAGCATGCACCGGGGACGGGCTTGGGCCCGCGTAGTCCCGGCCAGTCCCCAGAGCTCCGGCGGGAATGTGTTTAATTGCATGACACGAGCTCTGAGTGGGCCCAGAGGATATTGGTCATATAACAATTGCTGGATCAGCCGGCTGCAGAGCCCAGCAGCTGGCATAAACTGGGGCAAGCCAAGGGGTATCTGGGTGTGCAAGAAAATTAGATTAGAGATGGAGTTGCTCTCTCCCGGTCCTAATATTCTCTCAGGGCCCAGCCCCAGTCTGACTGGCCAAGCCTTCTCACGGCCATCCGTACCTGGACTGACCATGGCCTTGCGCCGCTGCCCCAGACTGCCTATGCTCCGGGTATTATGCCCATGCTGCTCTCCCCGGGAGCCCTGGGCCCTCCACCAAGCGCCCACCGCAGCATAGTGCAGACAGCAAGCACCCAGGACAAATGATGCTCTCCCCCCCTTCCTCTTCAGCAGGCAACCAGAAGACCTTCCTGAAATCTGGTGACAAGAGCGCTTTGAAGCTCCAGGTAAGGTATTTTGGAAGTGGACAGTAGCCCTCGCCCGGGCAGCAGGAACGGATTTCCCAAGGGGCCAGACTCTTAGGCCAGCTCCACCTAGGAGAGAGTTAGGGCCCTTTCTCAGGTGGCATCATGACATCTGGGGAGCCCGGAGGCGATCGGATGGTCACTGCTGCGACCCCAAGTCAGCCTCCCCCCACCAACGGCGGTACGTTCCACGCCCTTCACCTGTCCTGGCCCTCACTCTGGCAGGGTGGCCCGAAGGTGGAGACAACGGCGCGGCAGGATGTGGCACCTTGATCCCGGGAAATGTTCAAAAGGAGAACACAGAAAGCACACACAAGCTATAGTGAGACTGTGTTTGGAAGCGTTCTGTGATGGAACGCTAAAACCCAGAACTGAGAGAAAACCTCACCTGTAACCACAAAGAGATTCGGTCTGATTCAGAGGCTTGGAAACTGGTATCCAAAAACACCCTCACTGGTGGGCCAGGAAACTTCTACCCTCTCACAGGCTTTGGGGCCTTCGATGGTCTCTCTCAGACCCACTCTGGGGGCAGAGGGTAGAAAACCAACCAGGAAAGGGTATTCCCCCCCACTTCCCTCATCTCCTCAGGCCACATGAATACTTCTTTCCAGCCAGCCAAAGGGGCTCGGCCAGACCCTGACACCGAACAGAGGGGCCTTCCTGAGCCTCCCCGTCTGAGGTGACCCTGCTGTCAACTACCAAGTTACCTCACACGAACTCAGCTCTCACCTCAGCTCTCTGATCAACCTTCCCTCTTCACACACCCACAGCTCTCTGTTTCTTCCTTTACAAAATAAATGCCCTGGAATGGTTCTACAGAACAACTAGCCAGAGCCAGTCTAGATTCTAAGCAAGAACCAGCTCGAGGTCCGGACCCATGACATACCGGAAGAGCGAGGCTTTGCAGTTTGGGACTACAACAGTGTGAGCCTGTTTCTTCGTCTGTTAAACAGAGCAAGAGCTCCCGCCTCAGAGCTCTGGTCGAGAGTAAATGAGCACCATCTGGAAAGCGCCCTGCTCACGGCAGACATTCAGTTAGTATCTGCTAAATGGGCCCACGAGCCCATTCATCTTCCTTCCCCAAGCCAAGCACCGTTTGCACACAATTTCCCTAGCTCCAAAGTCTTCCCTTAAAAATAGACTCCTTCCCCACCCACATGTAAGAACCTCGGGACTCTCCTTGGAAATATGAGCTGTTCACGTCTCCAGAGACAGTAAGGTGCCGTGTAGCTAGCTGGGGGCAGCAGACGAGCGCACCGCAGGTGAGGAAGAGCACTGTTTCAAGAGTCTGAAGGTCACATTGAGGGCACTTTTTGAGGTCCTCCTGTATTTTGGATCCATCACATAGGACAATGTCTAATCTAGACGCCAGAAATCACACCCCTGAGACAGCTTGCCTCTGGGGAAAGGGCTCCTCAATTCTACGTACTCTGAACATTAACTCTGTGGGCCTCAGTGGGTCAACCATCACCTGAGGAAGAAAGCAGCATTCCACTCCACCAAATCACCTCTCCCCATAAGCTACCCTTCGAGGTGATGTTTCTAGTGCCCAAGGCATGGCTGTGAAGGGAAGCGCTGGTCTGGACTGACTGCTCAAATCATATCTGCCCCCCTTGCTGCTGCCAGTGTGAGAGGCCACAGCAGCCAGGATGACTAATGAGTGACATCGGTTCACGCCTGCCGAACCCTGACTGCGTCCCAGGCACCGTGAATGCCTTCCACACAGCATCTCCTCAGGTTGAATCTTTACCACAGTCCCCTGAGGTAATGACTATTGTTGCCCCATTTTACAGACAAAGAAACTGAGGCTCACTGGCATGAAGGGAGTTTCCCAAGGTCGCACAGCTGTTCCAGGTGGCACTGGGATGCAGAACCACATCTGCCTCCAGCCCCAGCGAAAGTCACCAGGCTCTGAAGTGCCGGAAGGACCTCGGGATAGGAGAGGACTCACCTGATAGGAAAGGCCGTCCTTTCGGGGGCTGAGGCCAATCTCCTCCATGGATGGGGTGTTCATCATCACTTCAGTCATCTCGGCGGATCTCAGATAGTCGGGGCTGCCAAGAAACCCAGACCAAAAGTCAACAAACATGCGCGCTTTCACATTCCTATCCTTGGTGCTTTCTGCTGTTAGATCAGGGGACTGTCTGGAGGCAGGATGAGAGGTGTTCAAAACAGAACTCACAGAAAAACAAGCTCACACCCTGAGGAAGTGCCTGGTAAGCCACGGCATCAGGGCTCTCAGCCTCCCCCAACAAAGCCCTGAAACTGCTTGGAAACCTCTCTGGCAAACCTCTCTTCCCTCCTCTCCTGTGCAAGTCCCCACTGGCACAGAGAGACTCTGGATTTTCTTTTAAGTGACAGAACTAGAAAAAAACGAAACAGTAGGTAGCTGAGTCCATCTGTCTATATTAAAACCAATTCAACCCGTCTCTAGGGGAACTGCATATTATTATTACATAATGATAACAAGTCCATCTCAGGGAAACCAAGTCCAATAATGCTGCCTTCCCAAATTCCTCTCTCTCTCTCTCTCTCTCTCTGGTGTTCGTTTTTGCAAAATGTCCCACTTAAAGCCCCAAGGGGTCAGCTTTCTGCAAGCTTCACATCTGCCATCCAACCCCCTTCTCTAGGCTGGCCACAGCAGCTGCAAGCTCGAAGCCTGAAAAACATCCCCTGGATTAAAAGCCTTAAGGATGCCCAGACTCTGATTGCAAAGGAAATTTCCAGAGGGGCCAAGCTGGCCCACCAATGGCTGACATGTGAAAGTGCTTTGTACTCTGTAAGCAGGATACAAATGTTCCATTATCCTCACACAAACCACGGGCACATACAGGGTCCGGAATGCATAATGCCAAATAGTACATACCAAAGTCAGTGTACTTCCTACACAACACCCAATATTTTCACCATCATGCCTTTACACACAGTTACAAAAAAAGAAGAAAAATGTGGGCAAGGCTTTAGGCAGACTGCATCTAAGGAAACAGGGGTTTCCTTGGATTCTTCATTTCATGCTTACTACAACGAGTAGAAACAGCACTGGATTTGGAAACAGAAGCATTAGGTCTGGTGCAAGCTCTGCCATTCAAGAGCTGTGTGATCTTGAACAAGTAATATAACCTCTCTGAGCCACAGGTGCCCTGTTTCTTACCATAACGCTAATAATGCATATATCAGTTATGCTCAATGGCTAATCTCGGGTGGAAAAACCATGGCAAGCTATTAAGTGCTAACCAACTATAAAATAATTCCCAATTATTTTCTTCCCCTTACTTTCTCAAGGGATAGTAACTCTGATGGGCCCTAACACCCACCTTGGCAAGTCTGGGGTGGCCACCGGCACAAAGCTTCCAGTAGCCTTCCAAGTCTTACCCCACATGGCACCTGGCTGCTCACTCGCCAGGGAGGTGGGAGGGGAGGGGCACCCCCAAGGAGGGGGTACGCAAGCCTCACGGGTAGGGGAATTTTTATTTTGTTCTGAGAGTTCATTTCTCTAAACAGAGCCAAGGTGGGGGAGGAGAGACAGATGCTGGGCTTCCGGCGAGGGTTAGCGTCAGGAAGGAGGGGGGCGGGGGGAAGGGGACTCCAAAGGGATCCCGGGTCATGGAAAGGCTGCCCAACCGACCCGGAAAGAAACGGGCCAGAAGAGCGCCCAGAGGCTCTCGCCCGGTTCTTCGCCTGGTGTAGGGGCGCTCGCTCCTCGCTCCGGGCTGTGGCGCGGGCCCCAAAAGTTGAAGCGAGACGCATGAACTTTCCGGTTCCTGGGCTGAGCAGGACAGCGCGGAGCTGGAACCTGCGGGTCCCGCCCGCCCCGCCAGCACCTGAGGGCGCCCTCCTGCGCCGCCAGTGCTCCCCCCGGCCGCTCCTCCTCTTCCCGGGCGCAGGAAGGAAGCGGCAGCCGGCGCGGCCCCGGGCCTCGCTCCGCAACGAGCGCGGCGCCGGCGGCGCATCCCTCCCGGCCCGGATCCCGGGTCCGCACGAACCTCCTCCGCCCCTGGCCCGGCCCGGGATTCTTCCACCCCGGCCGGCGAGGGCGGCTCCCCGGCCCCAGCCCAGGCCCCCACAAAGGCGCATCGGGTTTTTGAAGAGGAATGTAATCGAGAGGGTGCGGCGTGTGCTTCTGCTGCTGCTTGTGGCTTTAACCGGGTTCCGTGTGGGGAGAGCGTTTTTCCCCACCCCTCGACGCTCTGCAAAAGCCTCCTTTGCACCAGCTCAGCCCCGCTGCCGCCGGCCTCGACGCCGAGACTTGCATGCAAACAAAAAGAAAAAGGGGAGGGGCCGGGGGAGAGCTGGAGCCCCCTGCGCCAGCCGGGGCGCGTGCCTCCCGCAGCCCTCCGCATTGGGGGTTTTATTAGCGGGATTCGGGCTTGATCCCAGGTTCTCCCCCCGCCTCCCCACCTCACCACCAGCACATACACACCCTCCCAGCCGTCACTTAAGTGAGGGCTTCGAGTTCACTCCCTTTGTCTGGATGCTCTCGGCACCACCTCCCCCCACCCCCACCTTTGCAACCTTGACGTTGACTCCTGCACGGGCTGGGGCGGCGGGTGAGTGCCGGCGTCCGCGCCGCCTGCTGCCCTCGCACCGGAGCCCGCAGGAGCGGGCGCCCGGGCCCCGCAGCCATGGCCGCGAGACGGATGCCCGCCGAGGGCGCAGGGTACTCACCAGTGAATGGGGAAATATACAGACATGAAGTCCTAGGGGAGGCTGACCCACGCCCTTGTGATTTAAAAACGGTCACCGCGTCCCGAGTAAGGATGTCAGGGGCGCAGACAGGCGCGGCAGGCGGCGGGGTGCGGGCACTAGGCGTTCGCCGGTCCGCCTTCCGGAGACAACCCCACTGCCAGGGCGTCTGCAGCGCACACGGAGCTCTCGGTTCTCCACCGAGCTCGCGGCCCCACAAAGAGCCCGGGAAGCTGTATTTATAGGGGCGGGGGCGGGGCTCGGCCCCGGGAGGCCCCGCCCCCCTCTCGCCCACTCCTGGAATAACGTCACCAAAATCATGAATGGCTTCAGCGCTCGCAGCTCCTGCAGGCGGCGGCTCGGGGGCGCGCTCGGCTCAGCTCCCCGAAGGCCGTGGTTTGCTTCCAGCCGGGCTCCCTCCCCAAGACTCACACACACAGACACGCGCGTGGATACACGCGAGCGCGCGCACACACACGCACGCACCAGTTCAATGTCAACGCCGCTTCCTGGTGACAAACCCTCCCGCGCCCGCGGCCTCCTCCTTCCACACACCCCCTGGGCACCCGGGGCGGAGGATCGTAGGCTTGAGAAGGGCACGGGACCCGCTCCGGACGTGACCGCTCGGCGGCCGCGCTGCGCGGTAGGAGGGCGCCATCCCTCGACCCTGAATGCCAGACGCCGGCGCCCTCCTTTGCACCCTCTCTCCGTCCCCGACTCATAACTCGGGACCCCTCTTCAGAGTTCATCCCCCAAACCAGGCCCGAGGCGCGTCCCTTCCATCTCCAGCAAGCTGTGTGAGAACGGGAGCATCGCTAAAAAAGAGGCAGTGGGAAGGAGGGAGGAAGCGCGAAGCCGGGGAGACCGAGTACCCGTGGGGATCGCGTTAGCTTGCAAGGGACTGGTCTGCAGCCCGCGGATCCGTGGAGGGTTTTATTTGTGTGTGAAAGGATGTGGAATCGTCGAAGGGTTTTTCCACTGGACACCTACACAACGGCGGCACGGGGCAGGGGGTGCGGGTGGGCACCCCAACCAGCCTTGACTCGGGATCTGAAACAAAGAGCTTGGGCCAAACCCCTCCCACACCGCCCGGGAATTACAACTCCAAGGTCTGTCCTGGTGGTCAGGCTTCGCAGCCCCCAGAGCCAGGCTGGGAGTCTGCCCCTCTGTGGCGGGAGCGCGTTGCTTCACACCTCTGCTTCAAAAACTCCTGTAAAATGGCTTTATAACCCTGATCTATGTGTGTACTGGGGATTGAGGAAGTGTGTGTGTGCAGGAGAGGAAGGGGGAGCTTTCAAAAACTTGGCAAAATTAAATGGGCTTTGAAGTCAATCAGCTCTTTGAAAGGTAGTGAATGTCTTGAATCCATATATAGGCTTAAAAGAGGAAATACCTAAGCGGAACTGGGGTGAGGAGCTATAGAATTCATGGTAATGTCGGTTGAACTGGGGCAGGACCATGAGGAGGCCCTCATAATTTTCATGAGCCCTCCCAAGCTAACCCAAATAAAAATAATGACAAGGATTAAATAAAAACAACCTTGCAATTTTTGGTCATTCATACATGTCCCGCCTGAGTAATAAACAGTGTACTTCCTATGAAAACACAGCTCCAAGACAACCCCTCACTCCCTGATCACCACCCCCAAGTTGATCCTTCCAACTAGAGAAATTCAGGAGCTTCTGCTCACCCCCACCCCACCGCATACCATAAATGAGAAATTGATTCATGCTTCCAAGTGCCACCGCCGTGGTGTTCCTTGGGGAGATGGCGAACTGATGGGGGCACCAGAGCTCCTGTGGACCCATGCAAAGGGGATTACTTAGCAGTACGGGATTACTGCTAACAGGGTTGTTTGTGCCTTTTGCAAGGGGGGAGAAGTTCTCAAAAGGTTGGTTGGGACATGTAGTCATCTAGGGAGTCAAAGGAGATGCCCGTGCTCGGAGAGCTGGTTTACACACTGCGGCTTTCCAGGGACTAACGCCGGCCCTGGGAGAGCAGGGCTCGTGTCTTCTGCCATTTCTCCCCAGTAGCAATCCCTGGCAAGGCCTGGGATGAAAGACTGACTCACCATTTTCATATACCAATACCCCCCCCAGTTACATATTGATGATTACTACTTGCAAAACTTTCTAGACTCAGAAAGCTATCCCTACTCCTGCAACACACACACCCTTAAAATGGCCTCATTTTGAAGAGGGTGGGATGTAAGGTCTCCACCAGCAGATGTCTGGGCTCCTGAAAAATCCCCTGCGTTGGAGAACCTTGGGGTAACTCCCTGATGCCTGCTTTTTTTTTTTTTTTTTTAAGATTTTATATATTTACTTGACAGAGAGAGACAGCAAGAGAGGGAATACAAGCAGGGAGACTGGGAGAGGCAGAAGCAGGCTGTCTGCTGAGCAGGCAGCCCGATGCGGGACTCCATCCATGGACCCTGAGGTCATGACCTGAGCTAAAAGCAGACACTTAACAACTGAATCACCCAGGTGCCCCCAGATGCCTGCTCTTGAGGAAACTTTATATTAATGCCCATTTTAACTGAAATTTACTTCTTGTCAATAAGTTGGAGTGGAAAGCAAGCCTTAGGTTAGAACCCCAAATGTACACTTTGTTTTCTGAAACCATGGCGACACATTCATTCATATGAAAATAGGGGAGGCACGGGGCTACACTTTGATGTCACTATAACAACTATGCCATTTCACAATCATAATACTTGATGTAGTGCCTTGCCGTTTTCAAAGCATTTTCATGATCTCAGCTTTCCTAAGAATGTAATAAGAGTCCCATAGCACAATATGTGGTCCCTGGCCCAGAGTGTGCAAACAGAGTCTGAAATAAATTAGGGCACTTGCCGGAGATCACTCAGCTACTCTGCTACATGGCTGTGATCATACCTGTAAAGACACAGGGTATTTAAACATGCAGACTGACCACGGCTTCCCAAATATCCTATGAGATAGGTTTCTATCCCTATTGCTTTCAAATAAAGAAACAGAAACACCACTGAGTGAAGTGAACATAGAGCCCCAGAACCTTAGAGCTGAAAGAGACTTTCCAAATCACCGAATCCAGTCTCCTCATTTTACAGGTGAGAAGACACCTAAGAGATTAAATGGCACATCCAAGGTCACCAGGCTATTAAATGGTGTAGATGGAACCTGAACGCAGGCCTTCAGACCACTGGTCAAATGTTCTTTCCACTACAGTGCTATGCCTCTGCCAAGAAGTCAGCAGCGAAAGTCAAACTCGTGATCTGGACTCTCCAAACCCTATCAGCCCACCACTGGGATTTCCTGAGCACCTACTGTGTACCGCTCAGGGATCGAAACAGCCCTCTGCACCTCTCCCTCTGCCGCCTTTGCTTCAGGGACTCAAGAGTCGAATTGCGATTCTGCTTCAACAAAAATCCAAGTGTAATCAGAACCGCCTTGCTTTCCAACATCGCCTAAATCCAGTTTCCCAGCTCCTTTTCTCTTGCACATAAAATAAGAATTAAAAAAATAATAAAAGGTACTCAGTTACCCGTGGCATCCCTGTGCAGGTATGCAGGCCGTGTAGCTAATTATTCATTGAGTAAAAAAGTCTCCATCTAAATTCCTTTGCAGTGTATTTCCATGCTTTATCTCCCTCCAGCCTTGCAAAAAGACAGCATTCCTTTTAACCTGCCTAGCAGTGGTGACGTCAGTGCTGTGTTCAGCTCCAAGGGACTTCACAAAGTAGCTGTTGCCTAAGGTGTACTTGCATCTGCTAGCATGTTTACCCCTCATGATGACTTTAAGACATAAGCACTATTGTCCCATTTGTCAGATGGAGAGAGAGAGGTTCTGAGAGGTTGAGTAACTGGGCCAGGGCCACATAGTTCTCAAATGGCTGAACCAGAATTTGACTCTGGGTCTTTGTTCTAAAGCCTCTGTTTTCCCCACAGTCCTAGGCTTATCCTAGCCCTTGTGCCTTTATTTGTTTTAACAGATCAACTACAACCTGAATATAAAATGTTAGCTCCAGGGACAGCTGGGTGGCTCTGTGTCAGCTAAGCATCCAACTCTTGATTTGGCTCAGGTCATGATCTCAGGATTGTGAGATCGAGCCCCTTCCCATCCCCCCATGCCATCATCACTGTCGCTGTCGGCATTGTCATCGTCACTATCATCATCATCATCATCATCATCATCATCATCATCGTGGGGCGGTGTCCGTGCTCAGCAGGGAGCCTGCTTCTCTCCCTCTCCCTGCTCACTCTCTCTCTTTCAAACAAATAAGTGTTTTGTTTTCTAATGTTAGTTCCAACAGCAAAGACCAGAACTACTGGACACCACCCAGTCGGCTAGGGCTGGCAGAATAAATAAATTTCCCACCCTGGGAATCTGGGAGCTTCTTAAAGACATCAGTCAAAGTCTTGGGGTTTAAAAAAAAATGAGTAGAAGAAGAGGAGTTTCTAGCCAATTTTTTTCAAGGAAACTCATTTGAGTACATAAGAAATCTGAAAGGCAAGAATGTGTGTGGGTTGATGTGAGGATGAAATGAGAGAGTGTTATGAAAACACTTGGTAAGCTGGAAAGCACTGAGCAGACGCGGGGCTTGTTTTTAAGGTGTTTTGGGGGAAAAGATGGGGTTCAGCAGAGCTGATTGTATCTGCTTTGGTTTTTCACTCAGTTCAGCCACAGACCGCCCCATTTTCCCCTGGAGTCCCTTGACTGAAGTTTCCAGCGCTGGGTGGGGGAGGGGGAGTGCCAGACATGAGAGGCAAGTAGCAGAGCTCTGCCCAGTGGGTGCTCCCAGTGTCCCCACATCACCCCTCACCCTCTACGAGTTCGTCTTTGGTGCCTCACAGCAAGTGTCCACCTGGGTTCTGGACACATGGCCAATGCCTGTTTGTGGGCTGCTTTCCCACGTAAGCCATCAGGTGACTAGTCCTCACACAAAACCACCAAACCTACCAGACAAAATCCTCTAGCCTTTGACTTACTTTGCTGTGAGTTCTCAGGCCTGTGGCATGGCTTCTCTGTGCTGCAGACTCCTAAAGCAATAAAGGAGGCAAGAGGAGTCTTTTGAGTTCTCAGAACACTCAGAAGGCTAAGAGAAATTTCTTCTATCAATGCTCGAGGGGAGAGTGCTTTGCATCCTCCCATCCAGGCTCTGAGGCCCGACAGAAAGCCTGTGGGCACTCTTGCCCTGTACCGTCTTAGGAGGGGTCTCCTTTCCACCCAGAACCTCCTCACCCCGCAAAGAAGCCTGCGATCTGGAATCTTGCCTTCCCAAATATCAAAGAGATTCAGCCCTGGCTTTTTCTTTATTTCTATCAAGGGGCCCTTGAACCAAAGGGATTTTGTGAGAAAGAAAACTCTACGGAATCTTTGGGGTCCAGGCTCTTGAAAGAAAACACCCAAACTGGAACCAGTTCAAGGCTCTCGTGTCCAATTAAGGAAATACTCACATTCCTATCCTAGCTCCGGCTCCGGCATGCTCTCTCTCTTTCCACATCTACACAGGAATGCACGTTAACAGCCAGAAGAGAGGTTCCTATCACCAGGACCCTATCATATAGCACGGGGCTCCTCGGGGTGGGCTCCAGCTGGCTGACACCTTCCCTGAGTTAGACAAAGAACACGCACCATGGAACAATCCAAATTCCCTTCATACCTCTATGGCTCCCCTCCCCCCACCAGCACCCCCCTCCCCCGCCCCTCAGCCTGGGACCAGAGGAACTCTGTCATACCTGTGGGTTATGAAAAAAGAGGAAAACACAATAGTTTCTTGTGAAGAAAGGCACTTTCAGTTTTCTTTTCAAGTATACAGGATGTCGCCCTGCTTCCTCCAGGGGCAGCTGCGTCCCTCCTGGCTTCATCCCCAGGGCTCCGAGGAGGAGGAGTGAGCCGGGGAGCAGCTCCTTCAGAGGGCCTCTGCCAATGGTAACCCGAGCTCACACCAGCTCGCTGGAGTCCCAAGTGTGCTTCACACCCACACAGTGCCCGGCCCTGGGATCAGATGGCTGGGTCCATGTTACACTTCCCTGCCCGTTCAGCAACAGTCCCACCGGGTCCTGGGCAGCTACAATGGGCCTGACTGGGGTGGCTCCCAAGAAATCACCTGAGGGGAACTTGAGCTCTCCTAAATCCATCACCCCCAATCCATCCCAAATAAACACACCCCGAGGGATATAACCCTGTGTCTACCGGGATAACACGGCTTTAGGATAAATTCCCCAAACTGCTTTAGTGATCCCTTATGCAATACTAAGGCCGAGTAAAAATAGCACACGTGCTGTGCGTACAAGTTTTGCATATGAGTTTGCATGTAAGATCTCTCACCTCTGGGCGCCTGGGTGGTTCAGTCTTTAAGCATCTGCCTTTGGCTCAGGTTATGATCCCACGGTCCTGGGATCCAGCCTGGCATCAGTCTCTCTGCTCCGTGGGAGGCCAACTTCTCCCTCTCCCACTCCCCCTGCTTGTGTTCTCTGTGTGTGTGTCTCTCTCTGTCAAATAAATAAAATCTTAAAAAAAAAAAAAAAAAGACCGCTTGCCTCTAGGATGCCTGGGTGGCTAGGTGGGTTAAGTCTTTGACTCAGATAATGATCCCGGGATCCTGGGATAGAGCCCCTCACTGGGCTCCTTGCTCAGTGGGGACCCTGCTTCTCCTTCTGCTTGCTGCTCCCCCTGATTTTGCTCTCTGTCTCTCTTTCTCTCTGACAAATAAATAAATAAAATCTTAAAAAAAAAAAAAAAGAAAAAACAAAACAAAACAAAAAAAAACCCTTACCTCTCCCTTTCCTACCAGATGTGCTCTCCTTAATTCCTTGTATAATGAAATCAAGGGGTGCCTGGGTGGCTCAGTGGGTTAAGCCTCTGCCTTCAGTTCAGGTCATGATTCCTAGGATCCAGCCCCATTGGCTCTCTGCTTAGCAGGGGGCCTGCTTCCCCCTTCCCCTCTGTCTGCCTCTCTGCTTACTTGTGATCTCTCTCTGTCAAATAAATAAATAAAATCTTTAAAAAAAAAATAAAGAAATCAAGGGCTGCTTCCGGTGCTTGGCATGGGGTACATCACAGAGGAGACTGGGAGGACCAGATGCCAGCCCCTTCTAAGACCATAGGATAACTACTGCAGTTCGGACATGTGACCTTGGGGGGTGGCGTGATTATTTTTGTCTTGGGAAGAAGGGTGCTGACTACCAGAATACAAGCTCCATAAGGGTAAGGGCTGAGTCTGTCTGTTTTGTTTACTGCTGGACTTCATCAGCTGGAAGACTGCCTCGTACTTAGTGGGCACTCGAGAAACATTTGCTGAAGGACTGAATGAATGAATGAATGGATGGTATCAAGAAAAGCTAAAGAGAAAAGATACCATCGAGCGGGCCTCAAAGGATGGGTAGAAGCCAGAGAAAGCCAGTCCTTAGGACAAGAACAGCAAAAGCAAAGGCGCAGGGGTGAGAAAGTGCCAGGGGTGTGCTGGGAATGACGAGTGAGCAGAAGAATCTTGATCCTGGGAGGGAGCGCGGGAGGCCCCCACCCCCTGGCAAGTCCAAGTTCGCATGCTGAACAGAATGCCTGTTTGTTAGCAAAGGTCCTTGAACTCTGCAGAACGGATTGTGCACAGAATTTCTAAGCAGAAAAAAAAAAAAAAAGTCGGTCAGTTCTGTCCGCCAAAGCCATCCAGTCACCCTCACCTCTTCATTATTTGAGTGAATATCAGCATTTCTTTTCCAGTTAGGTGGCGCCCAAGCAGAAATGTGAAGTAGGTCAGATGGAGTTGATGTGAACTGCGTCTTCTGAGACTTCCCCTTTCCACTCCTCCCGTTTCACACCTCTCTCTGGCCTGCCCGCTGATCTGAAGAAACCCGGGCTCCCTTCATCACAGTCTTGCAAGCTCCAAAGCCACGCTTTGCTTTCCCATGCGAGAGTCCATGCTTCCTCTTCCCAATCCCACGCAGCTGCTAGACAAGCACACTTGATCTGATGCATAAATTCACACTATGGTGAGAGAGACACGCTTGTGATACACCCGTGGCCTCCGTCGAACGATGGCATTTCAGGCCAGGTAAGTGGGTGAGAAGAACGAGCTCTGTGGTCACAGGGGTGATGATGGTTGGTGGCGGAAATCTGAGGGGAAACCAGGTCATGGTAAGACAGAGCAAGAAGTGAACCCCCCGGAAGGGCTGGGGTAGCTGCAACCAGTGGGCCTGCCTTCTGGAGGGATCTGATTGGAATCCTTGCCCCCAACTGCAATCTGGCCACAGCCCTCGAGTGGATTAAGTCCACTGATCAGTGGTGGGGGAGAGTCTCAGCAGACCCTTTTCACTAAGAACGTACAGAGTTTTAGGGGTGCCTGCTTGGCTCAGTGGGTTAAAGCCTCTGCCTTCGGCTCAGGTCGTGATCCCAGGGTGCTGGGATCGAGCCCTGCATTGGGCTCTCTGCTCAGTGGGAAGCCTGCTTCCTCCTCTCTCTCCCTCTGCCTGCTTCTCTGCCTCCTTGCGCTCTCTCTCAGTCAAATAAGTAAATAAACTCTAAAAAAACCCAAAAAACAAAAAATAAAGAAACAAACAAAAAGAAGGTATAGAGTTTCAGACTGAAGGGGACTCCTCTGAGTGGGCCCAGGGCCTGGGTGCACCTGTCCAGTCCCAGGCCAGGCCCAGCAGCCCAGGTGCACCCCGGGAGAGAGGTCTTGCCCCCGCCTGAGCCTTGGACAAGCCCTGACAGTGAGAAAGACCATATGCCTTTTCACAGGCTTAATGAGGCCCTCAGGGCACAGAGGCTCCCACCCAGGGCTTCTAAGGCTCATGAGCAGATGGAGTGGTACAATCTAGCTTCAGGCAGGAGCGTGGCCAGCTCCTGGGGGCAGTGGGGTGGCTGGAGCCTGCAGCACCGCAGAACCTTGCCCTGTCCTCCCCACCTGCCCTCTGAGTGGGCCCCTGTCTCCTACCTTTTCATCCAGGCCTCCTCTTACAAACAAAACCCAGACCAGTGGAAGGAGTTTCACCTGAGGCTGCCGTCTAGCTTTATGCTTTAGTGTCTCTGATGCTACTGATGAGAAAAGCTAGCATCCTGTGCGCTTGAGTCTTTCTGGAGGTTGGGGGCGTTCCTTGCTCTGGCCACCTGCTCATCGGAATTTCGGAATTTCAGAGTGGTTGGGGAGGGTGCCGATGGGAACTTCGGCTCACTTTCCTTCCAGTTCCACCCTAGGGAGGGTCCCCTTCACACATACTCCCCAGGGTCATTCTCATTTTTATTCCCTTCATCTGCAGGACATAATCTTCCACAATGCGTATCCATTTCTCGATTTGTAAAGAAGAAAATATAGGGGTGCCTGGGTGGCTCTGCTGGTTAAGAAGAAGAAAATATAAAGATTAACGAATTACACCCCAGATTATGATTTTGTCTGACATCCTTAACAAGAGAATGAACAGGTCTCTTGGCCTCACTCTACTCATCTGTAAAATGGGCCTGATGTTCCTTGGCCTTAGCTCACGGCACAGTAAGGATGCAAGAGGGGAAAGCACTCAGCTTCCTTGGCAGACAAGGGCGGTATTAAATTATCCTCCACGGGATCTGCTTGAAAATGAATAGCTCAAAGAAGGGAAAGTGAAACTCACAGCAATTACTTTGTTTTGTTGCTTGTTAACAGGAAAATACAGCAAGAGTAGCAAGCCTCTCTTGGTTTCTGAGAAAGCCAGGCCAAGCCAGTTCTCTTAGAAGAGAAGAATGACATCCCATCTCTCGCTTTTTCCAGCACTTTCTCGCAGTATCTGCACTGACTCTCGCACCTGCCGACACCCTAGCTAGAAGCACACGGGTGTGCAGCTACGGCTTAGCGGCAGCAGCCCAGGGAGGTTATACCAGACTTCTCCGGGCAGGTCTAGGTCTCCCACATGCACAGCTGCCCGTCTACACATGGGGGCGCGGGCATTTTAAAGCTATTTGTATTACAGAGTATTTCTCAATCCCTTGGTGTCGAGTGCCAGCAAATCGCCCAGCGCTTCTGTTCTTGGGACTCTACACGCCCGCACAGGCAGGCGCAGGTGCTTAGCAGCAAGCGACGTCTCCGCCGCTGAATGAACGCTCAGTCTTCGGAGTCCAAGGTAAGGAAATAACGCGGAATCCATATGGAAGCAGAAACTTCTCATCCGATTCACCTTGTTTTACCACGTTTGTTTTTATTGGGGCATTTGTCTCAAGCAGCAACAAACACCCCCCACCCAGTGCCGGGGGGCGGGGGGAGCAGGTGTAGGGGACTGGGGTGATTCCTGCACGTCCAGCATTCCCTTCCTCCTTCAGAGCAATGAGGGGGAGCAGAGGGGGGCATCCCAGGGGTAGGAGCCTGCACAGGGATAGCCATCTGACAATCAGAAAGGAGGGGCGAAGCGGAGAGGGAGGTCTGCAGGGGGCTGCGGCCGTGGCCCAAGCGGGAGGCCACGCTGAGCCCAGAGGCAGGTGGTGACAGGAGGCGGGGCAGAGGCAGAGCCTCCGAACCCAGTACTTGCTTGGCTGTGGGAGCAGAGGAGAAAGGCAACTGGAGAAGCCTTGGATGTCTTGAGCCAGGACTGCAAAACTGGCACCACCTACTGGAAAAGCCAAGTGCAGAGGAGCTGGTCTGAGGGGAAGGGAGTCCTGCCTTTTAGGGAGCGGGGCTCCCACAGGAGGACAACCCCGAGTTGTAGCTTTGGCCACACGTGCTGTCCTAGCCACCACGCCGGTTGTTTCTCTCACTCTTGGGTCCGTGGTGGCCAGGGTTTCAGATCTGAAGGTGAGGTGCCTGGCCACTCTGGGGGTGCCTGGATGCTGTGGCGGATGGGTTCTTCAGAGGCAGATGTGGCAACAGGGTTTGGGACCAATACCCAGGAATGGCAGGAGAAGCGGGAGTGGGCCCAGAAGGAAGTCTCATGGAGAGGCGGGCTCCACCAATCTTGGCCAGTCCTACGGGGAGCTGGGGAGCAAATCCTACCTGTTGGAGTGGACAAAATTCCAGGGCCTTCCTTTCCTGGCTCTGCTAGGCCCACAGTGTGAGCTGTCCTGGGGTAGGACACGGTCTTGGAAGAGGTGGCTCTCTTTGGCTTGTGCCAACCCGAAAGGAGTTGATGGCTAGAGGCCATCTTCCGACCCTACTACCACAGCTGGGCAGTGGGTCCTCCTGTGACAGAGGATCCAGGTGGCGCATTTCTCTCTCTACAACAGACCCAAAGTTTGCAACTCTGCGTTATGGCCTCTCTTCACGTTGTCATGCACAGCAGAGGGCGGCAGCTTGGGGAATCCTCAGGGAGGGATGCATGGAACACTAACCCATGCCCCCCATTTTGCAGGCAACAGAACTGAGGCGCTGAGAGAGGAATTGCCTTTCCTCAGCTCTGACAGTCCGTGAGTAAACTCAGGACGAGCACTTGGTCTGGTCCTCCAGTCCCTTGACTTGTGCTTGTCCCAAGAAAGGAGACCGCTCTGTGCCCAGAGGCTCAGGGCAGGAAGACCATTGCTCCCAGTCTGTGGATGGTCTGCACGTTGTGACCCCAGTTTGCCCATCCGTGTCCGCAGGTTGGCTGGGAGCACAAGGGGCTCACTCCCCAAAGCCCTGAGTGAGGACGGCACCAGGCCCGGGGGAAGGAATGAATTCAGATTTCCAGAGAGGCAGGGCCCAGAGGGCCTATGAAGACCGCCCTTCAGGGTCCCAAAGCAGTGCCCATAGCGTAGCGTGGGGGACGAGCTTTAGGACTTCCCCCTTAAGGTATCAGAGGACTTCTGATTCTCCCCTATGGGGAGCCTCAGTACCAGGAATGGACTGGATATGCACATGTCCCTGAAGCTTCTGCTTCTTTCTTGTACCTCGTGGGTGCAGGGAGCGCCGGGTGGATTTAAGTTAGGGAGTCACAGCTTGATTTGAAGACACCTTAGCCCAAGTATATGGGACCAAGTATATGGGAAAGTGTTACCCCCATTAGATCCTCTTTTCTCTTAATCTTCCTCCCCCTCGTATTCTCTCATATTTTTTTTTTAACTTTGCTCTATTTTATGTAGTGTCTGTAAACTCCCTCAGATGCCTCCTAGAATGATCTTACAGGTAAACAACTGGGATGTATAAGCCGGGATGGCTCCCCGGGAGGGTCTGAACCTGGCCCTCCCCACTCCTCAGTGCACATCGCGGTCCCATCTCTGAACCGCTCTGGGTGAGGTTCAAATGCTGATGGTGTCCCCACCTGTTGCGGGACCACCCCCCCCCCGACTCCAGTCTCCCACAGGTCCGCAGGGGGGCGTCTCTCGTTCCCCAGGCCGCGCCCCGGTGTGGGGTGGCTGCTGCGCTCGGTGAGATCCGGACATGATGCAAGTTCATGGCTGGAGGCAGTCTGGGTGTTGCAAGAGCACATCACAGTTCTTCGAGGCATTTAAAGATCTCCGGGTCAGTCGGTCCAGTTATAATTGCCTTCGCTTTGGTGTTCCCACAAGCTGGGGCGGTTTTGTCTTCCGAATGGCCCTAAGAGGCATTCTTTCCGAGCTGACGCATCAAAGCATCTGCTCTAGGTATGAAGAGTTTCAGATGGCATGTCCTGTGGGCGAAGATGTCAGCGCCAGAGGGATGGAAAATGGGGCTTGTCCACCTTTCTGAAGAGCTGCCTCGTTCGAGGCCAGGAATTACGGGGCCCCAGGTTGATTCTAGGGTTCCTGAATTCCTATGCTTGGCCCTGATGATTCCATACAAAAGACATTGCTCATTCTCGGGGATCAAGAGGGCAAATGGGCAGGGGCACAGTCACCACCCCCGCCCCGACTGCAGGCTGCTTATCATCCGTTGGCCTTCGTTTATTTCAGATCAAGGAAGATCAGGAAGGTAGCAATGAAATCTCTTGGCAATGATACGTACATCACATGAATTAACCTCTCCTAGCCTCTAGTTCCTTGCCCATCAAGGAGAGGGCAGGCGTAATAACCCCCACCTTGCAGAGCTGGTATATTGAGTAAGAGCTAGATGGCAGAAAACACCTGTACAGCACCTGACAGAGTCAAGACACAGCTCCTCAAATGGCTACTATTTCGACTGTGTAGCAGGCCCACAGTCATCTGAACATGGAGCCTGTTCACTCAGCGTGGTTGGTGGGCCAGCACCGACAGGCAGCACCCCTTGCCCCTCAAGCTTGTTAGAAATGCAATTTCTAATGAGACCCCCCAGGTGACCATATATGCATTACAGTTGGAGAATCATGGAATTCAGGGACATCAATGCTACCTTTGAATCTGGTGGCTTTGATGGCATTTCTCTTGGCAACTGCCGGACTCAGTAATGAGTCCGTCAATCAAATCGAGGCAATAATTACCTACTGTGGTCTGCACCCCCACCCCAACTCACCCCTGCCCCCCACCCCAGGCCAGTCTGGCTCTGGGGCTTTGGCCAGGCCACTGCTCTGCTCACCCATTCACCTGCCTCCTGCGGTCACCTGTGCGGTGGCCAAGGCTCCGGGGAGATGAGGGCTCCTTGTTTACCGGGCAAGCTCAGATAAGGTTTCTCACAGCCCCACCTGAGCGCCGGTGCCAAGGTAAACTTGCTCTCCACAACTGCTCCCTGACTGGAAAATGTGTCAGTCTATTTACTTCTCACTCCCACTGGAAAAAAGGTTGGGGGGGGGGGGCAGGGAGTGGTTGGCCATGATATCATTCTTTCCACGGAACTTCTCAAAGGCATCGCCTTTCACGGTGACTTCCAGGCCGCGCTTGCCTTTCTCTGCGCCTCGAGGAACAGAGCTGGCCAGGGGCACAAGCTTCTCTTCCTTCTCCACTGCCCTCTGCCCTCTCTCCTCCCCCACCTCTCTCTGGGGTCTTGCAGGCAGCCCTGGGAAGGAACCTGGAAGCCAGCAGGTGGGGGAGAGAGTTTTCCTAGCATTTCTTGCAGAGGTGACCAGCCTCTGGGGACAGGGTGGAGGGCTGCTTGGGATGGAGGGCAGGTGCTGACTCGAAGGGGCCAGGAAAGGGACTTCCTGGGGGCAAGGCTGGTGTTTTCCGACACATCAGAGAACTGGAAACGAAGAGCAAAACCAGTTTTCTCAAAGCCCTACAAAGAGTCAGCAACAGTTGGGGGCCACTGCGTAAATCACAGTTCTTGTTTCCGCTTCTCTGGAGAAGAGCTAAGACTTTCTGACTGGGTTTCAGGTGCCCCCCAGCCGCTGAGAGACACTGCAGGCTAGCGTACAGCAGCTGGACTCAGGCAGGGAGGGCAAGCCCATCACTCACTCCTCTTAGCAAGATCTCCTGCAGGTCAACATTGCTTCCATCTTGGGTCTGAGGTACTTATAAGAAAATAAGAATTAGGGGCACCTGGGTAGCTCAGTGGGTTAAAGCCTCTGCCTTCGGCTCAGATCATGATCCCAGGGTCCTGGGATGGAGCCCCGCATCGGGTTCTCTGCTCAGCAGGGAGCACCCCTCCCCCCGCCTGCCTCTCTGCCTACTTGTGAATCTCTGTCTGTCAAATAAATAAATAAAATCTTTTTAAAAAAATTAATAAAACGAGAGTAGGGCCTTGCACAGACCAGTACGGATAAGGTGCTATGGACTGAGGAATAGGATTAACCCAGTCAAAATGAAGAACACACAGATAAGATCAGAGACTAATAATACAGGGAACCCCTGTGGACTAACTTTCCAGCTGTATCCATCAGGAAAGACTCGGCTGTGCTGTGCTAACGAACATCCCCAAATCTCTATGACTGAGAGCAACAAAGTTCATGTGTTACCCATCCACCTGCCCCCCACGGGCTGCCTGGAGACATTGTGTCTGCTCAGGGACTAGGGAAGAGAGAAGGTTTGACTCGGCACGGCCATGTTGGCCAACGCTTTGGTCAGAACCAGAAGTTACTTCCACTCCAGTCCACTGGCCAGAGCAAGTCTCTAGGCCACCCCTAACTGCAGAGTGGAAAATACAAGTCTCTAGGCCATCCCTAACTGCAGAGTGGGAAATGCAATCCTACCATGGGCCTGGGAGGCAGAGAGCCAGACACATTCGGTGGGCAGCGCTAATGATGGCCGCATCAGCTTCAGCAAATATTAGCATATTGTCTTATTTGCTTCAGGTCTTTCTACTTCAAAGAAAGTAAATATTAGAGATACAATGGATTTCCCCTCTGTACTCCTCTCCAGCCCATCTCCTCCCTCACTTCCCAGAGCTAAGCACTGTGTTGAATTCAGTGTTAGTCCTCTTCATGCATGTTTTTATATTTTTTATGATTTTTATTGCATTTTTGTGTATCCATAGCATTATAACGTATTACTTATTACTCTCTGCCAGCTTTTAAGCTACATATGTGTCTATATACAGTATCAAAATCTTCTGCTGTGTTCATTTCTCCCTTAGCATTATAATTATGAGATTTTTATCTATGTCAATACATGCTGTACTATACTCCTTTGTAGAACTATACTACAACTCAGCTATCCATTTTCTTGTTGACGGACATTTAGGTGGTTTCCAAGCTACAGCAAACATCTTGGTACACGTCTCCTTGTGCCCACATACAAGACTAGATGCCTAGGAGCAGAACTTCTGGACATGACCACCTACGACTTTACTAGCTATTGCCAAATTGCTCTCCAAAGTACTTGTACCAATTTACAATCCCACTAGGAGGGAGTGTGTTTCCATGATTTAACAGCTCTGCCAACACTTGGCATTGGCTGGCTTAAATTTTTGCTGATTTAATAGGTGTGAATGATATTTTACTGTTGCTTTGTTTGTATTTCTTTGCTTAATAGTGGAAGCAAACATCTTTTTGTATTTCTATTGACCTTCTGGGGTTCCTCTTCTACAAATTATCTACAAATTGATAGTTGATATTCTTTGCCCATTTCTTCCCAAGTGCTGTTTATCTTTTTCTAATTAATTTGAGGGATTTCTTTACGTGTTACACTCATTGCATGTATCTTCTCTCAGGCTATCGCTTGTTTTTCACTTTGTCATTATGGCCTTTGGTTATGGAGAAGTTAATTTTTAGGAAGTCAAAATTATCGATTTTTTTATGTTCTCTTTTTTGTTGGTTTGCTTTCTTTTTTTTTTTTTTTTTTTTTATTTGACAGACAGAGATTACAAGTAGGCAGAGAGGCAGGCAGAGAGAGAGGAAGGGAAGCAGGCTCCCTGCTGAGCAGAGAGCCCGATGCGGGCCTCGATCCCAGGACCCTGAGATCATGACCTGAGCCGAAGGCAGCGGCTTAGCCCACTGAGCCACCCAGGCGCCCGGTTTGCTTTCTTAAAGAGAAATTATTCTTTATGTTAAGATCACAAAGAATTTTTCTGGGGGCTCCTGGGTGGCTCAGTCATTGGGTGTCTGCCTTCGGCTTGGGTCATGATCCCAGGGTCTTGGAATCGAGCCCCGCATCAGACTCTCTGCTCCGAGGAAAGCCTGCTTCTCCCTCTCCCACTCCCCCTGCTTGTGTTCCCTCTCTTGCTGTCTCTCTCTCTCTCTGTCAAATAAATAAATGAAATCTTTAAAGAAAAGAAAAAAAATTTTCTGTATTTTCACTCTGTGCTTTAAAGTTTTGCTTTTTATTTTTAGTTCTTCAATCTACGAAAAGTTGAACTAAGGGAGAAGTCTAATTCTGTATTTTCCATATGGATAGTCATTTCTAGGATTCATTTATTAAATAGATTACCCTCTCCCCACGCATTGTAATATCATCTCTGCTTGGTATTGTTTCCAAACATGGGTGGGCCCGTGGCTAGGCTTTCCATTCTGTTCCAAGGTTTATCCTTTTGCCCAAACTCTGTTGTCTTCATTACGAAATATTTTGATAATAAATCTTGATATCTGGTAGGGCAAGTTCTTCCACGTTCTCCTTTTTCAAAATTGTTTCTCAGTTATTCTTGGCCCTTTGCTCTTCCAAATCCATTTTGAGAAATCAATTTCTTCCAAATCAGATTGTCTAGTTCCAAACAAAACAAAACAAAACACCCTGTTAGGCTTCAAATAAAATTCTGTTGATGAATTTGACAACTTTATGATTTGGAGTGTTCCTCTTCATATTCTTTTATATGGCATGTGCTTATGATTTCGCAGCCCTCAGTAGACCCTCATTTCTTCCTCTGTTCCCCTCTCCAACCCTTCTGACCTTGACCTTCAAACTTTGCTTACTTCCTCTTTCTTATTGTGGCTTCAGTATCTTTACTTCCAATACTCGCCTCTTTCAAAGGTCTCCTAATTCTTCTTTTCCGTGTGCAACAGGTAACACCCAGACACACAGTACAATGATAAGGCGGTAGAGGAGAGGTTCTCATAGTCTCCTGGGATGAGATGTGACAGCATAATTACCTATGAAGGGGTGCACGGTAATCTTTTCTGAGCTTCAGGAGGTAGCATGCATAGTCGTTAAGAGGCCAGACTGCTAAGTTTGAATCCTAGCTCTATCATTTACTGACTCTGATCTTGGGCAAATTGCTTAGTATCTCTGTGCCTCAGTTGTCCCTTCTGTCATGTAGGAGTAAAAGTATTAATTATGTCATAATATCATTATGGGAAATAAGTTAATGTATTTAAAGAGCTTGGGACAATATTGTATACTGTGTGTCATCTATTACTGTCATTACTAAGATAGGATTTCCCAAACACATTGGAAAAATATGATTAGATGGAATGTTCAAACTAGATGATGTAGTAATTCATTAATCTTAACACGGAAGGAAGAAGTTGCTGGTTAGCATTGTATCTTCTCAGTAAGCTGAGAAACCTTAACTGAAGGTTTAATCATTAGTGATCCTCAGTAGTGCTAGTTCAGTGTTAACTACATTATAAATTTCATGGAATTAAATGAGTTGAGGGTTGGATGGTGTCCAAGATAATCCAATCCAATTTCCCACCTCATACCTGAAGCTGCTTCAAATAAAGCTATACAAAAGGAAGACTTTTATGAAAGATCAGAAAAGCGGGAATATTGAAAGGACATCAACCCTACTTAAAAAGTAAAAAAGAGGAGATGGTAGAAAATCTCATGAATCGATAAAGGTTCAAAGGTTGATCAGAGTGGTGGCCATTAAGAGAAGCCAAAAGTGAAATGGTACTGTCTAAGAGCTGATAGCCTAGGTAGAGGAGAGCCAATCTTATCCAGAAAAATGTCTGTGCCTTGGAAACCAATGGGGCCTTTTTCTATATTACTGCCTATGTGAGCTATTTGAGGGGTTTGGAAGATGTCCTTCCCCTGCCCTGACACCAGGGTCCAGGGGACCTGACATTTCCCACCACTGGTACACATTTTGGGTTAAGACTTTGGGTACTCTATTGAAAGTATATATTTCTTCTAATGTGTATAGAGAGAGCACTCATGAGAAGTAAACTCTTATCAGCTAGGAGACCCTTAGACTGAATTCCTTAGCATAGGCCTAGCTGAGAACAGGGTCATAAGGTTCAAATGCAGTGAAGGAAGTTCTGCTGGGCAGAGAGGAAGGGAAAAGCTCAGAGTGTGGGGCCCTCTTACAAGCAGGGGAGACCAGAATGGGAACTCAATGAAACCAAAGAAGGGGAGGGTGAAGGGGGAGGAGTGGGGAAATACAGTACAAAGTTGTGGTTGAGCATGTGGGAGGGGAGAGCAAGGAATTACCAGCCTAGAACTGCTGCTCCATCTGGAAGCTGGCTCTGGCTCCTGGAAGTCTCTTCCCAATGATCTGGAGAGACACAGACCTGTGGGGAGTCATGGCCATCTCTAAGGAAGCAGGATTTAAATCTAGGACTCCACATTACCATGGGGTAACCTCCCTTCAGAACTCAGACCCAAGGGCTAGAGGTTCTTAGGTACACTGTGATGTGTCCCTGATGAGAGTGGCACCCTGTTACATTTGACCCTTCACATGTACAAAGCACTTAAACATCTCTTTTGCTGCTCTATACACCCTTACAAGCTGGACAAGGCAATGTCATCATCCCCACGTTATAAAAGAGAAAACCGAGGGTCAAAGAGCAGGACAACTTGCCATACATCTCATAGCTGGACAGAAAAATGTCAGGCCAGCTTCACCTTGGGATCCCCACCACTGCCAGAACAGAGCTTGAAGCCAGAACCTGTTGTGGATATGGCAGTCACTATCTCAGAGCATGGCTGGGCCAGGCTGGCTGTCCCAGGTGCTTATTCCCACAGGGTTGGATCTGCTAAAGGGGCTGCTTCCCTCCATAGAGGTCATGCATCTCAGTGTGGGCACACAGTATTTTCATGAAGCTTGGTTGCTGCCCTGACCCAATAGCACAGCATGCTCTGAATGTATGGTCTCTCCACTCCTCCATTCTCTTCATTCATTCATTCATTCATTTGCCACACAGTGTGCACTGATGCACTAGGAATACAAAAATTGGACTCTGTCATTGCCTTTCACAGTATGGGGGAGGGAGGCAGAACCTGAATAGACAAGGGCAACAGAATATTGACTCTTTTCAGAGAGGGAGGGTACTGTAGTGATTAGGATCACAGACTTTGGAGCCAGAATGGGAAAATAAATTATGGAGAGTGGATATACTTGAAGACATAATGACAGAGACTTTCTTAGAAATAAAGAAAATATAAAACTTCGGACTGAAATGATATAGTGTTAAACAAGATAAATGAAAAACGAACTCATGCCTGGATATGTTGTAGTGAAATTTAAGAACATTAAATTTCAGAAAGAAATTCTCAAAATTTCTCTGACAGAAAATTATCAAAACATCTATAAAGAAAAAAAGTAGATCAGCTAAAAAGGAAAAAGAATTGGATTACCTGGATGATTCAGGTGGTTGAGCATCTGACTCTTGCCTATGGCTCAGGTTACAATCTCAGGGTGGTGGGATCGAGCCCCAAGTGAGGCTCTCTGCTCAGTGCGGAGTCTGCTTGGGACTCTCTCTCCCTCTCCCTCTGCCCCCCCCCAAAGTGAACAAATAAATCTGTAAAATAATAATAATATTAATATTAATAATAAATAAAAAGGAAAAAGAATCAGCATGACATGAAACCCCAATAACAGAACTGGACACAAGACAATGAAGTAATATTTTAAAGTGCTGATGGAAAAAGATTTCAAATCTAGAATTTTATAGCCAGCTAAAATACCACTTAAATGTAAGTAGAATAAAAATAGTATTAGTTACATAAGCCCTTTTTATTAGTTATATAAACCCCCTTTTCAAAAATTCTTGGAGCTAATTTTTTAGTGCAGGAAGGGAGCTAGAAAAAAGCTCCAGAATAAACCTGAAGAAGGAGAAGGAGAGAAGAAGTAGAGGAGGAGGAGAGGAAGAAGAACAAGAAAAAGAAGAAGATGGAGGAGGAAGAGGAGAATAGGAAGGAAGAGAGAAGGAAGAAAGAGAGAAGGGGAGGGAGGGCGGGAAGCAATCATATAGGTAAGGTCAAAAATCAAAGAAAAGGACTGCAGCAACAAGAAGACAATAAACCAGCTAGTGTTTTGAAAAGATTATAAAATACACAAATACATGAAAAAATTAATGAGGGAAAGAAAGAGAAAATGTAAACATGAGTGGGGCACCTGGGTGGCTCAGTGGGTTAATGCCTCTGCCTTCAGCTCGGTTCATGATCCCAGGGTCCTGGGATCGAGCCCCACATCTGGCTCTATGCTTAGCAGGGAGCCTGCTTCCTCCTCACTCTCTCTCTGCCTGCCTCTCTGCCTTGTGATCTCTGTCTGTCAAATAAATAAATAAATAAAATCTTTAAAAAAAGCATTGCTTTAAAAAAAAGAATTGCTTTTAAAAAAATGTAAACACGGAATAAACACTGAAAAAACCACAAACACAACAGAAAACTTTAGACTAACAATATTACGAGAAATTGTAATTAGGAGACAATAAAATTGATGTAATTTTGGCAAAATGTGATTTCTAAAATTAGAATAAGAATAAATAGCACACAGAGTTGAAAGGACTCAGTTAAGAATTACAACACAAAGACCTCCCTCTTCCTGAAAAGCCCTAGGCACAGATGGTTTTACAGAGATGTTCCACCCACTTCGAAGGAAGAGATAATCACATGAGATATATAAATTGTTCTAGAAACTAGAAATTGGTTTCTCCTTTGTTATAAGACTGGTGTAGCCTTTATTACAAAGTCAGGTAAGGATTATAAAAACACAAAAAAAAAACTACCAGACTATTTCATACTTGAATATAGATATGAAAACTATAAATAAAATATTAGTTAACTGTATCGCACAATGTATTTAAAGAGTTATGACCAATTAAGTTTTATTCGAGAATCCAGGAGACTTTAATATGAGGAAAAAACTATTAAGGTAGTCTTTATCATTAATGAACTAAAGAAGAAAAATTTCATGCATTTTATGCATTTAAAGTATTTGATGAACACCCCTGAATTAAAAAAAAAACTCACAGAGCTAGAGTAAATGTATATTTTCTCAACTTGACGAAGGCTCTTTACTGAGTATCTATAGCAAAGGAAGTTTAGATGGAAAAAGTTTAGATGCACCTCTGCCAGACCAGGTGCCTGCTCTCACTGGTATGGATCAGCCCAGTACTAGAGGCTTAGCCACAGCCACATAATCAGAACAAAGAAGAACCAGAGGAAGGAAAGGGAATGATGACCACACTGAAAACAGAATATAATCAACAAATTATTAGTACTAATACAAAAGCTCAGCCTTTGGCTGAATAGTTTGCTGAATAAAGACAATATTATAAAGATGAATATCTTCCCTCTACATCAGCAATGGAAAGTAAGTTAAAGTAGAAAATATTTTTAAAGTGTACAATTTTGGGGCATGTGGATAAAGAAGATGTCACACACACACACACACTGGAATATTACTCAGCTATGAGAAGGAAGGACATTCTGCCATTTGTGACAACATGGATGGAACTTGGGCTCATTATGCTAAGAGAAACAAGTCAGAGAGGGAAGGACAAACACTGTATGATACCACTTATATGCGAAATCTACCAAAGCTGACTCATGGAAATAGACTAATAGTGTTTACCAGGGGCTGGAGGGTGGGAGGAAATGGGTAAATGCTGGTCAAAGAGTATAAACTTCCAGTTACAAGATGAGTAAGCCCTGGCGGATCTGCAGTATGGTGATTATAGTTAGTAATACTGTATCGTACATTCGAAAATTGCTGAGAGTAAAACTTAAATGTTTTCCCCACCAAAAAAAAGAGATGGCCATTATGCGGTATGAAGTAGCTTTTAGCTATCACTATGGTGATAATCGTTGGCAATGTACAAGTGTATCCAATCAATACTCCTGTACCCCTTAAACTTATACAATGTTATTATCTGATTTACTGTTAGCCTTATGAGAAATTAACTTGGACTTTTAGGTGATGACTGAGGACTGATCTAAAGTGACTGATTCTGAACATCACCGTTACTGCGTTGGACGCAGGAGTCGAAAGCATGTACAGGGATGCCTGGGTGGCTCAGTGGGTTAAAGCCTCTGCCTTCAGCTCAGGTCATGATCCCAGGGTCCTGGGATCAAGCCCCACATCAGGCTCTCTGCTCATCAGGGAGCCTGCTTCCCTCTCTCTCTGCCTGCCTCTCTGCCTACTTGTGATCTCTGTCTGTCAAATAAATAAATTAAATCTTTTTTTTAAAAAATGAGCCCGGAAACACCTTCAAGGTGTTTTAGAATTAAAGTCCAGAGTAATATATAACATATCAGAGCCAATAAGAATATAAAGCAAATGAAATAGGTACAAGCCACAAGTTATATATTTCAGGATGGCTGGAGTAGGGAATGAGGAAAGCTTATAAGACACTAGGAGTATAGCAGAAGAAGCACCAGAGATTAGGGTGCATGAGTTGAAAACAACAATACCAAAAACTTTGCATATGACTTTGCATCTGAGGCTTTTATAGTATGATATCATAATAACACTCGTTGAACACACACACTTGTTGAAAGCATCACAAACAGAGTCATGGCCAGAAACGTATCTGGCTCCAGCTTGCAAATGAATGAATGAGTGAACTAATCACCTGATCAACCAACTTGGAAGGAGCACCGATTTGGGGGCTGAGAAGGAAGTGTGGAGGAGTGGGAGTACAAACTGGGGTGATGGGAAGACAAAATGGAAGAAATTGAACAGGCCAGAGAAGGTCTTCGCACAGCTTGGTAACGGTGATGCGTCATAGGTTGAGAACGATGACCCGACGTTTCCACGCCAGAAATTTAAAAAGAGATTAAGGTCAGATGGAGAGGGATGGGAGATCTCTGTCAGTGGAAACATTAGGGCAGGGTGGTGTCTTTAGGGTCCCAAGACCAGATTCTGAGCTTGTTTTTAACCACCATCAGACTTTAAGCAAATCAGTTAAACTGGCAACATTTCTTCATCTTAGAAAATGGGGTGAAAGGCAAATCTGTCCTCCCGGCCTCTCAGGGTCATCAGCTGATGAATAAAACCATGAATGTGACCTGAAGTCATCTCCTGGGCAGAAGAAGGAAGGACTGTTCCTGGGTTTGGAGCGACATGGCCTGGAAGGGACTCTGCCCTTGGTCCCTGGGGCAGAGGGAACTGGCTCACATCTCCGACTCTCATACTTCTTAGCTGTTGCCCAGAGAGGTTGAGGGCGTTCCTCTGAGGACAAAAGACCCCAAGGGAACAGAGAGTGCGTTAGAGGCACACCACACTGGGCACACATCCTAAGCTCAGGATGACCTCTACCAAAGACTGGGGGCAGTGGCATCCCTTTCTCCCTCTGCTTATCCCCTCAAGGCCAGCTAGAGCCCCCTCCCCCAGCACAAGCGTCATAAGGTCACCTTGTCACCAGCTCACATGCTAATGGGAACGATGTCAGGGGAGTAGCCCATGAACGGACCTCCACTAACCTGTGTGCAACGTGTCAGTACACGTTACGGTTTGCAAAGTGCTTTTGCCAGATAGTTCCGACAGTCCTGTGACGGGGCTGTTACGGTCTTCGTTTCCTCGCTGTGGGAGCCGGCAGACAGGAGAGATGACACCGGAAAGATGACAAGGCAGACAGATGGCCCAAGTTCTAGATCATTTGTATTCAAATCCTGTGCCACTAAAGGTCCTCTGGGGGCATCCTCCTACTTTCTGGGGGCAGCCACAGAGGGGAGAGTTTTTCCTTCCATGCCTCTGGCTCTGATGCACACTGCCTGAAACCGGCTTTTCTAGCAGTCCACGTGGGCATTCCTGCGTTTTCACTGGGTTCTCTCTCTATGAAAAGGTCTTACTCTGCTTAACTCCTGGGGCCAACGGGGCTTCTCAAGGATGGAAGCACCGAGAATGGCAGGCTTCTGCCGCCTCCTGGTGACCCATGAGCATTGCCCTGGCAGCAAACCCAGTGCTGAATTCCACCAAATCCACTTCTTTGAGATCATTTTCTTTCTGGAAGATAAATACTCTGGGGAGCTTTTCCGTTTTTTGCTGTGTCTGAACAGATTACAAATCATGATATCATACTATAAAGACTCAGATGCAAAGTCAGGAAACCTGGACTCAAACCACTTGTCTTTTGTGGGATATTGGGCAAATCTTTGAGCCTCAGTTTTTCTTGTTTGTAAAGTGGGAGTGCTGTCTCCACGCTGGAGGGCTTGTGAGGGTTGAGCCCTGGGACACATCTGAGGGTCCTAGAGCGGGGGTTGAGGAAAGTCCCAGTCTCCCTGGCTCATTGTCATTGCTCTGCGGGACCGTGGCCGCCCTCACATGCACACTGAACTCAATTCAGTATTTCAGAGACCTATGGAATTGGAAGGCAGCGAAAGGCAGGCCACAGCATGGTTTTCAGAGGATCCTATAAGGCTCATTAGAAGTAGCCAACACCCCAAGCATTGCCCAAATACTCCTGTTCCAAAACCTCACCTCACATCCACTGGGAAAATGTTTCCAGTGTAAAGCTCGCCTCCCACGAAGCAGACCGTTTCCTCTCTGAGCAGCTCGGCTTGGGAGCAGGTGCGTTCTCCCTGCTGGGTAAGGACCCCACTTGACCACTTGCTGAGACCCAGAAGTGAGGTCAAAGCGCAGTCTTGGGGCCTATGCTGTATTCTGCCAAAAATCCCTTTGCTTTATTCTTTGGTGGCTTAAATTGGGGGCTACCTGGCTTTGCCTTTATTAAAATGACTCATTCACGAATTTCCCTTCTGGGGAATGGCTTTTGGAGTAATAGACTCCTGCCTTATGAAGCCGGAGTTCTTGAACGGGTCTCTCAGCCGTTTCTAGCTCAGTGTGGAGTCCAGACCTTGGGGCCCACCATTGCTGAGAGGTAAACTAGGGACAGGCAAGCCCAGGTGTGAGGGATGGAAAGCAGTGAGGGGACCAGTTGAAGCCATCTGGGAAGAAGAGCACCCAAAGCCAGAGGTTGGAGAAGCATCCAGAAAAGAAGTAAGAGGACATGGAGAAGGCGGCAGCAGTTGCTTGACCATTTGGCAGAGGAGATGCTGAAAATCATCTCAGAGTCAGCCTTGGCCACTTACAGAAACCATAAGAAGTCACCCAGTCCGGAAAGCTACATAGTTCCTCGAGTTAATATTGAGTCTGAGTTCACACCTTCTGGGAGGAAGGGAAAGGGACAGGAAGGACCATGGAGGGCCCCGTCCCCCATTCCTGCCTCTCCTTTTATTGGTGCAGCACAGCACCGTTTCCCTGTTTCACGACTTGTGGGGCGCCTGGATGAAATTAATTCTGCGTGTTTTATCTCCTCTGCTGGATAGTGGATGCCTTCAGGGTGGGACCTGGGGCTGATTCCCTCACGTCTTGGGAGCCTCATAGAGTGCCTGGCATACAGCAGGTGCACAAAAATGTCTGCTGCATTTAAATGTCCGACAAGTCGTGGGAGTCATTTAAAGTTGAAAACCCGGCATCATTCAGTCTGGTAGTCCCCCTGCCCACCTCCTCGCACGTGCATTAGAATTATCTTGGGAACTTTAAAACAAAATACCATTGCCCTGGTCCCTCCTCGGAACAATTAAATCGCAATCTTGACAGCAAGACTCTCATAGTTTAAATGCCCAACAAGAGCTCATTACCTGAAGGCAGGATGCAGCGAATCCTTTTATAAAGCTGAGACTCACTTTCTAATGCATGGTAAGAATCCACTATATTATGTTTGAGTTATCTCGTAACGCATTTTCTTAAAGTTGAGCCCGTGTACACAAAATCTATAGAACTTGAAATTTTTTAAAAGGAACTAGGAAATAGAAAAGGGAAAAAGGTCATTTTCACGGGGTATTCAGGAACTTACCCATTCATGGAATGGCAAAAGATTCAGTATAATATAATGCTTGAGCTGAATATTTTTTTTAAAGGGGGACAAATAAGGCTAGGGATGGAATGGAGTGAGAGAAAGAAGACCCCCACCTTCCAGTAAGAGTCTCTGTGTGACCAGTTGGGGCAGATCCTGGTCCGCAGACACCTTCCTTGGAAATCTGTGTGTATCTGAATGTCCTTATGTTTGCATGGGGTAGAAGTAATATAGACCTAAGTGAGGGTTTTAGTTATATTGAAGTATCTGCTAAGAGAAGCTCGTGAGACCCGCATCTTGTCTGCATAGACCTGGCTGCATGAAGCTGGCAGAGAGATCTGCTGATCATGGCATTTCAGGACTAGAGCAAAGAGCGACAGGAAGCCCCTTGACAACTGTTTCTCTAAGTGTGGTCCTGAACCATTAGTGTGGACCTCATCTGCTCGTCCCTAGAACTACTGATCTCAGTCTCCATCATAAAGAAATTCCTGGGTGATTCACAAACACGTGAAAGGTGGGGAAACACTGCCTTGAAGGGTGCCCCCTCCCCATCTTCTAAAGACAGCCCGGCCTCACATGGAAAGGCTTGATCTTTTCTTACTCGCCCCAGTAGCCAGTATGTAACTCTTCCAATATTTGAACCCCCTTTCTGAGCCCTCCTGGTTTTTTCTGTCTGTAGGGAACAGAAAAAAGAAGGGAAATAGCTGTCCTCACGGATCTGAGGCCCAGAGGGAGAGAGGGAGAGATCAAAAGTCAACATCTGTGATTCTGCAAATAGAAAACGAGATGTTTCCCAGGCGGGCCGGGAGGAGCTCTCAGGTGTGCGGCTGGTCCTCTGTGGTCCCATCTGAGGTGGCTGGGCTCTACCCAGAACCTTTAGAGGGAACCCCAGGGCTGCCCGTGCTGGGGCAGTGGGAATGCTCAGCTAAGCTGCTGGGGAAACTTGGGGCAGACTTGCCAAGGCCTGGGTCCCAGCAGGGCAGGTCCCTGGCAGCTCCCCTGCTCACTGGAGACCTTCGAGAAGGAGTAGGATGACAGAGCCCCTGGATATAGGACACTCTGTACAGGTAACAGGCTGCTTACCTCCTCCTTGCCCACAGCTCTGAGCCAGTGCCTGTCCTTCCTCTGTCTGGGGACCAGATCTATCTAGAAAGTGATGGAGAGTCCCAAGCTTCTTTCTGGTGTTCTTGTCAGGCTATTTCTCTTAGAGAAAAGCCAGAGGGTTCCAGAGTAGCAGAGCAGCTGGCATGCCTAGTTGGAGTCAGACACAGGAGTTTGGAGGAGTGAGGGGATTAGCTTCTCTCCCAGAAACCCCTGAGCCGTATCTGGAAAGGGTCCCCATGAGGGCTCCCCCACACTCTCCCAGTGTGCCCCCCCCTTTTCCTTTGACACTCAGGGTAATTGGTTCTATAGGATGAGATGCCCGTGAACCTTTGTTCTCCTTCCCCACCATACTTGGCTCCCGGCTGTGCCTGCCCTTCCTTCCCATAGCCGGGGACCCCCCTCCAGACAGGCTCACCTGGGCACCGAGCGGTTTCCCTTTCCTTGTTCTGGATTCTGGCCAAGAGCGAGCCTCGGATGCATGGGCCTTGGGAACATCGATTCCCTCTGGAGGGCTCCTACGGGGAGGCAATTGGGGAGCCAGGGTTAGAACAGTGGCTGTGCTCCGCCATGAGTGGTCCCCACCCCCACCCCTAGCCCCAGCATCTCCCCTCCACAGAGGTAGAGGAGGCTGAGAGCAATTCAGTGCCGAGACCCCCTGAGTGGGATGCTCATCACTGCCTGGGTTCGTGTCTTAATTACTTAAGAAGCAGAGCTGGGTATTACGGAGCAACTATGCGTTTCTGACCCAGTACCAGCCAAACTAGCAAAATTGGATGCATTCCTGGCTTGCAGGTTCCGAGTGGAAAAGAAATACTCCCTTTCTCTGGATCTATTTTTTCTAGATGTTCAAGTCATGGTTTGTTTGGGGATAAAACTTGACATGTCGGTGCTCTTTAACCAGGAACTCCGTCCTCCTGAGGACACAAGCACGGGGCCACACAGACGTCCCCGACATTGCCCCTTAAGACTGCGTAATTTTCAACAAAGTAGCATAAATGTTTCGTGGAAGTAGCACAAATGCTCAACAGCAAGGACACGGTTAAATAAATTCTGATACAGCTTTATGGGGGATGATGACATCCAATGAAAGTAATGCTGTCCAAGAATTTTAATGACTGGGAATATACAAGAATCATGTGAACAGAAAAAAATGGGATTCGGAACCGTATAAGGAATTAACTGCAACTGTGAAACTAGATATAACGTGAGTGTGTGTGTGTGTGTGTGTGTGTGTGTGTGTGATTATATAAGAGAAAAAAGACCAAACCCTAACCATGAGTAGTACCTATCTGTGGATTATTTCATTATGGTTTTATTTGTCTACAAATTCGTTTACAAATAGGAGCCAACGTGAGCTCCATTTTTCTCTCCGAGGGTCCCCACCTGTCTTTGTGAGTCCTGGTTTGTCCTTCTCCCCCGCTCCCGGTCTATCTTCCCTCCCCACCTGCCAGCCCGAGGGACTTCAGGCCCAACACTTGATGTAGGAATAACCCCTTCTTATAGACGACTCAACCGGCATCCACAACTGCACGGGATCTAATCCCCCCAGATACCTCTATTGGACACCACTCATAAAGGTTTGGCCTCACTGATCAGACCCATGGGATAGAGTGAGGGGCCCAAAGACACACAGACGAATCCCAGGTCCCGGTGTTGATACCTAGACACGCTACAAAGGCCAAACTTCTTCTGTAACACATTTATATGACTATAGCAGCGTGTCCCCCCTCTTTCAGTCTCCCAATACCCCGGGTAATTTGTTCTATGGGACAATCAGCCCAGCAGCTGCAGCAAGTCAATAACATGGAGAAAACACAGGAGTGAAGAAAAGGGGCGAGTGGATCGCCAGGTTACAAGAAAATGAAGCATCAGAGTATCCCAGGCAAGGTGGGGAGACATCTTGATTAAAATAAACTGCCTTCAAAGAGACACCTTTTAGCTAAATGGGGCAATCTGGTTAGACCTAGATATTAGATCATCAGGGAATCACAGCTCATTCAGACAAATGTGACAGTGACATTGGAGTTCTCTACGAAAATTTCTCATTTTTCAGATACATTCCAAAATAACACAGTGCTGGGGATTTCTGTTAAAATATTTTAGCAAAGAGGGAAAAAAAAAAACAGGAAAAGGGATAAATGAAGCAGGGTAGAACATTTTGGTGGTGGAACATATCCATTGGGTGATGGATAATGGAGGGTTTTGGGGGTTTTGTTTAACCTTTCGCTCTCTTTTTTGGGTATGTTTAAATTAGCCCTTTCGGGCACCTGGGTGGCTCAGCCGGTTAAGCATCTGCCTTTGGCTCAGGTCATGATCCCAGGGTCCTGGGATCCAACCCCACATCGGGCTCCCTGCTCAGCGGGTAGTCTGCTTCTCCCTCTGGCCCTCCCCCTTCTTATGTTTTCTCTTTCTCTCTCTCAAATAAATTAAAAAGTAGTTTTTAAAAACTGTATCAGTCTTGTGTTTTCGGGCACACAGTGGGGTTTGGGCCTCCAGCCGACTTCCTGCCTGAGAACCGAGTGGGGAACCACGCTAGACTCTTGAGGCTCAGGATGGCGCTCCCCCAGTAGCACAGTGCTCCATGTGTCCTTTCCCAAAGCTCCCGGGTCAGAGGAGTGCAGTTACAGTGTGTCCCTTGTCCTGCGGCCTCAATGGCTGTTGAATGTGCTGCTCCTCGCCAAGCTGGACGGGACGAGCGTCCAGAACTTTTCTGTGGTCCACAGACAGCTGCTGACTCCTTTTCTCCATCCAGGCTTGACATACAAATCCAGCTTTGCTAGGGTTTACGTGGGTAAAGACCCAGGTTTGTGCAAACCAGGAGTCTACCTACGAAGTCTCTTCCTGTTGCGGCGAGGGCCAGTGCAAGCCGGCGGGTGCCCTGTACCAGGATGAGGAGGGGGCTCTTATGCCACATCTCATGGCAATAAATGAAAGGTTCCATTCCACCCCTGGCCAGCCTCCCCGCACCTCACCAAGTAACAAACATGTATTCGGTGCAAGACCTGGAAGTGAACTTGGGAAATGGCAACACTCCACCTTGAAGTCATAACACACGAAGGCCCAGAGAAGTGTGCTGAGCAGCCCCAAGCCGCTGGGGTGGGAATTTGTCCTTCTGGCCAGCAGCCACCTGAACACTTTCCTCTGGGGGCATTTCCCGAGATAGCCAGGAGGCAGGGCCCCCCACCCCGCACCTCGGAGACTGGAGGCTGAGGGAGGTCAGGCTCTCCACAGTTACCATAAACGCTGTGACTTCAAACAGCCTAGACTGACAATCTCACAACTCTGGAGGTCCGAAATCTGAAACAAGTCAAAGAGGGACACGCTCGGTGCTGGCTGGACCGGTTCCTTCTGGAGACTCTGGGGAGAATCCATTTCCCGTCGTTCCCAGCGGCCGAACAGGGCCTTCTCCTGCAGTCCTTGACTCATGGCCCCTTCATCTGTCTTTAAAGCCCACGGCAGAGCACCTTCCAATCTCTTTCTGACCTCTCCTACCAAGGTCACATCTCTTCCTCTGACTCTGACCTGCTTCCCTCCTCGAAGGACCCAGAATAATCTCCCCATCACAAGATCCTTGATTTAATCATATCTGCAAAGCCCATTTTTCCCTGCAAGGTGATACATTCACAGGCTGCAGGAAACAGGACCTGGCCATCTTCCAAGTACCATTATGCAGCTGACCATGACCTCCAATAAATCCTCATCCTGTTTCAGAAAACCAAGAACTGTTCCAATTACCCTTGACCCTGGAATAACATGGGGTTGGGGTGCTAACTTCCTGCGCTGCTGAAAATCCACAGATAACCTTTGATTCCTTAAAAACTGAACTATGGAGAGCCCACTGATGACCAGAAGCCTTACCAGGAACAGTCGATTCACACTGTTGTATTACTTACTGTATGCTGTATTCTTGTGTATTATATACTATATTCTTACAGTAAAGTAAGCTAGAGAAAAGGAAATGCTATTAAGAAAATCATAAGGAGGGGCGCCTGGGTGGCTTGTGGGTTAAAGACTCTGCTTTCGACTCAGGTCATGATCCCAGGGTCCTGGAAGTGTGCCCTGCATTGGGCTCTCTGCTCAACGGGGGACCTGCTTCCACCTCCCCCTCTGCCTGCTTCTCTGCCTACTTGTGATCGATCTCTCTCTGTGTCAAATAAATAAATAAAATCTTATTTAAAAAAAGAAAGAAAGAAGATCATAAGGAAATGAAAATACATTTGCGGTAGCATACTGTATTTACCGAAAAAATCCACATGTCAGCGGACCTGCGCTGTTCAAGCCCACGTTGCTCAGGGGTCAGCTGCGTTGGCAACTGCACGCCCAACTAGCATTGCTACAACACTTGGAATTGTTAGAGCTCCCGCTGGGCTCTGCTTTCTTTGAAGAAAACAGAGCCCCCCAGAGCTGGACCCTAAAGAGAGGCATCCCCAGTACCTCGAGCACCTGCTTGACTCCCCATCCCCTGCAGTCTCGTGAGCCGGGAAGAGCCTTCCCCGGCCCGGTGCCTTGCCCCAGAGCAGGCACTCCACTGGGGGTGCGGGATAGTAGGCAGGCAACGTGCAAGAAAGCCTGAAACAAGGCCACACCCTCAGACTCAGTAATTCCCTTTCCAGAGAGCTACCTGAGGAAAGGCGGACAGAGAATGCAGCAACGCAGTGGGCCCGGCTGCCGGTGGAGGCACCAGGGCCCGCAGCCTGAGGAGCGCAGGTGCTCTCCGGCACCACTGCCTGCTGTCGGGGAGTGCTTGCCCTGTGTGCTACAGGCCTCTGCTGGCAAAACAGAGTCACCCCAGGAGCAGAAGACGCCAGAAACCCCTGGAGATGTGGATGAGGCCTCTGGTCTCAGCAGGGGAAGGGAAGTGGCAGAGCCAGAGGTGGGAAGACATACACACACACTTTCTCTCTTTCTCTCCCTCCTTCTCCCTCCCTGTTCCTCTCCCCCCTTTTCCCTGTCATCCCCCTCCTTCCCCCTTCCTCCCCTCCCCTTCCCCTTCTCCCACACTCTTTCTCAGCATCACTGCCTCTCTTCAGCCATCCGTTCCATTCACCCCTCTTTTTATCATCCCAACAGGGCCCAACCCGGCTCCCCCAGCCCTGGAGTCCACATGACCTTCTAGCTCCGGGCCTACTCCAGCTGGCAAGTTCCTTTTCTGTCTGGTATTTTGCCTCAGTGGCTTGCTCCAGCTTCCCCACTCAGGGGTCTGTGTGTGGGCGGCCCACCGATCACTGGCCGCGGTCTGTACGGCCCGTCGCGCTGCTCACGGAGCACTGGACTTGCTCTCCGTGGGTGGGGGAGGGGGCTGCCACAGCTGCGGGTTACAAATTCAGACTCCAGGGCCCCGCCCCCCAGCCACCATGTTGTCCCTGCTGGAGAGTGAGGTTTGGAGAAGCAGATGACAAAGAATCTTCCTAAAAGTTTCTTCTGCACTCGAAAGTTTGAGAAACCCATGGAGGAGAGGGGGTCTTCCTTTCCCCCCGGTATGTGTTCAAACCTGGGCTGTCTCGGGCATCCACACTCCTTGGAGGAGGTGTTCATCTCTTGCTGTTTCCCCAGCGTCATGGCCCCGGGCTTCTCCCCCTTGTATGGGTTGACATCTGAAGGCTGGACCTCCAAGCTGCTGCCCTCACGCTCTCAGCCCCCTCAGTGTCTAGCCAAGTGGCTGCCTGTTGGCCTCCTGGGGGCAAAGGGCATCTGAATCAGGCTGGAGAAAAAAGATCAAGTGAGAGCCCTACTCGAGTAGGAGGCTCTCAGTGCATATGGGAGCTGTCAGGGGCCCCCATGTCAGGACAGCAGTGGCCTCCATGGGACACACAGCCAGAAGAGGTCACTTCTGGGTTGAGCCAGGATCCCATAGTGATAACCTCAGTCCCCTGGGAACAGGAGGAAGAACTGGGAGAGGCACGATGGATGTGCCCGAAGCCCAAAGCCCAAAGCTGCACGGGGCTACACAGATGTAGAGATCCCCCGCAGGAGTGTGAACGGGCTAAGAAATCGGGTGTTTTGCAGATTCCCACACCCAATTCCATCCACGGGGATCAGATGTCGGCAACATGCTGGGCACAGATGAGAGGGTCTCCAGGCCCCATCCTCTGAGGGGTGACCCCCACATGTGCAACCACAGACTCGCCGACTCGTTCTGCCCCCATTATACAGAGGAAACAGGCCCAACAGAGGAGTTGGAAGTACAAGCTCAAAAGCCAGAGGCGGTGGGCCAGGAAAGGGCCACCTGTGAGCACTAGCGTGGGCCCAGCCCAAAAGGGGCATCTAAATGGCGCTCTGAAGAGACAGGAGGTGGCAAAGGAGGACAGTGGGAGGGGCATGCAGGAGGCAGGGCAAGAATGACAGGCCACCTGGGGACCCTGGTGTTCACTGAAGGACAGTAAGAGAGAAGCCGGGGGAAGGGCCTGCTACGTCATTTGTGAGCTCCACGCCAAATAAAGTTGCAGGGCCCCTGTTGGGTCAGAGAAGTCATGCTCCCCTTCCCATGGTCTGCTGGCTCTCACCTCCTACCAGGGACCCTGTGACCTGCAGGGATTTCAGTCTGTGCACCAGAATGCACTTGTCCTTCCAACAAAAAGAGGCAGAACGTTCTGGCCAAGGTGTCAATGCCAGCCCTGAAGGGGGACAGTTACTGACCCCACCCCGAGATGTCATGAGAAGGGGTCCCCATCCTGACCCTCCCCATGCCTGTATGTAGGTTCCTGAGTCTGTTTCAAGCGACCTAGGAGCCACCCTGCGCAGAGGACAGCAGTGGCTGCAGGACAGGGGTGGGGAGGGTCAGGCCACATAGGGACTAGAGCCCCAGGGCTCAGAGAAGAGAGTGAGATAAAGCTCCACTGTCCTGTCAGACCTCACTTACAAAAGACAAAACAGCTAAGAATTTCAGGCAGAAACTGCATGAACACCGAATCCCAGAACAAAGCCCTTGGAAGCCATGGAGGCCTGTAGTGCTGGTAGGGCTCACAGGTGCACGAAGCCAGCCCTGCCCACGGGGCCTCACCTGCAGCCCTCTCCTCCATCCTACGGACCTTCATCCCCAGCTTCTGGAAGGTACAACCGAACAGCATCAACATCCACTGGAGAGGGAACTGAAGAAATGAAACCAGACACCACTGCAGACGTGCACAGAGGAGGCAGAGTGGTGGTGGTGGTGGGGGGGCTGCGCAGGACAGAGAACATAGACCACAGGTGACCTCCGCCAGAACGAGAAAAGTGTTCTTTGTATTTTTTATTCAATACCTTCCGCGTGGGCGAAATGATGTCCTGCTGCTCTTGTTGTTGTTTTTCCAACAAAACTCTATTTTGATTTTCTGCAGACTGTCCTCTGACATTCAAAATGGCACCAGTCACATAAAAAACAAATTTGAGGATGCTTGTAAGTAAACGATTTGGGGGAGCTGCACTAATGTTTTTGTTGGTGAATTTTTTTTAATCATCCTAGTCTAAACAAGACTACGGACGAGAATATAAAACTTCAGATGATTTCTTATTTCTAAACATCAACTTAAAAAATAAAGGCACTTTTTTTTTTTTTTTTTTAAGCTGCCTACATTTACAAAGTCCTGTTTTCATTTTGTTGTTTAGAAACGCCTGGTCATTGGTTCTTACAGCAGCCCTGTGAGCTTTGGGGCAGGGAACCAAGGGTAGGAGAGCCTGTGATACTGTGGTCATTGATCCTAAAAGTGCACCCACAGGCCTCGTTCTGGGACCTAACCTCTCTGATCCTCAGTTTCCTTGTCTGTGAAATGGGAAAACTGAGTATCTCATATGTCGTTGGGCATATCATTCCATGGGATGATGTGAGCTCTAGTATAATGGCTGGCACAGAGCAGACTTTCAGATAGTGGGTCTTTGTTTCTTAGTTTCAGGGGTAGAATTTAATGCTTCATCAGTCACATGTAACACCCAGTGCTCATTCCATCAGGTGCCCTCCTGAATGCCCATCCCCCAGTGACCTCTTCCCCTGCCCCACCCACAACCCCTCCAGCAGCCCGGTTTGTTTCCTAGAGTTGACTGTCTCTTAGGGTTTGCCTCACTCTGTTTTTATCTTATTTTTCCTTCCCTTCCCCTTCATCTGTTTTGTTTCTTAAATTCCACATATGGGTGAAATCATATGGTATTTGTCTTTTATCTGATTGACTTATTTTGCTCAGCATAATACCCCCATTCCATCCACGTCATTGCCAATGGGAAGATTTCATTCTTTTTGATGGCTGAGTAATATTCCATTGTATATACTGCACCACATCTTCCTTATCTATTCATCTGCTGATGGGCATCTGGGCTCTTTCCATAGTTTGGCCCTTGTGGAAATTGCTGCTATAAACACTGGGGGGGGGGGCAGGTCACCATATTTGTATCCTTGAGAAATACCTACTAGTGCAATTGCTGGGCCATAGGGAGTGAGCTCTATTTTTTATTTTTTGAGGAACCTCCACACTGTTTTCCAGAGTGGCTGTACCAGTTCACATTCTCACCAACAGTGTTAAGAGAGTTCCCCTTTCTCCACAACCTCACCAATATCTGTTGTTCCCTGAGTTGTTCATTTTAGCCATTCTGACTGGTGTGAGGTGGTATTTCACTGGGGCGAAGACATGAACAGACATTTCCCATAGAAGACATCCAAGTGGCCGACAGACACAGGAAAAAAAATGCTCAACATCACTCATCTCTCAGGGAAATACAAAATGGTGGGTCTTTCGGTTCTCATTAAGTTCTTTAAATTCTCCCCCAAAGGCCACACAAGCCATCCCTGTGCTACCATAGGGCAATGGGAGATGGTGAGTAGAAGTGTCAGGAGTCCCAGAAGGCTGCCCCACGAGGAACCAGGCTGCCTGCACTTGGCCATGCCCTCAGTCACGGGCACCACCGGCCTCAACTTGCCTATTTAGGCCACCAGCTGCCTTAAAAATTCACACCACCTCTGAATACCTTAGTCTACAGTGTGGTATTTTTTTTCCTGTCACCTCTTTAACACTCTGATAATTATGTGCCTGCTTCACCTAAACTCTGCCGACTCCACAAAAAGCCCGTGCGGTCTTCTGAGATAGAAGGTGCCGTGCTGAGAAATAACGTCACTCTCACCTTAAAATCTGTGGATTTGAAGGTGTCTCCCACCTATACCCAACATGGGAATCAACCAAATACTTAAAAACTGTCACAAGACACTGAGACTCCAGGGGGGTGATCAACCAGAGGACAGGCTCACAGAGGGAACATCTGTCCCCACAGAATTACACAAAAGTAATTTTTCAGGATGAATTTCTTGATCCCCGTCCTCCTTTGGAATACGTTACTCTTCTGCTTTCTATGGAAAATAACATTTAAATTAAATTCAATTAAAAAGGAAAGACGGTGGTCTGGGGCAGGTGCTAATGTCCCCATTTCACACGTGGGGACAGAGAGAGGTTTAGGATCCCACAGCTCATAAGAGTGGGTTCATCTTCAGATTCTAAGCTGACGATTAAGAAACCCATGTGAAGTGTTTAGCCCAACAGCTCCATCACTGATAAGGAGGAGGGGAAGATGGGGGGGAAGAACCGGACAACTCCCTCCGGCCACAGCTGCCTCCTTCCTTCCATCGGGTTTCACCGTCTTCAAGACAGGGGCCCCTGGGACATTTCCCCTTCCTCATCTCTGGGTCCCTCTTCGCCGTGCAGCCCACAGCCCTGACCCTCTTACCTCGGTAGGGTGTTCTGCCACCATCCGGGCACTTCGATTGCAGGATATTGACCAACAGATCCGAGCTACTGTTTCTGGGGAAGTATACAGTGGTACGTGCTCGTGCTACCGAGAGCGCCCCCTGCTGACCCCTCTTCAAACAAGATTCCTGAAACGCACCTTCCTGTTTCCAAGTTAAGGAGCTCCAGATTGGGGCCAGAATTTCTTCTTCCTTTGCATATGGACATCTCTTTCCCTGCACCTGGCACTCAGGGTAATCCCACCCAACGGCCGCTGTTCACAGGAGACAGTTTGGTGAAGAAAAGGGAGAGTAAGAGAGGCATTCTTCGCTTTACCAAGAGATGACCAAGAGCATCTCTCTCCTTTATTTAAAATAGACTCTAAGTTTGCAGTTTTGACTTTGCAGCAAAACTGAGCGGAAAGTACAGAGAGTTCCTGTATATCCCTACCTGCACTCACAAATAACTTGCCCCCATATTAACACGCGCTCCAGATGGGACGTTCATTAAAATCAGTGAGGCTACAGGAGGCATCATAATCACGCAAGGTCCATGGTTGACTTCAGGGTTCACGTTTAGTGTTGGATATTCTGTGGGTTTGGACAAATGTGTGATTACGTATTTCCAGCCTCGTGGTATCACACAGAGTATTTCCACTACCCTAAAGATCTTCTGTGCTCTGCCTACTCAGCCTCCCCTCCCCTCCGGTCCCTGACACCGCTGATCTTTTTACTGTCTCTTTAAGTTTGCCTTTTCCAGAATATCGCGCAGTTGGAGTCACACAATATACTTTTCAGATTGGCTTCTTTCACTCAGTAATATACATTTAAATTTCCTTCATGTCTTTTCAAGTTTTGATAGCTCATTTCTTTTTTTGTTTTAAGATTTTATTTGAGAGAGAGAGAGTGAGAGAGAGTGAGCACAAGGCGGGGGGGGGGTGTGGCGGGGGGAGAAGGAGAAGCAGGCTTCCCACAGAGCAGGCAGCCCCATGTGGAGCTCAATCCCCAGACCCTGGGATCATGAGCTGAGCTGAAGGCAGCTGCTCAACCGACTGGGCCACCCGGGTGCCTCCACTAGCTCATTTCTTTTTATCAGTGAAAAATATTCCATTGTCGAGATATATCACAGTTCCCTGATCCAGTCACCCACTGAAGGGCATCATTTTGGCAATTATGGACAAAGCTGCTGCACACATCCTGTAATAGGAAAAACCCAGCTTTTCTCTCGTTTCCTTCCCCACCCCCACCCCCACACACTGTGTTTTTATGTTGTGTCTCCTTCACCTTCAAGGAGGACACTTCACTTCTGACGCTTGTCGTCATGCAGAGTAGGGAAGGTTTTCCCCACATGAAGCCACCATGCACGACACCAGGCAGGTGTCCTACAATTTAACTCCTTTCTAACACCATCTACCTGGGATAGTGTCCGATCCCACAGGGCTCAGTCCCACAAGACTGTTTCCATCCCACTTTGAATACTGATTAAAAAGAGTAGGTCCCCAGTTACTCACAGCTTCTGTCCAGTTTGGCTACACAGCTGAGATTTGCATGACTCCCTCTTCAGGTCTGAGTAATTTGCTAGCGTGGCTACAGAGCCCACGGAAACACTTGACACTGATCAGTTTCTCAGAAGATGCGTTAAAGGGTACCGATGAACAGCCAGATGAAGAGATGGGTAGGGCAAAATCTGGGAGCATCCCAAACACGGGAGCTCCTGTCCCTGTGGAGCTGGAGTGTGTTATTCCTCCAGCGGATGTGTGTTCACTTATCTTGAAGCTCTTCAACCCTAAAACATATTGGGATTATACGTAGGCGTGATGGATCAGTAACTCCATTCTCTGCCCTCTCCCTTCTCAAGGGCTGTGAATTCCAGGCTTCTAATCATGGCTTGTGACCCACCCTCCCCAGGAGCCATCCAGTACCCTCAAGAGAACAGAAACACTCCTATCATCCAGGGATCTATCAGGTTTTCAGAAGCCCAGTGTCAGGAACCTGGATCAAAAACCAAATGTTATATTGAACAAAAGATATTACTCGTGCCGTTATCATCCAGAGAATTTCAAGGGTTCCAGGAGTTCTAGGTCAGGAATGCAGGGGGTGGGAGGCAGAGACCAATATGCATTTCTGTGCGGGTTTTTCTGTGGCCATAAGTTTTCTACGCACCTCATTTTTAAGAAGGTATAAAACAGAGGGAGAAAAAGGGTATTTCCGATATTGTGGGTGAATTGGAGGTGATTTCATAACTTGTGATACCTCTTTTTCTTCATTTTTTTAAAGATTTTATTTGTCAGAGAGAGAGAGAGAGAGCACATGTAGAGGAAGTGGCAGACAGAGAGAGAAGGCTTCCTGCTGAGCAAGGAGCCCGATGGAGAGCTCGATGCCACTGGGATCATGACACAAGCTGAAGGCAGACTTACCCGACTGAGCCATCCAGGCGTCCCTGTGATACTTGAGACCAGAATCCCCTTTTACAACCAGCAACTGGGAAAGATGACATAGGATTTCCTCCTCTAAAAGGCTTTCCCTGAACTTCCCTCCTGCTACCTTCAGAAGCTCTAGAAACCTCCCGCTCTTTTTCAGCAGGATCACAGCTTCTGAAGCTCTCATGAGCTATGAACTTACAACATTCTGTCTTCCACCTGCACATGGTGAGGGCTTGGGCACAGAGGACTGTGCCTTATTCATCTTTGGGTCCTTGGATCCTAGCGATTACTCAAAAAACATTTCATAGGCGGCGTACAGAAAGGAAGGAATTCTGTCTTCCTTCTCCTCTAGAAGCTGAATGAATCCAAATTTTCATCTATATCTACAGCTGAACCACTTTGTTTTTTTAATTTTTTTTTTTTGAAAAGTTTTATTTATTTGACACAGAGAGAGATCACAGTAGGCACAGTAGGCAGAGAGACAGGCAGAGAGAGAGAGGGGGAAGCAGGCTCCTTGCTGAGCAGAGAGCCTGATGCGGTGCTCTGTCCCAGGAGCCTGGGATCATGATCTGAGCCAGAGGCAGAGGCCCAACCCACTGAACCATCCTGGGGCCCCTGGATCCTTGGATTTTTTTAATCTGTAAACTAGCAGCCTCTTACCTGCTGTGAGGATTAAACCAGGTAATTCAGGGAAGGCACCCAGCTTTCTGATCCCTTGGCTGAACTCTGAGAAAGAGAATGGACCAGGCTGGGCAGCAGGCTTGAAGCTTCTCACCCCTCTTCACCTCACAGCGTCATGCGCAGTGAGGCTGTCCAATCCTCCATCTTTTCAGCTGCAGTGAACTGACAGTAGTGGCTGGCGTGTTGGAGAATGCTGCTGCTGCTGGCTAAGGTTTGTCCCTCTCTGACGTCAGTAACAGGGTCACTCTTCCCCTAAAGAGTGATGCGCTAGAAAGACTGGGCTCAAGCTGATGAGAGAGGAGATAGGTTTGAGATACAAGACCCCGGTTCTATTCCTGAGTTGGGGATGTGCTCTGTGACTTTGGAAATTGCATATCCCAATGGAAAAAAAATAACACCCTCTATGAAGCAAGTCATTAATAAAAAGGAATGAGCTTTTTTGTTTGTTTTTGTTTTTACAAGCCCTTTGAATAATGGGCCAAAAGAGTTAATTAAACACATACTGACTCAGAGGTGCCTGTGAGCACCTCTTTTTAAAAACAACAACAACAACAAAAAAAAACTAGGATCCAGTGTGTTGACTTGCCCAAGATCATCCAACTTGTAAGTAACAAAAAGCAGATTTTACCCCAAATTGAACAAATTCCTACCCGTGTGTGTTGGGTCCTGTGGGTCTAATAACAACGTAGCACAAACGTAGAAATATGTCCTTCTGCAGCTCTGGAAGGTGTAAGTCTGAAATTAAGCTGGGCCATCCCCCTCTGAGGCTCTGAGGAAGAATCCTTCCCTGCCCCTTCTAGCTTCTGGTGGTTGCCAGTAAACCTTGGTGCTCCTTGGTTTACTGATACATCCATCTAGTCCCTGCCTCCGTCTTCCCTTGGCCTTCTCCCCTGTGTCTGTATCTCGGTGCCCGAATGACCCTCTTCTTACAAAGACACCAGTCATGTAGGGTTTGGAGACCACCCATCCTGTATGACCTCATCTTGACTTGGTTACATCTGGCAAGACTCTGTGGCTAAATAAGGTCACATTCGCAGGTTCCAGAGGCTAAGATTTGGACCTATCTTTGGAAGGACACAAATCAACCCATAGTGCACGTCTCCTGCATTATATCAGCTGCCTCATACGAAAGATGACTAAAATGGCAAATGCTTCGCTTTCAGGTGTCATTTGCTCTCAGTTCTTCTTGAAGACTTCCTAGGACAGTGGAAAGAAACAAATTGGTTCCTGAGCTGGGGGCTGGAATCCCAATTCTGCCCTACCCTGGGCCTCTGCTTCTTCAGATCTAGAAGATGGAAGTTAGACTAGCTAAGGAGTAAGGTCTCATCAGAGTCTGCTGGAATGGGCTGCCAAGACAATAATGACAAAATCTTACGTAGCACCTCTTTCTGTCCCAATTATCGCTAGTTTCAACCCATTCAATAAATATCTTCTTAGCATCTCTATGTACCCATCTCTAATTCTATGATATTTTCCATAATTAGAAACGTTCCTTTGAGCAAGGATTGTGCCTAGAACCTAGTATGAGCTCAGGAAATGCTTGTTAAATAAACAGTGCGACAGAATGGTAGGAAACCAGGAGAGAGAGCATGAGAATGTTGGGTGACGTGGACAGGCTCACCGAGAGTGTATAGGTTTATGCCCTGTTTCCCCGAAAGGAGATTAAGCCTCTGGTGCAGAGTCTTTGTCTGTTCTTTGTGGGGCTGGGCTCAGGGCTAGTGACTGCGGAGATGTAATACATAACTGAATTCCTGCCTCCTTATTCATTTTCACATAAACACACGCACGTGATCACATCGTCCTTGTTGGCGGTTTGTTGCAATTTGCTTTTCCTCCACCCTCTTCAGGCCCCACTACCGCTCCAAATCCTTCCGGGGGGACGGTACTAACAACCTGGTGTGTTTCTTTCCATACATGTGGACTCACATACAGGCACAAGGACATAAGTACTCGTGTACAGAAATGGGGAATTGTCTATATGATAGGATCGTATTTTAGATACTTGAAGAGCTAAAGCATCTTGCCTGTAGAAATCTGCCAGGTGCCCTGCTGTAACTCGAACTGATACTTTTCATGGGATGCACATAGTTTTGTGGTGTCGGTGTACGACAAGTTATTTAGCCCTTCCCCAGCAGACGGACAGTATTTAACTTCCTGATCCCTTGTTTTTCAGAAAGAGAGCTGCTGAGAATGCTCTGATCTTACTGCCAAATTACACTGTCCTCATTTACCGCTTTCCCCTCCCGCCCCGCCAGGAGTCCACAGGAGCCGGCGGGTACTCGGAGTTCTGCCTTCTCCCACTGAATCTGAATCCACATAGTTCTATTTCATCTTAATGGGATCTGAGGCTTTTAAAAATGGAATCCAGACATTCTGGGCTGTTTCCAAAAGAGATGACTTTTTGCTTAATGGCATCCACCCCACTAATCCTGTCTGAAATGTAATCAACACATCAGACCAGAGAAGAAAATGCTGCTTCTTGAAGGGAAATGGAATGATCTGCGTACAATCAAACACACCTCCTGTTGGTCAGGTGCCCTGAAGTAAGGGAGGGGGGCAGCAGAACCAGACCGGGAGCTGGCCTTCTGAGCTGCAGCCACTCTGCCTGGGAGTCCTTCCCAGAACCTCCAATCTTCAGCTGCATCAAGAGAGTAACAACTGGGGCACGTGGGTGGCTCAGTGGGTTAAGCGTCTGCCTTAGGCTCAGGTCATGATCCCAGGGCCTGAGATCGAGCCCTACATCAGGCTCCCTGCTCAGCTGGGGGTCTGCTTCTCCCTTTCCCCCTGCCCCTGCCCCTGCTCTTGCTCTCTCTCTTAAATAAATAAAATCTTTAAAAAAAAAAAAAAAAGGAGAGAGAATAACAACCAAGTTGCTTGATTGTTGAAAACTTTAAATTACAAAACATAGCCATATGAATAAAAGTGTATAAAATAGGGATGCCTGAGTGGCTCAGTCAGTTAAGCCGATGCCTTCAGCTCAGGTCATGATCCCAGGGTGCTGGGATTGAGTCCTGCATCAAGCTCTTTGCTCAGCAGGGAGCCTGCTTCTCTCTCTGCCTCTGCCTGCCACTCTGCCTGCTTATATGCGCTCTCTCTCTCTCTCTCTGACAAATAAATTAATTAATTAATTTTTTAAAAAGTGTGTAAGACATAAATGTTATAATGAGCTTAATAAATTATTATGTGGTCACCTGTGTGACTACTTCCTGGTCAAGAAACAGAATATTACCTGCATTCCAGGAGCCTCCTCCTGCCCTTCCCTGATTACAACCCCTTACCACCTCCCCAGAATCACCTCCTTGCATTAAAATAATAATAACCTTTTGCTCAATAATCTTTTTTTTTAATTTGACCCTTTCTCACCAAGTTATAACATACATATAGTAAAATGCACAAATCTTGCTGAACGGTTGCACATGAATAAACCTGTGTAATCACTACCTAACTCAAGAGCATTTCCAGCGTCCCAGCAGACTCCTTTATGCCCATTCTCAGCCAATACTCACCAAGGGCTGCCACCATTCTAGCCTCTACCACTTCACGTAAGTTTTACCTGTTCTTTAACTTGCCATAAATGGAAGCTTGTTTTAGAGTCTGTTTTCTCCCCTACAGTCAATAATACCTGAGATTTACCCATGTTGTTGCATGTAACAGTAGTTGGTTTGTTTTATTGTGATGTAATATTTCATTGTATAAATTTGTCCCCTAATATTTCTCCGTTCTACTGATAAACAGTGCGTTGTTTCCAGTTTTTACAGATAAATAAATATGAGTAAATCTTCTGTGCACATTCCTTTTCCCTTCCTCCCCCTCCCCCCCTCCCCTGCCTCCCCGCCTCCTCCTCCTCCAGCTTAAATAACAGAATTAATATTTTCTCACAGCTCTGTAGGCTGAGTGCAAGATCAAGGTGTCATCAGGATTGGTTTCTGATAAACGCTCTCTTCCTGGTTTACAGATGGCTCGTCGTCTCTTCACTAAGTCCTTACACGGCCTTTCCTGTGTGTGTGCCGGGTCTCTTCCCCTTCCTGTAAGAACATTAGTCCTATCGAATTAGGTTCCGCCCGTAAGACTTCATGTAACCTTTATTACCCTCCACCCAGTTTTTCTTTTTCTTTTTTTTTTTTTTTCCCTATGCTCATTCTTATGCATGTCTTTTTGGGACGAATGTAGTTGTTTCTCTTGGGTCTGGGGTACCCAGTAATGTAACTGCTGGGTGACAGAGTCGGAATATAGCTGGCTCTTACAGAACTTCCAGATGATGTCCAAGTAGTTATACCAACGTGTACTCCCACTGCTGATTTAGGAGAGTTCCAGTTGTTCCAATTCTTTTCAGCACTTGGTATTTTCAGTCTTGCTAAGTTTTGCCATTCTGGTGGGTATGTAGTGATACCTTGTTATAATATAAATTTGCCTTTATAATATATATTTATATATTATATAATTAATATATATTAATATATGATATATCATAACATAATATGTATATTAAGCCGATGCCTTCGGCTCGGGTCATGATCCCAGGGTGCTGGAATCGAGTCCTGCATCAGGCTCCTTGCTCAGCAGGGAGCCTGCTTCTCTCTCTGCCTCTGCCTGCCACTCTGCTTGCTTATATGCACACTCTCTCTCTCTGACAAATAAATAAATTAATTAATTTTTTAAAAAGTGTGTAAGACATAAATGTTATAATGGGCTTAATAAATCATTATGTATAAATATATAAATTTATAATATATAATATATATGTATTTCTATATTATATATACACAATATACACAATATATTATTATAATATGTTAATATTATAATAATATACATTATATTATAATATACATATTATTTTATATATCATATATTAATAAATGATTATGATATACATATTATATGATTATAATATATATATTATATATTATATTATATATTATATAACCCTAGAGATATTGTATTATATAATATATAAATATTATATATTAATATATATTATTAAGGCAAATATATATTATAAAGGCAAATTTATAAATTTATATTATATATAATATATAAATACATATATATTATATAAATATAATATGTATATTATGCTATATCATATATAAATATAATATGTATATTATAATATAATGTATATTATTATAATATTAACATATTATAACAATATATTATAATATATAATATATAATAATATGTTATAATAATATAATATGTAATAATATATGTATAAATTTGCATTTTCTCTTTGTAGCATTGAATATTACCATGTATTGCTTGAAAGAACCTAAAAAACCATCTACTCCAATCCCTCCCTTTAGAAGAGAAATAAATGAAATGGACACAAAGAGGTGCGACTTGCCTAGTATTCCATAGTTAGTTGGCACTGGAACTCAGTCTAGAAGTTTAGAAGAGCTCATCTGGCCCAGAGACGACCTCTAGGGAGTGCTACTCTACCACTCATTGGCCGACCCCTATCCAAGACAGCCAGCCATCTGGCTGTGCAGGGTTTTCTCTCGGCATACTGTGTATGGTTTGCTCTTCTGGCCTTTGACCCTAGAAATATCTAGCATTGTGGCTTATCTATTTATTAGCTGTGAAATTTTGTCCAACTCACTGCAATGGTTAATTTTGTATCAACTTGGAGAGGCTAGGATGTCCAGTTGTTTGGTCAACCCCATTCTAGACGTTGTAGTGAGACGTTTTTAGATGTGATTAACATTTACAATCAACACGTTTTTAGATGTGATCAACATTTACAAGCAGATAGTACTCCATAATGTGCACAGGCATCGTCCCATCAGCTGACGGCCTTAAGAGCCAAGACTGAGGTTTCCAGAAGAAATTCTTCTCAGTGGGACACCTGGGTGGCTCAGTGGGTTAAGTGTCTGCCTTCAGCTCAGGTCATGATCCCAGGGTCCTGGGATCGAGTTCCACATCAGGCTCCCTGCTTGGTGGGGAGTCTGCTTTTCCCTCTCCCTCTGCCTGCCACTCTGCCTACTTGTGCTCTCTCTCTCTGTCAAATAAATAAATAAAATCTTTTCAAAAAAAATTCTTCTTAGGACTGCAGCGTAGAAACCTTGACTGAGTTTCTAGCCTACTGCCATGCTGAATTAGACTGAAGACTGCAACATGAGCTCTTACCCCAATTTCCAACCTGCTGTCCTGCCATAGGGATTTCAGATTTACTAGTTTCCAGAATCACATAAGCCAATTCCTTAAAATACCTTTTCTCTCTTAAAATCTCTCTATATAGAATTTGCTTATCTATAAAATAGGATGTAATGAAACCAATCTTGAAAAGTTGACAGAAAGATCAGATACAATGCATCCAAAATTCCCAACACAGGTAGACCTGGGCGGTTTAGTCGGTCAAGTATCCGGTTCTTGATCTCAGTTCAAGTCTCTGTCTCAGTGTTTTGAATTCAAGCCCCACGTTGGGCTCCACACTGGGCGTGGAGTCTACTTAAAAAAAAATTCCTAACATGGATTATTAAATGGTTATTTAATAAATGGCTATTGAAATCATAAACCACCTAATTTATGTTAAATAGGTTGAAAAAGTGGTACATACCCAGGCTGAAGAAAAATTTAGGATATAAAATGAAAAATCTCTCTCTCTCTCTCAACCCAGAGAAAACTACTGGCAATGGTTACTTATATTTCTTCTAGAAATTTTCTATGCAAAAACCTGCACCAATGTAAGAATGCTATACCAACAGCCTTAGTTTTAGTTAAAAATATGTAACGTATGTAAAATATGTATCACGTATAAGACTGTCTCCAGATGGTCCAGACACTAAGCAGTGGCCTGACCAAATAAATAAATAAATAAAAATAAAAATCCCCAACTGAAAGTTAAAAATAAACTCAAGCTCATAATTGCATTGTTTAACCAGATGCAAGGTTTGTCTTATAAAATCTTCCTTTTGGGGTGCCTGGGTGGCTCAGTGGGTTAAAGCCTCTGCCTTGGGCTCAGGTCATGGTCCCAGGGTCCTGGGATCAAGCCCGGCATCGGGCTCTCTGCTCACCGTGAGCCTGCTTCCCTACCTCTCTCTGCCTGCCTCTCTGTCTACTTGTGATTTCTATCTCTCAAATAAATAAATAAATCTTAAAAAAAAGAAAAAGAAAATCTTCCTTTTCTCTCACTTTTACTGGGCTCTCAGACCTGAGCTATTCTGCATTTAAAAACTCCCAGCGTGAGTCCAGGTCTCTTCTCTCACATGAGAAAAGCTGTATCATTTAAGTTAATTCTCATGCAAATCCTACCAGATGGGTGTCCTCATTCACATTTTATAGATTAGAAAAATAAAGCTTAAACAGGCTAAGAAGCTGTGCGGGTTAAGGCATTTCCAATTTAAATAGCTAGTATATTCCAGAGGCCAGGATCAGATGCTAATAGGTTTTGTTCAGTCCCCCTTCCCCTCCGTGGACTTTAGGGACCTTCTCAAAGAAACAGCCAATGTCTAATAATGCTTCCTTGAAGTGTCCCCATTTACAGGCTAAAACTTCCCTTCCTCATATCATGATCTTCTTAGGACCATATTCAATTTCTCTATGGGAATTCTGTGGGTACGACATGCTGGAGCCCAAGTGAGTCCCTCTTACCTCCTTCCCACTTACTAGTGTTGCAGGATTTCCTTCCTCCTTCAGTGCCCACAGTTCTGGGTCATGCTACTTCAGAGAATGAAGAGGTAGACCAGACAAAGTGTGGTGGGCAGCAAAGCAAAGTTTACGTAGCACTAGTACAGAGCTCCCAAAGAGGAAGGGGACACTGCTGTGGGCATTTCTTAGTTTAGGGTTTTTTATGAGATTGTTGGTGGCTATTTTAATCTGATTAGCCCTCTCTGTGCCTGTCACCCAATCAGGTTTTTATTCACGTGCTCTTCTCCCTATCAGGTAGGTGCTCACATGGGAAAGGATGGAGGGCTCCTTCCAGATTGGTGTCAAATCCTTTTTGGGTGGTTTCCTCTTAGGGTGGAAGCGCCCCTTGTCTCTGCCAGCCTGTCTCCCAACTACCCTTCATTACCAGGCTGGGGGTGGCATGGCACCATGAGAGCCAAACTTAATGACATTTTCAACCCCTACCCCCTGTACATGTCAACATCTTAGTTATGGTGAGGAAAAGAGAATGTGGGGAGAAACAGCTTTTAAATGTTTCTATTTGTCATCACCCATGTAACTGTGAGGCCTACGATAGGTTTTGTTTTGTTTTTTAAGATTCATTCATTTGAGAGAGAGAGAGAAAGCATGCAGAGAGGGGCAATGGAAAGAGAGAGAGAGAGAGAGAGAGAGGATCCCAAGCAGACTTCACCGAGCACAGAGCCCAATGCAGGGCCCAGTCTCACAACCATGAGACCATGACCCCAGCCAAAACCAGGAGTTGGGATGCCTAACCAACTGCACCACCCAGATGCCCTGCGGAGGCCCATGGTAGTTTTTAAATAGGTCCACAGCAAATGGAGCCTAATCCTTCCTTCAAATATGGGTGTGACTTGCTTCTAATCAATGCAATATGGCGACTTCTGAAGATGGCGCATATAAAGGATACAGTGTCTGCTTGGCTCTCTCTCTCTCTCTCAGGACTCGGTACTAGCCGCCATATTGTGAGGAAGCCCAGGCCACGTGGAGAGGCCATGTGTCAGTTTTCTGGCCTTGGGCTACAGTCAGCATCAAGAGTTAGCAGCTACCCACATGAGGGGAGAAGCCTCCTGATATGAGCCATCCCCACAGTACCCAGTCTGAACTTTGGAGCCACAGAAACAGTGAGAGATAATAAATTATTATTGTCTGAAGCTCCTAGTTATTGGGCTAATCTGTTACTCAGCCATTGATACCTAATACAAAGGCATTGCCAATACCCTGGGTTTGGGGGGTTACCTCATTCACACGAAAACGTCAGAGGGTGAACGGCTAGAATACAGCGCCCTCATTTATTGACTCTCCTGCCACATGGGAAGCAAATTAGAGACTCCTACCTGTTGCCGGAGAGTCCTGGGCCTGGGAACCTGCTTGTCTACACCCAGGGGACCTGGAAAAGCAGAGATCTGTCCTTAGAGGGTGGGTCCTGGCTCAGATGGAGGCCTGCCTGGACTTCTCAGATCGGAGCTCCACTGGTCAGTCCTGTGTCTGGGGCTGGCAGCTAGCGTTGCATTTCTTTCTTCTCCGCCCACTGGCACTCACATCCAAAGGTACCCCAGGGAAAGGAAACAGTAAGGGCCGATGCACTGTGGTTTACTAATTTTTAGCTGCATGTCACTGCAGCAGGAACTCAGTGAGAGCATGCATGGATCCCCATGCCTTGTTCTTTGGGTAGGAGGCAGAAAGCACACTGCAATGATTTCGGGAATCATCAACATTCCCCCAGGCCCTGCTGTAAGGTTATAAATTCAACATATCCATCCCCAGCTGCTATCCGCCATGCTGTACGCTCATTTCAGAGCACCGAAGGCAAGCTGCCCAGAAATGCCCTCCTGCCAAGTCCCCTTTGGGTGGGGCCTTGAAAATGCTCACACAGGCGCATCTCCGTATTCACCCTTGGGCTGTTTCTGCAGCCCGCTCCAAGCCCTTCCAGAACCTTTTCCCTGCCCCCCAGCACAGAGCTCGCTGTAGATCTTTCCAGGGGAAAATAGTCTGCTCTGGTGTTTCCCAGATGTTCAGGCCCCAAGGCAGCACTTGGGGGGGTGGGGGCGGCAGCAGCTTGCTGGTCCTGAACCAGCCTTGCTCTGATTCCGAAAGGGAGTCTCAGAGACTTCCTCAATTTAGTGACTCACACGATCGCTCTCCACTCGGAACACGCAGTTCTGAACCGTGCCGTCTCCCAGAAATTGTAACTCTAGCCTCAGCCTCGTCTCTACAGTATCCTTTTGGCTTTGCCGTGGTGTTCCAGAAAACTTGCTCCGGCCGGAGGGTTACCCCTCCCCAGGAGAGGTGGGTGGCGGGTATGAAAATGCATTTCGGACTCCCATCCAGGGGCATGCTTTTAATTCCAGATGCAAGTGGGCTCTGCCCTCCAGTTCCAAAATCTGGCCTGACAAGCCCCACCCCGACCTACACCACTCGCAACCCCCCTCCCCCGACGCAGGGTGCGGGATGAGAGCCACCGACCCATTAAAGACATACAGGTATCCCCACTTGTTGAAAGTCCGCCCTCCGCCGCTTCACGTTTACGAAGGACCTACACTGGCACCTGTTTTCGCTAACCGAAAGAAATCAGAAGTGAATTTTCACTTTTAAGGAAAAAAAGGCGAAAAGCGAAAGAGCCTCTAGGGTTGGGTGGCGCCCCCAAGCGCCATCTCTGGGAACTGCACACAGCATCGCGGCCTCAAACCACTACAGCTTTGACTTACTCTGTGCTTCCATGAGCATGAGCGGGATGTGTCCTAAGGTATCAGAAGAGCCTGAAAGAGGTTATTTTGGGGAGTGTGGGAATGATCAAAAATTTTTCTATATAGATTAATGGGGGTTGCTTCTTTGCTGAATGTCATTTCAGGTTTCATAGAAACACTCTACTTTCGGAGAGCGAGAAACAGGTCCAGTGTATTGTTCTGTTTCATTTAATTTAATGGCTGCATCATGTACCAAGGATGTACCATAATTTGTTTAACTAACCCCCTATTAAAGAACATTAAGGTAATTATTATTGTTATTAGACGAGCAGCTGAACCTTGGAAACACACTCTTAAATGCTTTCCCTCTGAGGAAAATGAAGAAGCTGTTTCTTCTCAAGCTGGCTGTGCCCTTGGAGATAATTATGCCCCAGCCTGAGACTCCTGCCGCCCTCAGAGGCTGTTCCTGATGGGAGTGGGCCACTCAAGGGTGCCGGGGTGGGAAAAGGTGGACGACCAGCATAGCCTCTGAGGAATGAATTTTTAAATCAAGGAGAGTACAGGACAAACTTCTGAAACATCCACGGATGAGAGAGGAACCAAATGTCCTTGTGTTTTCCTCTGATTATAATCCTCAGAACCCTTCCTTACCCAGCCGTGGAATATGTTCTGCTGGAGGCGGGCTTGTGGCTGACATTGTCTCCTCTGCAAGGTTCAGGAGGGACTGTTTGCTATTAAGGAGGAAGCCCAGAGACTCGGCGTCTGCACAGCCACACCCCTCCTCACAGGAAGAGGGATCCTCACCATAATGTCCCCCGCTTGGGTCTTGCGAGAGTGCCTCATAGCCAAAGACGGCCACGTTTAGGCAGACAAGAAGGAGGCCAGAGGCCCACGAAAACTGTCCATCCAGGAGGGAAACACTGTGCCAGACAGTGACAAAGAGAGGTCATCAGAGCCCAGGCTGGATGGAGAGGTCACAGAGAGATGGCACGGGAGCCGGACAGCTGTCAGCAATGGCCGCTAGGTGCCAGACACTCTCTTGAACACTTTACATGCTCTCTTTTCATCCCATAGCAACCCTCTGAGAAGTGCCAGTGGGCCCATTCTGCAGATGACGAGAAGGAAGCGCAGGAATGTAATCTAGTAGCCTGAAGTAAGCGCCTGGTGGCACCGAGGTCCGAACCCTGCAGTCTGACGCAGGCTGCTGGCCTGACCCTGGCTGTGTTCAGCATGGCAGCAGCAGAAACAGCACGGAGCCGAGAGTTCTGTGACCCCGCCAGGAAGGCTGAAACAGGAGAGAGAGTTATTGTCTCACGGAGCCAAAGACTGAATCTCCAGACCAAAGGAGAGTGAGTAAAGCAATGGAGTTTTGTTAGATGAGGAGAGAGAAAAAGCTCTCAGGAGTGAGAGGGGATCCCCATAGGGTTACCCCTGGGGGCTTTTCGGGGGTTTGCTCTTTTATTGGAAGCTCCCAGGGGAACTTAATCCTTTTAACATCTCTATTGAGATCACCACTGAGCAAAGATTAGTGATAACACCTTTAATGGCTTCCTTCCTTTCTGGGATCCATTCTACAGGGAGGAAGGGGGTGGGGGCAGAACAGCATGGAACATAGATTGACGAAGTGGGTACTAGAAAACAGAAAGGGTTCACACAAGGAATTTTGATTTTACTCTCACTAATTGAGACCCAGCTGCATGGATGTGGAATGACAGGGAAAGGATCCGATTCCAGAATACCTGTGTTTCAGTCCATTCAACAACTGAGGTAGATGGACTAGTCCCAGGGTCAGCAAACCACGCTGGCCAATCCTGCCACTGCCTGTTTATGTAAATAAAGTTTTATTGAGACACAGCCATTTGTGTTTACATAAGATCTATGGACACTTCATGCTACAGTGATAGGGTTGAGTATTGCATAGAGTTCACAGGGGCCCCAAAGCCTAAAATATTTACTCTCTTGCTCTTTACAGAAGAAGCTGACCCCTGGACCAGCCCTTTGCTACTTAAGCATGGTCCTTGCTTAGCAACATCATTATCTCCTAGGACTTGCTAGTAATGTAGAATCTTGCTCCCCACCAAGACCTACTGAGTCTGAATCTGCATTTTAACAAGATTCCAAGCACTGGATTTGGTGACCCCAATTTTCTATCACCACTGTAGTATACTGATTCTAACAATTCACTAAGCAGAAACAGGTCCAGCAATGCTAGATGTAGAAGGAGACACACAAGGAGGGCAGGACACCGACCTTAAGGAGCATACAATTTAGTTCAGTAGTTTTGAAACTTTACCATGCAGAGGATTTCCTTGCGGGAACTTGTTAAAAATACAGGCCTGAGGCTGTCCCCTTCCAAGGCAGATCCAGTAGATCTTACCTGGGCCTGGGACTGCATTTCTAACAAGCACTCAGGGGGATTCTGATGCTCCTAGGCCTCAGGAACCACTAGAGTAACCCCTGCGCTCTCATCATGTCCTTTTTCTTCCCCTGCCGTCAGGCTTCCTTTGTGGCAGGCCAGATGGACTCCGGCATGGACAGCCCAGGCACCTTCTTACCAGTCCTGGTTGGTTTCAGCCCCGTGAACATGGCCAGGTGAGCCCACTGTAATGAAAGGCAGTGACGGGCCAGGCCCCTGGGGGAGGCGGAGAGGAAACCTGTCAAAATCTTCAGTACAGCCACAAAGAGGAGGGCATGGTGGCTATGGTCATATTCACCCCATCTCAGAACATTAAAGTAAACATGGACTGTCCCTGAGCTTATGAGGTTTTTGTTTTTGGTGAGTTTTTGTTTTGTTTTGTTTTGTTTTGTTTCTGTTTCTGTTTTTGTTTTGTTTTTTTGGTCGACTGGTTGATGTAGTCTCTTGTTTCGGGAAGGATTGAAGGCAGCTTACAGAGGCCACATAAAATCCCAGAAAGCAGACATTCAAAACAGGAATGAAGAGACAAGGAAAACAAGGGCCAGGAGATAGAATAGGGTCGGGACGATGCGGACCCCAAAGAGAAGCATCTGTTCAAAGGAGCCCTGGGTGCTGAGTGGCCTCTGATTTCCCTTTGCCCAGCTCCCTTATTGTAGCAACCATTCTCCTTTGTCATCCTAGGCTCCCCTTGGGTCCGGCTCTGGCTACTCAAACCCCACCCTGTCCCCCTTTCCTGAGGACTCTGTGCCACCCAATCACCTCCGCCTTATTCTCTATGTAGATGGCCGCTTTGATCCCAGAGGTCATCATGTGAAGCCGATAGTGCTCAGGTGTGGTTCCCTAGATGTCCAGCCTCAGGAGTGTTAAAGCAAGAAGAAAGTAGATTCGTAGGCCCTTGTGCAAGAGCTCGGATGTTGTCGCTTTGGGGTGAGGCCCTGAAATACCTTATTTTTTAAGACCATCCCTGGAGATGCTGGTGCCCAGCCAAGGTGCGGGGAGCTCTGCTGACTTCACCATTGGCGTGGGCCTCTTGATGAAGCTGAAGGCTTCCTGTCACTAGAATGTTCCAGGGAAGGCTTGTTGATTCCTCAACAGCAGCTCTGCACATGCAGTGGTGGTCCTGGGGGGAGGGACGGCCGGGTGCTTTCTGAGGTCCTTTTCTCAACTCCCAGATTCCAGGCTTGTAGCGTAATTCATGTGAAGATATAAATGATTCTGAGATACTTTTAACCCTGCTCCTTTTAATGGAGGACTCTCCTTCACCAAAAATGTATGTGCTGCAGTGGATGCTAATTTCAGGCCCTGTGACTAAGTGAAATGACGGATTCAAACAATGTGGGCGTGGAGCTCTTCCAGTTGTTCCTTAAATCAGCGGCTCCCAAACTTGGCTGATCTTCAGAATCATCTGGGAAGCATGTTAAAAATACAGATTTGGGGGCTCCACTCCCGAACTCCTGAAACTGACTCTCAGGGTGGGCGCGGTATCCAGAAATGGGTAGTTTAAAAAAACAAAAAACAAACAAACGAAAAAACACCAACCCAAACTCCCCAGGTGATGCTGATGACTAGCAAGTTTGGGGATCTCCGTGTTAAACTGCACAATGAACCCTGGCTCCAGGCTCTGCTTAGGTCTCTAGGGACTTTCCGAAGTAGTTGTAGGACAAATGACAGGAAACACTTTTACAAAATGGGCGTGCAATATGTGAAATTTGCTTGCCCTCGAGGAAATACAAATGAAAAAATACAAAAGTAGTTAAAGAAGGGACATTTTGCAGGGATGGGATGATGAGGGGAGGTTAGGGAGGCCTTATACAGAGGTAACTGTCTGAGCTCCTGCCACAGTGGGTCATTGGCCGGGTATCCCCTAGCAGGGTTGACCAGTAGAGGTCAACTACAGAAGATCCCTGTTCTTTGAGAGTCCATGGTTGCACTTAAGCAGGTAACAAGCCTGATGTTCTCTGGTCCCCTTAGCACATTGTTTTGTTCGTGGTTAATTTATTCGAGAAATGTTTGCCAGCTGTTGGATGCTACGCGTCATGCCTTGTAGCTGTGCTCCTTCGGCAAGAGCGGTTGTCCCTCCCTCAGGTAGTGAGGGGTTCACTCTTTGGGGAGATGGCCAGAATATATTTCCAGGAATGGGAAGGGCTTCTGATGGACCTTAAGACTGAAGATCAAGTGGCAGTTTTGACATTCTGATGATAGGCACTCCTCCAGGGGCCTACAGAGAGTTGTGGGTATTGTGGCCATGGCAGTGGGACACGGGCAAGGACCAGGACATGAGAAAGTTCTGCTATCAGGCTGGAGCTTTAAACTTGAGTGCTGGCTTTGCTCTGGGATTAAATTGCTGAATATTTTACTAACCCTTTTCCTTGTGGTTCAGAGACACGGTGCCTCTATGAGCTCCAAAGCACATGTCTAGGAGAATGTTGATGTTAGACCCAATCCCAATGTGGTCTTTGATCCCGACTCTCATCTGAGGCCCTTCCTTTAGATTCTCACCATCTCCCCACGTCTCTCTCTCTGTGGGCCCCGGAAATGACCCATAGAAGACTGGAGTTCCCCATTCCGACAAATAGCAGAGCGCATGCAGAAGCTGCCGGGAAACAGGAAGCTTTCGGGCTCAGTCCTGCTGTTGGGGTAGGATCCTCCCCACCCTCACCTAGGGAAGGCTTGCCGCCTCCTGGATGCCTCTGATCTTGTTATGTCTTGTCTGAATTCCTGGCGGAGTGTGTCAACTAAAATGTCGTAAAGCAAATCCTATTTTCCCATTTCCTCCTTCATCTTAAGATGTTGTATTTCCCTCCTGACCCTGTCCGCTAAATCCGTCATCATTAAACAGCTAACCCATCTAGGGCAGGTTTCCCCTTTGAAGAACCTCTTTTGCATCTGTGAGTAGAGAGGATTGAATGGAAGGGTGAATTGCTTTCTGTTCCCCCTACATTTTCCTTTCAAAGGTGGGCTTTAAAACAATGGGATGCAGTTTCATTCTTCTGCCTTCCTAATCCTCTCCAAAAACTGGGTGGACCTTCCAAGCCTCTGTGCTCCTCTTTCTCTCGAGTGTGGTCTGCCCTCACTTTGACTGGACGAGGCCCTGAGCCGAGTGCCTGCCCCTGGGCCTCTCTGCCAGGGACGGACCCCTGTGTGACATTCTCCTTGCTCTACCTTCTGTGAGAGCGGAAGGCAGCCGCCCCGTGTGAGGTCCGTATCTTTCAGCTCTCAGGCGCTCATCTCTCCTCCCATCTGCAGTTGTTTACTTTTAATCTCCTTTCTCAGTCACCAATTTGATCATTCTCTTTGCAATAATCTCTTTATGCTTGGTGTGTGGTGTTACATCCCTGTCCATTACAATGGCTGCTTCATTGGTCTGTCCAAAGGACCTGAAATGTGATGTTTGCATTGACGAACTGCTATTGAAAAAGTGGAGGGTTGGGTTGGAAGAAACTTCTTGAAAAAACAAAACAAAACAAAACAAAACCCTCTCCAAAAAACACTTATTTCCTGCTTACGGGACACTCAGTCACTGTGGCCTTCTCCTTAGAGTCCTGAATGTGCCATGGAAATGACCAGAGGCGGCCCTCACCCTCTTTCTGCTTGTCTCAGTGAAGCCCACAATCCAGCCCTCCTCATAGCGCACTGGACACCCCCAGTCCTGCTGAATGCAGACCCAGTGGCCTCTAACCAGAGCGCATGCCCCGGAATCACTAACCAGGCTCTGTGCCAGGGGCCTCTAGCCAGAGCGCATGCCCAGCAGCCACTAATTCGTGAACAGGATCCTCCTTCCTCTCCCAACCTCTCCCGGGTGTCATCACCTCCTTAGCCTGAGGGCCTCAGTGGCTCCTCCCGGATGAAAGGTGGAAGTGCCACCAAGATCCTGCTGGAAGCCTTGCTACTGGCCGCCCTTAAGACTGTGGACCAAGGCATCGCAGCCTCTCAGAGGCAGGAGAGCACAGTCAGAGTCAGGCAGGGAGAGGGTGGGTATGGGCGGGGGGATGGCAAGTGCGACGCAGAGACAGACGGGTTAATGGTAGCAAGACGGAGGCCCAGTACCACCACCCCCACCGCACCCTGGGCCATGGGAAAAGAGCTGGCCTGGGTTTCTTAGCACACGAAGTCTCACTTGTTTCCAGCAGACCCTGGGCTCCTCAGGTCCCACTGATCTCTGTGCCCACCTGGGACACCTAATCCCTGAGCCCACCTGGGACACGAAAGCTCACCTCGTTTCAGAGAGTCTTTGGCTTGGGGAGGGTCCAGGTCGTGCAGGAAGAACTCCTTCTGCGGGGGCCTGTGTCTCTGGCCTGGCTCCCAGAATCCCCGCTGACCTCCTCGTCCGCTCCGAGCCCGTCCTCCTCGCCCCGCTCTCTTCATGTCCTTCGGCCTCGGTTGGGTCTTTGTGTTCTGCTCACGGAAGTCCTTTCTGTCCTCTGCCCTGCGTTCTGACAGGACTCCCCGCACCTCCGCTAGGGACCAGCAGAACTTAGTTTTCAGGAAATTGTGCCTTCCCCTGGGCAGGGCTGGGTACCCATGCTGTCTAGAGGGGGCCCTGGGCCCACCCCTCGAGCTGTTGGCCTTTCTCCCAGGTGCCTCCGGCTTTCTCACTGGTGATCCCAGTGACATGTTTAACCAGAGGACGGAGCTCCTCCACCAGGTGGGGGGATGCCGGGACATGGGGCAGGTTGTGAAGGTGACAGGTGTGCAGGGAGTGGGAGGTGAGGGGCGCTGGGGACAGGTTGGGGAGGAGAGCAGGCAGACAGTCCAGGGAAGGGAATATGGGTTAGAGGTCGGGAGGCTTTGGGGTAGCACAGGGAGGGCGGAAGGCTCTGGATTCTCCCTCTAAAGCTGGCTCTAGTCCAGGGCTCTTCCCTCAACTTGCTGCATCATCTTGGGCAAAACACTTGACCTCATTGAACCTCGGTTCTTCCATCTGTGTACAAACACGCTGTGTGAGAGGTCCTGTGAGGCTCTCTGTGGTCCCCAGGTCTGTGGGTGGGAGTTTTTCATGGGAGGGCCCCCCCCATCTTCTCGTGCCCAGGGTCCCCAGTTCTCCTTCTCCCAAGAGGACCTCCTGACGTGCATCTTGCCATCCCTCACAGAAATCGACACCGTGGTCTTCATTTTCACCCTGGATGGTGAGAGGGAAGGCAGGAGCGGTGGGGTGAGCAGAGGGAGGCAGGGGAGTGACTCAGGGGAGCTGCCATTTTTCTGGGTCTTAAAGCACCTGCTCCGAGGGAGGGAGAGGGGCGCGTGTCCTGACAGGACCGCAGGGAACAGGAAGAACAGCTTTCGTCTCTGGCGCCCTCCCCTCTCCTAGACAACCTCACGGAGGTGCAGGCGCTGGTGGAGCAGGTGAAGGAGAAGACGGCCCACATCCAGGCCCTGGCGCATAGCACCGTGGGGCAGACCCTGCCGGTGAGGGTCCAGCCTTGGGGACGGAACCTGGGGTGGCAGTTACAGCAAGGCCTTCCTGGGGATGCTGCTCTGGCTCATTCTCTCTCTGTTTCTCCAGACCCCTCTGAGGAAGCTCTTCCCTCCATCATCAGCATCACGTGGCCACTGCTTTTCTTCGAATACGAAGGGAACTTCATCCAGGTATGGGGAATGAGAGGGTGTTCTCTGTGCTGAGGGACTCAGAGGGGGAAGGGTTCCAGAAATTAGAAAACTCAAGGCTGGGGTGCCTGGGTGGCTCCGTGGGTTAAGCCTCTGCCTTCGGCTCAGGTCATGATCTCAGGGTCCTGGGATAGAGTTCTGTATCAGGCTCTCTGCTCAGCAGGGAGCCTCCCCCCACCACTTGTGATCTCTGTTTGGCAAATAAATAAATAAAATCTTAAAACACACACACACGCACACACACACACACACACACACACACACACACACACACACACGGGGCACCTGGGTGGCTCAGTGGGTTAAAGCCTCTGCCTTTGCCTCAGGTCATGATCCCAGGGTCCTGGGATTGAGCCCCGCATGGGGCTCTCTGCTCAGCAGGGAGCCTGCTTCCTCCTCTCTCTCTCTCTCTGCCTGCCTCTCTGCCTACTTGTAATCTCTGTCTGTCAAATAAAATAAATAAAATCTTTAAAACACACACACACACACACACACACACACACAGCCCCTCAAGGCTAGAGGGTGGAAAGCTTTGCTGGACTCCCAGAAAGCCAGCTGGGCAAGTTCTTGTGTTACTGGGTCACTGGTCAGTGTTTCCAAGGTAATGGCTCAGTTCTCTCCGGGAATATGTGAAAAAGACAGGCCAGGCCACCAGTCACCTGACACCTTGTTTCAGGTTCATTGTTGATGTTATAGTCATCCTGACTATACAAAAGTCTTTAAGGTATATCCTTGCAAGTTCACTATGCTGAATTCACTGCAGACAAAATTACTGATATTATCTGTAATTTAATGAAATTATAATTTCACTACTTTTCACTAATTATAATTTATTATAATATTTTCACTAATTAATATTTATTAATATTTTTAATTATAATTTTACTAATTATAATTTCACTACTGACGCACTGATAATGCTTTAGCAAGACATTATCAGTACAAGCACTGAAAATAATCATAGAAATAATTATCAGTTTGATACACTTTGCAGTTTAGTCTGAAGAGGGCATTGGGACATCTGAGTGTTAGTTCAGCTGTGCTTTGTGGCCCAAGAAAGAAGGCAGTTTTGCATTTGTGGTTCCTCCATTTTCTCACTTGACACCTGCCCACCATCCACAGGGCACCATCAGGGCCCTGAAGGGTTGCGCTGGAGAGATGTGGTCTCATCCATTATTCAGATCACCTCTTCCAGGAAGCTTCCTGACTTGACCAAACAGCTGCCATGCTTTCTTACCTGCACTCAGAACTCAAAGGAAGCCCTTCCCCCTGAGCCAGGGGGTCCATGCTCCTTCCAGTGCGTACCTTTGTCTTCCCTTCCAAATGGTGTTCATTGGTCACAGCTCTACTTTTTTGGCATACTTTCCACATTCGTTGTCTCCTTTGACATCTCGCATCTCCTGAGAAATCTTCTCCGATGAAACCCACATTGTCTAGAACCCTCCTTGATGTGAGATGCCTCTTCCAGCTTCCACTGTGCCGTCATCATACCTAATACACATGTAGAACTCTGTACTTTACAAACTATTTCATTTATAATATCATTATAAGATGGGCAGGTGTCAAGGAGATAAGATGACATTTGACACAAATTACTGTGTCCCCTAAGAACAAGGACATTTGTCTACATAACCACAATATAATTTTTACACTCAGGAACAAGGACCGTGAGTACGACTATTGAATATGCAGACTGTATTCAAATTTCCCCAATTATCTCTGCATTATTTTTATTTCCAGGTCCAAGATCCAATCAGAGATAATTCGTTGCACCTAGTTATTAGGTCTCCTTAGTTTTCTTTAATCTAGATGAATTCTTTAGCTGTTTTCTGTGTCTTTTATGACATTAATAGTACAGGAGTCTGACCAATTATTTTCCAGAATGTGCTTCACCTTGGATTTACCTGATTGTTTCTTCATTATATTCAGGTGAAGCGTTTTGGCAGGAGTGCCGCAGAGATGAGGCTCACAGATGAGGGTATCACATCGGGAGATGCCTGATGTCAGTTCCTTCCTTTACTGGTGATGTTATGTTTTATCACTTACTCAAAGTAGTGCCAGATTTCTTTTCTTTTTCTTTTTTAAGCTTTTATTTATTTGAGAGAGGCAGAGAGAGAATACAAGTGGCAGGGGGCAGCGGGAGAGGGACAAGCACACTCCCCACTGAGCAGGGAGTCCATCACAGGAGCCCAAGATCATGACCCGAGCTGAAGGCAGAAGATTAACCAACTGAGCCACACAGGTGCCCTGGTTGTGTCCGATTTCTTTGCATCCTGTTTTTAGTGATCTTTCACTCAATGGTTTTAGCATTCACATATCATTCTTGGTCGAATCAATTTATTACTATGGTGGTTTTTAAATGGTGATTTTTCTATCTGTCTACATTTACTAGTTGGGATTCTTCTGTAAAGAAAATCTCTCCCTTCTCTCCCCACACCATCTACATTTACTTAGACTCAGTGTGGAGTCATGAAGTTTTGGTTGTTAAATGTGTTTTAATCCATTCCTGTCATTACTGATTTTAATACTCCAAATGAGAGCTTGTTCAAGCTGGCCCCTTTGTCGTTGTGACATAGTCACATTAGTGTTGGAACACTCTTTGCTGTGTTTCTTTTTAGAAAAAGAAAAAAAAAGCCCCTTTTCTCTAATGCAGAAGAGTAGCATATGATAGTCTTTTGTGCCTTGCATTTTTTCTTAGCAAGATGTCTTAGAAACCACTCCACTTCAGTTTCTAACTCTGTTAATTATTACTTGCCTGTGTGTGTATATATAGATGTGTGTCTGTACAGTAGTGTCCCCAGCCGTCTATGTAGGGGAACAGAAATGTTGTCCCAGGTTCACCTTGTACTTTCCTAGTTCCAGTCCTGGCTGGAATCCGTAATTTTCAAGGAGCGCTGGTGGCTGTCCTTGGGGATCGGTACAGCAGTCCTGCCTTCTCACGGTTGTGCTTCCACAGCTTCATTTACCCTAATCTACTGGTAGTCCGGAAGCAGATGACCCCCTTACCGGTTGCCAAAGGGTCGGTAGTAGTCTAACCCTACATCACGATGCCTACGTCATTCCCGTCCCTCCATGTCATGGAGCAGCCATTTTGTCATCTTATATCGTCACCAGAAGGCGAAGGATGAATACAGTACAGTAAGATATCTTGTGAGAGAGGCCCCAGTCATGTAACTTTTATCATAGTCTGCTGTTATAATTGTTCTATTTTATTATTGGTGGTGTTCATCTCTTACTGTGCTTAATGCATGAACTAATCTTTATCGTTGGAATGTACGATAGGAGAAAATGGTATGTGTATGGCTCCGTACTGTTCGCAGTAGCAGACATCTACAGGGTCTGGAACTTATCTGTGGGGTAAGTGGGGGCTGCCATATTTAGAAACCTAGGTGCTAGGTACGCTCACTGCTACTGCTGACTTTGCCTCTAAGCAAAATTCTTGGGTAGAAAGAACAAGGAAATACAGGGACACCTGGGTGGCACAGTCGGTTAAATGCTGGACTCTTGATTTTAGTTCAGGTTATGACCTCAGGTTCATGAGACTGAGCCCCACATCTGGTTCAAGCTCAGCGTGGAGACTGCTTGAGATCCTCTCTCTCCCTCTGTCCCTCTCCCTGCTTGCATGTGCGCACATGCACTCTCTCTTTCTCCTCTGTCTCAAAAAAGAAGGAAAGAAAGAAAGAAAGAAAATGAACGAACGAACAAGGAAATACAGTTGATCTTGAACAACATGGGGGTTAGAAGCATTGGCAACCCACAGGGTTGAAAATCCCTGTATAACGTTTGACTCCCCCAGACTTAACTAATAGCGTACTCTAGACCAGAAGCCTTCCCAATAACATAAACACTCAATTAACACATATTTTTTAAGTTATATGTAGTATATGCTGTATCCTTACAGTAAAATGAGCTACAGAAAAGAAAACGTTAGGAAAATAATACAGAGGGATGTGTGAGTGGTTCATTTTTCAAGCATCTGTCTTCTGCTCAGGTCATGATCCCGGGGTCCTGGGATCAAGCCCTGCATTGGCTCCCTGCTCTGTGGGAAGCCTGCTTCTCCCTCTCCCGCTCCCACTCCCCCTGCTGTGTTTCCTCTCTGTCAAATAAGTAAATAAAACCTTAAAAAAAAGAAAAAAAAACCATACAGAAAATTCATTTATAGTACACCACCCTGTATTTTTGAAAAAAATCTGCATATAAGTGGACCTATGTAGTTGAAACCTTTGTTGTCCAAGGATCAACCGTATATGTTTTTTTCACATAAGTAGACATATATATATGTATTTATACATATGTACATATTTATGAATTTATATATGTTCTCCTTCCTATTTTCCCTTAATGAGAATGTTGATTCCCAACATTATCAGTTTATTTGTCCATTTCCTTAGTCCTACAATAAATACCCATTTTGAAATTGCTACCCTGATACCACTACCATCAACTAACTTACCAAGAAACAGTAAAGATTTCTTTGCAGTTCTTTTTGTCTTCTGACCATATTCCACAAAAGACACATAAAGTGTTCAAAAGTTGCTAGGATTAGGGTCTGGGTGGCTTAGTGGGTTAAAGCCTCTGCCTTCGGCTCAGGTCATGATCTCAGGGTCCTGGGATCGAGCCCCACATCGGGCTCTCTGCTCAGCAGGGAGCCTGCTTCCCCCCCTCTCTCTGCCTGCCTCTCTGCCTGCTAGTGATCTCTCTCTGTCAAATAAATAAATAGAATCTTTTTAAAAAAAAAGTCACTAGGATTAAATTTTTTCCTCTCTCTGTAGTTATGTTATCAATATGATATATAGTGAGTTTCATTTCCTTTTTTTTTTTTTCCATTTTAGAGGGTTTGGGTTTTTTTTAGGATTTTATTCATTTATTTGTCAGAGAGAAAGACAGCGAGAGCACAAGCAGGGGGAGCGGCAGGCAGAGGGAGAAGCAGACTCCTCGCTGAGCGGGAGCCCAACTGCAGGACTCGATCCCAGGACCTTGGGATCATGACCTGAGCCAAAGGCAGACACTTAACCAACTGAGCCACCCGGGTGCCCCTGAGTTTTTTGTTTTCGATATCACTTTGTCTTTTCAATATGTAAAACACAACGTGGTTTAAAGTCACACTGAATAATAAGGAGATGTCCCCTCCCCTTCACTCTTCCCTCCACCTCTTTCCACTCATCCCAGCAGGTAAACAATTTCATTAGTTACTGACTTGCCTTCCTATGTTTCTTTTTGCAAAAAAAAAAAAAGCATATTTGTTTGTACTTTGCAATTTTTTCTCTTACAAGAGACACTGTGCTATGTATAGTCTTTTGTGCTTTGATGAGATATCCTGAAAATAACCACTTGGGTTTATAAAACCCTTCCTCATTATTTTTTACATTTGTGTGTAGATTGTACATGTGCAAGAATGATTGGGGCAGTCTCTGATGTAGGGCATTTGGTTGTCTCCGGCGTTTTGCTGTTACCAATAATGATGCAATGAATATGCGTGTGTTTCTGTAATATAGAAGTGTATCTTTGGGTAAATTCCTAGAAGAACGAGAGCTGGATGAAAGGACAAATACATACGTAATTCCATGAGATACGGCAGCATTTCCCCTCAGAAGGATTGTCCCATTTTGCTTCTTGTACTAGCAGTATAGGAGAATGTCTGTTTCCTATAGTTCCTTTTTTTAAAAAAAAAGATTTATTTATTTATTGGAGGGAGGGGAGGGAGGAAGGAGAGAGTCTTATGTGGACTCTGCACTGAGTGTGGAGCCCAGCATGGGGCTCAATCCCATGACACTGAGGTCAGGACCTGAGCCAAGACCAAGAGTTGGATGCTTCACCAACTGAGCCACCGAGGCACCCTTTCCCCATAGCCTCTTTAAAAGCATTCAAAAGCTTTTGAATTTTTGCCAATATGGTAGATGAGAAATTCTATTTCTGTGTGGTTTTCATTTCTATTTTACTTATTATGTGTTTGGTTGAGCATTCTTTCACATTATTAAAGGTCTTTAGTAAACCTTTTTCGTGGTGAACTGTGTGTTCATGTAAATACATGAAATACACTCATTTTCTAATGGTATTGGGGTCTGGATGCTCCCTTGATTTTTAGTACTTTATTTCTATTTAAAAATATATTTATTTGAGAGACAGAGAGTGAGAGAGCACAAGCAGGGGGAGTGACATGCAGAGGGAGAGAGAGAGAAGCAGGCTCCCCGCTAAGCAATGACCTCCATGCTGGCCTTGATCATGACCTGAGCTGAAGGCAGAAGCTTAACTGACCAAGCCCCTGATTTTTAGTACTTTATAAATCAGGGGCATTAGTTCTTTATTTCTGATATGCATTGTAAATATTTCATTTGGGATTTAACCATGCAAATGTCTTTGTTTTAATTCTACTGGGGTAGAACTTATTAATCCATTTTTTGTTGAATCTGGACCGTGAGGCACAAAAAGCTCTCTGCTACCCCCAGGTTATAAAGGGACTCCACCTGTGTTTTCTTCTAGTACAGGTTTCTTCTGGTAAAAATGGTTTCTTTTTTCCTTTCCTTTTTTTTTTTTTTTTTTTTAAACACTTAGACCTGCAATTCATTAGTTTATTCTTCTCTGTGGGTTAAGGTATGAACCCAATTTAATTTTTTACTATGTGACTATCTGATTGTCTCTCTCCATATATATATATAATTTATTTGAGAGAGAGCGAGCGAGAGAGAAGGTGCTGGGGGAGGGGCAGAAGTGGGCTCCCCGTTGAGCAGGGAGCCCCATGGGGAGCTCCATCCCTGGACCCCGAGATCACAACCTGAGCTGAAGGCAGATGATAACCAACTGAGCCCCCAAACGCCCCACCTCAATACATTTTTAAAATTCATCTTTTCCTGAGTGATTTGAGGTGCAGCCTCTATCAGATACTTAGTTCGCATGTGCACTGGTTTATTTCTGGACTTTCTGTTCTGTTCTACCAGTCTGTCTCTTGATGTGATGATGCCACTCAGTTTAAATACAGAGGCTTATTGTGGGCTTAATATTTGAAAGGTTAATGCTTCTCTCACTCTTCTTTTTAAGGATTTTTCTAAGTACAGTTGCTGCCTTTTTTCTATGTGGACTTTAAAATGAATGTGTCTGGATTCAGATTATGTACACTTGAAAATATTTTTGTGTTAATGATAGTTGATGGTACAAATGGTTATTTGATGGTCAGTGACATAAATGATAAAACCCAGATTTGACTGATCTCTTTCCCACAGGGCAGTCTGTGTACTGCATACTAGCTAGCTTCATTCCGATTGGTCAGATTTCTGCGTGCACTCCTTTTTTTTTTTTTTGGACAAATGAGCCTCAATATATTTTTCTTGTTTTTTTTTTTTCTGTTTTTATCTAAATTCCTGTGTAATTTAATTCCATACAGTAATGTATGGAATTAAATCCAATGTAATGTAATTCCATACAGTGTAATGTTAGTTTCAGGTGTATAGTATCATGATTCAACACTTTCATACAACACCCGGTGCCCATCACAAGCGCACTCCCACTCCTTAATCCCCATCACCTGCTTCACCCACCCCCGCCCCCACCTGCCTCCCCTCTGATAACCGTTGCTCTGTAGCTAACAGTCTGTTTCCTGGTTTGCCTCTCTCTCTCTCTCTCTCATTTCCCCCTTTGTTTTGTTTCTTAAATTCCACACACGAGTGAAATCCTACGGTGTGCATCTTCCTCAGACTGACTTAGTTCACTTATCCTCATAGTCTCTAGCTCCAGCCACATCCTTGCAAATGTTCCTATTCAGTACTCATGTCCTTGTTAATCGCTTGTTAAGTATTTTCAATATACTCTCTGCAAGGGATGTGTATGACCTGCTCCTTCTAGAATGCCAGAATAAGGAGGCAGAAGTAGTGGTAGCTTGTTCCCTAGCCTAGCAAGGACCCAGTAATGAATCCCCTCAGTTTGTTTTCTGGACTCTTGTTACAGTAATAGATGCAAAGTGCAGTAATAGAAAGTTATATAAGGGCAAGAGATGAGAGCCAAGGACAGGTGGGCTTTCACTCACAGTACTGTGTGTTTGCACAGTGTCTTAGTATTCAGTGTGCTTTCATATACATTATCTTACTCCCCCCCAAGGAGATGATTGTGGCCAAGTAGGGAATGCCTTCATCACAGATCAGAAGACCTGGATTTAGGTCCTGATTCTACATGTCACTATCATATAAACTTATTCAAGTGGCTTCTTTTTTTTTTTTTTAAAAGATTTTATTTATTTGTTAGACAGAGAGAGACATAGCGAGAGAGGGAACACAAGCAGGGGAGTGGGAGAAGGAGAAGCAGACTCCCCACCGAGCAGGGAGCAGGGTGCAGGGCTTGATCCCAGGACCCTGGGATCATGACCTGAGCTGAAATGAAGGCAGACGCTTAACGAATGAGCCACCACGGGCCCCTCAAGTTACTTCTTTTTATTTTTTAAGATTTATTTATTTATTTGAGAGAGAAAGAGAGAGTACAAGCGGTGGGAGGGGCAGAGGGAGAAGGAGAGAAAGAATCTCCCGTGGGATCCCAAAGCAGGGCTCCATCTCCTGACCCTGAGATCGTGATCTGAGCCAAACTCAAGAGTTGACTTAACTGACTGAGCCACCCAGGTGCCCCTCAAGTTACTTTACTTTTGACCTCTAGTTTCCACAGATGTAGAAATGGGGATAAAAAAGCCTAGTTCAGGGGCGCCTGGGTGGCTCAGTGGGTTAAGCCGCTGCCTTCGGCTCAGGTCATGATCTCAGGGTCCTGGGATCAAGTCCCGCATCGGGCTCTCTGCTCGGCAGGGAGCCTGCTTCCCTCTGTCTCTCTCTGTCTGCCTCTCCATCTACTTGTGATTTCTCTCTGTCAAATAAATAAATAAAATCTTTAAAAAAAAAAAAGCCTAGTTCATTGGGTTGTTATAGGGGTTAAATTAAACTAATTTTCAACAAATGTGTATTGATCAATAACCATGTATCAGCCATTATCAAAAAGATTGGGGCTCTGGAACAGAGTAAGACACCACCTCTGCTCCAGGAGCCTTTGGTTTAGTGGAATGAGTCCCAGGACCTTCACTCCTCCCCTGTCGGGCTCCTGGGGGGCAAAAGGAACGTTCTGATAAGTGCAAAACCCTTCTGTACAAGAACTCAGAGAAGAGATGTGTGTCCTGGGGGGTCAAAACCACAAATGTGTGACAGCAGCAGTTTTGCCAGGGACAGTCCTGGTTTACAACTACCGTCCTAACATATAAACTCGGGGCTGGTCAAACAAATTCCATCTGTATTGAGGTCCCTGGTTTTTGATCCCTGGGTTCCTGTCTGACAATAGGGCCCTCTGCACCCTGTTGCTCTCCCATCCTCTCATTTCCCAGACCCCCGTGTGTGTGCGCCCTGTTCAGAAGTTCCAGCATGAGCTAAGCACCAAGTGGGTGCTGAATACCGTGAGTACGGGGACCCACGTGCTTCTTGGGAAGATCCTCCAAAACCACATGTTAGACCTGCGCATTCGCAACTCCAAGCTCTTCTGGAGGGCGCTGGCCATGCTGCAGGTAGGCGGCGATGGGACGTGGCTGGCTGGGGCCTGGCCTCCTGCCTGGGCTGCCGCAGAGCTATGGACATGGGTGGGGCTAAGGGCAAACTTTCCTCCTGCTGTTGTCTTATTGGGCTCATCCTCCCCTCTAGGGAACGCATGTGCATGCTTGGGGCATGCCTGTGAGATTATAACTATCAGACAGTTCTTTCAGTTACAAGTATGGGACAGACACCTAGTTCATTCTGGTTTAAGCTAAACAAGGCACATGACTAGTTCACGTAACTGGGGTCCCAGGATAGCCAGATCCCAGTACTCTAAACAATGTACTCCAGAATGTCAGCCTTGAACTTTCTTCTATGTTGCTCTCCTTCTCAGGCAGCTTTTCTCCAACAGGTGGCAAACGGGGCCCCAGCAGTGCCGGCCCTGCATCCTACCAATGTAGCAACCCGGATGGACGGAGAGTTTATCTGTGCCCGTGATTCCCATGCATGCCTGGGAGGAAGGTGGCTTGTCTTGGGTCACATGCCATCCCTGAGCTGGTCACCGTTCTCCAGGGGAAAGCCGCCCTCTGCCCAGGCCTGGCTCATGTGCTCTCCCTGTGGGATGGCCCTGGAGCAAAGAGTGGGAAGTGAGTCTCAGTCAAACAGCCTGGCCTGAGGACGGAGGGACGATAGTTTTCTGAGGAAGGTCAAGGCGCTGGTACTAGGAGGAGGAGGAGTTGCTGCTGAGCACATAGCGCAACCGCTGGTCATGAAAGGAGGGGTGCTAGGTTTAGGAAATAGAAATACAGGACACATTTGAATTTCAGATACATAAAGGTTTGGGGGGGTATAAGTGTATTTCATACAATATTTGAGGCATACTTATAGTATTCTTTTCATTATTCACTTGAAATTCCTATTCCTGGGTATCCTGTATTTTTATTTGCTAAATCTGACAACCCTGTGGAAAGGGAATCAATCAAAGAGCTTTAGTGAGGACACACCAGGTCCCTAAAACCTTCTCAAATCAATAGAAACAACCAACCAGAAAAAGAAAAGTGCATTATGCTCTTTAAGATCCTGGGGTTGGGCTGGGTAGGGGGAATCAGAGATCTGTCTGATCCAGGCCTCGCCATAGCAGAGTGGCCCATCTGAGGATTACGTGGAAGACTGAAAGCCAGACCAGAATTCGAGCTTGCCAAATCTAGCTAGACCCAAGTCATCCAGAATGGCAGCAACCACCCATATGTGGCTGCTGAGCCCTTGAAATGTGGCTAGTGTGTCCGAGGAGCTGAACTTGAAGTTTTGCTTAAAAACTGAATCAGGGTAGGGGCGCCTGGATGGCTCAGTGGGTTAAGCCTCTGCCTTCAGCTCAGATCATGATCCCAGGGTCCTGGGATCGAGCTCCGCATCGGGCTCTCTGCTCAGGAGGAAGCCTGCTTCCTCCTCTCTGCCTGCCTCTCTGCCTACTTGTGATCTCTCTCTCTCTCTGTTAAATAAACAAATAAAATCTTAAAAAAAAAAAAAACTGAAGCAGGTAATTTTCTTCGTTAAATGCAACTTTATTGTTTTGGTAGAACTACATTTTACTTTTACATAGAAATTCAGTACCTGAACTGAGATGAGCTTGGATTATAAACTAGACACTGGATTTCAAAGACATGATACAAAAATATTGTAGAATATCCTACCGATAATTTTTAATATTATTTACATGTTGAAATAATATTTTAGATATATTGGATGAGATAAAACATATTTAAAATTAATTTTCTGTTTCTTTTGCATTAATTTTTGCATTAATTTTTCTGTTTCTTTTTTAATGGAGTACTAGGAAATCCTAAATTACATTTGTGGCTCGCATTATATTACTCTTGGGCAGTGCTGAGCTAGCGGAGGGGAGGGGAGGGTGACAAAAAGGAACAGCTTTGCCAATGAGCCACCTTGGCAGGGTATAAAAGAAGGATAGGGTTAAGGAGGAAACCGGAAGAGTGAGTTGAGTTTAAGATACCAGCCTATGGGGTTGGAGGCACACGGCTGAAAGTGTGACCAGTTTGCCATTAATCCTCCAGTTTAACCCAGCCAATCAAAGCCCACCACTAACCCTTTTTCTTCACACCTGGGGATTGTGAGTTTGGGACTACCTATGGGGACCACTTCTCTGCAGCCTCTGTGGCCAGCCTTCAGGATCTCAGGCGCCTGCCTGCAACTCTCCCACTTCTTTCTCCTCCTCCAGCCCCCACCCCCCGCCCCTGCCTTTGCCTTCTAGCGGACACTGACCTTACTGCTTCTTCCACAGCGGTTCTCTGGACAGCTCAAGGCTCGATGCCCCAAGGCTCCATGCATCGAGACCCTCCTGCAGGTGATCCACTTCCCCCAGCCTGTCGGATGACATTCGGGCTGCTCCCATCTTCCACATCCAGCTCGCACACGAGAAGGAGCAGGTATCCTGCCGGCAGCGAGTCAGTCAGCAAACATTTACTGAGTCCTCAGGACTCAGTGTATCAGGAATCTTGCTTGGTACTGGGTTTACAAAGTTAGAGATGTTCTGCCAATGAGCTCCCTGTTCCTCGGGGCGTTGCGATCCTGACAAGGAGGCACAGAGGTGCAGAAAGGCTGCTGCAGGGGTGCAGAAAAGGGGTCTGTTGAGGAGGGGAGCCAGAAAAGAGGGGGAAGAGCCTTTGAACTGGGTCTTAAAGGATGAATGAGAGTTTTCTGGGCCTGGGGGAAGGCGTCTTTCTGTTCTTAACACACCTGACTACAATTTCTGGTCTTGATAACTTCCTTCTGTGCTTGCATCTAATCTAGTGGCTTCTGACTCCCACACCAAATGCTCTGGCTCTTCCGGGGCTCTTCGCAGATGGCCTCACTCTCTCTGGCTTTAGTTCTCCCTGCCTCTTCCCCACAGGTGATCCCAGCAGCCCTGCAGAACCTCCTATGTCGGTGCTCCATCCCTGAGGCGCAGGCGCGGCTGGCTGCCGCTCCGTCCGTCTGTGAGGCTGTCCGGAGCGCCCTCTCTGCGCCAGGTCGGAAGCGCAGCGCGGACCCCCTGGAAGCCCCAGAGCCTACCCCGCTGTGAACTGGTATTTCTAGGCGGGTGAAGCCCTTAGAGGCATGGTGGGCTCACAGCACGGGAGTAAGAGGAGAGGCCCAGTTCCCGGGGCCACCCGCAGCGGAGGGTGGGGGGGGAAAGAGGCTCGGTACTTTGGTGGTGGTGGTGGTGGTCGTGGTGGTGGTGGTGGTGGTCGTGGTGGTGGTGGTGGTGGTGGTGGTGGTGTGGGTGGTTCTTGCCCATGACCCACTGGCATATTCTAATTTCAGAAATAAAATGAAATGCCTTGTTTTGAAAAGTTAACCTTCCGATCTCATAGATCAGAGTCAATAAATTAAAGGTGGGACAAGACGGGTGGCATGGGTTGGTCCCAACAACCGGTTTATTTCTTTACATCCGCCCTGCCCCTCAAACCCATTTCGTTGTCCACTGATCCAGACCTTATCCCAGCACCTCTGTATCCCTCAGCTCCAACATGTGGATTTGTGTGTGCACGCACCTGCACATACCTTTGGCTCCTGCACGGACTCACACACACGCAGGGAGAAGCGGGAACCTAGGTGATTCCAGAGGAAGGGGAAAAGTTGTATCCCCAACATAAGACTCCCAGAGAAAGGATCCCAATTAGGCAGGACAGCAGGCTCCTCATCCCTAGAATTGAAAGCTGCATCCACAGAGTAGACCCTGAAGTGAGAGCTGCTTCCCCTGCCCTAGTTTGTAAGGGGGACATCCAGAACTCTGGGGGTGTTGAACAGCCTCTGGTGGTGGGGTGCGGCGAACACTAGAACCCGGGTCCGTCCATTTTAGACCTCAGCTTCGACTGTTTGGACATGGGGAAGGCAAAGCAGACCCATTCCAGACCTCCAGTGCCTAGGGCGTAGGACTCTGATAAAAGAGCGCTGGCTCCCCCTTGTGCCCGAGAAGTACACAGGGAAAAGCTCTGGAGCTCCCTGGAACCTTCAGGCAGTAGGGTGAGCGCTAAGGAGCCAAAGAGATTTTGGTTTTATGAGGTAGAGTCACCAGCCTTGTAAAGTCAGTCGTAAGTGCCCCTAAAATGCCTGGGGGCCTCCAGCCTCGATCGGAGCACTCCTTCCCTGTCATATATTGGCACTGACGTCATACATTGGCACTGACCTGAGATCCTTTACCAGGGCCAGTTTCTCCAACCACCACTCCCCTGACTTTTCAGTTTCATCCCTTTGGTTTTCATCCTCCACAAATGCATTCCCTAACTCCATAGCTCAAGATGGGTAAAGTGAGGAAAGGGTCCTGCAAAAGATTTCTGCTTCTCTTTACCTAGAACTCTCCTGCTTGTTTTCATTGGGTCAGTTCCTCTTTCTTCTAGGCATCGTGAGCAGGGTCGTCAGAAGAGGTACCCAGCTCTCTAGCAAGGGAGAGGGCAGAGTACCCCGTTGATGCTGTTGATGATGCCGGCCTGCAGTAGCCTCGCTCCCAGATGTGGGATGGATATGGTTCAGGGTCCGATTTCCCCAGTGCTGGATGCAGGAGGACTCTAGAAGTCCAGAGGGTGTTTTGTTGTGTTCTGTTGCCAAGTACTTGGATGGTGTAGTAGTACCAAGTCAGTTCAAGTCTGGTTCAGTTGTGTGTGATGTTCAGGTATAATGAACTTGATGGAGTCGCAGCTGGAGGAGACAAAGATGGCTAAGGTCTGATCCCCACCCCCTAGGAATTCACAAGCACAAAAGAACAATTCCAATACATGACAGAGAGAGTTGAGATAGATTTAAAAAGCAGGCTTATTTGGGGAGATTACGGGGAAGACCAAGATTCAAGGAAAATTTTGGAAGAGAGGAGGTTGGGGGTGCCTGGGTGGCTCAGTTGGTTAAGCGACTGCCTTCAGCTCAGGACTTGATCCTGGATTCCCAGGATCGAGTCCCACATTGGGCTCTTTGCTCAGTGGGGAGTCTGCTTCTCCCCCTGACTCTATTCCCTCTCATGCTCTCTCTCATTTTCTCTCCCAAATAGATAAATAAAATCTTAAAAAAAAAAAAAAAAAAGAAAAGAAAACAAAGAAAGGAGGTTGGGTGGGGTGAGGGAACATCCAAAGAAAACCTGGGAATGTTTGGACACTTGTACTGATGTGTGGTTCTAATATCAGAGAGTCAGGTCATTGTCAATGGAACCTGTCCTCTGGGCAGAGCTAAAGAGGTTCAAAGACTTTTTAGAATTATCCAGAGACAAATGGTAGGGTGACAAGATTTACCATTATTTTGAATAAAGCAAACTTCTGAGGTTGAGAAAGCTGTAATCTATTATCAACACAAGGCAGTAATTCTGCGGGAGCGGTGAAAGGCTTTATCCCAGAAGATTGGGTTGGATTGTGGAAAATGAAGGAAACAATTTCCTGCTCTATTCATTTGCTCAATCAAAAGTAAGAGGTGAGGGTAGGAGATATTTAGATACTGCATATACTTCAAACTTAATATATTAAAAACTGGAGCCCAGGATCTGTCCTCTCAATCAGTCATTCTTTTCATAACATGGGTGGTCTTGAATATTAGGCTAGGGTCAGGCACATGGGACAGTAAGGCTGAAAGAAGACATTGGGACCAGGTAGGAGATCATGGGGCCTCGATACGATTCCAGTGATGGACCCTAAAGCACAGCAAAATGTCTAAGATCCAATCCAAATTCAGCTACGGTTTGGACAGGGAGGGGGTCAAATCCTAGGCACTGAATCTAGGAGGTGTGAAATGCTTCCATCCTGGAGGAGAGAAGATTTGGGCTCACCTATAAACTAGAGGCTGGTGTGCTCTGTCATGGGAGGAAGAGACAGAAAGGGGAGCCAGGAGCATCTTGTAATGCCAGAAAGTAAAGAAGCGCCCATAAAAACAAAAGAATCAGATCATATCAAAGGGACATAGGAATCAACCTGAGAGAGCTCCCAGTGGCCAACGTTGGAACAATTTGAGCAACAAACAAAATAATGTTGGACTGGACTATAACACAGAGTTCAAAATAAGTATGCATAAGTTCATACTGATATAACAAAATAATTGAATGAATAAATTAGAGGAGGAAATAAATCTTCCCTACACAAGAATTCCAAATAATATAGGTAGATATACCCCACTGCAAGAGATGGAGCTTAACAACCCCTTTCTCCTTCCAACGTAGGCTATACATAGGGGCTCGCTTCCAAAGAACAGAGTACGGAAAGAGAAAAATGATAGCTTCACTGGGGAGAAACCTGGCAGGCACTCACTACCTTGGCCAAGTAATGAAGATTCAAAACACCAGCTGCTATCAGGTACTCCCTGAGATGATGTAATGAGAAGGTCATGTCGCCTCTGTGGTATTTTTCCCAAAGTGCATAACCTCGGTCTAAGCCTCTAGAAAACAGAGAAACCCAAATGTAAGAACCTGCCTGCCAGTACTCCTATAAACTGTCAAGGTCAGAGAAACTGTCACAGACCAGAGGTGACTAGAGAAGCATGACAGCTACATCCAGTGTGGGCCCTAGGTTGGATACTGGACAGGAAAAGGACTTTAGTGGAAAACCTGGTGAAATCGGAATGAAGTTTGGCACTCAGTTAAAAGTAAATGTGCCAGTGTTAATCACGTGTACCAAAGTCTATAAGAGGTTACCATTGGGTGAAACTGGGTGAAGGGCGTATGGGAACTCACTGGGCTCCCTCTGCAACTTTTCTGTAAATCTGAAATTATTCCAAAATAGAGTTTATTAAGAAAATAAAATTCCTGATCATAGTAACCTATATGTGGAAAGGGGTAAATATAATTAAAATATTCAGAGGGCCTTGACAGAGGTTTTAATTTAAGAATTTGAAACGTTAAATGTGTATATTGCATTTTAAAGGGGTTGCATTAAAAAAATAGGGTTGGCGGGGCACCTGGGTGGCTCAGTGGGTTAAAGCCTCTGCCTTCGACTCAGGTCATGATCCCAGGGTCCTGGGATCGAGCCCCACATTGGGTTCTCTGCTCAGAGGGGAGTCTGCTTTCCCCTCTCTCTCTGCCTGCCTCTCTGCCTACTTGTGATCTCTGTCAAATAAATAAACAAAATCTTTTTAAAAATGGGGTTGGCTAGATAGTAAAGATTTTAGTCATTGCAGACCCCCTATGGTTGTCATTGTAACTGCTTGCTGTTGTAGCAGAGCAGAGACAGTAAGTAAAATGAGTGTGGCTGGGTCCCAGTAAATCTTTATTTACAAAAACAGGCATCAGGCTAGCCTTGACCCACAGAACAGTTTGTCAACCCTTGTACCGAAAGAACAAAAACAGAATTGAACTTCCACATAGTAAAGGAACAAATTGAGTAATTAATTAAAAATACTTTGTTATCCAACTAAAAGGCAAGAAATGAGAGAAAAAGAAATACAAAACAGGATGAAATAGAAAGTGCCTCGTAAAAGGGTAGTTTTGATCCTAAAGTTTTAGTAACTGCGTTAAATAGAATGGGATGTGTAACGGAACTGGAAATGGAGGGCGTGCCGTTTGGGGTGGGACAGTCTGTGCTGTGTGAGGGGAGGTCTTGGCTCTTGGATTCCCCACGAAAGATTTCCGTGCGGATCCGTGCTCTCATAAAGACAGCTGGGGTTGGGGCGGGGGGATGGGCATTAAGGAGGACAGTGATATAATGAGCGCTGGGTGTTATATGGGACTGATGATTCACTAAACTCTACCCTGAAATTAATAATACAGTGTATGTTAACTAACTTGAATTTAAATAAGGAGAGAAGAAAGCAGCAAGCACAAAGCAGTTTATTGAGGACGGTACACTCTCAAGGTGGGGAGAAAGGGGAAGGCTCAGAGAAGGCAACTGCCCTGAGGCTTCAGGAGTCTTGTGTGTGTGTGTGTGTGTGTGTGTGTGTGTGTGTTGGGTGGGGGGTGGAGGGGGTCTTGCGTCATACATTGGTCAGCCTCTAATGGAGGCTGCGTCCAATCCTTTGAGCGAGTCTTCCCACAGGTTGAGAGAGGTTAGGTTTTTGTTTGTTTGTTTGTTTTTTAAGATTTTTATTTATTGATTTGACAGAGAGAAAGAGCACAAGTAGGCAGAGAGGCAGGCAGAGAGAGAGAGGGGGAAGCAGGCTCCCTGCTGAGCAGAGAGATGTGGGGCTTCATCCCAGGACCCTGGGATCATGACCTGAGCTGAAGGCAGAGGCTTTAACCCACGGAGTCACCCAGGCTCCCCGGGAGGTTAGTTTTTGATCCTACAAAGTTTATCCCTGAACCATCAGGGCAGGTTTCCCCCATGAGGAGTGGGGGGCTAAAACCCCATCACAAATATATTGTAATGAGTCTAGGGGTTACCCTGGGGCAGAGCTGGAAGAGGAGAGTGGCTTGTTCTGCATCTGTGGCTCTTGGTCTGTTAGGCCAGGGGACTTGGAAGCCACAAAGTCAGGGTGTCGTGCCCCCAGGCTTCTAATGTGTAACCTACTTACCACCATCCCTGCCTCCAGCCCCTGTCCAGCTCATTGCCTACTCTTGTCAGTGCTCCAATAAAATCTGTTTGTTTTAGACGTGTCTCTTGCCAATAGCATATATTTAGATTTTTTAATTTATCCAATATTAAAAAGGTATAGAAAGGTTGAAAGAATGGGAAAAGATACACTATACAAGTACCAATCAAAAGAAAATCGCTATAGCAATACTAGTATCAGACAAAAGAACTAAAGGCCAGAAGTATTGTTAGAGATAAAGAGGGTCTTCATAGTGGTACCAGACTTAATTCACCAGGAATAAATAAAACTTACAAATACATAAAGCAAATATTCTCGCTATTCAAAGGAGAAATAAGCAAATCCACAATCATGATGAGAAATTTTACATACTTGTCTTAGTAATTGGTGGACAAAAAGCAGACAAAAGTTTAGGAATAGTATAGATTTGAACATGGAGATGAACAGAATTGACCAAATGGTCATAGAGACATCCCCCCAACCCCAGGCAGAAGGGGAAACTCTGAACAGACTTTTTTTTTTTTTTAAGTTTTATTTCCTTGAGAGAGGAGAGAGAGAGAGAGAGAGAGAGAGAGAGAGCGTGCACGCACACACACGCATGTGCAGGGGGAGGGGCAGAAGCAAAGGGAGAGACTCCCAAGCGGACTCCCCACCCAGGACCCTGAGATCCTGACCTGAGCCAAAATCGGAGTCCAGCGCTTAACCGACTGATCCACCAGCTGCCCCCTGATACCTGCAGAATTTTTAAGCACATAGAGAATTTTTTTTAACTGACCATAAATGGGGAATAAAGTCTTAGAACAACTTAAAGGAGTGAAATTAAAGTATATATTCTGGCCACAGCCCAACTTTGTTAGATAACTGAAAAATCCCCATATGTCTAGAAACTTAAAATGAATTACTGAATAATGCATGGATCAAAGAAATCACCATAGAAATTAGAAAATAGTTGGAACAGAATGATAAAAATTCTATGTGTCTTAACTTACAGAACAAAACTAAAGTAGTATTTAGGAGAAAATTTATACTCCCAAATGCCTATATTAGGGAAAAAGGATTAAAAGTGAATGATCTCGGCATTAATCTCAAGAAGTTAGGAAAAAAAACCCAGCCAAATAAATCCAAAGAAAGTAGAATTGTCGATTATATCTCAATAAAACGGGGGCAAAAGAGAAAGGAGAAGTGAGGAAATAATAAAGACGAAGGGAGAAATGGTTGAAATTGAAAGCAAACATACAGAAAGTTGGCTTTTTGAAATTATTAATTAAAATCGACAAAACATGGGGCGCCTGGGTGGTTCCGTTGATTAAACACATGCCTCAGGCTCAGGTCCTGATCCTGGGGTCCAGGGGTGGAGCCCCACAGCGGGGAATCTCTGCTCAGCAGGGAGTCTGCTTCTTTCTCTCCCTAAGCCCCTCTCCCGCCATACTCACTCTTTCTCTCAAATAAATACAATCCTTAAAAAAATAAAATCAAATCAACAAATCTCTAACAAGATCAAAGATAACAGAAAAAAGAAGACTCAAATAACCAATCTCATAAAAACAAGAAGACAGTACTGCATTTGAATAATTCTATGTTAATATATTTGCAAATGTAGATTAAACAGAAAAAATTACTAGGAAATATAACTCACCAAAGAAGATTCAAAACAATTTACAAACTCTTGGGATGCCTGAGTGGCTCAGCTGGTTAAGCTGCTGTCTTCCGCTCAGGTCATGATCTCAGGGTCCTGGGATCGAGTCCCACATGGGCCTCCTTGCTCAGTGGGGAGCCTGCTTCTCCTTCTGCCTGCAGCTCCCCTGCTTGTGATCACTCTCTCTCTGATTTAAAAATAAATAATAAAGTATTTAAAAATATGTATAAATTCTCGATAACACTATAACCTTCAAATAAATGAAATCTTTGGTCAAAAATCTTCACTCGGGGTGCCTGGGTGATTCAGTGGGTTAAGGCCTCTGCCTTCAGCTGGGGTCATGGTCCCGGGGTCCTGAGATCGAGCCCCGCATCAGGCTCTCTGCTCAGCAGGGAGCCTGCTTCTCCCTTTCTTTCTCTGTCTGCCTCTCTGCCTACTTGTGATCTCTGTCAGTAAATAAATAAAATCTTTTAAAAAAAATTGTCACTCAAAACTCCAAGCTTTGTTGACAAATTGTACCAAATGTTGAAGAATCAAATAGTTTCAATCTTTTATTTTTTAAAGATTTTATTTATTTATTTGACAGACAGAGATCCCAAGTGGGCAGAGAGGCAGGCAGAGAGAGAGGGGGAGGGAGGCTCCCTGCCAAGCAGAGAGCCTGATGTGGGGCTCGATCCCAGGACCTGAGATCATGACCTGAGCCGAAGGCTTTAACCCACTGAGTCACCTAGGCGCCCCTCAAATAGTTTCAATCTTGTGCAAACTTTTTCAGGCATTAAAAACAAGAGGAAATATTCCCCAACTCAGGAGTCTAGCCTGACCTTGATACCAAAAGCCTGACAAAGACAGAACAAGAGAGAACAATCACAGGATGGCCTCATTCAAGAAAGTAGGGAACAAAAATCCTAAACAAAATATTAGCAGCTGGAATGCAGCAATTAACTCATGAAATGAGTTAATGCCCAATGAGAAAAATGCCCAATTAACTCATGAAAATGTGTTCACAAGTTAGTAATTATTAGTAACCGGAGAGATTTAAGTTAAGCAATGGAATACTGTTACCACATACACCAGATTGGCTAAACGGAAATAGCCTGCCGAAACCACACGTTGGCAGGAAAATGGAGCAGGAAGAACTGCCATTCACCACTGGGGGAGCTCTTGACACGGCCACTCCGGAGAAAGCAGGTCGGCACTGTCTCCTAAAGCTTAAGTTACACATACTCTAGAACCCAACCATTCCACTCCTTGGTTGATACTATAGAGCAGGGGTCCTTAAAGTGTGGTCCTTGGTCCAACAGTACCAGCAACAGCTAGAAACATCTTAGAAATGCCAAATTCCTGCGCTTTACTGCAAACTCAATCCATCAGCAACTCTAGGGGTAGGGTCCAGCAGTCTGTGTTTTTACAAACTGTCCAGGTGATTCTGATGTATGTTAAAGCTTAAGAGCCATGGCCATAGAGAAACAAGAATATATATCCATGAAGATACAAGGACATGGATGTTTTTAATATCATTGTTTATAACAGCCAAACATGGAAAACAAATGTCCATCAATATCGTAATAGATAAATGAGTTATGCAATGACTGATAAACACTACATCTGAAACTTTTGATGTACTATATGTTGGCTAATTGAGTTTAAATCGAAAAAGAAAAAAGTGAGTTATGCAATGGTTATACTATGCAATGAAGTAATAAAAATGAATCCCCGAGGTACAGAGTAGCGTGGATAACTCAAACATAATGGTGAGTGAATATTCAAGACACGAAGAATACATTTTTTAAAAGATTTTATTTATTTGGCAGAAATCGCAAGTAGGCAGAGAGGGGTAGGGAAGCAGGCTCCCCAGTGAGCAGAGAGACCAACGTGGGGCTCGATCCACGGACCCTGAGATCATGACCTGAGCTGAAGGCAGAGGCTTAATCCACTGAGCCACCCAGATACCCCCAAAGAATACATTTTTAAACACATAGAGAAAACAGTGGGGCGCCTGGGTGGCTCAGTTGCTTAAGCGTCTGACTTTGGCTCAGGTCACCATCCTGGAATCCTGGGATTAAGCCCTGTCTGGCTCTCTGCTCAGTGGGAAGCCTGCTTTTCCCTCTCCCTTTGCCCCTCCCCCTGCTCAGAGACTCCTCCCTCTCTCACTCTCTCTCAAATAAATAAATAAAATCCTTTTTAAAAAGTGTTTGTCAAATTGTACACACATGTCCTAAGAACCAAAACTGTACCTCCACCCCTAACCTTAGAACTCCAGGCTGGCATATACTAGTAACCTGCCACAGAAGGTGTGCTCAGCCTATCAAGTATCATTCTTTATAATCTTTATAGTGACTGCAAAGTCTTTCATAATATGGACATATCATGTGTTTTTTAACCACTTCCTTGATGATGGGCTTACTGAGAATATTACTTTGGCTGCCCCAGTGGGTTGAAAATTCTGTAAGGTAAGATACCATCATTGTCTTTTTCAAAAACAGTGCCTGCTATTCAATAGTTATTTAACTGAATTGATCTTCCAAATTAACATTCCTACAAGAGAAAAAATACCCTGGCCAGTTTTATTCATCTTTAGTGTAGCATAAGTTGATTCTTTGTAAATGTTGTTTACAGGGAATTAACCATAGAGAATCCAGTTAATTCTGGGTGTAATGACATAATAAATCTTCTAGAAAATGATACTATGGATTTTGGAGTTGAGTGATCCTCTAAGATCATTTAATCTCCCTAAGTGACATCTCTTCTCTGTTTCAATGCTATAGCAACTAAGAAATGTGTCAAACTTTGTGGAGTTAGGAAACCATATATAATCACATTTCCTGAGAGTATCTGTGCTTAAGATAGCCTAGCTTTCCTAAATGTACTTGCCTCAGTATTCTAATTCGTGATTGGGAACATATGACAGCTATGGGAGTGAATGGTTCCAGAGAAGATGCTTATAGGATAAGACAAGCCCTTTGGAGGGGCTGCTCCTTTGAAATCTTGCCTCCATACTCTCTATGCCAACTTGTCCAACCCAATCCTAGTAGAATGCTAAAAGAGGTCTTCCCTGAGCATTGGCTGCCAAGGCAGAGTCCATGGGCAGCGGCAGAAAGGGGCCTCTGATGGACACATCTTCAAGAAGAGACCCAAGCAGCTCGCACAATGGCTGGGCCCTGCCAGGTTGACCTTGCAATGACCATTGTGATGTCATATGGAGTCACAACCCTGAGGGGTAATATTATTTGGCTGAGAGGGACATGGGGTTGAGAAATGGCACCGATTTAGGGGCTGGCCATATCGCCTCCGTCATGTGTCAGCCTTCTACTACTATGTGGTTTCCTCATTTGGAGGCTTTGGCTGCTCTTCTCTGGGAGACAGAGCAGGGAGCAGGTGGCAGCCAAGAGAGCCTCAGAGGTATGTGATGCAACCTTCCCTGGAAATCCACTGCTCCCCGTCCCTGCCTCTGAAGCACTGGAAACGCCTACCTCTTGGGCCAGGGGAGGAACTGGGTGGGGGAAGAGGGGAGTTGAGACAGCGCCTATGGATGTCTTCCTAGAAGTGTCAATCATGCTCAGTCCTGTTCCTTTCAGTTTATTTCAGCAAACCTTGAGCTCCTATTATGTATGGTGGCGCACTAGACATTGAGGAAAAATAAAACCCCAACCCCACCCTCTAGGAGCTCTAGGTGAACCTGGGGAGAGAGATGGATATATATATATAATGAAAGAGAAATTGATAAGAGTTAGTAGAAGTACAAATATTGCTGAAGAGGTTGGAGGCAGTCTTTTGGAGCAGGGGGATCTAGAAAATGTCTCCGGGGGAGCTCAGGATTGACTTGTGCTTCAGAAGAAGGGAAGGGCTTTGGACATGGATAGGGTGGATGGAAGACAGTAGGGACGACTTTCCAGTTGGAAGGAATGGACTGGGGAAAAGCAGGGGAAACTGAAGAGTGTTGGATATGTTTGAAGGGAGGACACCTATGTGGTTGGAATGTAGAAGTATAGGGAGGTCAGTGAGAGAAAAATCTGGAAAATTGACAGAGGTGACATTGTAGAGGACTTTCAATGCCAGGCGAAGAGTTCATATCTATACATATATATATACACACATATGTGTGTATATATATCCATTCTATATGCAATGGAAAGATGTCAAGGGGCGCCTGGGTGGCTCAGTTGTCTGTGACTCTTGATTTAGGCTCAGGTCATAATCTCAGGATTGTGAGATCAAGCCCTGTGTCCTGCCTTGCGCTCAGCAGGGAGTCTGGCTCTCTCCCTTCCTCCTTTCTCCCTCCCCTCCCCCTGCTCCACGCTCTCTCTCTCTCTCAAATAAATAAGTAAATCTTAAAAAAAAAAAAAAAAAAGATGTCTAAGGTCTTTTTTTTTTTTTAAGATTTTATTTATTTTTTTGACAGAGATCACAAGCAGGCAAAGAGGCAGGCAGAGATAGAGGGGGAAGCAGGTTCCCTGCTGAGCAGAGAGCCCAATGTGGGGCTCTATCCCACGACCCTGAGATCATGACTTGAGCTGAAGGCAGAGGTTTTAACCCACTGAGCCACACAGGTGCCCCGTCACATTTTTTTTTTTAATGGAAGGAAATTTTTATATTATTTTATTATTTTAAAATGTTAATTGCAGTAGAGTTAACATACAGTGTTATATTAGTTGCAGGTGTACAATATAGTAATTCAACAATTCTATACATCACTCAGTGCTTATGAAAGTAAGTGTACTCTTAATCCCGTTCACCCATCCCCCACCCCCCACCTCTGGTAACCATGTTTGTTCTCTGTAGTTAAGAGTCTATCTTTTGGTTTCTGTCTTTATTTTTCCTTTCTTCATTTGTTTTGCTTCTTAAATTCCACATGTGAGTGAAATCACGAGGAATTTGTCTTCCTCTGACCAGCTTATTTCACCTCGCGTTATATTCTCTAGATCCATGCAAGTTGTTGCAAATGACAAGGTTTCATTCATTTTTTTCAAGATTTCATTTATTTTTATGACTGAATAATATTCCATTGTGTGTGTGTATGTATGTGTATATGTTTCTATATATATATATGTACATATATATGTGTATATATATACATGTATATATATATACCACATATTCTTTATTTATTCATCTATCAATGGAGTGCTTCCATAATTTGGCTATTGTAAATAATGCTACTCTAGGGACACCTGGATGGCTTAGTTGGTTAAGTGTCTGCCTTCAGCTCAGGTTATGAATCTGGGGTCCTGGATCAAGCCTGGCAGGCTCACTGCTCAGGGGGAGCCTGCTTCTCTCTCTCCCTCTGTCCCTCCGCCTCACTCATGCATGCTCTCTCCCTCAAGTGAATAAATAAAATCTTTTAAAAAAAATAATGCTGCTATATATATAGTGGTACATATATCCTTTTAAATTGGTGTTTTCTAAGTTTCTGGGTAAATACCTAATAATGCAACTACTGGATAATATAATTCTATTTTAAATTTTTAAGAAGATTTTATTCATTTGAGAGAGAGAGAGAACATGAGTGTGGCGGAGGGGCAGAAGGAGAGGGAGAGAATCTCAAGCAGACTCAGCCCTGAGTGTGGAGCCCAGCGTGGGGTTTGATCTCATGACTCTGAGATCACAACCTGAGCTAAAATAAAAGAGTTGGGACACTTAGCTGACTGAGCCACCAGGCACCTCTCTTCTGCCCATTTCTAATTGGATTATTTGGTCTTTGGGGTGATGAATTATGTAATTTCTCTGTATATTTTGGATACTAACCCTTTATCGGATATGTCATTTGCAAATATCTTCTCCCATTCAGTAAGTTGCTGTTTAGTTTTGTTGGTTGCTTCCTGTGCTGTGCAGAAGCTTTTTGTTTTGGTGTAGTCCTAACAGTTTATTTCTGCTTTGCTTTCCCTTGCCTCAGGAGACATATCTAGAAAAATGTTGCTGTGGCCAATGTCAGAGATCTTACTCCCTACGCTCTCTTCCAGGATTTTTACGGGTTCATGTCTCCATAAAGGTCCTTTACCCATTTTGTGTTTATTTTTGTGTATGTTGTAAGAAAATGGTCCAATCTCATCCTTTTGCATGTAGCTATTCAGTTTTCTCAACACCATTTGTTGAAGAGACTTTTCCCCATCACATATTCTTTCCTCCTTTGTCAAAGATTAACTGACCATATCATCATGGGTTTATTTCTGAACTTTCTATTCTGTTCCATTGACCTGTGTGCCTGTTTTTGTGCCAGTACCATACTCTTTTGATTGTTATAGCTTTGTAGTAGTATACCTTGAAATCTGGGATTGTGACACCTCCAGATGTGTTTTTTTCCTCCCCCAAGATTGTTTCAGCAGTTTGGGGTCTTTTGTGGTTCTGTACAAATTTTATGATTGTTCTACTTCTGTGAAAAATGCCGATGATTTTTTTGGAAGGGATCACATTAAATCTGTAGATTGCTTTGGGTAACATGAGTATTTTAACAATATTTGTTGTTCCAAGCCAGGAGCAAGGACTATCTTTCCATTTGTGCCATCTTCAGTTTTTTTCATCAGTCTTTTCTAGTTTTCTGAGTACAGGTCTTCTACCTCCTTGTTTACTCCTAGGTTAAGTTTATTTCTAGGTCTTTTATTATATTTGACGAAGTTGTAAATGGAATTGTTTTCTTAATTTCTCTTTCTATGGCTTCATTATTAGTGTATAGAAATGCAATGAGTTTCTGTATATTGATTTTATATACTGTTACCTTACTGACCCAGGACCACAGTTTGAAAGTGAAACTTTAAAATCACTCCAGTACGTGTCTGTGGCAGTTGTCTGGGTAGCTAAGCCAGTTGGAGACTGTTAACGAGGTAGTGGGAAGGAGGGAAAGGGAATTAAAGCAGGATGGTAGGAGAGGCACGGATTCGGATTCGTTCCTCAGATGTTGACCAGCCGCCACCACCACCCTGTACAAGGCACTCCTTTAGGCTCTATGGATACAGCGGTAAATGGAAGGGACAAAAATCTTTGCCCTCAGGGGGCTATTGTGACAAAAGTTTGGATGTGAAAAGTAAAGCAGAAAGAGAGAAGGGACCGAGTCTGGTTTTTTCCCTGATCGAACCTCAAATACAAGAGTTCATTATAAATATTATCACTGTTTTCCTACAAGGACTATATTCATCTTTGTATTCCCTACGCCTAGTATCCTGTCTGGCATTTAGTAAGTGCTCCCTGGGTGTTTGTGAAATGAATAAATGACTTTTCAATTTTAAACCTGGACGACTGAAAAGATGATGGCATTTTGAACAACATAGGAAACATTAGGCAGAAGTTGTGGGGTCGGAGGCTGAAAATTAGCTATGTCATTTGAAGTGCTTGTAAAATCTATGCGGAGATGTTCACCTTGCCGCTCAAATTGTCTAGACCTGTGCTACCCAGTGTGGTATCCACTGGCCAGGTGGGGCCATTCAAATTTAAATTAATTAAAATTACATAAAATTTAAAATTCAGTTCCTTCATCGCATTGTGGACGTTTCAAGTATCACATGTGGCTAGAGGCTATCACACTGGACAGAGCAGATCTTGGATATTTCCATCATCATAGAAAATTCTATTGGACAGCTTTAGCCTATACTCTAGATCTTGGAGGTAGATCTAGTTAGCAATACATTTGGCCACAAAGTTCCTTTCAATGTTTTTTCTTCTCAGAAACATCTCTCAAACACAGCAATCCCACTGGAGTATTACTGTCCTCACTAGGACTTCATCTATTTATGGTATGCTGGCTGGTCTCCTACCAACTTTTTCCAGCCTAGAGTATAGAACACAGCCCTGGCTTTATGGAAGAGAAACCACACGCACAGAGCTTCCCACGGCTGACTGTGTCACTCCGCCAAAACTGACTGAACCAACAAACAAAATCTCTCAGCACCCCACCACCTGCAGCAGCTTTTCCCAGCCTGTTTGGACCCTGAAAACTTTCGTTGTCAAAATTTGTCAACCCCTTGGGAATTTATACATCGCTTTATCTCTTTTTCATAATACATGATAAGTGACATTAGGTATATAATATTTTCATTTTAAAGCAGCATGTTTTTTAAAGTTGCAAAGTTCGTTTTAACATCTTTAAGAGGAAAAGACAAATGCCCACTTTTCCCCATGTAACAGGTGAGGCATGAAAGTTAATTGACTTTAACAGGTGTGAATTGTTCCAGAACACTTAGGTATAAGAAAGGGCAAATATAGTTCCTTGTCTACATCGAGTATGATCTGCTTTAGGTTGTCTAAAAAGCCCAGGGTCAGTTTTTCCTCCCCCAACCTTTGTATTGTATGTGAATTCTGGAGCTTTTGAAGTTTATCCCAAATGGTGGAAGCTCAGGTCCTTTTTTTAAAAACAAAGATTTTATTTTTATTTATTTAGAGAGAGCGTGTGCACAAGCAGGGGGGAGGGGCAGTGAGGGGGAGAGAGAGAGAGAAACCTCAAGTCGGTTTCCCACTGAGCATGGAGCCCAATGTGGGGCTTGGTCCCATGACTCTCAGATCAGGACATGAGCCCAAGTCAAGAGACACTCAACCAACTGACCCACCCAGGTGCCCAGAGGGTTAGGTCCTTAAAACCATAGGAGTAACTGTTGCTTTTCATCTTTGCCATCTGAAGGCAAAAACTGTGGCTCAGGTCCAATGTGCCAAGCTTGGTCACAGAGACCTTTGTCAAGACTCCCAGTCTACTATCTCTGAGGTCCTAGGACCAGGAGGACCTAAATCCCACCAGGCTCAGGGTCTCATTATTCCAGTGTAGCTGCAGCTGCAGCACTGTTTCCGTACCAGGAAGCCGGCTGCCTGCTCTTCTCCACCCTGGAAACACCGAATACTAGGCCTCCGGCACAACTCAGCTTAAAATCCTCCACAGGTTTAGTCTTATATGAGGGGTGTCTTTTAGGCTCTTGCCAATTTTTTCAGCAGGCGAAATTTAACTCCTTGCTGTGGATTGGGAAAACTAAGTCCTTAAGAACAAAGACCTGGCTCCCCTCTTTGGGGAGGGCAAACGTTCGTTGCTTTCCCGGAAGGATATATAGTGTAAATTCCTCAATGTCACCTTGCTACATAATAAAATTTCTTAGTACATATATATGTAAAAATAGCTTTTTTGTCAAATACACTTTTCATTCAGGCATAACTATAAACAGCAAAATGCATAGATCTTAAATGTAAAGTTTGATGAGTTTTGATAAATTTATACACCTATTAACTAGCACCCCCAGTCAAGCTTATAATACTGCCATAGTCCTAGAGAGTTCCTTCATGATCCTTTCCAGTCTGTTCTCCTCCCGCCCAGAGGCAATCTCTATTCTGATGTCTACAGTCATGGATTAATTTTGCCTCGTTTGAGAGGAGAATTATAGAATTCTCCTGTATAATAGAATTATACATCCATTGGGAGATGAATGGGAAAAAAAATGATGTGATATACATCTCCAATGGAATATTATTCGGCCATAAAAAAGATTGAAATCTTGCCATTTGCAACAGCACAGGTGGATCAGGAGAGTATAATGCTAAGCAAAATAAGCCAGTCAGAGAATGACAAATTCCATTCGATTTCACTCATATGTGCCATTTAAGAAACAAAACTAAGGAACAAAAGAAAAAAATGAGAAAGACAAACCAAAATACAGACTCTTAGCTAGAGAAAACAGATGGTTACCAGAGGGGAGGAGGGTGGGAGGATGAATGAAATAGGTGAAGGAGATTAAGAGTATACTATTATCGCCCTCGCCCCGCAAGGACGACAAGAACCCTGGTTTGGATGCATCTTCTCTCTCTTTATTTCCGCAAGTCTACACACTTATATACGCTTACATGACCAATCAGTGAGCAGGGTACAGGAGGGAGCGAATCAGGCTGTGCACCTTAATGAACAACTTCGCTAGCAACCAATGCTGTTTACTTCCTCTTTGGGCGTTCCGCTTAGTCTCACGAGGCAATCCTAACCTGGCAACTAGCCAGGCGCCATCTTTTAATGGCGGAGGCCACCCTGGCCAGGGGCCTGCCTCCAACATACTATCTTTATTCTTTTAAAGATTATTTTTTTTTAAGATTTTATTTATTTATTTGACAGAGAGAGATCACAAGTAGGCAGAGAAGCAGGAAGAGAGAGAGGAGGAAGCTGGCTCTCTGCTGAGCAAAGAGCCCGATGCGGGGCTTGATCCCAGGACCCTGGGATCACGACCTGAGCCGAAGGCAGAGGCTTCAACCCACTGAGCCACCCAGGCGCCCCTGAAGATTATTTTTTTAAAGTAATCTTTATAGCCAACACGGCGGTCAAACCTATAATCCCAAGATCAAGTGTGGCACACTCTACCAACTGAGCCAGCCAGGCACCATAAGAGTATCTTGATGAGCTCCGAGTAATCTATAGAACTGTTGAGTCACTGTATTATATACCTGAAACTGAACATAACACTGTATGTTAACTATGCAGGAGTTAAAATTTAAGAAATTAAAAAAAATTTCCTTTTTGCATATTGCATTTCAAAAAGTCAGTTATTTTTTATAGTTAAAATGTATATAAAGTGTCTATAGAATGTAAGATAAAGTTTCAAGATGTTAATTGTAAATGATACATTGTTGATGTGGAACCCTGTTTCCATTGGAAATATGCCTGGCCATGTGCTACGTATGTTTAATTTTAGTAGATGATACCAAACATACTCTAAAGTAATTCTACCAATTCATACTTCCATTAGTAGAGTATGAGAATTCTAGTTTCTCCACATTCTTCTTAACACTTGACAATGACCATCTTTTTAATTTTAGCTACTCTAGGTAGTATGTTTGGCATTGCGTTGTGGTTTTTAATGTGCATTTCCATGTTTACTAATGATATTGAGAAACTTCTTATGTTTCTTGGTCATTTGAAAATCCTCTTTTGTGACCTTCCTGTTCAATGTTTGGGCCTATTTTTAACGGTTGCATTGTCAATCTTTTACTTACTAATTTGTAGGAACTCTTTGTGTGTGTGTGTGTGTGTGTGTGTGTAGGCACTCTTTAAATATTATGGACATGAATTGTGTGTCAGATATAGGTACTAAAAATAAATTTTCCCACTGTGGCTTATCTTTTCACTCACAGTGGTGTGCTAATGAACAGAAGTTCTTAATTTTAATGAAATCCAATGTATCAGTTTTTTCTTTTATGCTCAGGGCTTTTTTTGTCGTTTCTAATGTAAGAAAATTTTTCCTGCCCCCAGGCTGTGATAATAGTCTTCTATGTTTCTTCTAGAAGCCCACCCACCACCTTTTTTTTCGTTTACATTAAAGCCTTTGATCCATCTCAAATTACTTTTTTCTGTATGGTATAAGGTAGGGATCAAAGTTCTTTTTTCCTCCCATAGAATTATCCAATCCCTCCAGGAAGGCAGGGATTGGGTAAAATTAGAGAGCCATTCAACTTGGACACAAAATTTAAGGGGCATCAAAAAGCTTAGTAAACAAGGTAATATTTAATACAATATTATTTAAAATAAAATTAATGTGGAAAATATACGATGAAAAAAATACCAAAATCTTAAAGGAATTTTGAATTTTTGAGATGGCTCATCTCAAAGGGACTGTGATGGCTCTTTATGGAAGGACTTTGAAGGCTCCTCTCAGAAAGACGGTGATGGGTTTTAGGGAAGGACTTTGATGGCTCCTCTCAATGGGGCATTGATGGCTCTTTAGAGACGGACTTCAATGGCTCCCGTCAGAGGGACTGTGATGCCTCTTCTGAAGAAGGCTTTGGTGGCTCTTATCAGAGGACTCTGATGTCTCTTTGGAGGAAGACTTTGATGGCTCCTCTCAGAGTAACTGTGATGGTTCGTCTGAGAAAGACTTTGGTGGGTCCTCTCAGAGGGACCATGATGGCTCTTTAGAGAAGGACTTTGAAAGCTCCTCTCACAGTGACTGTGACGGCTCTTTAAGGAAGGAATTTGATGGCTCCTCTCAGAGGGACTGTGATGGATCTTTAGAGAAGGACTTTGATTGCTCCTTTCAGAGGGACTCTGATGGCTTTTTAGGGAAGGACTTCGAAGGGTCCTTTCAGAGAGACGGTAATGGCTTTTTAGGGAAGGACTTCAGTGGCTCCTCTCAGAGGGACTGTGAAGGCTCTTTAGGTAAGGATTTTGAAGGCTCCTCTCAGAGAGATGGTGATGGGTTTTTAGTGAAGGCCTTCAATGGCTCCACTGAGAGGGACTGTGATGGCTCTTTGGAGAAGGACTTTGATGGCTCCTCTCAGAGGGCCTGTCCTGTCTTCCCTCAAAAGGGCTATGTCCTCTCACCTCGAAAGGACTGTGATGAGTTTTCTGAAAGAGACTGCGACTGCTCCTCTCAAGGGGACTGCGACATCTCCTCTTAAAGGGACTGCGAAATATCCTATCAGAGGGAATGTGACTTCTCCTCTCACAGGGACTCTGACAGCTCCTTTCAGAGGGACTGTGATGGCTCCTCTGAGAAGCACTTCGATGGCTCCTCTCAGAGGGACTGTGATGTCTCTTCTGAAGAAGGGTTCAGTGGCTCTGCTTAGAGGGACTATGTTGTCTCTTCCAAGAAAGACTTTGATGGCTCCTCTCACAGGGACTCTGATGGCTCTTTGGAGAAGGACTTCATGGCTACTCTCAGATAGACTGTGATGGCTCTTCTGAGGAAGATTTTGGTGACACCTCTCAGAAGAACTGTAAGGGCTTTTCGGAAGAAGGCTTCGGTGGCTCCCCTTAGAGGGTCTGTGATGTCTCATCCGAGGAAGACTTCGATGGCTCCTCTCAGAAGGACTGTGATGGCTCTTGTGAAAAAGGCTTTGGTGGTTCCCCTTAAAGGGACTGTGATGTGTCTTCTGAAGTAGGCTTCGGTGGCTCCTCTTCAAGGGACTGTGATGTCTCTTCCGAGGAAGACTTCAATGACTCCTCTCAGAGGGACTGTTATGTCTTCTCTGAAGAAGGCTTCAGTGGCTCCTCTTCTAGGGACTGTGATATCTCCTCCGAGGAAGATTTCCATTGCTCCTCTCAGAGGGACTGTGATGGATCTTCTGAGAAAGACTTTGGTGGCTCCTCTCAGAGGGACTGTGATGTCTCTTCTGAAGAAGGCTTCGGTGGCTCTTCTTAGAGCAACTGTGAGGAAGACTTCAGTGGCTCCTCTCACAGAAACTCTGAAGGCTCTTTAAAGGACTTCGATGGCTCCTCTCAGAGGGATTGCGATGGCTCTTCTGAGGAACACTTCGGTGGCTCCGCTCAGAGAGACTGTGATGTCTCTTCTGAGAACGACGTCAGGGGCTCCTCTCAGAGGGACTCGGAGGACTCTTTAGAGAAGGACTTCGATGGCTACTCTCAGAGAGGCTGTGATGGCTCTTCTGTGAAAGGTTTTGGTGGCTCCTCTCAGAGGGACGGTGATGTCTCCTCTGAGGAAGGCTTCAATAGCTCCCCTTAGAGGGACTGTGATGTTTCTTCCAAGGAAGACTTCAATGGCTTCTCTCAGAGGGCCTGTGCTGTCTTCCCTCAAAAGGGCTATATCCTCTCACCTCGAAAGGACTGTGATGAGTTTCCTGAAAGAGACTGCGACTGCTCCTTTCAAGGGGACTGTGACATCTGCTCTCACAGGGCGTGTGACATCTCCTCTCACAAGGACTGCAACATCTCCTTTCACAGGGACTCTGACGGCTCCTTTCAGAGGGACTGTGATGGCTCCTCTAAGAAGCACTTTGATGGCTCCTCTCAGAGGGACTGTGGTGGCTCTTCTGAAGAAGGCTTCAGTGGCTCCTCTTAGAACGACTGTGATGTCTCTGCCGCAGAAGACTTCGATGGCTCCTCTCAGAGGGACTGTGATGGCTCTTCCGAGGAAGACTTCGATGGCTACACTCAGAGTTACTGTATGGCTCTTCCAAGGAAGACTTCGATGGCTCCTATCAGAGGGACTGTGATGGCTCTTCTGAAGAAGGCTTCATTGGTTCCGCTTAGAGGGCCTGAGATGTGTCATCCTAGGAAAAATTTAGTAGCTCCTCTCAGAGGGAAAGTGACGGCTCTCTGAAGGCAGCTTCGGTGGCTCTGCTTAGACAGACTGTGATGGCTCTTTAGAGATCAACTTCTAAGGCTCCTCTCAGAGGGACTGTGGTGGCTCCTTTCAGAGGAATTACAGGGGTTTCTCTCCCTTATGAAGTTATGGTGGTTTTGCTTCTGGGTGTGAGTTTCTCTTTAATGTGACTGTGTGAGGTTCTCTTAAGCAACCATTTAGATTTCCCCCTTGGCTTGAACTCTGGTTCCTATTTTGGAGCTCTTGGACTCCTGGCTAGAGATGTTTTTCTGTAGGAGTTTCTCTTACCTGCTATTGTCTTTTTGAACAATAACACAGGCTGTCTGACTGAAGTGGTTATGACAATAGCACTGCTTTAGGAAACTATGGGCTTGAGTAGTTGGGAATGTCTAAGTTGGAAAAAGCTAACTCTTTTGGGTTGTTGAGCTGATCTGTATTGCTGTATTTATATCGGAGATGAATCTTAGGGGTTTTGTGCTTGAGGGCCAGCCGGGAGAGTTCAAAAGCAAATTCAAATGAGCTGAAATGGAAGGTGTAGGTAAGGTCTGCCTACTCAGTACTTTCATTTTATAAGAGGGGGAACGGGGCAAGAGAAAACCAAAGGGTAGAGACAGGGCCAGGGGATGGAAAGGACAGATTGAGAAGACAATCCATGTGAAGTGATGCAGAAGCACACAGACATGTAAAGGAGGACGTGGGTCAGGGGACACTTGGAATAGCCTGTGCTTCCTGCGACCAGTGGGTATAAAGGAATGGGATGGGCGCGAGGCAGGGGACCGCAGTGAGCCTCACAGCACTACTCTGCCTCAGGAGTGAGGGCTCCTGGTTCTCCACCACTTCATCCTGAGCCACATTTATACTAGCAGAAAAACTGTCCCTCTAAAACAGTAAGACTATCCTCAGCCATCTGAGTCAATGCAGGATTACTACTGGTCTTTACAACATTTGCTTAAGAAAAGCTCTTTTTGCATTTAACAGAAGCCCACTTCCCTTACTCAGAAGTCAATTACTGGCTTAGTGCACCTTAGCTTTAAAAGCTCTTCTCTCTGGGACACCTGCCTGGCTCAGTCTGTAGAATGAATGACCCTTGATCTTGGGTTGAATTCAAGTCGCACACTGGGTATAGTAATTACTTAAAAGGTCTTTTTAAAAAAGAAGAAAAAAAGCTGATCACTTTCCATCTTCTTAGAACAGCTAAACACTGTTCTGAGCCCCCGGGGAACAGGGGCAGAGCTACTGATTCATTCCTTGCCTCTCCATCACGTTCTTCCAAGGATTTCTTCACTCCTGCCTCCGTTTTCAGAAACACTTCTCAGCTATACAGCCATTTTCCTTGTCTATGTAGAGTCTCTGTCTCGAAAGGGGCAGTGGAGAGAAGCTGTGGGGCCTCACCAGTTGTCGGCGGCGTGGTCCACGGCAGCTGCCTGGAGTCCGAGCTTAGTGAGCAGTCTCACTGCGGACGCTCCTCCCAGGCTCTTTGCCCACAGATAGGCCATGTGCTTGTGGGCATCAGCTCCTCCGTGAGCCTGGGCCACCTGTGAAGCAAAGCCATTTGGCAATCCTCCCACGCAGGGCCACAGGGCTGCTCCCTTCCCCCGCTGACCGGACTGCAGCTTTGACAAGGGTCAGGCCTTTCTACTAGAACAAGGAGAGGGCTCAGTTTTGGGGTCTGTTAGCCTGCTCAGGGTCCAAGGATGGACTTCAGGTAGTCCACAGACCCCTCCTACCGCATGTGAAATTTTGCCTGTTGGTATGGACATTTTTCAAAGAGACCCACGACCAGTTCAGAATGTGTCACTTGAGAGTGGGGAAGAGGCACGGGCATATCCCCAGAGTGACCTGGACTCCTTACCCGGTAGGCTTCCTCCCAAAGCCCATTGGACCGGTCCATGTTCACTGTTGCCTTCCACTCCTGAGCCTCGAGGTAGTGATACTCGGCCTCCTGCAGTCGGCCTTCAGCCTCCAGCTCCTGGGGAAAGGAGGGTCAGGATGGGGTGAGGGGGACGTGGGGCCTGTTCGGGGAAGAGATGGCCGAGACCGGAGAAGGGCTCACCTTGCCCAGGTGTAGGTGTGTGTCACTGAGGAGATCTGGGTGGTGCTTCCCTACCAGGCGGATCATATCATCATCCAGCTTGTGCTTTTTGAACATGGTGATGGCAAGATCAGGCTCTTCTACTGTCACGTAGAGCCTGGGGAGGGGAGAGACACCGGGGGTCTCCTCGACACAGATTCCAGCATCACTGCACTCTAGGCAGACGGCGCGCATCCTCAGACGTACCCCTCTCCCTGCACGCCTCCTCTGGGGTCATGGCTCACCTTTCCGCCTCCCGGTACTTGCCCTGCTTCTTCGTCTCCTGAGCCTGGCTGATGTACAGCACCGACATGTCTTCCGGCCTCATGCACTTCTTCGCCAGCTGTGCAGACACACAGAGCCCCAGTAGCCTCGGGCGCGCCTCCGAGGGAAGCAGGGGGGCTGCGGAGTGGCCAGGGAAGCGCGACTCGGGGGTGACCTGTGTTCCCAGCAACTCTGAACCTGCCCAACAACCACAGGGGTTTGTGTACGGATGCTTTCCTGGTCAGTCCCTGGAATTCCAAGACCATAAGGAGCAGAGTCAGGACTATATTCTGCTCAGGCAGAAAGGCCAGAGACGCCCTGTGCTGGGGCACGTGTTCCCACTCCCGTGCTCCCGCCGTACCCACCGGGTTCTGGGCGCAGGCAGGGAACAAAGTTGCCGCTGTGACTACAGCTTGGGGAGGGGCATTTGGGGCTCCCCAGCTCCCAAACCCTTTTGCTCGCTTCGGAATTACGGGTTTGGAACAAGGGCCTCTTCATCCTTGCCTTTCCCTGTGGCTAGGTATCCAAGCGCTCCAGTCTTTTCTATTTTGGTGCTCTTTCTCAGCTTTCAAGGAGGCCGGTGAAGAGGGGACATTAGAGCCCAAGGAAAGTGGGGATGGCCCCAGAGAGGTGGAGCCCTTGGACGAACCGCGCCCTGCTCTCTACCTTGTGGGCTTGCTCCCAGCTGCCGGCCCGAGTGCACATGTCTACTGCATCTTCTGTTTGGTCTCCCTTAACGTAGAGCTCCTCCGCAATCTGTGCTCGAGACAGCAGATACAAAAGGCCGGGAGCAAGAGCATTAGAGCAAGAGCGTTAGAGCGGCCTGCAGGGGGCAGAGCAAACCTCAGCTGGGGTGGCGGGGAGGGGACGGGTCCTTAGTCCACAACACAGAAGAAAAGAGGGCTATGGTGTCTCACACCCTCCACTGTTTTGAAAACAAAAACAAAAACAAAACAAACAAACAAAAAAAAAAAACCAGCCAAAACCAGAATGGGGACAATACAACAGGCAGTTTAAAAGGACGGAAAAGGACCCCGTACTTCTGCAACACAGGGCAATTCCACATTGGAACAGCTCCACAGGAAGAGAGCTGGAGACTCGCTTTATAGGTCTGGGAGAGGGCTCTATGTTATGTTGGAATGAAATAAGGGAAGTAAACTGCTTTCTTCTCGCTCAGGGTGGCTGGTGCTGCTGGACCCAGAAAGAAGGATTTGGTGAGGGGCCCCCACTTCCGGTTCCGGGTTCTCTTCTCATTCGGTACTACGTTGCCTCCAGCTCCAGCAAGGGACTTTCCTCACCTCATACTCCTGCAGAGACGCATAGTGTTGGGCCCCGCGGGGATAGTATGTGGTGGTCCGACAGTGTTCCGGTCCGGTAGATCTAATACATAAATGGCCTTCTTCCAGGGCAGCTTCAATTGCCTTAATGGAGCACCTGGCAGAACTGGGAAAGGCATCCGTGCGTATGAGGCAAGAGGAAGACAGGTAGAGGTAGGAGACACCTCAAGCCTACTCCAACCTACATGGTGCCATCTCTCTTGGAGCCTCGGTGCCCTTACTTGCCCCATCACTTTGGACCTCACACCCAGTCGCCTTTGCACCCCTCTACCTGGCTTCAATGTAGTGATTAATGGCTGCATCGAGCTGCTTCTGCTGCACCAAGGGATCCCCCCAGGCCTCTTCCAGTCTCACCACCTCCACTGGGAATGCCAACCGAGCCAGCTCCACCGCTGCCAGGGACAGAGAGGGCACTCAGCTAAGCCTTCCAGGGATGGGACTCCGGGAAATCGGGGTGTGGAAAATAGGTGACAAGTGGAGGGATGGGGAACTGAGCCGATCCACCAGAACAGGTGCACAAAATTGGTGCAGGGGGACTATTCGGGCAAGACTCTAACAGAGAAGGCTGGGTTGTCCGGGGCCACACCTTTCATGAATGCGCTGCCTTTACAGTAGCACTCCAGGGCCCGCTCTGGGTTTCGAATCTTCTCAAAGAGATCACCTGCCTGTTGACACATACCACGTGATTACAACAACAACCCTACTACACTAAGAATCAAGTAGCAGCCCCCAAAGGTGGAGACTCAGCCACCAGTTCTGGGGGGCTATGCACTCCAGGACTCTCCTGGGTAGGAGGGAGCACTGAGTCCTGGAGAGGAGGGACAGGAACGGGAAGCCAGCCATACCCTTTCATACAGCTCCCCCTTGATTAGGGCTGCAGTGATGTTTTTTACCAGCTCGGTGTTAGCTAGCAGTTCCTCCCGGGCCAGCACCAGTCGGGCAGCTTTGGCAGGGAGCCCGGCTTTGAGGTAGAGGCTGATGGCTGCTAGTCCATCCCCCTGGCTCTCCTGTAGCTCACTGGCTCGCTCCTCTTGCTATGTGTCCATCAGCCACTGGTAGTAACTCCGGCACAGCTTCTCCAGGGCTGGGTGGCCCTGGACATGCAAGAGAGGCAAGACAAGTCACCTCCCTCCTTCCTGTGCTGCTTCCCAAGCTTCTCTAATCCCACTGTAACAACAGAAAGCCTCCCGGTCACCAACGTGCCAACTCCCAGCCCAACCCTGTTCCAGCTCCTATAGCCTCGTTGGTAAGAAGAGGCTTCAGATATTGGTGGAACTGAGCTGCGAGCACCATGGAGAAGACAGAACTGCTAGTACCTTGGCCTGAGCCACAGCGATACACTCATCCCAACGGTGCAGCTCATGCTACATATCTATAGCCTCCTCAACGGCACTCTAGGGGAACCCGGGCAGAGGAGAGAGGGACACCAAGAAGTGAGAGAAGCATCAGGGATCGGCAGGCTGTCCTCAGCCCGGGTATGATGCCAGCCCTGGGGGACTGAAAGCCTCACCCTTGACCTATGCACAAGCAGTGGTTTTATCATGAAAGCAGAAGGAGGTTAAGCCCCAGGGCACCTTATTTGCATAGGCCCCTTCCAAGGCATTATTTCTTAAGGAGGGCACCTCACGGAGGTGCGCGAGCCATGGCTGGAAAGCCAGGGGTCGTGGGGCTGCGCATGAAGAGAAATCTCAGCTTGAGAGACTGAATAATTCAGGATAATACTTGCATATTCCCGAGACACTTGGTCTGCAATCTCACTGGTCTCATGCAGGAATCGAGCTTTTGCTCTATGGCCCAAAGCAGAAAAGCACCTACAGGGCGGAAGCAATCATAGTAACAGCAGCATCACTGAAGGATCAGTGTGGACACGCCGGCACGCCGGCCCAGCAGCCCAACACTGAGCCTCGGTGAAGTGCCGCGCGCCATTTCTGCCCCTAGAGACACAGGGGATAGGGCGGATGAGGGCCTCACTCTCAGGAAACTTACTTTCTGGGGGACACAAGTAGTTAGTACGCAAACAAAGATATTCCAGAGAAAGAAGAGTCAAATGGAATAGCGTGACAGTACATATAAACCGTAACGGAGGGGGCTAGTTCAGCTGGAACTCAGAGAAGGCCTATCTGAGGAGATGACATTTGTGCCAAGACCTAAGTACAAGAAAAAGTCAGTCGCGCAAGATGGGGAAAAATTATTCCAGGCAGAGGGAAGAGCACATGTAAGGTGCCATGGCAGGAATGAGTCTGAGATACTCAAAGGGCCCAAGGGGTGCCAGTGTGGCTGGAGACTAACGGGCAAGTGGGTACCTGGAAGATGAAGGGGGCAGAGGCCAAATATTGTAAGGAGTTAGGACATGCCATGGGCTGTGGATCTTATATTAAGTAGAACAGTAAGCTACTGGAGGGTTTGAGCAAAAAAGGGACACAATCTGATTTATGGTATAACACATGATTTCAGCTATTGTGGGATGAATGGATGGTAGGTGTGTAAGAACAGGATCCGTGAGACTAAGAGGCTTTTGTGACACTGCAGGTAGAGGTGTGGTCTGTTCTGGGCTGGACAGTAAGAGCTTCAGGATGTGTTCTGAAGATGCTGGGTCGGGCCCTAGGACAAACTGGTCGTCTAGCTGTAGGACCATGGGAAAGGAAGCACCCAAGAGGACTCCTGGCAAAACAGTAGCAGCTGACATTTACTGAGCACTGAGAATTCTCCTACTTTCTTCACTGCCCCTATGATTCTTCTTTACCACCCCAAGAGGTAAATGCTATCATTCCTCCCATTTACAGAGAGGAAATTGAGAAACCAAGGTTTGGAAAGGTTCACTTAACCCACGGTTATACAAGCTGTTAAATGGAGCCAGGAAACTCGAAAGAGTCTAAAATCCCAAGACTGTCCTACTAACTACACTCCTATGCTGCATTCGGAAATACACGTCAACACCTGGACTGGAGGGCATGGGTGTTAAAACTCTGAACGGGGACCTACATAGGGGAAGCAAAAGCAAAAAAAAATCTTATAAACTGGGATGGAAGAATGTTTGGAATAACTACCTGGAAGGTATTACTGGTTGTAAGGGCATGGGACTGGTGCCTCAGCACTGGGAGGAGTGTCTCACACACACACACACACCCCCCACCACCGAAAATGGCCTCTGGCCATCCTTCCTAGCTGCCCGCACCTCACTTCTGGTCTGCCTCACCTCTCCGCGATGTGGAGCTGCCTTGCCTCGAGTGCCAGTTTGCTCAAGGTTTTCCACATTGCCTCTGTTTCTGGGGTCATTTCCAGAGTCTCCAAGAAGGCTGTGGCCCTAAAGAGAGAAGGAAGGAAAGCAACAGTGCAGGCGCAGCAGGGCGCAGAGGAGTACTGGCGATGGGCAGGGGTGGCGGGGCCAGTTGTCTGGCCCATCCCAGCTCCTCCAGCCTCAGAACCAGCCTCTCCCACCACCTCCCGGGGCTGTCAGCCCAGCCCCTCACCAGGTGTAGTTGCCGTCATCAATGGCCGTTCCAAACTCGATCAGGCCCTCATCCAGCATGTAGGCAACAGTTGTCACACCTTCGGTCACCATCACCTCCGTCTTCCCCCTCTGCCCCTGCTCTGCTCCAGACCTACCCCATCACCCTGTAAAAATTTCAGTCTCCCCACCCCACCCGAATTCCAGGTTAGTGTCTCCACCGACTCCACTGCAGAACGGACCCGGCCTTACCCCACCCTAGCGCTTACACGCTGAGGGAATCCCAGTGGCCCTTGTCTGCCTGGTGTTTAGTTTCCTTCAAGCAGGTAAGAAGCCCTTCTCTACACGAATGCCCTCAGCTTCCTGGACACTCAGAGCTGTGCCCGCACTAATGCCTGCAGGTAAACTGACAAAGTGGGCAACCACTTCTGCTTCCAGCTTGAGTCCTGTTAAAATACAACTTTAACCTGGGCCGTACTTTTGCATACCTTCGTTGCTTAGGTCACCTGAAGAAATCACTAGGCTTGCTTCCTAGTCTCCCACGGGGAGGAAAGGAAAGGAAAAGCAGGAGGGAGGGAAGAAAAGGCAGTAAGGAGGGAAGGAAGGGAAGAAAAGGAAGGAAGGCAGAAGAGAAAGAAAAGGAGAAAAACAGAAAAGGGAAGGAAAACATAAAAAGGAAAAGGCCGGTAAGCTAAAACCCGAGCAGGAAAAAACAGGGGAGCAAGCGGAAAGGGTACAGTTGCCCTGATGCAAACACAACAGCGGGTGAATAAAGCAGGGGTCCTCCAGCAGGATGAGGGGGCGATTCTGAGAATGTGTTAGTCATGAAATCTGGGATCCTCTCTTCAGGAAAGGGAACAAAAGTCATTAGTATGCCCGATTCCTGCAAAAGCAAACACTGATCATCTCTAGAGGAAAACATGCCCATGTTAGGCCCTTGAGATTCTAAAAATTATATCCAATGTAACGTCAGCCCCCCAATAAAAAAAGGTACCAAAATAGAAGTTAACCACCATAAAGGAGTAAACAATAACAAGAACTACAGCATTTGTGGCCCTCCAAGGATTTCCAATATTAAAAATAACAATTACGGAAGAAACCAGTTATGGAATATGAAAGAAATGTAAAATGTTTAAAGACCTAAGAGATGGAATGAAAAATTAAGCAAGAGACAAGAGACTATAAAAAATGGCCAGGTTGTGTTCACTTCAGCAGCAAATATACTAGAAAAAATGACCAGGCAGACTAGAGAAAGAACCAAATAAAACCGTATGAAAAATTCAATATTTGAAGTAAGAAAACTCAGTTGGTGATTTCAATAGCAGATGAGACAATGGTGAAAGTAAACCCCTGACTTGTAAGATGTTTCTTTTTTTTTCAATAATTTTTTAAAAATTGTATTTATTTATTTGACAGAGAGAGACAGAAACAGGCAAGGGGATGGGAGAGTGGGAGAGGGAGAAGCAGGCTTCCTGCTGAGCAAGGAGCCCCATGCAGGGGCTCGATCCCAGGACCCCAGGATCATGACCTGAGCCAAAGGCAGATACTTAAGGACCAAGCCACCCAGGCACGCCTTGCAAGATGTTTCTTAAGGAATTATCCAGAATGTAGCACAGAGCGAGAAGGAGGAAGGAAGAATAAGAGGTTATAGAGGCACAAAGGACAAGAAAGGGAACACATACTAATTAGAGTTCTGAGGATGAGAAAGAGAGTTTGAAGGGCGCCTGGGTGGCTCAATAGGTTAAAGCCTCTGCCTTCGGCTCAGGTCATGATCTCAGGGTCCTGGAATCCAGCCCCACATCAGACTCTCTGCTCAGCAGGGAGCCTGCTTCCTCCTCTCTCTCTGCCTGCCTCTCTGCCTACTTGTGATCTCTCTCTGTCAAATAAATAAAAATCTTAAAAAAAAAAAAAAGAAACAAGACAACACAAGGAGCTGTGAATAAACTTCTCAGAACTAAGAGGGTCAGTCAATGGGACGACAGTATTTGCAAAAGACTAAGAAAAACTGTCAAACTGTTCTTTCAAGAACACACCAAATAAAAACATTTCCAGATCATTCCATTTCGGTAATTTTCAGAAACGGAGTGTTCATCTTCGAAACACTTTCTCTCAAGGAGGAAACTCCAGAGCAAAGGTCAGCAATGCAAAAAGAGTGAGCAGAGAAACTGGCACCAGGATGGCAAATGTAACCATATTCCAGCTGTGTAAAAGAATAACGTCTCACTTTGGGGATAAAAAAATACTGGGCAATAATGGCATAGGGGAGGTAATCAAAGTTCAGGTCCTTGTATCACTTGCCAGGGGTCAGATGCTAAATAAGTTGAAACTATTCAGAATAATTTAAGGGTATGGTAAACTTCCAAGGGAAACCACTATAGGAGTCAAATGTATGACCTCCAAAGCAAAAATGTGAAAAATGTGTTTAAAAAAGGAAAAACAACCCCCAAGCGCCAAACTTAATTAGTCTAAAATGAGGAAAGAAAGGAGGGAAAGAAGAGATATAGAAAAAAGGCAAAAAGAACTATCACATGCTCGCTCTGTACCCACACCAGTCATCCTAGCCTAGCACAGGGGCCTCTCTTGTTTTCCCTCCCAGATTCTGGAAGGTCACTGAAATGTACGTGATGCTGGTGGGACAGGTGACTGATCTTCAGTCTGATTTAAAAAAAAGGGCTCTGAACAGCTTACAACAGAGAATCCTCACCCAGGAACTGACAGAACTGCCTCCACTATGGGGGCTCTTCCAGCCCAAGAGAACTCATTATGACCTGGTGAATTCCCAGGGCCACTGTAATAGAGAGGACAGGACACAATGTCAGGAATCTGAACAAGGACGGTTCTGGGTCCTCGCGCACTGTAGGGAAGGATGTAAGCTTTACTTGCAGACTCTAACACAGAGATGATGTGTGGTGAGCCAGAGAAAACCAAATAACCTTTGGACCTTCCTCAGGGCCCTAACTGAGTGGTGGGACACTATGTCTCAGGTCCCCTGGCACCAACGTACCCTAAGAGAGGATGTGGTGACCCTCTCGGGTGCCTCAATGTTGTACCACACACACAGGCTGTTTCGGTTCTGAGCCACCAGCACATCACCTCCTGGGACCCACTGCACGCAGGAGCAGAAGTTGAGGATCATCGTCTTAGAGCAGCTTTCGATATCGTATAGATGCAACTGCGGAAGGAAGAGGTGGACAGCACAATCAGAAGGGGCTATGGGGTGGCTTCTGATATCAACCATTTCTCTAACGAAATGTGGTGAGCTGACCCACCAGTCAGGCAGATGCTGAATTTCAAAGCTCACCAGCCTGCAATGCTCTATGTTTATGCTGACTTGGTACATCCTGACTCTGGCCTTAAGAGATGACCAAGTGAACCCAGAGCTACACCCAGAAATTTAAGTTAGCTGAAGGTCAGACTTTCGTTCTTAGAGCTTAACTCTGGGCCAGAGTTGCCAGACTGGATCACAAAAGTAAGGCCACCACGCACATTAAATGGTCTGGAAATCAGCGATGTGGCTTTCACATCCAATGAATATGAAATGAAAAATCACCAGTCTCTTTGCCCTTGAGGTGGAGCTCTTTGGTGATACCATATTGAGATCAGAGTCAATAGAGTTTGGGGGAGACTGTCGAGCCAGCCGTAATGCTGTGGGGTACGTGTAGCTGACGAATGCTGCAACAGGTGTGGGTAAAGGTCAGCCAGGCAAGCAGGGGTGAGGCAGTCTCACGAGGGCACAGATTTGTGAACAGTAAAAGAGAAACCAGCTCCCAAATTTCCCTCTTGGCTTTGGTGCCATCACAATACCATCTTCTTAAGGTATGGGCTACAGTAACAGAAGGGCTGTGATTATCAGACACAATGTTGATTCTTCTGTGCCTTTTGCTATGTTAATGGCATACTGAACCAAGAAATTATGCCCATCCTGCCCCCGCAATCCCTGGCAGCAGGTAGTACCAGATCCTCTAGGGACTACTCAATTGCTAAGGCCTTAGTAACTCTTCTTACACGAAGTTTCCAGTCCCTGAAGAGAAGCTTGGCCCCGTTTCATTAAGTTCCAGCCAATCCACACGGCTCTTGTGGCTGATGGTGCCAGTGTTGTAGCCATCAGTCAGATCCATGACAGAGTAAAGAAGACAGGGTTAAGAGGACAGATTCCATATAATCATATACAGAACACAAGGAAGCCTGCAAAAGTCTTGTCTTTGATGATTATGTTGGGCTTTAAGAATATTATTACATCAGTGTCGAGTATGAGGAATATGACATAATTTTGCTAAGATGCTTACAATACTATATCTCTACTAAAATTGTAGAGATTTTGTTTAACTCTGTAGCTAACTCAAAAGGTCCAGATCCATCAAAAAATGAGATTCCTCTCTGGGATCTTGGGAGTTGTCTCATAGCAGATCAGAACACATCAGAGCAACGGGCATCAGTTTCTCAAGAAATCCTCTGGAAGGCAGCACTGAGCACTTTAAGGAAGAGCCCCAGTTCCAGCACAACCGCGAAGAGAAAGCTGATGGATGAAATGACCTCGATCAACATGCAAGGAGTTCCCTGCACTTTGAGTGTCAATGCTGTAAGAGCCCTGAGGGGCAAACAGTGGAGAAGGCACAAAGACAAAACAGAAGGAACCTCTGATTAAAGTCAGGCTGAGAGTACTGAGGATAAGTCTTTTAGTTTGGTGTGAATTTTGCAGACAATGTAAGACAGGATCACACTTAAGAACTGGCTAGGATGCTTTCAGGGAGTCTCCTGAACACGGCGCATTCACAGCTCTTATTTGTATATGTTACCGATGCGCAACATCCCGCCGTGATCCGTGCTGAAGCTCAAGACCAAATGCCAGCTGATATCTACAACTGGGAAGACCAACTTAAAAATAAAACTTCCTTTAATTAAAAGCCAACTTGATAAAGCCATGTTTCAATGTCTCAATTTATAAGTAGAATCACAGAATACTAGAGCTGTGGGACCCTATCTCTGTGGACACCTTGAAATTATATACAAAATTATATGTTTATGTATATTCTTCTGGGAAAGGATCTATGATTTTTTATAAAAGATTTTATTTATTTATTTGAGAAGAAGAGAGAGAGAGACAGAGCATGAGAGGGGGGAGGGTCAGAGGGAGAAGGAGACTCCCTGCCAGGCAGGTAGCCCAAAGTGGGACTCGAGTATCACAACCGGAGTTGAAGGCAGTTGCCTAACCAACTGAGCAACCCAGGTGTCCCAGGATCTATCATTTTAATTAGATACTCAAAGGGGTCACTAACGAAAAAAGGTTAAGAGAAGAACTCTGTCATTTTTTATACTATTGAAGATGAGCCCTGTGTAGTGGGATGACTTGTCCAAAGTCTCACAGCTCATTACTGCCGCTGGAACATGGGCCGCCACACTACACCATTTCCATTACAACTCAACAATCGGTTGTGAAACGTATAAATATCTTAAGAACAGACCCATATGTATTTGGAAACTTGATTTATAAGATGTGACATTATGAATCAGTGAGTACAGAACGAATTTCCAATAAACAGTTAAACATGGAAAAAGTAAAATATGAGCCACAACCACATAATGCACAAAAATTAATTCAGGTGACAAGCAAAATCTAAAAATATTAAAATATTGGAGGGAGTAGGAAACTTTTTCTTTTTAAAAAATTTTCTTTCTTTCTTTCTTTAACTACACCCAGCTTGGAGCTCACACTCATGATCCTGAGATCAAGAGTCACATGCTCCTCTGGCTCAGTCATTCAGGTGTCCCAGGGAAACTTTTTTTTTAAAAAGATTTTATTTTTTTATTTATTTGACAGACAGAGATCACAAGTAGGCAGAGAGGCAGGCAGAGAGAGAGGGGGAAGCAGGCCCCCTGCTGAACAGAGAGCCCGATGCGGGGCTTGATCCCAGGACCCTGGGACCATGACCGGAGCCGAAGGCAGAGGCTTTAACCCACTGAGCCACCCAGGCGCCCCACCCCAGGGAAACTTCTTAACGAGACCTCAAAAATCACAAACTAGGGGCATCTGGGTGGCTCAGTGGGTTAAAGCCTCTGCCTTCGGCTCAGGTCATGATCTCAGGGTCCTGAGATCAAGCCCTGCATCGGGCTCTCTGTTCAGCGGGGAACCTGCTTCCTCCTCTCTCTGCCTACCTTTCTGCCTACTTGTGATCTCTGTCTGTCAAATAAATGAATAAAATCTTAAAAAAAAAAAACTAGGTATGTGTATACAAGTAAAAATAACATTATTAATAGCTAACATTTATTAAGTGCTTATTATTTGCCAGACATTAGTCTAAGTGCTTTTCATATAAGGTAGGTACGATTTTTATCCCCATTTTGTGGATGAGGAAATTGAGATACAGAAAGGTTAAGAAACTGACCTAAGATCGCACAGGTATAATTGCAGAAGTGAGGAAGTTTGACTCTAGACCCTTGTTCTTAATGACGCTATATGGATATGTTATTCTCTATACATCATAGGGAATACTGTGCTGCTCTAAATACATTTTTCTATGCTTGAAACATTTCATGATACAGTTAATTTTTTTTAAAGATTTTACTTATTTATTTGTCAGAGAGAGTGAGTGCACAAGCAGGAAGAGCAGAAAGCAGAGGGACAAGCAGGCTCCCTGCTGAGCAAGAAGCCTGATGTGGGACTTGATCCCAGGACTCTGGGATCATGACCTGAGCCGGAGGCAGGCTCTTAACTGACTGAGCCACCCAGATGTCCCCAGAGTTACTTATTAATATGTAAAATAAGATGTATTTATTTATGTGAACACCTGTGAAATTCAAATAAATTTTGTCATCAGTGGCTACCAATGTCAAACTCTACAGAAAATAAGTCCCCTTCCGGTTCGAACAGTCCATTATCCTATGTCCTAAGTCTAAACAGGAAAATTCATAAATTTACTAATGGTTCTGCTCTACAGTTCACAATTCCTAGCTCTAAGATACATGCCTAAAGAACATGAATAATTACAAGGACAAGCTGATATGCGTAACAGTATATCTGTATCTCTACAGCTAGATGCAGACTCACACACGTGGATTAGAACACTTCCCACATCCTCTGTGAGAGCACGGCCATACATTTACCTGGTGTCTCTCAGATTCCTGCATTCTCCAGTCTAGGCACCCCTGTGATATGGAAGCATACTATAAACATCTGTTTTGTTATCAGAATTATAAGAGGCTTACCGATAGCAATAGTCTTAACATCGACAAGATAAGCCAATTTCTTATTGTCTTCCATCCCTCGTTGACGCCGCTCATTAATACGGACACTGAAACACGAAGGGTGAGGTAAGGCAGAATGGATTTGGGTCATCGGGATGTTGAGCAAGGGCCCAAAGTACCATAGGGGATGAAGTTTTTAGATTAATCTTGAGGATACAGGAGTTAGAGGTTAGAAGGGACTTCTTTTGGGTTTCAAAAATTTAGAGAACCTTGTGGGGTTACCTGATGAGGTGGGGGTTCATGAATTCAGTACGCACAGAACCCAGGGTATCATGACGCCCATATTCCACCGGGGTTAGCTCTCCAGCATTGAAGATCATGCACACCTGGGGATGAAGTGACTGTCACGTGGTGGGAAGTTTGCATGAGGAAGTCTGCACGGTCAACAGTAGTAGAGGGAGATGTCTCGTCAGTGCAAAGTGACCCCCACTTTTCTCTTTATTCTGTTCCTCTGCCTATCTCGCCCTCCTTTCTTTCTCTGCTCTCTCTTAGCTAGGAGGTTTACTGAGATGGTGATGGTCAGTCAATCAAGCTCTACTCACATTTTCATTTTCAAAGAAATACTTCTCATTGCCACCAGATCCCTGCCAAGCCACCCGTAAAAGAGGGAGAGGACATAAGAACAATGTGGGTAAGTATCCAAGACAACGCTGACAGAAGGGCGGGGTAGGGGGCAGGGAGAAGGAGTGTAGGAAGGCCCTGATGTTCCACAAGTGGGGTGCTGTGTCACATTCTGCCCTAGGCTTCTAGGCTTCTGAGAGATGCTGTAAAAACAGTCCAACAGTGGGAATTCCCATTCCAGGATTCTAAATCTCCAGGGTCTCACTCCCAGGTCCACCAGGTCCCCAACGCCAGCATCTTAGAGCTTTTCCTTAGAGATCTTCACCCTTAGGGACCCGGGCTCCCCGGAAGTAGCAGTTCACGATGCTCCATTCCCTGCCCTTTTGCCTGGGGTTCCTACCTCACTATGGCGATTAGTGTTCAGGTCCCCCAGTAGCAGCGTGTCTGACATGTGGGCCACCAGGTAACGTTCCTTTCCGAGGATTTTCACCTCTTCCACCTCGTAGCCATAGTATGACTTGAGTACCACCCGGGTCCCCGATGACAGGTTCTTCACAATCACCTTGGTAAGGTACAAGTCTGAGCTCCCTGAGGCTTCCCTCAACCCCAAAGAGGGGTGAACCTTCCATGCCCACCTCTACAGGGTTAAACAAAGGTAGTCTCTTGTTTCCTCACCTAGCCTAGGCTATTGTTGGTAAAAATGACACCTCCCATTCACACAGTGCTTTACGATATACAAAATGTTTGCAGAGATTATCTCCTTCAATGCTAATATATAATACATACGGGGTAAAACTAATCACTCTCCTTACCTTCCAGTACCTCTTGTGAAAATCAATCGTTGTGTATACTGATCATACTGTCATTTCATATACCTCTTTGCTAAAATCCTGATTAAGGAACAACAGAATACAGACAATTATCTTTGTATTCTCGGTCCTAACAGTGCTCATGTATAGAGAATGGACAGAAAATGAAAGAACTGGGGTGCCTGGCATGCTCAGTCAGAGGAGCATGCAACTCTTGATCTCAGTTGTGGGTTTGAGCCCCATGTGGGGTGTACAGTTATTTAAAAATAAAATCTTAAAAAAAAAAAGAGGGGGCGCCTGGGTAGCTCCGCTGATTAAGCATCTGCCTTCGGTTCATGATCTTGGTGTCTTGGGATCAGGCCCCATATTCAGCCCCACGTCCGAGTGCTCCCTCTCCCTCTGGCGTTCCCCTGCTTCTGTGCGGACACTCTGTCAAATAAGTGAACAAATTTTTAAAAAGAGGAAAAGAATGAAGGAACCAATGAATAATAAATGGAAGGAAAAGAGGACAGAGGGAGAGAAAACAGAAAAGTGGGCTCAGGAACTAAGAAATTACCTTGCAATGTCATACACGGTGAGTTCAGAGGTCCTAAAGCAATGTCATGCACCTGCGTAATCCTAAACTCCCCAGTTAACAACATACAGGTAATAAAGCTTTTTCTGTTTTGTTTTGTTTTAGAGAGGGATGGAGACACGGGTGGGGCAGAGGGAGCGGGAAAGAGAGAATCTTCAACAGACTCCATACCCAGCGTGGAGCCCCTCGGGGTGCTTGATCTCACAAGCCTGAGATCATGACATGAGCTGAAATCAAGAGTCCGACACTTAAGACTGAGCTATCCCGGCGCCCCAGGTAGTAAAGTTTTAAATCAGGAAGATGGAAGTGGCGATCTCTGTACCCCTTCAATTTGGTGTTTAAATCTTTTCTTACAATAAGCTGGAAGGGCTATAGCAGGAAAGTTGCCAAAGAGTTGCCTGATACACTCTGTTCTCCAGAACAGCTCTGCCAGGGGTTAAATTTGGCACTGTGGCAGTGTCCAGAAGGAGATTTTGGTGCAGTAGGCTATCAGCTGCTTACCTGGCTAGGTTCCACATACGTCAACTCAAACTTATTCTTGTAAATGCTTCTCCGGAGGCAGCAGTCAAACTGTTTCACTCCACCAGAGTGTGCCCTAGAAGGGAAAGCGACAACATAAAAGGTAACAGGCTTCGGAAGGATATCTGGAGACACCCTTGAAACCCAAGTTCTAGAATCTAGGAAAGAGTTGGCAGTAAAAGGGCTGGCAGTTTTGGGAAGTACCAGATGGAAAGAGGTGGCACTCACAGGACGCCAGGATAGTGATGGGAGGAAAGGGAGAAATCAGCCCCGCCTACAGAATTCTTTGTCTCTTTTGGCTTCCCATAAAGTGTGAATTTCTCTTTCCTGCCGTTAATGTCACATTTTTAGGTTGGAGTCAAAAGGGAAGAGGAGAGTCTCTAGTTTCAGGGAGAGTGCTTTAGGCTAAGGCCAGATTTTTCCTAGTTTGGAGAATGTCACCCAGGCGGAAAGGGATTACTAGTAAAACGCACTGCACAGAGTCGAGAGCCATCCCGTTTCCAGGCCAAGTCAGTACTCCAGTTGAGTACCCGAAGTCTGAAATTAAGGAGGTGGATTTCAGAAGAGATGGAGACTGAGCAAAAGGGTGGAAATGGGTGCGTAACAGAAGGCAATGAGTCTCGCTGTAGTAGAGAAGAGAGGAAGTGAGAGAGAACACACATGCTAGGGAATCTCATAGGAGAGGACACAAAGGTTCAAAGGAAGGAAGGTGGGAAAATCAAGCCAAAAGTAAAATGGGGTGAGAGCAATAGGAGTGGAGAAAACAAAAGGAGATCATGCCTGGTGAGAAAAATGAGCTGTTAGCAAGGGAGAAAGAAGGAAAAAGAAACAGAAAACGGAAGGAAGAGACCCAGATGACATCGAAGGGGATAAAAGGACAGGACTAATAAAGCTGATGTGAGGGGACCGGGGCCATTTATTTATTTTATTTATTAATTCACCCTTCCATCATCCATCCCTTCCTTCCTTCCTTCCTTCACCAAACACTTAAGCATACATTATGTACTGGATGCTAATTTAGCCACTGGAGATTTCAAAAAAAAAAAACCAAAAATGAATAGGCCTTCTTCTCATGGGCATTTCAGTTTAGCCAGTTAACTATAAACACCAAAGTGTAATATCATGCGACAAACACTGAGCCAGTGGTCTGAAAAGAGGCAATGGTAATACAAAGAGAGTGGAAAGGAATTCCACTGTGGAGTCCCAGGCAGAGGCACAGAGACACAAAATCCTGGTGTACTGTGGAACTGCCAGAGTCCCAACAGATGGTGGGAGCAGGAAAAGGGAAGTGAGTGAATTAAAACCTGAGGATCTCTTTCAACCTACACATGCTTTCCAACTGTTCTCCCACTCTGGTTGAAAATAAGTGGGCTAGAGCAAGGTGTACACAGGGAAAGTAGGCAGAAGATGCACATGGAAAGGGACCCACCTGTCATAACGTCCCAACACAACAGACTGGCCCCCAGGGCTTGCAGCAGCTGTGGTGAACTCCCGCTCCTGAGGGTCACGGCTGTAATCAAAAGTTTGTAGCACGTGGCCTTCCTATCCATAGGCTACAATTCTGCGATCACAGCCTGCAGCCACGATGCTGTTGGTTGCCCAAGCCAAGGCATAGGGCGGGCATGGGTGGCTAACCTACTTCCCCTAAGACAGAAGTAAAGGGTTCCAATCGCTCTGACTCTGACAGCCTCAGCCAGAGGTTCTTCCTTTCTAGGAAAAATTTATACCCTATATAAATCTTCCAACATTTTCCCACCCCAACACATCCTAATCTAGAGAACTTCACAAACTGTCTTTGGGTTTTATACTCTTACACACGTATGTATGACATACACACACACGTCTGACATTGTCCGCAAGAGGAAACCTCAAAAGGCTTGTATGTTGAGGTCTTTAGTAAAGACCTATAAGGCCCCCAAAGGGACATATCCTACATTATCTAACACTGGGTAGGTCCACATGGAGCATACAACTCTTTCTTTACAGAAGAAATAAATTTAATTATTACATGAGTAATTTTTTTTCTTAATCTCTTTTGGCTTCCAATAAAGTACGAATTTCTCTTTCCTGCCTTTAATGTCATATTTTTAGGTTGGAGTCAAAAGGGAAGAAGAGATTCTCTAGTTTCAGGAGGAGTGCTTTAGGCTAAGGCCGGATTTTTCCTAGTTTGGAGAAAGTCATCCAGGCAGAAAGGGGTTTCTTTCTTTCTTTCTTTCTTTCTTTTTTTTTAAATTTTAGTTATTTAAGGCATCTCTACACCTAATATGGTACTCAAACTGACAACCCTGAGATCATGAGTCACATGATCCACCAACTGAGCCAGCCAGGCACCCCTCTAAGAGTAATTCTTAAGGAAAGTTATTCAAACAATAGAGAATTACATAAAGTAAAACATAAACATTCCTTTTATCCCCCACTCTTTCCCTTTTCATTCTTGAGAATGACTTTTTTAAATGATTTATACACATAAATACACTTTTTACATAGATAATAATTTTCACTTTCCCTTACTCTCAGAATCCTATCCCCTCGATTCCTCATTGCCCACAAATATTAAGCTGTGGCCTCCCGAATAAAAATCTTCTCTGTGGCTGCATCTAAATGTGCCCCCCGCCAACCACCTCAATCTTAATGTTCAACCTCCCCTAGGAGGGATCTTGGGTTCCTTTACCCCCATCTCACAGCATCCTTTAGTCCTACCCGAGACTCTCCAGAGCCTTCATCTTCGAAGAAATACCTAACAATGGTGCCATCTGCATGACCAGAGAGAATTCCTTTCCCAGAGGAACTAAAAAGGGAGTGAATTAAAAGGAAGAGGAAGAGGAAGAAAGAGATTACTCTGTCTCACCAAGAAATCACACTTCTATGTCAAACCTGGGCTCCCTGCTACCAGTCCTCCCCATCTTCCATATTATAGTCTCCCAGTCCCGACATCCCCATCGCTTCTTCCTACGTCTCTAAGCTTGGGATGCTGCTCTTCCTTACTCACTTTGTTGTCAGTGATACCACGTAAGAATCTGTCCCATAGATGGGAGATGATTTATTAGTTTTAGTGTTTGCTAAAGAAACCTGAAAATGGGAAAATGGATACAAGTCTGCTTCGGTTCCTTTCAATCCCACCCAGATCCTAAGGAAAGAAAAAGAAATAACAAAAAACCGGTCCTTCCATTTTCTCCCCCAATATATAACTTGACCCTAAGGGAGACATTTAACTGTATTTCTCTCTCCAGAACCATTATCCCCAACCACAACCTCTCCTGTGTTTCTCTTCCTCCTTTACCTTCCCTTCAGCCAGTCCAAAAACAATGATGTGCCGCTCTGCTGGCCACTGCAGACAGGTGACAGCACTCTGCAAGGAGGAAATCATGAAAAGGATAACCCTGTCCATGTCGCCCAGCGCATTTATAACAAACTGAACCCCCGCCACATGCCACCGCCCCAGTCGCCTACAGCAGAGAAGAGGACACAGCCGGGCTCACGGAGGAAAGCAAGGAGGAGGGGCAGCCACGCAGCACCATCCTCCATCCTCTCAGCTGGAAAGGTCAGATGGACAAGTTAAAAATGCAACTTCCGGTTACATTTACAGGTAGCTATATTGATATATGTTTGCTCATCCAAATCTCTCCAAGACAGGTCTGAACTTTACCGTCTGGATGAATTTCTTACAGATGACTTTCTTGTCACCCCTGCCAAATAAAAGGAGGCAAAACACATTAAAAACACTTTCATAAAGAAAGTGCCACACGTGATGCTGGGGGAAGGGAAGAAAGACCAGATACGTTCCCTGCTCCCCCTAATGTTGCCTACCCTTCCATAAGAGCCTTGAAAGGAGGCATAAAATGGAGCCCGAGCAGTTTTAGAACAGGAACAAAGATGCTGTGTCACCAAGGGCTCCCATCACAGGACCTCATGCTGACCTTAGGCTGATTCCCCCAGGGATGGGATCTCACAACACGAGGCAGGCACAGATAGGGAAGCAGCAACAGACTCGGGAAGGCCTTTGCTCTCCACGTCCCAGCCTGGACCATCATCTTCTCTACTCTCCTTTCCCCAGTGAGACATTTCTTCCTGCCTTCCCCTTCTTTTCCAGGTCACCCCTACCTCCCAGTCTCTATCCTCACCAATCTTCGCCAATCTTGTACACAGAGATGATGCTGTCGGTCTGTCCTATGGCAATTTTAGTGGAATCGGGAGGAAAAAGCCATGCCCTTCACCATATAGCTCTTCCTGCCATACTAAGAGATAAAAAAGGAAAAGAAAAAAAAAGTCATGAGCACACATGGGAGAGAAAAGAGAAGAAAAGGTGTTTGTGTGACTGTATTGAGCGTGAGGGATTTATCCTGAGAAAAGATGGGGCAGGCCATTTCCTAGGCAGATGGCTGGGGAAGTTAGTTAGGAAGTTTTCCAGATTCCTAAGACCCCATGAACAGGTTGACACACAGAGTACTCCCTTCACCTTCAAATTAGCTGGTTTGGTGGAGAATTTCTCTCTCCGCTCCCCATGTCATCGTATAGCAACACCACTCGGTCTACTGTGCAGACCGCAAACTTGGCATTGTTCTGGGACCAAGCCATGCAGGTCACCTTTGCAGCTCCATCCTGCAGAGGCAGAGGGGGCAAAAATAAGCCCAGCTGTTTGTCTAGAGTGACAAAAGCATTTTAGTTCCTTTAGCTCTACTGTGACTTTGGTCAATTCTCCACATCATAGTCCTTAAAACAAAAGATGCATCCTGGTCTCCAAGGCTATAAAACTCTGGCCCAGGAGAACAAGGTGCTTTAGAAACCCATAATGCAAATACACTTGGAGGTGACATGCAGAATCAAGTGTACCGATGTGCCCTTGCAATGGCCTTGCTCCCTCATAGCTCAACTGAAATAAAATCAATTGGTCTGATAAGTTTGTTTTTTTTTAATAGGTTCTGGTCTTCGGCCATTCATTCAATATATACATTTTTTTTCATTCAATATTATTTTTAAAAGGTTTTATTTATTTATTTGACAGAGAGACAGCGAGAAAGGGAACACAAGCAGGGGGAGGGGGAGAGGGAGAAGCAGGCTTCCCAGTCAGCAGGGAGCCCAATGTGGGACTCAATCCCATGACCCTAGATCATGACCTAGCTGAAGACACTTCATGAGTTAGCCACCCAGGCACTCCTCATTCAATATTTTTTGAATACCACACTGAGAAAGGAATGTAGTCAGGGGCTGAGAGGACAACAAAGAGCAAAATACGGTCCCTGGCCCCAGGCTAATAACATGTGCAAACAGGAAAAATCCCATTAGAGAGGCCTGTACAAAGCATGATGATAGTTTGGAGAAGCCTGAAATCTGAAATCGTTTTATGTTTAAATGACCAACTTTAAGGTTTGAAGAATTGGATGTAGTTAAATGGGGGAAGTTATCTGAAGTAGAAGGAATGATAGGAGCAAAGGCAAATCTCATTAAGAGACAGTAATTTAATATAGCTGAAACTATCTTGCACATAGAACAGAAGAAGTAAGGCAGGAAAAACAGGGAGGCCAGTGCAAAAATACTTTGAAATTTGGCCAAGGGGTTTAGGCTTATTTGGTAGCAAAAAGATAGTGAAAGTTCTGGAATGGGGAGTAAAACAATCAGAGTTGAGATTTAAGATGAAATTGCCACCAGCTTATTTTTTTTTTTAAATCATCTCCCCCAAACTACGCACTGCTCAGAAGTCCAATTTTGAAGTGATCATCTCCCAGTCAATTATTCTCTTCCACGTCTGTCCACCACCTGGTCCTCAACGGTTCTTCCCTAGGGACTTCCCTCCTTGAAATAAAACATTTAGCCTCGGCTCCAGTTGTGTGATTAATTACTTGGGCTCCAGAGCTCTGGTTTGAAACTTTGTTACTTGTCACTCCTAACCCAGGTACCTCCAAAGTCCCAGGTTTAAAAGGCCTTTTTTTCCCCATCCCCTCCATCAAAGTCCTCAGAGTCAGAAAACAGCCTCACCACCACCTTTACCCCCCCCACCCATCCACCGCTTGATTAAATTAGGTTTGAAGGGCTGAGGGTTCCTCGTTTTCCTTGCTCATCATCTTCCTGCATCATTTTGCCAATCCTGGGCCTTTGCCCTACCCTGCATCATGACATCTTATTTTGAAAGACTGAAGGGGATTTTCACTTCCAATTATTCCATTAGGGTAAAGGAATTTTTAAATTACAATTTCGGGGGCAGTTTCCTGAGCAATGAGTACTTCTCTCTTTTGTTCTAATTTCCCTCTTTTCTCCTAATACCACATTCGCTGTGAAGCCTTCCTCATTCCTCACAGCACTGCCTGAGGATTCAATGGGGACCGGGAGTAGAATAATAACTAACCTTTAACAAGATCTTTCCATAGACTAGGCAGTTTGATAGATGCTCAATATGCATTGTCCTTTTACTTCATAACGCTGAGACAGAGATGATTATGCATATTTTACAGATGGGGAACCTGAGGTTCAGAAAAGTTAAGTAATTGGCTCAAATTTACATACACAGTTCGTAAGGGTTGGAACCAAGATTTATATCCCCGTATGTCTGACTCCACAAACCACAATCCTAACTCTTTAAATTATGCCGTCTGGCTGCATAGCAAACATTCACTAATGGCAGATACTATCATAAGCTTTGTCTGAGTCTATCCTTTGAATTTTGGATGTTCTCTCTCGTCTATCAGATCCTACAGGGCTTTTTAGTTCGCGAAGGCTTTTGCGAACTCTTCCCCCAAACCCCCTCAGGTTGCTATTATTGTTACTCCCATTTTCCAAATGAAGCCGCTGGGTGGGCGCTCAGAGACTGTGTGCCGAGGGCTTCGGGTCAGCGGGATTGGACCATTTACTGAAAGTGCAGCTGGCACTAGGACTTGAGTGCTGGTCTCCTGGCTCCAAAACCCAGCCTCTCTTCAGCATGGTTCTCTCCCGGTGCCCAGCCTTTTCCGAATCTGAGATCTTCATCATCAGAACGAACGTGGGAGGTTTTCCGCACTCCGTCTTGGGGGCTTTTACCTAAAGCGCTCGTTTATCCGGGCGCAGACTTAGGTTCGCTGTTTCCATGTGCGCCCAGCACGGGGCCTCGTACACAACTGATGTCAAACGAAACGGAACGAAAGCTAACGCGGTTAGCGGTCCGTCCTGCTACTGCACACTACCGACCGAGCAGAGATTCCGCATACAGTAGGCGCTCACCATCGTGAGATTTCAGTTCCCCCACTTCTCTGGGAACGTTAAGGCTGGCGGGGGAGGGAAGAGGCACGCAACTCCACACCTGAGGGCTCAGCAGGGTCCTCAGGTGCTTCAACTGCCAGACGAACACCTGTCTCTCTGATGCCACCAATCAGCGACAACTCCCGTCGTTACCTGGACAACCCGCCACGACTGCCGCTGACGCGCTGTCGCTGACGCTCACGCTGACGCGTGTACAGCGAGACACACTTCGCAAATTCACCACAGACCTTCGCTGTGAAGCAGAGAGAAAGTGCGCAGGCGCATTGAGGTCTAGGGCGGGACCGAGAGGACCTGAATCCTCTCTTCAACCAATCCTGTCGTCGCTTGCAAACTCAAGCTCAGGCCACGCCCACGAGCCCTCCGCAAAATCGAGGTCCTATGGCATCGCGGTCTTCCTCCCGCCTGGATTGTGAGTGAAGTGTGGCTGAATACTTCTTTTAATCCTTACAACCCTGGAGGAAGGCAGGGCGGTTGCTTTCATACGTTTTGCAGCAGCCCGGGTTAAACCCAGATAGGCTCTATGATGTGCACGGGGTATCACAAGGCTAGTAATGATAGCTAACCGAATACTCAGGATGCGTCTGCCAGCTACCGTGCAAAAGGTTGTAGATGCATTATCTCATTTAATCTCAAAGACAGCTTTTGAAGGGGATGGCATTATAGTTCCATTTCACATGCCAGGAGACTCGGGATTAGAGGCGTCCCTTAACAAATGAACAGTAAAAGATGTAACTGGGAATCAACCCTGAGCTGATGCATTGAAACAGCCTTTATATTCTGAACTCGTAGCTCCCTATATCTATGCCATGCTTCTATACCCCGTGCCACTTCCATCCCAAGAGATGAGGTGTCCAGAGTCCGAGATGTGAGTGTTTCCGCGCCAGTGACCAGTGAGAGGTACTACTGCAGAACTGGGTAGCAGTGGATCAAAGACTGCTGCCCAGATCTGGATGCTTTTGTGGTTGAAGGCAGAGGGCAAATGAGAACTGGGCTTATCTGATAGGATGAAGTTAAGTCTTGTGATACCTGGGGTTGGAGCTTGGTGAGGTAGAAAGGATGATGACTTCTTGATCTGTTTGGATTGGGGTCCCTTTCAGAATTACTGGACTAAATTCTTGAAATATGCCGGAGAGACTGAGATGCAAAAAAGGAGCGTTCATACACCTACTCTGGAAAGATCCAAAGTTGAGAAGACCTGTAATTCTCCAGAGAGTATAGCATATGATGTCCAGATTCTGGGTTCTGCAGCTTTTCCCCCCACAGTGGTTTTTCTCTCACTGGCACCATCCCCCCACCCTTGGAATTAGGAAACAGTAGAGGAAAGCCTCTACTTTCACAGGAAGGAAGTAGCCCCAGAGCCCAAAGTATAAGTCTTTTGACAGGGGAGTTCCAACCCTTCAGTTTTATTTCCATCATCCTCCTCTGGATATAGTGGCAGAGAGTGAAAATAAAGTCATTTACACTTTACAGTTATTATTGACTTTGACTGAATCAGCAGAGACAGAGGCAGACAGAAACAAAAGGAAAAGTGAGTGTAGGGAAGACTAGGAGTACAGGAGTGCACAGGATAGGAGCACGTGGCACTGAAGGATCCATTAGCGGAGCTTCTCCTTCATTTGTCTCCAAACACCGTTCAGTCCCTTTCTGGAAATTAACTCGAGGTTGATGGAGGAGTCAGAGGAATCAATGGTGAAAAGCTTGGGTGTCAATGTGGACAGTGAAGTTAAAAAGGTTACCGGCCCCTCTTATGTGGTATGACCTTCGTTTCCACGGATGCAGGAGAATTTATATACCTCCCCTTCTTTTCCTTCTCCCCCGTTCTCACTGAACAAAACAAAAGGAACTAGGGCTCTAGTTCTAGGCACTGATTCCTAGAATCATTTCTCTTCTGGACTTCCCTCCACCCTGGGTTTCTGTTTTCCCTCTCCTCCTTCCCATCTTCCTTTTTGACCTTCCCCTATTTAGGCCCAGAGTACCAAGTTCAGGCTAAATCCTTGGATGATGTGTGTGTGTGTCTGTCCCCAAACCTTGTGCCTGCTGCCGCTCCCACCTTCAGATCCAGAGGCGTGAGTGAGGCCTGGGCTTCCTGTCTGCATCCTTGTGCCCTCTTCCCTTTAGTTGTCTGGGTATGAGGCAGCCCTGCCAATCACAGAGGAGTCAAACCCACTGACCCAGGACCTCGACAAAGCAGATGCCGAGCAAATTGTTCGATTGCTGGGACAATGTGATGCTGAGATCTTCCAGGAGGAGGGGCAAGTCATGCCCACAGACTAGGTAACCCAGACCCATCCCCTGGACACTGAAAATAAAGATGCCAGCTCCATGCCAATGGTGCTTCGTGTTTGAGACCTGAGAGCCCCTCCACCACACCATTCATTCCTCCCCCTCCCCGAAATCCACTGTCCTTTTCTTGGCTTCTGATTCCCACCTGCTCCCTACAGAGACTGTATAGTGAATCAGTTCTGACCACCATGGTCCAAGTGGCTGGCAAAGTGCAGGAAGTGCTGAAGGTACAGTCTCTCTGTCTCCTCCCCTCCTAACTCCTCTCCCTCCCCCGTTTCTCTTTTCTTGGCTTCCACTTCTCATTTGACTCCATCTCCATTCTCCTTTCTCCCAGTCCTCCCTCTGGCCTCTTAATTGTCATCTTATTAATCAACAGTAATTATGATAACTATTATCTACATCATACTCTGTAATTGACATTGTGCTTTCACACTCATGACCTTTGCAAAAACCTGTGAAATGAGTGTGATTGTCTCCATTTTTTTTTTTCAGATAGGAAAACAAAGGACAATCACAGTAGCTTGCCCAAATATATCCAGCTAATAATTGCTGGGTATCGCTGCTTTTTATTTATTTATTTATTTATTTATTTTTAAAGGTTTTATTTATTTATTTGACAGAGAGAAATCACAAGTAGATGGAGAGGCACGCAGAGAGAGAGAGAGAGGGAAGCAGGCTCTCTGCTGAACAGAGAGCCCGATGTGGGACTCGATCCCAGGACTCTGAGATCATGACCTTAGCCGAAGGCAGCAGCTTAACCCACTGAGCCACCCAGGCACCCCAGCGCTGCTTTTTATTGAGTGATTGGTGGATGACAAAGCTGCTCTCGGTCCTTTCTGGAATGAGTAAGGTTGGAGTAAGTAGCTCAGCCAGAGTTGGGAGTCAGACTGAAGTTTCGTTCTCAAATCCAGGCATCTTTCTGTTCCCTTTTGTGGTTAAGGAGGGTTAAGGAGTCTCCCCAGGAGTTCTTCTGCTGCTGACAAAGAAGGAATGTGCTTCCCCCAAGCTGAGCTAGGAGCTAGGCCCTGGCGACACTGGGAATTTTTCTTTCTCAGGAACCTGAGTGGGAGCTGGTGGTGCTGAGTGGAGGGGGCAACTCTGGCAGGATGGCGTTTCTCATGTCGGTGAGTACCCTGATCCCCGATTTTCCTTCCTCTGCCTTCTCGGGGTAACCCTCAGGACCATAAAGCTCATCATAGCTAAGCTCCTAGGTGGCCCTCTTGAGGCCTGGCTCCCTCTCTTCTCAAAGTTAGACCTCACCACGGAACCCCGTATCTTCGGAACCCATCTGGGCCCCACTCCGTCTATTGCATGTGTCTCTACATCCCATGCACCCCAAGCCGTCATGTGCAGTAGCTTTCGAAGTGCCAGATCCCAAGCAGGACTGGCTTAAGCACTGGCCTGAGGGAATCCTCACACTAGTTGTCAAAATCCAAGGTTACCGCTCCCTTCACTTTGATCACGATCTCGATCTCGTGTCCTTCCCCGCTGACAGGTCTCCTTCAACCAGCTGATGAAAGGTCTAGGACAGAAACCTCTACACCTACCTCATTGCAAGCAGTGACAGGTAAGCCACGTTGGCCTGTGAATATTTTCTTTGGCCTGGATAGTGTTTTCTAGAAATAGAATTTTAAGGCTTTCAGGTGGAGATCATGCCCAGTTTGCTTTGGTCGCCATTATTTCTTATTGCCTTATCCTCGGCCCACTTCACATACTTATGTCACCTGACTGGCCCTTGTAGGAATTGAAGTGTCCAGCCCTAGAAAGCGTCTATTGTGGTGTTCAGCAAATAGTAGGTGTTTCAGTCAATGATATCTTTCCCATCATTCCCTCCTCTTAAAGCATTCCCTTTTCTTCCCTAGTATACCATGATCTTCTGCTTTCCAACCAGTGCCACTGACTTTGAGTCTGTCCTCTTAGGTCTGTGGTGGCATCTAGGGAGGGGACAGAAGATAGTGCCCTGCACGGGATTGAAGAACTGAAGAAGGTCTGTGTTTTCCCCTGATAGTCAACCAGACGTCTCTGTCTGTTCCTTCTCACGAGGACACAAAAGTCCCCATCCCGCCAAAGCCCGTTCTCTTCCCCAGTCCTGACCCTGACATCTCCATGCAATAGGTTTGTATCCTAGAATCCTCCTGGTGGCACTGTCTCACCCACCCTCCTCTCCTAGGTGGTCGCTGGGAAGAAGAGGGTGATTGTCATTGGCATTTCGGTGGGACTCTCTGTGAGTGTGAAGACAGCCTGGGGGAATCCATTCTATAGGGAGGAAAGGGGTGGGGGCAGAACAGCATGGAAAATAGATTGAGGAAGTGGGTACTAGAAAACAGAAAGGGTTCGCACAAGGAATTTTGATTTTACTCTCACTAACTGAGACCCAGCTGCATGAATGTGGAATGACAGGGAAAGGATCCTATTCCAGAATACCTGTGTATCAGTCCATTCAACAAGCAAGGTAGATGGACTAGTCCCAGGGTCAGCAAACCACAGTGGCCAATCATGCTGCTGCCTGTTTATGTAAATAAAGTTTTATTGAGACACAGCCGTTTGTGTTTACATAAGATCTATGGCCACTTCATGCTACAATGATAGGGTTAAGTATTGCATAGAGTTCACAGGGGCCCCAAAGCCTAAAATATTTACTCTCTTGCTCTTTATGTAAGAAGCTGACCCCTGGACCTGTCCTTTGCTACTTAAGCATGGTCCTTGCTTAGCAACATCAGTATCTCCAAAGATTTGCTAGTAATGTAGAATCTGGCCCCCCACCAAGACCTACTGAGTCTGAATCTGCATTTTAACAAGATTCCAAGCACTGGATTTGGTGACCCCAATTTTCTCTCACCACTGCAGTGTACTGATTCTAACAATTCACTAAGAGAAACAGGTCGAGCAATGCTAGATGCAGAAGGAGACACACAAGTAGGGCAGGACACCGACCTTAAGGTGCATACAATTTAGTTCAGTAGTTTTGAAACTTTACCATGCAGAGGATTTCTTTGGGGGACCATGTTAAAAATACAGGCCTGGAGCTTTCCCCTTCCAAGGCAGATCCAGTAAATCTTCCCTGGGGCTGGAACTCTGCATTTCTAACAAGGACTGCGGGGATTCTGATGCTCCTGGGCCTCAGGAAACACTAGAGTAACCCCTCCGCTCTCATCATACCCTTTTTCACCCCCTGCCATCAGGCTCCCTTTGTGGCAGGCCAGGTGGACTCCGGCATGGACAGCCCAGGCACCTTCTTACCAGTCCTGGTTGGTTTCAGCCCCGTGAACATGGCCAGGTGAGCCCACTGTAATGAAAGGCAGTGACAGGCCAGGCCCCTGGGGGAGGCTGAGAGGAAACCTGTCAATATCTACAGTACAGGGGCCCCTGGGTGGCTCGCTCAGTGGGTTAAAGCCTCTGCCTTTGGCTCAGGTCATGATCCCAGGGTCCTCGGATCAAACCCCGCATCGGGCTCTCTGCTCTGCTTCCCCTCTCTCTACCTGCCTCTCTGCCTGCTTGTGATCTCTGTCTGTCAAATAAATAAATAAAAATATTTAAAACAAAACAAAACAAACAAACAAACAAACAAAACCAAAATCTACATTACAGCCACGAAGAGGAGGGAGGGCATGGTGGCTATGGTCTTACTCACCACATCTCAGAACATTAGAGTAAATACAGACTGTCCCTGAGCTTATGAGGATTTTGTTTTTGGTGGGTTTTTGTTTGTTTTGTTTTGTTTCTGTTTTTGTTTTGTTTTTTTGGTCCACTGGTTGATGTAGTCTCTTGTTTCGGGAAGGATTGAAGGCAGCTTACAGAGGCCACATAAAATACCAGAAAACAGACATTCAAAACAGGAATGGAGAGACAAGGAAAACAAGGGCCAGGAGATAGAATAGGGTCGGGACGATGTGGACCCCAAAGAGAAGCATCTGTTCAAAGGAGCCCTGGGTGCTGAGTGGCCTCTGATTCCCCTTTGCCCAGCTCCCTTATTGTAGCAACCATTCTCCTTTGTCATCCTAGGCTCCCCTTGGGTCCGGCTCTGGCTACTCAAACCCCACCCTGTCCCCCTTTCCTGAGGACTCTGTGCCACCCAATCACCTCCGCCTTATTCTTTATGTAGATGGCTGCTTTGATCCCAGAGGTCATCATGTGAAGCCGATAGTGCTCAGGTGTGGTTCCCTGGATGTCCAGCCTCAGGAGTTAAGTTAAAGCAAGAAGAAAGTAGATTCGTAGGCACTTGTGCGAGAGCTCGGATTTTGTCGCTTTGGGGTGAGGCCCTGAAATACCTTATTTTTTGAGACCACCCCTGGAGATGCTGGTGCCCGGCCAGGTGCGGGAAGCTCTGCTGACTTCATCATTGGCGTGGGCCTCTTGATGAAGCTGAAGGCTTCTGTTGCTGGAATGTTCCAGAGAAGGCTTGTGGATTCCTCAAGAGCGGCTCTGCACATGCAGTGGTGGTCCTGGGGGGAGGGACGGCCGGGTGCTTTCTGAGGTCCTTTTCTCAACTCCCAGATTCCAGGCTTGTAGCGTAATTCAAGTGACGATATAAATGATTCTGAGATACTGTTAACCCTGCTCCTTTTAATGGAGGAGTCTCCTTCACCAAAAATGTATGTGCCGCAGTGGATGCTAATTTCAGGGCCAGTCCCACCGCCACCGCACCCTGGGCCGTGGGAAAAGAGCTGGCCTGGGTTTCTTAGCCCACAAAGTCTCACTTGTTTCCAGCAGACCCTGGGCTCCTCAGGTCCCACTGCTCTCTGTGCCCACCTGGGACACCTAATCCCTGAGCCCACCTGGGACACCGAAAGCTCACCTCGTTTCAGAGAGTCTTTGGCTTGGGGAGGGTCCAGGTCGTGCAGGAAGAACTCCTTCTGCGGGGGCCTGTGTCTCTGGCCTGGCTCCCAGAATCCCCGCTGACCTCCTCGTCCGCTCCGAGCCCGTCCTCCTCGCCCTGCTCTCTACATGTCCTTCGGCCTCTGTTGGGTCTTTGTGTTCTGCTCACGGAAGTCCTTTCTGTCCTCTGCCCTGCGTTCTGACAGGACTCCCCGCACCTCCGCTAGGGACCAGCAGAGCTTAGTTTTCAGGGAATTGTGCCTTCCCCTGGGCAGGGCTGGGTACCCATGCTGTCTAGAGGGGGCCCTGGGCCCACCCCGGGAGCTGGTGGCCTTTCTCCCAGGTGCCTTCTGGAAATCCTGCGGACATTAGAGCGGGCTCATCAGGTGACCTAGAGTCAAAGCCCGAAGATTGCTGCCCTGACGATGCAAGCCAGCACCAGGTGTGTGGAAACGTGTTAGGAGAGGGGAGGTTGCATGGATGGGGGACTGTCCTGAGAACAGTGGAGACCCTCAGGACTCCTTAACATGGTGAGGGGAGCAGGTCTGCGTGGTGGAGGGCGCGGTAACCTTTCTGTTGGTTTGCACCTGTGCTTGGCCGTGTGCATCTTTCTCTGATCCCTGATCTTTTCTCACTGCCGTATCTCCTCTCGTGTCCTGACCTCTGGCCCGTGCTCAGCCTGGAGAAAAAAGGCCGTGTGTACCTGGTTGGCTGGCAGACCCTGGGCATCATGGCCTTCATGGATGGAGTGGAGTGTATCTACACCTTTAGTGCCGGTGGAACCCCAGTTCAGACTTTCTTCCTGGCTCCTCCTGAATGCAAACCAATTTCCTACCCCCATCCCCAGCCCATGGGGGTTCCTCATTCGATGTCCAGACTGTCCTGTTTGAATAGGCATTTCAGGGCGCCTGGGTGGCTCAGTGGGTTAAGCCGCTGCCTTCGGCTAAGGTCATGATCTCAGGGTCCTGGGATCGAGTCCCGCATTGGGCTCTCTGCTCAGCGGGGAGTCCGCTTCCTCCTCTCTCTCTCTCTCTGCCTGTCTCTCTGCGTACTTGTGATCTCGCTCTGTCCAATAAATAAATAAAATCTTTAAAAAAAAAAAAAAAGAATAGGCATTTCAGTCAAATGCTCCTTGCTGTGAACCCCTACTTAGGCCTTGGTCCCTCAGCTCCCAGCCCCGCTTAGCTGTGGCCTCCCATGTGTGTGACACCTCACCCTACACCCCTCTTGGCACTTTCTTCCAAGACCATGAATGTTCCCCCAAGCCTAGATTCAGTCTTTCGTATAAAGCCCATGACACCTTTCTCCCTGTCCTTAAATGTTCCAGACTACCGAGATGTCTGCGGCTTTCTCACTGGTGATCACAGTGACATGTTTAACCAGAGGACGGAGCTCCTCCACCAGGTGGGGGGATGCCGGGACATGGGGCAGGTTGTGAAGGTGACAGGTGTGCAGGGAGTGGGAGGTGAGGGGCGCTGGGGACAGGTGGGGGAGGAGAGCAGGCAGACAGTCCAGGGAAGGGAATATGGGTTAGAGGTCGGGAGGCTTTGGGGAAGCACAGAGAGGGTGGAAGGTTCTGGATTCTCCCTCTAAAGCTGGCTCTAGTCCAGGGCTCTTCCCCTCAACTTGCTGCATCATCTTGGGCAAAACACTTGACCTCATTGAACCTCGGTTCTTCCATCTGTGTACAAACACGCTGTGTGAGAGGTCCTGTGAGGCTCTCTGTGGTCCCCAGGTCTGTGGGTGGGAGTTTTTCATGGGAGGGCCCCCCCCATCTTCTCGTGCCCAGGGTCCCCAGTTCTCCTTCTCCCAAGAGGACCTCCTGACGTGCATCTTGCCATCCCTCACAGAAATCGACACCGTGGTCTTCATTTTCACCCTGGATGGTGAGAGGGAAGGCAGGAGCGGTGGGGTGAGCAGAGGGAGGCAGGGGAGTGACTCAGGGGAGCTGCCATTTTTCTGGGTCTTAAAGCACCTGCTCCGAGGGAGGGAGAGGGGCGCGTGTCCTGACAGGACCGCAGGGAACAGGAAGAACAGCTTTCGTCTCTGGCGCCCTCCCCTCTCCTAGACAACCTCACGGAGGTGCAGGCGCTGGTGGAGCAGGTGAAGGAGAAGACGGCCCACATCCAGGCCCTGGCGCATAGCACCGTGGGGCAGACCCTGCTGGTGAGGGTCCAGCCTTGGGGACGGAACCTGGGGTGGCAGTTACAGCAAGGCCTTCCTGGGGATGCTGCTCTGGCTCATTCTCTCTCTGTTTCTCCAGACCCCTCTGAGGAAGCTCTTCCCTCCATCATCAGCATCACGTGGCCACTGCTTTTCTTCGAATACGAAGGGAACTTCATCCAGGTATGGGGAATGAGAGGGTGTTCTCTGTGCTGAGGGACTCAGAGGGGGAAGGGTTCCAGAAATTAGAAAACTCAAGGCTGGGGTGCCTGGGTGGCTCCGTGGGTTAAGCCTCTGCCTTTGGCTCAGGTCATGATCTTAGGCTCCTGGGATTGAGTTCTGTATCAGGCTCTCTCCTCAGCAGAGAGCCTGCTGCCCCCTACCGCTACCTACTTGTGATCTCTGTCTGGCATATAAATAAATAAAATCTAAAAACAAAACAAAACAACAACAACAAAATACAACCAAACAAACCTCAAGGCTGGAGGGTGGAAAGATTTGTTGGACTCCCAGAAAGCCAGCTGGGCAAGTTCTTGTGTTACCGGGTCACTGGTCAGTGTTTCCAAGGAAGTGGCTCAGTTCTCCCCATGAATATATGAAAAAGACAGGCCAGGCCACCAGTCACCTGACAGATACTCATTTGTCCCTTGTTTCAGGTTCATTGTTGATGTTATAGTCATCCTCACCATACAAAAGTCTTTAAGGTATATCCTTGCAAGGTCACTATGCTGAATTCACTGCAGACAAAATACAGATATTGTCTGTAATATAATGAAATGATAATTTCACTAGTTTTCACTAATTATAATTGATTATATTTGTAATTATAATTTTACTAATTATAATTTCACTACTGACGCACTGATAATGCTTTAGCAAGACATTATCAGTACAAGCACTGAAAATAATCATAGAAATAATTATCAATTTGGATATACTTTGCATTTTGGTCTGGAGAGGGCACTGGGACATCTGAATATTAGTTCAGCTGTGCTTTGTGGCCCAAGAAAGAAAGCAGTTTTGCATCTGTGTTTCCTCGGTTTTCTCACCTAACTCCTGCCCACCATCCACAGGGCACCGTCAGGGCCCTGAAGGGTTGCGCTGGAGAGATGTGGTCTCATCCATTATTCAGATCACCTCTTCCAGGAAGCTTCCTGACTTGACCAAACAGCTGCCATGCTTTCTTACCTGCACTCAGAACTCAAAGGAAGCCCTTCCCCCTGAGCCAGGGGGTCCATGCTCCTTCCAGTGCGTACCTTTGTCTTCCCTTCCAAATGGTGTTCATTGGTCACAGCTCTACTTTTTTGGCATACTTTCCACATTCGTTGTCTCCTTTGACATCTTGCATCTTCTGAGAAGTCTTCTCCGATGAAACCCACATTGTCTAGAACCCTCCTTGATGTGAGATGCCTCTTCCAGCTTCCACTGTGCCGTCATCATACCTAATACACACATAGGACTCTGTACTTTACAAACTATTTCATTTATAATATCATTTCTCATAATGGGTTCATAAGGGATGTAGGTTATTCCCCCCATCTCAGATAAAGAAGCTGAAACTAAGAGATTAAAGCATTGTAATCACAGCCACGTGGCTAAAGCAGGAGCCAGGACTCGAACCCTGGCCTGGTGACTCTACGTCCGCGGTTTATTTCACTTTACAGTACAAATTTCAACCATATCCATGAATTGAGCCAGATTCTTTTACTCATTCATTCATTATGTACCTCTCACGTGCCTGGTCCTGTTCCAGGGATAGGGGATATAGTAGGGAATGTTAACCAGTGATCTTTGAAAAAGATCTGTGTTTTTAAAGAAAATTATAATTATAGTAGCAATATTTTTATTGTAAACATTTTGGAAAATACAGAAATCAAAAGGAGAAAAGCATCCATAATAACCTTCTTCTAGGGGCATCTGGGTGGCTCAGTGGGCTCACTGAGCCCCAGTGTTTTCAGGAGACTAAAGGATCTAAGGGATTGCTTATATTCCTTAAATTCGACCTTGACTATGCCAAGGAAAAGAATAAATCTCAGATACAAATGCTTTTTTTTTTTTTTTTAGTGTTAAGAAAACAAAACACCCAGTTTCCCATTTTAAAAACATATCCTTAGAATGGGGTGCCTGGATGGCTGAGTGGGTTAAAGCCTCTGCCTTTGGCTCAGGTCATGATCTCAGGGTCCCGGGATAGAATCCCGCATCTGGCTCTCTGCTCCACAGGGAGCCTGCTTCCTCCTCTCTCTCTCTGCCTGCCTCGCTGCATACCTGTGATCTCTCTGTCAAATAAATAAATAAAATCTGTTTAAAACAAAAAACAAAAAAACCCACCCTTCTTCCAAAAAGCCACTTAGACAAATTTTGGAGAATGTCCCTCTAGGCTTTTTTATGCATGTGTAAGTGTGTAAATATACTTATACAAAATTAGGACCATCCTTGCCATGCTGTTTTTAACTTGCTTCTCTTCACTGAAAAATAAGAACACTTTTCAGTATAAGTATATCCATATCATCATTTTTTTAAAATATTTTATTTATTTATTTGACAGAGATCACAAAACTCAAACATAATGGTGAGTGAATATTCAAGACACAAGGAATATATTTTTTAAAAAGATTTTATTTCTTTATTTGAAAGAGATCACAAGTAGGCAGAGAAGCAGGGAGAGAGGGAGGGAAGCAGGCTCCCCAGTGAGCAGGGAGCTTGGTGCGGGGCTCGATCCCCGGACCCTGAGATCATGACCTGAACTGAAGGCAGAGGCTTAATCCACTGAGCCACCCAGATACCCTGTAAAAATACATATTTAAACACATAGAGAAAAAAGTGGGGCACCTGGGTGGCTCAGGTGCTTAAGCATCTGACTTTGACTCAGGTCACCATCCTGGGGTCCTGGGATTAAGCCCTGTGTCTGGCTCTCTGCTCAATGGGAAGCCTGCTTCTCCCTCTCCCTTTGCCCCTCCCCCTGCTTAGAGACTCCTCTCTCTCTCACTCTCTCAAATAAATAAATAAAATCCTTTTTATAAGTGTTTGTCAAATTGTACACACGTGTTCTAAGAACCAAAACTGTACCTCGACCCTAAACCTTAGAACATCAGGCTGGCATATACTAGTAATCTGCCACGGAAGGTGTGCTCAGCCTATCAAGTATCATTCTTTATAATCTTTATATGACTGCAAAGTCTTTCATAATATGGACACATCATGTGTTTTTTAACCACTTCCTTGATGATGGGCTTCCTGAGAATATTACTTTGGCTTCCCCAGTGGGTTGAAAATTCTGTGAGGTGAGATACCATCATTGTCTTTTTCAAAAACAATGCCTGCTATTCAAAAGCTATTTAATTGAATTGATCTTCCAATTAACATTCCTACAAGAAAAAAAAAAAAAACCTGGCCAGTTTTATAGTATAGCACAAGTTGATTCTTTGTAAATGTTGTTTACAGGGAATTAACCATAGAGAATCCAGTTAGCTCTGGGTGTAATGACATAATAAATCTTCTAGAAAATGAGACTATGGATTTTAGAGCTGAGTGATCCTCTAAGATCACTTAATTTCCCTAAGTGACATCTCATCTCTGTTTCAATACTATAGCAACTAAGAAATGTGTCAATCTTTGGAGTTAGGAAACCATGTATAATCACATTTCCTGAGAGTATCTGTACTTATGATAGCCTAGCTTTCCTAAATGTACTTGCCTCAGTATTCTAATTTGTGGTTGGGAACATAGGACAGCAGACCTGGACCTCTAGAGAGTGAAAGGTTCCAGAGAAGATGCTTATAGGACAAGATAAGCCCTTTGGAGGGGCTGCTCCTTTGAAATCTTCCCTCCATACTCTCTATGCCAACTTGGCCAACCCAATCCTAGTAGAATGCTAAAGGAGGTCTTCCCTGAGCATTGGCTGCCAAGGCAGAGCCCATGGGCAGCTGCAGGAAGGGGCCTCTGATGGACACATTTCAGAGAAGAGACCCAAGCAGCTCGCACATTGGCTGGGCCCTGTCAGGTTGACATTGCAATGACCATTGTGCTGTCATATGGGGTCACAGCCTTGAGGGGTAATATTGTTTGGCTGAGAGAGGCAGGGGTTGAGAAATGGCACCGATTTGGTGGTTGGCCATACCTCCTCCGTCATGTGTCAGCCTTCTACTACTACTTGGTTTATTTCTTTGGAGGCTTTGGCTGCTCTTCTCTGGGAGACAGAGCAGGGAGCAGGTGGCAGCCAAGAGAGCCTCAGAGGTATGTGATGCAACCTTCCCTGGAAATCCACTGCTCCCCGTCCCTGCCTCTGAAGCACTGGAAACGCCTACCTCTTGGGCCAGGGGAGGAACTGGGTGGGGGAAGAGGGGAGTTGAGACAGCGCCTATGGATGTCTTCCTATAAGTGTCAATCATGCTCAGTCCTGTTTCTTTCAGTTTATTTCAGCAAACCTTGAGCTCCTATTATGTATGGTGGCGCACTAGACATTGAGGAAAAATAAAACCCCAACCCCACCCTCTAGGAACTCTAGGCGAACCTGGGGAGACAGATGGATATATACATAATGAAAGAGAAAATGATAAGAGTTAGTAGAAGTATAAATATTGCTGAAGAGGTTGGAGGCAGTCTTTTGAAGCAGGGGAATCTAGAACATGCCTCTGGGGGAGCTCAGGATTGACTTGTGCTTCAGAAGAAGGGAAGGGCTTTGGACATGGATAGGGTGGATGGAAGACAGTAGGGACGACTTTCCAGTTGGAAGGAATGGATTGGGGAAAAGCAGGGGAAACTGAAGAGTGTTGGACATGTTTGAAGAGAGGACACCTATGTGGTTGGAATGTAGAAGTATAGGGAGGTCAGTGAGAGAAAAAATCTGGAAAATTGACAGAGGTGACATTGTAGAGGGCTTTCAATGCCAGGCTGAAGAGTTCATACATACATAAATATATGTATGTATATATACATATATATATATTCATTCTATATGCAATGGGAAGATGTCAGGGGGCTCCTGGGTGGCTCAGTTGGTCTGTGACTCTTGATTTAGGCTCAGGTCATAATCTCAGGATTGTGAGATCAAGCCCTGTGTCCTGCCTTGCGCTCAGCAGGGAGTCTGGCTCTCTCCCTTCCTCCTTTCTCCCTCCCTTCCCCCTGCTCCACGCTCGCTCTCTCTCAAATATAAATAAATCTTAAAAAAAAAAAAAAAAGATGTCCAAGGTGTTTTTTGGTTGTTGTTTTTTTTAAGATTTTATTTATTTATTTCACAGACAGAGATCACAAGCAGGCAGAGTGACAGGCAGAGATAGAGGGGGAAGCATGCTCCCTGCTGAGCAGAGAGCCCAATGCGGGGCTCGATCCACGGACCCTGAGATCATGACCTGAACTGAAGGCAGAGGCTTAATGCATTGAGCCACCCAGATACCCTGAAAGAATACATTTTTAAACACATAGAGTAAAAAGTGGGGCACCTGGGTGGCTCAGTTCCTTAAGCATCTGACTTTGATTCAGGTCACCATCCTGGGGTCCTGGGATTAAGCCCTGTCTGGCTCTCTGCTCAGTGGGAAGCCTGCTTCTCCCTCTCCCTTTGCCCCTCTCCCTGCTTAGAGACTCCTCTCTCTCTCACTCTGTCAATAAATAAATAAAATCCTTTTTATAAGTGTTTGTCAAATTGTACACACGTGTTCTAAGAACCAAAACTGTACCTCGACCCTTAACCTTAGAACTCCAGGCTGGCATATACTAGTAACGTGCCATGGAAGTTGTGCTCAGCCTATCAAGTATCATTCTTTATAATCTTTATATGACTGCAAAGTCTTTCATAATATGGACATATCATGTGTTTTTTAACCATTTCCTTGATGATGGGCTTCCTGAGAATATTACTTTGGCTTCCCCAGTGGGTTGAAAATTCTGTGAGGTGAGATACCATCATTGTCTTTTTCAAAAACAATGCCTGCTATTCAATAGCTATTTAATTGAATTGATCTTCCAATTAACATTCCTACAAGAAAAAAAAAAGCCTGGTCAATTTTATTAATCTTTACTATAGAATAATTTGATTCTTTGTAAATGTTGTTTACAGGGAATTAACCATAGAGAATCCAGTTAGCTCTGGGTGTAATGACATAATAAATCTTCTAGAAAATGAGACTATGGATTTTAGAGCTGAGTGATCCTCTAAGATCATTTAATTTCCCTAAGTGACATCTCATCTCTGTTTCAATACTATAGCAACTAAGAAATGTGTCAATCTTTGGAGTTAGGAAACCATGTATAATCACATTTCCTGAGAGTATCTGTACTTATGATAGCCTAGCTTTCCTAAATGTACTTGCCTCAGTATTCTAATTTGTGGTTGGGAACATAGGACAGCAAACCTGGACCTCTAGAGAGTGAAAGGTTCCAGAGAAGATGCATATAGGACAAGATAAGCCCTTTGGAGGGGCTGCTCCTTTGAAATCTTCCCTCCATACTCTCTATGCCAACTTGGCCAACCCAATCCTAATAGAATGCTAAAGGAGGTCTTCCCTGAGCATTGGCTGCCAAGGCAGAGCCCATGGGCAGCTGCAGGAAGGGGCCTCTGATGGACACATCTCAGAGAAGAGACCCAAGCAGCTCGCACATTGGCTGGGCCCTGTCAGGTTGACATTGCAATGACCATTGTGCTGTCATATGGAGTCACAGCCTTGAGGGGTAATATTGTTTGGCTGAGAGAGGCAGGGGTTGAGAAATGGCACCGATTTGGCGGCTGGCCATACCTCCTCCGTCATGTGTCAGCCTTCTACTACTACTTGGTTTATTTCTTTGGAGGCTTTGGCTGCTCTTCTCTGGGAGACAGAGCAGGGAGCAGGTGGCAGCCAAGAGAGCCTCAGAGGTATGTGATGCAACCTTCCCTGGAAATCCACTGCTCCCCGTCCCTGCCTCTGAAGCACTGGAAACGCCTACCTCTTGGGCCAGGGGAGGAACTGGGTGGGGGAAGAGGGGAGTTGAGACAGCGCCTATGGATGTCTTCCTATAAGTGTCAATCATGCTCAGTCCTGTTTCTTTCAGTTTATTTCAGCAAACCTTGAGCTCCTATTATGTATGGTGGCGCACTAGACATTGAGGAAAAATAAAACCCCAACCCCACCCTCTAGGAACTCTAGGCGAACCTGGGGAGACAGATGGATATATACATAATGAAAGAGAAAATGATAAGAGTTAGTAGAAGTATAAATATTGCTGAAGAGGTTGGAGGCAGTCTTTTGAAGCAGGGGGATCTAGAACATGCCTCTGGGGGAGCTCAGGATTGACTTGTGCTTCAGAAGAAGGGAAGGGCTTCGGACATGGATAGGGTGGATGGAAGACAGTAGGGACGACTTTCCAGATGGAAGGAATGGATTGGGGAAAAGCAGGGGAAACTAAAGAGTGTTGGATATGTTTGAAGAGAGGACACCTATGTGGTTGGAATGTAGAAGTATAGGGAGGTCAGTGACAGAAAAATCTGGAATATTGACAGAGGTGACATTGTAGAGGGCTTTCAATGCCAGGCTGAAGAGTTCATACATACATAAATATATGTATGTATATATACATATATATATATTCATTCTATATGCAATGGGAAGATGGGGCTCCTGGGTGGCTCAGTTGGTCTGTGACTCTTGATTTAGGCTCAGGTCATAATCTCAGGATTGTGAGATCAAGCCCGGTGACCTGCCTTGCGCTCAGCAGGGAGTCTGGATCTCTCCCTTCCTCCTTTCTCCCTCCCCTCCCCCTGCTCCACGCTCTCTCTCTCTCAAATATAAATAAATCTTAAAAAAAAAAAAAAGATGTCCGAGGTTTGTTTTTTTTTTTACGATTTTATTTATTTATTTGACAGACAGAGATCACAAGCAGGCAGAGAGGCAGGCAGAGATAGAGGAGGAATCATGCTCCCTGCTGAGCAGAGAGACCCATGCGGGGCTCGATCCCCTGACCCTGGGATCATGCCCTGAGCTGAAGGCAGAGGCTTTATCCCACTGAGCCACCCAGGTGCCCCGTCACATTTTATTTTTTTAAGAAAGGAAATTTTTATATTATTTTATTATTTTAAAATTTTAATTGCCATATAGTTAACATACAGTGTTATATTAGTTGCAGGTGTACAATATAGTAAGTCAACAATTCTATACATCACTCAGTGCTTATCCAGATAAGTGTACTCTTAATCCCGTTCACCCATCCCCCACCCCCCACCTCTGGGAACCATGTTTGTTCTCTGTACTTGAGTCTCTCTTTTGATTTCTCTCTTTATTTTTCCTTTGTTCATTTGTTTTGTTTCTTAAATTCCACATGTGAGTGAAATCACGAGGAATTTGTCTTCCTCTGACCAGCTTATTTCACCTCGCGTTATATTCTCTAGATCCATGCACGTTGTTGCAAATGACAAGGTTTCGTTCATTTTTTTCAAGATTTCATTCATTTTTATGAGTGAATAATATTCCATTCTGTGTGTGCGTGTGTGTGTGTGTGTATCACATATTCCTTATTTATTCATCTATCAGTGGACACTTGGAGTCCTTCCATAATTTAGCTATTGTAAATAATGCTACTCTGGGGACACCTGGGTGGCTTAGTTGGTTAAGTGTCTGCCTTCGGCTCAGATTATGAATCTGGGGTCCTGGATCAAGCCTGCTCAGGGGGAGCCTGCTTCTCTCTCTCCCTCTGTCCCTCCACCTCACTCATCCATGCTCTCTCTCTCAATTGAATAAATAAAATCTTTTAAAAAAATAATGCTGCTATATACATAGTGGTACTATATCCTTTTGAATTAGTGTTTTCAACGTTTCTGGGTAAATATCCAATAATGCAATTACTGGATAATATAATTCTATTTTAAATTTTTAAAAATATTTTACTTACTTATTTTAGAGAGAGAGAGAGAACACGAGTGTGGGGGATGGGCAGAAGGCGAGGGAGAGAATCTCAAGGA